>NC_136288.1:5262858-6477345 GCF_964198595.1 Lampetra fluviatilis
ATCGGAGGTGCGAAAGTTTACTGTTTAACAGCTCTGCTCTGCTGGCCCTCCCATCCAAGAGGAGCTGGACCTGGTGTAAATGTGCATATATGCTTTGTTGATGAATAAGTGCACGTGTATACATGTGTACATGTCGGCGTGTGTGTGTGGGGGGGAACGGTGTTGCGGCTAGTGCGCTGCGCTATGAATCCGGTGACCAGAGTTTGAGTCCTGCTCATGGCCACCTTCACCAGTGATTATCATCTGAAACGGTCCTAGGCCTCCCCTAGGCCGACTCAGCCTTAAATGAGTACCTGGTGCAATGCGTAAACATCACCTCTCAGGAGAGAAAGGTGGCCGGACGTGGTCCTGGCCTCCATTACCTTTGCGTGACGTTACGGCCTTCATATGTCCTCACTAACAGCACTTGCCCCAAGTCTGTAAGGCTATATGGGGGATCTTTATTTTATGTATGACTTTTATTTTTATGACTACTAACAACACACTTTGCAGCAGTATTGCACTCGATCGCATTGCATTCTGCCGCGTAATATTTCAACTCGGACAATGTATTGCAACTTCTTGCGATACAATGCAGTGCAATCTGATCTTGCCTCATCAATCGCGATAGAACCACATTGGTTATACATCTAAGACTCTGACCCGTGTTCGCATGTGTCGTCACTCCAATGTAAGGGAAAGAGCTTTTCAATGCTCACCGGCTGAGATTTCTCTGGAGCAGGGCTTTTATTTTCCTTTTTCTTTTTGTCCTTTTTGTCTTTTTCTTTGTCCTTTTCAACATTTCTCTGCAAAGAAAATGTAACTGCCATTATTTATATGAAGAAAAAAACCAGCCATCGTAAACAGATTCTCCTGAAACAGCAGATGCACAATATGCATTTTAATAGTCAGCAGCGTAACGTATTTTTATGTATTATCAAGCATTAACTGCAATATAAAAAGACCAAATAATATATTTTTACGTGTTTACAAATGTTGAAAAACAACATTACACGAGTTCACAGAGATGGAAATTCAAATGAGCTTAAGAAACTTAAATTTTGTTTAATTTACATGCTAGGAGTATCTTCTCTTACACCATGCTCATAACCTGATCGCAAGCACAGCTTGTAATGTGCAGTGATGTTTAAGAACATCAAATAAATAAACAGGAATACAATAAACACTTGAAAAATAAGTGCATAATGTAATCAAGAAAAATTCATAATCGGATCACAATGGGCCAAACCTAGACCGAGTTCAAAAGCTAAATTATGCTAATGCCTGTTATAGCCTCAACTGCATGCAATCCAATTGTTGTGCCAAAAATGATATAAAATGCCAAAATGATGCATTGGGTACACATGTAGAAAAACAAAGACTATCTTCAGCGTGTCCCAGGGACCGTGAGTATCAGCGTGGTTAATGAGAGCACACATTTAGTTTGGGGCGAAGGACGGCACAGCGAGGTGGTGGTGGGTGGCTCACGCCTGCTTTCAACTCTGTTCCCCTGCGCTGACACATGGCGCTACATGTGCTCATTTGTTAAGACCGAGTCAACCGGTGGTGTTAGTACAGCTACAGAAAACAAAAGGAGAGCGGCATTATTTATGTACGTTTCATTCGTGGCAGAATGCATCAAAATCAAAATATTTATTTGCACCGGAGGAATCCGATAAGCTACAATGCTTTTTCAAAGATGTCCAGTAGGGCTGGGTCAGAACGTTACAACAAACAATACACAAACACGATAGTGAGTGCAACTAACAGGAAAGGTAAGCAAATCAGTAACAAAGATAAAAAAAATAAAAATAAAAATATTTTACCAGGTAAAGCCCAATGAAGCATTCACTTTTTTTTTATCACGTGGAAATTTACAGCAACCAAATAATGTAAGCAATCAAAATGATCTCAACACATGTTTCTAAATGTGGAGGGAAAAAATGGGGGACCCGGAGAAAAAATCCACGCGACCAATGGATAGAACACGCAAACTTCAAATATACAGCAGGCGTTGGGGTCGCAATCAAACCCTCAACCTCCTGCATACCAGGCGAGGAAGACGACATCATGCCAAACAAGGCAAATTCAAGTGATAGAGGTCCAAGCCAACTTATAAACGAATGCAACTTTCACACTCTGGTGTAAAATATTACCAACGCACATACGCTTAGATGTTAGCACACACGTGTAAAAATACACATATATTCAAAGTAAAAAAAATGGACCTGATTAATGCAGCAAGAGCTTGAGATACGAATTTGAGTCATTGACTAATTTACCATGAAATGTTGGTACTATGTGACCAAAATGTACTTCCGGGAAAGTAAATGTGAATTAAGTCCACAATGTCTTCCTGTTAATATAAGAGTGTGGTTGTCATCAACTTCACTGAAAGCTCTTGGCTTGGTGGGGACCAATCTCTTCATGCAACACTCATTGTTCGCAAGAAAGCTACACAGCTATTCACAACAATATTTACTCATTAAAAGTTAAACAAAGCAAAGAGTTATTGGTAAACAGCCTCAGCAAATAAACCGAAGGGCGAATTAATGAATTGCCTTGCTCAATTGTGTTAAACTACAATGACAGGAGGTCGCAGGTTCGATCCCAACCCTGATGTCTGTATATTTGGAGTTTGCAGGTGCTCCTCGTGGCCTCGTAGATTTTTATCCGGGTTCTCCGGTTTTTCCCTCCACATTTAGAAACATGCATTGTGAGTATTTGGCTGTGATAAATATTTGTAGACTATTCCACAACAGCATCACAATCATTGGAAATAGCATTATACGTATATATTTAGAACATTAACCTTCAATGGGGCAGTCTTAACTTAAACAACTGAATATCAAAATGCAAGCACGGCAGCCGTATAAGCGTGCTAATTATGTATTTTGGCACAAATACAATAGCGCACAAAAAATAAAAAGTGTCACCCTTGAGATCGTGCAAACTATTTGCAAAAACATGAAAACTATTTTTTTTCCACAAAGATAAAAAAAAATATTTGCGATACATGAGTGCTGAGATCATATAGAATTAACTACATGCGTACTCAAAATGTCCTTAATTCGGTTGACAACCCTATTAGATATTTATTTTTTTCATTGTGATCATACGCAGTTAGTATGAAGAAAGCCATGCAGAATTTTGGCATTTACCAAATACCCAATTTTGTGAGTGGCCTACTTGCACAAACAATATCACTTTGTAGCAGACGACATCGTTTTCTATTCCCTAGGCGCCAAAAAAAAAACCTGAGCATACATATACTTGGCGAGCATGCCGACTGCTAGCCTATTCGGCTGACATTGCGAGAATTAATAGTCAAGCAAAACGTGTTGAATATTTTCAAATTATAATGTAACATTTAATCGGCTGCGGTAATGTCCTTACAACTACATTTCACACGTGGGAAGTTCATTGGTGCAGGAACTGACCTTGGGTGAGCTCATGTCAGCATTTCTGTCCATGTACCTCTTCTTGTCATACTTGTCCCTTATAAAAGCCTCAGCAGCCCTGCAGAGATGCTGTCACTAAGGAATGCAATGTCGCAACACAATGTGCTAACATAAAACCATAAAATAATCGTCGTTGTATTTGTTCAAAAGTGGATTATTTACATAGATATCCGAAACACCAAACACCATATTCCGTCATTAAAAAATACAACCTCGCAGCTGCTAACACACACTGTGATTATAGTTCACAATAACAACAGTGGTGGTGTGACTTGGGCAATACATATATCAGTGGGAACAGCTCTTCAGTAGATTCAATTCATTGTCAAAGTGGGGGGAGAAATATTTCCCAGGGAACGGACAATTCAAACGCACTGCAAGAGAAGGGCAAACCTTGCTTTTGCAAAGCAGGGATCTCAAAATCACACAGAGCCCAGTGAGAGCTGAACAGCAGTTATCCAACACTTTGCTATTGGAAATAGCTTTTGATGGGACAAAACTACATATAGATGGCAAGGCATGCCAAGCAAGCAGGGTCTGCCCATTTGGCTCAGCCTCAGTGTCATTGCATGCAGCTTTCTGATAACAATTTCTTTTGAATGCTTGACAAAGAAGCAGCCTCCTTTTAACTGGCAACGTCGGCCCACATAATCCTCACGATGCAAGCGGAATATAATCAATTTTCTATTTTATTATGGGAATACTGAAATAACATATGGGGTCAAAATGATAGGCTCAGACAAGCATTGAGCGCCGTTCGTTGGATGGCAGTAACTGAGCCTGTGGAGTAATCTTCTTGGTTCTTTCGGTAAAGTCACGTAGAAGGGAAATAATAAAATAATAAAAATAAAACATAATAAAATAATTCTCACGACGTTTCGGCCACAACGCAAGCACCCGTCCTCAGGTGAAGAACAGGTCTGTCGGAAAGACAGCGTCTGAATGGGAGTAAATTCCACATTGCCATCGCAGAAACCAGTCTCTCTCAAAGTGGTTAAGTAAAGTCTCTCAAAGCTGGATCCAAGTAAGCGGGAATATTCAGCGAGCTAGAAAAGGGCAAACTAAATCAAGAAAACTAAATGTACAAAAAAAAACCTTCCGAACCGGAACAATGCGAGTGTGTACGCTAATGGAGCTGCACGCGGTGGGAATTGGCATTCTGCAGTCAATCCAACTGTATGGGTCTATCGGAAAGCTCCACACTAATCATTCATAGGGAATTCAAGATGCGCACATCTACCCTCGGACATGTCACGTACTACGCACTGCCATTTGAATTACAAAGGTACGTGACATTAGCACTCGCAAATCTAAAGGTGTATACTTATTTGTTGGATGGAATTTGGTTAACACGTGCACTTGGACGCCTCAGTTGTCGACATGCTCTCTGCTTGGCCCTCTCTCTCACGTCAATTTTACATTCATTTTACAACAAACTCTTAAACTCCATCACGACATCTCTTCGGACCTTCTACCTCTGCTTTATAGTGATGGCAAGGGGCTCAGAGTTTTAAAAAGTACATTATATTTAAAAGTATTATTAAATTCGAATATTAAGTTTGGTTGTTGAGAGTTAAAACATGTGTATTGCACGTTAATGACTTGCAAATGTTATTTATCTTTCGTAATTATGCACACATTAATTATTTGAAGCATGCCAGGCATCTCCCATAGCTGGAAAGGTGACGTGGGTGGGCGGATGATGGGGTGAGTCAACACCTGAACGGGATTTCAACTCCAAACTTTCCAACTGCGGTCAAGCAAGCAGACTTCAGCACCATTTGGCCAGAACAGCAAAGCATAACTACACTATACGATGCAAACTTCCTTAATGTTGTGCGGAATGACTCCACAGTATGCATACATACATACCTACATACACTACTTCATTCAAATAATGAGCAAAATGTATCGTCAATGCACTATATATTGAAAAGCTGATATCATCGCAATGGGAACTCTGACTTAATTTATTTCCGAATTTGTTTAATCTGCCGCTGTGGCAAGATGTTATCTCTCTTGCATGGTATACAGGAGGTCGTAGGTTCGAACCCAACACTGATGCCTGTATATTTGGAGTTTGCACGTTCTCCTCGTGGCTTCGTCGATGTTTATCCGAGTCCTCCGATTTTTCCCTCCACAATTAGAAACATGCGTTGGGAGTATTTGGCTGTTATAAATTGCTACGTGATAAGTCACTTTGTGAAGCTGTCATTTGTGGCCAGGTCGCTTATGAAAAAGACCTATCTTGCTCAGTGGGGCAGACCTGGTATGATAAAAAAAAATGTTTCGTAGTTTTCATTGCTATGTGTAATTATTCCATAGTGTAGATACATACATTATTTAATTCAAATAGAAATGAGCAAAAAATATTGTTCGTGCACTATATTGGGAGCTCTGACTATTTGTTCCCGACTTTGTTGAATCCGGCGAGGTGGCCGGATCAATCAAAATAAGTTCCACTTTATGGGGATGTCAAGAGTGGTTGTTCTATGGATAAACTACCACTAAGGGAACGAGAAAATTCCACCGCTGGCTTAGGGCTGTAAACAGCAGATGAGCACCAATCTCTCAATGCCCATTTGAGCAGGACAATTACTCTATTTTATTGGTTATGTCGCGGTCAATGGGTGCGTGTCCTGCGCACGTATATATATTTCAGTTGCGTCACAGGCTCGTGCGCTGTTACTCTTGACTGGGTAGCCGGTATTTGTCCGTGCTTCACTATGCAATAAATTCGCCTCGTACAGAAGGCTACACAAAGGAGACCTATTCTCACAGAAACCACAACCTTTTGTGTAACCCACGTGGAAACTGCGCATACTTGGTGAGTAATTTGTTTCCTCTTAGTTTTATTTTATTCATTAAATATATGGTATGATTCAGTTTTGAAACGTTTTTTGTGTTGTGTTTGTTTTTCTGTTGGCTATGTGCAGTGTGAAATAAGTTAAACGAATGGTAGCAGTGTTTTCTTTTGCTTAGCGGCTGTCTATATTGTTTTTAAATAAAATGTTGTCATCCTATGCTAAATCATTGCATCAGTGGATAGACCATGGCTGATAATGATGTTAATTTTATATATTTGAAACAAAAACAATGAAAACTAAGCTTTACATTGCAGCCCTTTAAAGAGCAAACTATACGCTTTCAAATGAGACAGTTATAAAGTAACGACACTCGTTCCAAACAAAACTCAAATATGACTAGCTTTTTGGAGTCGAACTTAATTACGAAATATATTTTGAAACAAGTGAACTTCATAACGTTAAACAAATGAAAGTTCTCAATCCATTTCATTAAATACTAGCGGAAGTACCCGGCTTTGCCCGGGTGAAAAATATATTTCTTAAAAACCTTACATATATATACACAGATACTAAGGTATTGTCAAAGCCCGGTGGGCTGTTTGTACATTTCTCCACCAACAAATATATAAGAGGCTTTCACAAGTCCAAAAAGTTGTAGAAAGTGTAGGGTAAATAGTTGATGTCAAAATGTTTCCGAAAATTGTGGTCTCCCCCCCCCCTCAAAAAATATCTTTACCCCTCGTAGGTATATATACTAACAACACCTTACATACAACAGAGGAAGTGGTATCTATTGACTCTGTAGTAGTATCTACTGACTGTACCGTAGTATTTACTGAGCCAGTAGTAGGTACTGACTGTGTAGTAGTATTTAGTGACTGTAATAACTACTGACCATAGTAGTATTTACTGGGCCTACAGTAGTATCTACCGACTATATACTCGTAACGACTAACTGTATAGTATCTGCTGACTCTATAGTAGTATCCACTGACTATAGTAGTAACTACAAAATCTATAGCAGTATCTACTCACCCTATAATAGTATCTACTGACTCTAGTAGCTACTCACCGTGGTAGTATGTACTGACTGTATAGTAGTATATACTGACTGTAGCAGTATTGACTGACTGTAGTGGTATATACTGACTGTTGTATTTACTATAGCGGTATCTACCAACTCGATAGCAGTATCTACTATCACTACAGCAGTGTATACCGACTGAGGTTGTACCTGCTATCACTACAGCAGTGCATACTGCTGTGTTGGTACCTGCTATGATTACAGCAGTGCATACTGCTGTGTTGGTACCTGCTATGATTACAGCAGTGCATACTGCTGTGGTGGTATCTGCTATGATGAGAGGAGTACATATTGTGGTGGTGGTACCTGGTATGATAACAGCAGTGCATATTGACTGTACTCATCATTCACCCTCACCACTCACCACTCCCACTCACTATTCACCATTCACCCTCACAACTCACCACTCACCAACCTCCCTCACCAATCTCCCTCACCACTCACCCTCACCACTTACCCTCACCACTCACCGATCACCACTCACCCTCACCACTCACTCTCACCACTAACCCTCACCACTAACCCTCACCACCCTCACTCACCACTCTCCCTCACCACTCACCACTCACTCTCACCATTCACCCTCACCATTCAGCCTCACCACTCACCCTCACCACTCACCATCACAACCACCACTCACCCTCACCACTCAACTTCACCCTCACTACTCACCATTCATCCTCACCAATTACCACTGACCAATCACCACTCACCACTCTCCACTAACCTTCACCACTCAACCTCACCACTCACCCTCAAAACTAACCACTCTCTCACCACTCACCCTCACAACTCAGCACTCACCCTAACCACTCACCCTCACCACTCACCCTCACCACTCACCCCTCACCGCTCACCACTCACCCATCACCACTCACAACCGCCACTCACCCTCACCACTCATCCTCACCACTCACCCTCACAACAACCACTCACCCTCACCACTCACCCTGACCACTCACCACTCATCCTCACCAATCACACCCTCACCAATCACCACTCACCCGCACTGCTCACCCTCACCACTCACGCTCACCCTCACCACTCACCCCTCACTAATCACCACTCATAACCGCCACTCACCCTCACCACTCACCCTCAACACTCACCCTCACCACTCACCGTCACCACTCACCCTCACTACTCACCACTCATCCTCACCAATCACACCCTCAACAATCACCACTCACCCTCACCACTCACCCTCACAACAACCACTCACCCTCACCGCTCAGCACTCACCCTCACTACTCACCCTCACCACTCACCACTAATCCTCACCAATCACACCCTCACCAATCACCACTCACCCTCACCACTCACCCTCACCACTTGCCACTCACCCTCACCACTCACCCTCACCACTCTCCCTCACCACTCTCCCTCACCACTCACCAGTCACGCTCACCACTCACCCTCACTACTCACCACTCACCCTCACCTCTCACCACCACTCTCCCTCACCACTCACCAGTCACGCTCACCACTCACCCTCACTACTCACCACTCACCCTCACCACTCACCCTCACCTCTCACCCTCACCACTCACCCTGACCACTCACCCTCACCAATCACACCCTCAACAATCACCACTCACCCTCACCACTCACGCTCAACACTCACCCTCACCACTCATGCTCACCACTAACCCTCACCACTCACCCTCACCACTCACTAATCACCTCACTCACCCTCACCACTCACTCTTACCACTCACCCTCATCACACACCCTCACCACTCACCCTCATCACACACCCTCACCACTCACCCTCACAACAACCACTCACCCTCACTACTCATCCTCACCAATCGCACCCTCACCAATCACCACTCACCCTCACTGCTCACCCTCACCGCTCACCACTCAACCTCACCCTCACCACTCACGCTCACCCTCACCACTCACCTCTCACTAATCACCACTCACAACTGCCACTCACCCTCCCGACTCACCCTCACCACTCACCCTCACCACTCACCAATCACCACTCACCCTCATCACTCACCCTCACCATTCACCCTCACCACTCACCCTCACCATTCACCCTCACCACTTTCCCTCACCACTCACCCTCACCACTCACCAGTCACGCTCACCACTCACCCTCACTACTCACCACTCACCCTCAACACTCACCCTCACCGCTCAGCACTCACCCTCAACACTCACCCTCACCGCTCACCACTCACCCTGACCACTCACCACTCATCCTCACCAATCACATCCTCACCAATCACCACTCACCCTCACTGCTCACCCTCACCGCTCACCACTCACCCTCACCACTCACGCTCACCCTCACCACTCACCCCTCACTAATCACCACTCACAACCGCCACTCACCCTCACCACTAACCCTCACCACTCACCCTCACCACTCACTAATCACCTCTCACAACCGTCACTCACCCTCACCACTCACTCTTACCACTCACCCTCACCACGCACCCTCAAAACAACCACTCACCCTCACAACAACCACTCACCCTCACTACTCACCCTCACCACTCATCCTCACCAATCACACCCTCACCAATCACCACTCACCCTCACTGCTCACCACTCAACCTCACCACTCACGCTCACCCTCACCACTCACCCCTCACTAATCACCACTAACAACCGCCACTCACCCTCCCCACTCACCCTCACCACTCACCTTCACCGATCACCACTCACACTCACCACTCACTACTCATCCTCACCACTCTCCCTCACCACTCTCCCTCACCACTCTCCCTCACCAGTCTCCCTCACCAGTCTCCCTCACCAGTCACGCTCACCACTCACCACTCACGCTCACCACTCACCCTCACTACTCACCCTAACCACTCACCACTCACCCTCAACACTCACCCTCACCGCTCACCCTCACCACTCACCCTGACCACTCACCACTCATCCTCACCAATCACACCCTCACCAATCACCACTCACCCTCACTGCTCACCCTCACTGCTCACCCTCACCACTCACCCTAACCACTCACGCTCACCCTCACCACTCACCCCTCACTAATCACCACTCACAACCGCCACTCACCCTCACCACTCACCACTCACCCTCACCACTCACGCTCAACACTCACCCTCACCACTCATGCTCACCACTAACCCTCACCACTCACCCCTCACTAATCACCACTAACAACCGCCACTCACCCTCCCCACTCACCCTCACCACTCAACCTCACCCTCACCACTCACCCACACCACCACCACTCACCCACACCACCACCACTCACCCACACCACCACCACTCTCCCCCTCACCACTCTCCCCCTCACCACTCTCCCCCTCACCACTCTCCCCCTCACCACTCTCCCCCTCACCACTCTCCCCCTCACCACTCTCCCCCTCACCACTCTCCCCCTCACCACTCTCCCCCTCACCACTCTCCCCCTCACCACTCTCTCCCTCACCACATGTTAAGGGCGATCCTAAAGGAATCTACAACCTTCGATGATTCCTTTGCGCGATTCAAAGAATCGATTCCTGGCGCATAGGAGGTTTCCATTTTTAATTACAGAGTTTTATTTTCATTTGTATGTTATGTTTTAAAGTTTGCAGGAGTTTTTAATAATATTTTAGCCCCGGTCAACGCCGGATATTTCCCATTCGTAGCAGTTTATATCAACTCTATAACCAACTTATATTAAACGGAAATAAGGCGATTCTAAATTAATCTACAACCGTCGATTCCTTTTCGCGATTCAGAGAATCGATTCTTGGCGCGGTCGGGTTTAGAATTTTAATTACACAGTTGTATTTTCATTGGTATGTTATTTTCATTGGTATGTTATGTTTTAAAGTTTTCAGAAGATTTTAAATGTACTTTTCCCCCCGGGCAACGCTGGGTATATCGAGTTTATACCACAAAGTCGTCGCCTGACAGAGTTGCGTGTCGAGGCCTAGTACCGTGCAGAGCCTCCGGCCTCGCCTAGATTGCCCACCCGGCTGAGGCTGGGTGCTGGGGCCGTTAACCCCCCCCCCCCCGCGCTACAATAATACTGTCTAATCGCTATAATTTTATTATCTACCGACCCTATAATAGTAACTGCACACATTGGGGTGGGGGGGGAGTGAAGAGGACGTGAAACTTTGATGAATTTACCTCAGAGTCGCGTGTTAATGCGTGCGCATATTTATAACGGGAATTAAAAATGGCGTCCACCCCACAGCGAATGCGTCGCTACCCGTTGCCAGGGGCAACCGCCGTGGTCCGCGCCGGTCGGCAATAGTAAATAAATAAATAAATCGTTAAATAAATAAATAATGAGAAATCGCACTAAATCGATAATCGGTTCCATTTAAAGTTTAAAGACGAAAAATCGGAAATGCCTAAGTTTACCGCGGGGCCGGGGGCGTGCCCACCTGCAAAATGTAATCTCGCCGAACCCCACGGTCCTAGAGTTACATCCCCCGCAAGGGAGCGTACGCAGACGGACGGACGGACAGACAGATAGACAGACAGATAGACAAAAAATGAATTATATAGGTTAGATAATAATGAAGATAATATAATGAGCTTGGACAGGCAAAGCTGCATACATGATGTGATGGTGCAACCTTCATATATACATAAAGTTTTGAGGACAATAATTAAAGTGCATTTTCCTAACAATAAAAATCCCAAGTGCAACTCTCTCTACAACAAAGAGCTTGCCACGGTTGCACTTGTTAGCATACACTTTGAACGGGCAGTACTCATGTGCATTGCCATGTAGAACAAATGCAAAAAAAAACAGCAGCCAAGAAGATCTCATTAAAAATGCACAGTAAATGAACACTGGTTTTTTTTTCAATGGCTCACCAGCATGGCCAAGCAAGATTAAAATTATATCTTGCATCAGAGCCCTGGCTAAGCAATGTATGGTTATTAGACAGTGCATTTTAGATTAAGCTGTTAAAATTGTATTATATTTACTGAAATTTGCAGCAAAGGTTAGTGAGGTTAACACTGAATAGGTTGGCTGGCTTGTCTGTACATTTATAATAAACACCCTTTTTAAGTATATTGTAATTACATAACCTCAGTCTCAATGCACATTTCAGAAAAGCACTGCTTTGGCAATTTTCTTAGTAAAGTTTTGCACTTTTGTGTGTGGGCAAAACGCTCAAAACTGCACAGATGATAGAGGTTATAAGCCTCCTTGGTGGACTGCCTCCGACAAAACATCACTGCCCTGTGGCTAGCTCTCTCAAAATTCATCTGTGCTTGAGACCCCAAACCTGTCTCCTCCACTTAAGTGTATTGCAGAATTGTATGCCAAGTCAAACTAGGGAAGGCCCGAGCCCAGCACAGAGAGCAGGTTTATTCATGTGCAGCAGGCCGGGATGGAATATGGGTCACTGAGATTATAGGGCAGAGCAAGGATCAGCATGCCACTGCCACACGGCGCACACATACGCAATTTGACATTCGTGTGACGTCACACAGCAGAGGGCAAACGACCGTGTGCATTTCTTGTCAGACGTTCAGAAACAAACATGGATATGTTAAAGGCAGTGGAGTCGTTCGTGTTGTAGTTATTAACCTCCCTGTATCCACGGGTGACCTTCAAAGCAAGGCAAACACACGAAGTTCATCCTCGAGGCAAAAGCCTTATGTCGTGGGAAGGTTACAGCTGACCTTCAAAAGGAATTAATGCCCTTAATAGTGCTGCAAAAAACTCATATCCATAAACTATTAATTTTTTTATTAGAAAATTAAAAAGGTTGAAAGACTAACCATTTACAGAAGAGAAAAAAACAAATCTGTAAAGGCAAGGCACCAAAATGAATTTTAGAACATGACTCAAAGAATTACATTTATTGACATGTGGATAATGTATATTCAATTTCTGTGCAATTTCATTTGGCAGCCATTTTTTTACTTTGCAGGAAATGTACGAAATTGAAAGTGATCAAATTAGACATTATTTATAACCTAATTAAGCTTTATTGGGGACACATAAAATATGAGCCACAAGGCAGAGTAGAAAACCAATATAAAATGCGATGTCATTTGGTTACAGTACCTTGTGATGGTTAGGGCATAAAAGCATTTTACAGAGATAAAAAAATGGATATTCGCACATCTAATTTGCAAACACATATTTCAATGCAATGGTTTCTCCGCTGGCTTTAAATAACATTAATTTAATATATGGCTGTGTAAAATACTGCACGTTACTGAGCACATGGGAAAACACTGAGCCAACACTTCCAAGAGCCTGCATTCAAGACATGGAAAAGGGACTTCCACATTAAGTATGCTTAATGTTATCATCCCAATCGCACAATCTATTACCTAGCAGCACTTAATTTGACCATGCCCAGTTCAGCACAATACACAAATCAGTGACAGCAATGGAACAAAGCACAGATAATGAGGCCTGTGTAGCGAGCAAGTGAAAAAGAACAATTGAAATTGTGGTCTCTATAGAATGAAGACGATTCTACTCTTGCTATACTTGCAATGTAAATACATATTGATTGTGTAAATGCATAGCAATCGGCGTTAAAGGTAGGTAATAAGTTCGGATATACCTTATTCACATTCACATGCTTTGCTTTGCAACTTTTAATACAAACACAGTTTTGGGTCAGTTTAACACGTAGGTTTTTTGGGTTAGATCGCATAAATATATGTGTCGTTAAATTCACCACCACCCGACACAGCCAATAGTAAGGCTTGTCACGTAAACAGAACGTTCCAATTCGTTACTAATACAGCACACCGGTGTTGGAGAGCAAAGCCACAACATTTATAATCTGAGTACAATGTTTCGCCAGTAATTAAAACGAGCTTCATCAGGCGACTGCCACAAATCTGGCTGCCACAAATCTGGATATCGCCTGATGAAGCTAGTTGTAATTACCGGCGAAACGTCGTACTCAGATTATAAATATTGTGGCTTTACTCTCCAACACACCAGTGTACTGTACTAGTAACGAATAGGCATGTTCTGTTTACGTGACAAACCTTACTAATTGGCTGTGTCGGGTGGTGGCGGGTTTAACGACACATTCATATATTTACTAACCCAAATAAATCTGTAATATGGACAGTTTTGAGTGAGAGATTCTAATGCTGTAATTTTGCAACGCCACTGTCTCCGCCATTACGGAGCATAGGTATGCGCGTGTAGTGTACATAAGTGATGTCTAATGCGCTGGACTGTTTCACAACTCATGAAGATTACAGGGGCTAGCAGATGTCATGTTAGCATAATGAATGGTTTCAACTGATACATCCCACTGCGCAAGGGAAGGAAACAATTATAATGCCCCACAAGGCTCAGAGACATAAGCTCTGCTTAAAGGATACTGGTCAGAAACAGGCCTTCGGAAATCCTTGGGGAGAAATCCTTCATAGAGCTTCTTGGCTTTTCCGTTCCCCATGTCCTGCATGTGCTGTTGTGGAAGGAGACATAAGAAACAAATCAATTGAAACAATTCAACGATAACTCGAACAAAATATATATTTTAAGCCATCAAATTTGGCGATTTCACTGGAAATGATAACGTGGTTGCAGGAATTGCTCTTTGCATTCCGTGCCTTCGGAAACGATGAAGAAGGGGGGAAAAAAACACTTCCGAGGACAATTCAGAGAACCATTGTTTCGAATGTGAGAAAGAAGACAAACATGACAGAAGTGAAAGGAACATTGCACGAGCTGCGTAGGCTGATTTTAGTTTGTGTTTCTTTTTGGTCGAGTTAAATATTTCATGAGAAATGACATTTGCACCGCAAGGTATCTCTTAATAAAAAAAAACACCGTTACAATGCCTGCCAAAAGAAAACGTGCATGCAAAGGTTTTAGTCGAAAAAAATCTACCTCACGGCACAAGTCTCTTTGTGTAGCACACACACTGGTTTTATGTACGAGCAGTCACATTTCAAGGCCAAGGAAATAGAATGTATTGCTTTTTATTGCCAAAAAGAACATTACAATTGAACATACCGTGCTGTAATATATTAGCTGTCATCATTTGCATTTTCTTACGTCAAAATTACACCCACAAGTTATAAAACGTGCCCATTCACATCAATATATGCGAGTAACAAGACTGTACACTGCATGTACAGTAATAACACATAAACTGGAAATGGTTAATTTTCCTGAAGGTAGTTTTTTTCCCTATTTGATTTATCGCCAATAAATGATGTACCGATCACACTGTCATCAATTACAGAACCCGCCTAGACATTATAACTTCATGTTTCCCTACAACACAACTACTTCCAATAATCATAATACTGCATATCACAACGTTATGCTCCTCAAATTAAGCAGACAAGCATCTACCTTATGTAGAGCTAACTAAATTATCATCTGGCACATAAAAGCAAGCACAACAACGTATGTATGTTTAACTTCTTTCACACCATACATAGCCAACCGTGCTAATCGGAGGTGCGGGGAAGGATAGCAAACTAAATGTAAAAAAAGCGGTTGTAAATAAAATTAGTTTTTGATCTAGATTGAAAAGTGCACAGCTCCAGGGGCTTCCTAATATCAGAAGGAAGGGCATTCCAGACGGCCGCAGAAGCGCATCTGAAAGCACGCGATGTGGTAATCGTCTTTGTTCGATGGCTAGCCAAAAGCCACTGCAAGGATGAAAACAAATGCATATGAACTTGTTATCCTGGTGTGAAGTCACCAGAGGCTGGTTTGAGATCAAACTCGTTGCACTTAATGCCAGAAGTACTTTTTAAAGGCCATGACAATGCAACACAATGGCCCCTGCTTGTTCGATGACCTTCAAAGGCAGAGTGGCTGGCAAAATTTGGCTTAACGTCTCTCACAAAGAAAGCCTGGCGGCATGCACATGGACGTGCGCTGCGGGCTGAGATTCGTCCAAACACTGAAGAGACAGCCAGAAAAACACCACCTGTGGGGTCAGTCTTGCTTCCCCAGATTGCAGATAACACATGCCAATTTCACACACGCACACACGCACAAAGATTCCCCCGTATAGCCTTAACAAACTGTTGGGGCAAGTGCTGTAAAACGAGCATCTATGGAGGCTGGTACGGCACATGAGGGGCTGGGTTGCTAGTACCACAACCGGCCGCCTTTGTCTCCCTCGTGGCAATGTTTTTATACATTGCACTAGGTTAATCAGTCAACCTAGGCGAAGCCCACGACCGGTTCAGATAATAGTCACTGGTGTTGGCCGTGAGCGGAAATCGAACTCGGGTCGCTGGGCTCGTAGTACAGCGTGCTAACCGCTACAGTACCATTCCCCACACACATATGTACACACCCACACATAAACAAGGATGCGTTGCTCGACTTTGGAATTCCATCCCATCACCTCTTTCCCAAAGTTCGTATAACCTTACTCAATTTAAGAAACGTATTCACTCTTATATCTATAATACCTTTAAGAGGGCTGTTTGTTGCTGGCTTTGTGGTTTAGGCCTCTGGGTGTGCTCAACATCCATTGTTTAGAAGACTCGAAGCACAGAGACGCACACGTACACACACACGTACAAGTTTACATACATATGCATGCAAACAAACACAAGAAAACACTCACACACTCTCGGACAAGCACACAAATGTGCGGCTACAAGCAGACACATGCATGCACACAGAACGCACAAACCCATGCATATGTAATGACAACATACCATCTAGTGGCCATGGGTGTTAACTACGAGTGTGGGTGCAGCATAAGATGACACATACGCGAGCGACCAACAGGGGGGGCATAACTGGGCCAAGGGTCAAAAAGGGGATCGAACTGGAAGCTCCTGGAACCCGCGGGAGAGTTCGAGAAGAGGGGCGTGGCCAAGGGCGGGGCTTGGCCATGCTGAGTGAATATAAGTGAGAGGCAAATGGGGGTTTGGGGCTGTCATGTGTGTGGGTTCGGGGTCCTGGCTGTCGTCGCTGTCATCGCTGCCATCTCTTTCATCGCCGTCATCACTATATAGTCAGCCAGCTATAGAGTTGTATGTCGCCGCTGTTGCTGTATGGTTGGCTAGGCTATAAGTCAGTCAGCGCTAATGCTACTCTGTGACCCTGTCGTTAAAGTATTAAAAAATAAATAAGAAACCCCCTACAGTTGTGTCTCTGAAGTCGTCTCATGAGACACTGTCACCACACACATGCAGCTACACATGAGTACAAAGGCCAAGACCCCCAATGTAGCCTTTAATGGATTGTTGAGGCAAGTACTGATAGCTAGCACCCATGAAGGCCAGCACGGGATACGGGGGGGGGGTAGCTAATACCACACCCAACCACCTTTGTCTCCGAAATGTTGATGTTAACACATCACACCAAGTACTCATTTGAGACTGAGTCTACCTACGGGAGGCCCAGTTCAAATATTCGACACTGTTATATATCGTGAGCAGGAATCGAACTTGAATTTCCAGTACCACTACACTTCCACTATCCATACACACGGGTACAACAACAACTACCATTCACCACTAAGTGGCTGTGAAGTCATCACGGTGCTTGTGCCATGCTAGGTGCACTTTGAGGCCACGTGAAGTGTCAAAGGCCCGTGAGCAGGAAATCACGGAAGAAACCCAGGTGCCATGAGTTAACTGAGATGACTGGCAGATGCACCAACTGTGCTCCCCACTGTGCCAATTTTCTGCATTTAAGACACCCGGCGCTCTGCTCATTGTTGAAAGCATCACTACTCTGCCCTCAGTTGTTGCTGGAGGGCGACTGTCTCCAACTCCCCAGCAGTGCCCTTCACAAACCTCCTCCACAGAGGACGATCTTGACACTGGTGGTATCAGTCATTTGAAGTCCAAACAACTCTAAATCCTTCTGTTTCACAATCAGTCCAAGTTTTCTCGAACCTGTGCCACACCTATTTAGCACCCTCTATCTGGCCAAACAGAAGCTGCTTGGGCATGCAGTGACTGGGCTGGTGGGCTACGTGGTGCAGCCAACGCAACCTTGCTTTCTGGAGGAGCTCACTGATGGGACTGTGTCCAGACCTTTCAAGGATTTGTGAGCTCCTAACACGATCCAGTCTGGTTAACCCCAAAGGATGGATCACATGCAAGCTCGCCAGAATGTTCCAAACCAACGCAGATCTTCATTTAGAGGGCCCCACGTCTTACAAGCATAGAGAGGAGAGGCCATAACTGTGGCCGAGCAGACCCAGGGCTTTGTTTGGAGCGACAAGCCAGGAAGCGTCCACAGAGTGTTACGCAGCTAATTACAAAATTATGCCACTCGACTGATACGGAGTGAGACCTCGGCTGCCAAAAACGGAGCTGGTAATAAGCACACTGGTACAAGCACACCCAGACATACCCATCCATAAACCCACATAACACTGCCATATTATACCGAGTGTATACATGCACTGAGTGCATGAAGGGTGGCAACAAATATACTGACCGCAAGGCTCCCCTTCCGCCGAACCACTAAGCTTTGAGTACATCCCATTGACACCCACCGAAATGTATTCCACTACAGCAGTTGCCGCTAAAAAAAATCCTGCATCTGAACGCAGGGCTTAACGCTTTCCATCCTATCATCCATGGCTATAAGATTACAGCTGTCGTCTCACAGAGCCATCCCGATAGCGCGTTACTAACACCGCATTTGTTGTCTTCTCTTGGTAAAAGGCTGTACTGCAACGCCACGGTATGGCACGGCAAGGAGGTTTTGCCGGCTGATCTGGTGCCAATGCCTCATCTCAAAACCAGCACTAGAGCACAAATCCCTAGGCCGTTTGCAGAAAGGCTACAACTCTCAAGGGTGAGCCTGGAGGAAAGCCAATAATTCACAACGAAGATAACATTATAATCCCTAGTGCAATTGTTAAATTAAAAAATAAAATCGGACATACACTCCACCGGGGAGGTCTTGAGAGGAAGGACTATACCTTTCTTGAGGCATCCTGAATCTTTACGGGATTAATGACACTTTGAGAATTAATTATGGCATCGGTTCCTCGAGGCTGACTGGGAGTAGGGAGTTATAGTGGGGTCATGCAAAGGGGATGGCGATGGACCTGTTTTAAAATATAGTTATACACATATGTATGAAGCTCACTTAAAGTGTGTGCCTGATTAAACAACTAAAACATTTGGCAAATATGATATACACTGCATTCCAATGTATGGCATTGAAAATAACCTTGAGTAGCATACACGTAAAAAAATTAAGCTTATTGGATTTTACTTTAGCCTAAACATGTTTTCCTTTTCAACTTAATGCCATACACTTTGATGAAATACAAATGTTAAGTGAAGTGTAATATATGAAATATATTAATGTTCCATCACAGTTTCAATAATCACTCGCATGCTTGAGTTGACATACACATGGATGAGCTTGGGCCTAGTGGATCCAGCCAAGGTGGCACTGAACTTTGGATGCCCGACTCAATTACAAAATTTGGAGTTCAATTCTCTGAGAGGATTACAAATCCAATAACGCCACATAGGTCTAGAAAATGAATATCGATTAAAGTTCATGTTGTTGAACCAGGTGAGTAACACAAGAGACCAGGATAGTCTCAATTACAAGCGTAACTTGTCACAAAAATTATAAAAGAAAAACAAATAACACAAAGTCCAGCAATGAAGCAAATAGAAATCGGAGGAAAAAAACAACTGTGTCACACGAGAAAATCGAAAATATTGAACAAACATAAATCATTGTTATATAATATATTCACTGTCACGTAAGTTGGCTCGGTCATCACAGTGATCGTCCGATGGAAAGACTGGAGGGTATGTGGAATGTTCCACAACTGCCTAAGCAGGTAACTGTCTTGACAGATGAGGTCCCACCTGTATCTGTTCAGATGTCCACTGGTCGAGGTTGACCGACTTGACGCGTGCAATGTGAACTCCCAGGTTGCGGTGGATTCCCGCACAGCGGATGCAGATAAACACCCCCAGGTTCCATGACGCCCACCTGGGCCCTACCAGACGAAAAGAACATTCAACGTTATTCTACCGCACGTAATAATGAATAGCGATGCAGAGGTTTGGAGGGTAACATGCCACAGATCCCGCGGAGGAATACAATCCATACGAGGAATGCTTTGGCGCTGTACTCAAGGTGCAAATTGAAGGTCACCCAGTTGGGAGTCGACTAAAACATGTTTCCAGGTTTCAGAAAATGCTATTTTGTGAGAATGAGCTGTAACCACTTTGGAGAGATTGGCAACTGCCATAAGAATTTTGAATTCCTACCACAAGCTCAAGACCACCAATGGAGATGAGCAGTGCATTTCTTGGCCAGAGAGAGATTTTGACTTTTCTCCATAAATCCTGTGGTCAATTAGCTCATTCAATAAAAAAAATATCGCGCAACAATAATTTAATGTGTGGGCCCCAAGTATTATATTTTCGAATTCATCTAATTATCGTTTCAATTACAACAGTGTATGCCCCTGGATAAAAAAAATATACATACAAAGCCACCGCGAGGAAAGGCCTCGTCTCACATAGCTCATAGCAGCCATGTCAGAGCGACGAGCCAGCACTGCCAAGACGCTGAAGTTGAATTAAGATGGTCAAACGTTATTAAAGTGGCTTCTGGAGTGTAGTTGGTCTGGTCACAAAAGGACTACACTAAAAAAAACTCCTGCCTGAGACAAAAGCTGAGTGCGTGTCAACAGCCACATAAGTGTAAACATTTTAAAAGGCAGTATCTTCCTGCAGCAATAGCCACCGTCTGCAGACAGAACACCACAAAAACACGGATGCTCTACCCGTAGAGGCATTATGACATGTGACCTTGTAACGCTATCATTCATGCATAGTACAGCAACAATCAGTTAACAAGCATACCCAGCTATAACACAAATACTAGCATAAATGGACACCTCACATAATTTCAAATATAACCTTTAAGAATGTAGCCATAACAATGCACAACTTGACATTTATATTCATGAAATTCTGACACAGTAGCACAGGAACGATGGGGCTAAGGAGATCCATGTTATTTAAAGTGTGTGTGAGAGCAAGTGTGTGCACAACTACCAATGGGTCAGCAGAGAGCTTGGACCCGTCACTTTCAGGGAGGCTGTGTCCCACACTGGTACTGACACCAACAACAAAAAACTGCTTTTACGAATATAGACAATATGAATTTGTATTCATCAGTATCCATGCAGATGACATTCCAAACACGTAGCATCTCATACCCAAGCAAGACACCCTGATGAGGGTGAGGTTGTTGATAGGGACAGATCTGCTGAATTTCTCTGCCACCCCCCCGCCCCCCAAGATGCAATCAAGACCAATTGGCAGTGCATCGCAAACGTGTTCAATGCATCCCATTCCCATGTCGCTGCTGCCTTCCCAATAGTCTCCACCTGCAGGGCCATTGTACCCTGTCAGCGGGCACCAGTGCACCAACAGGAGCCATTGCCGGTGGGGAACTTGTCCATAGTGGCACAGGGAACAGCTCCCATTGTGGCAGTGAGTGACCCCGGCAGGGGCACGATCGATTCAGCAGGAACCGTCGATGGCTTTGTCAGGTACTGAATGGTGCAATGAATCTGGGCCGTTTATTCCCCCACAAGGAGAAGGAAGCCAGAATCAGCAGGGCTCCATGCACCGAAAGCAGTGCCGCTGCTGAGTGGGATAAATATTGAATTGTCTGCCGGCTGAACAAACCGGTCGTGTGCTTCTAGAAATTGTAGGCGCATGTCCATGTGCTTCTGGCACAATCACCTGAGATGTGCAGGTCGCCCAGGTAGGAATGTAACTGTAGACCTGCTTCGTTCAGTGCTTACATGAGCAAGATTAGGACTTTTGTATATAAACCGTGGCCAGGCCGAAGGGAAGGATGCTTTACTCAAATGCCTGATGCTCCATTATGAATTTGAAGAAGCATCAGTGTAGAGCTTAAACAGGATAGGGCAAGCGGCATCCTACAGGGTAACATATATCACCAAGTCCTTGTGCTAGTATAGTAGGTGAATAGTCTGCAAGGACCCAATTCTTGTGCTCTGCCTTCAGAAATGAGTTGGACATTCTCAGGTCCAGCCCAGCTCAGAATCCATCACTCTTCTTGGGGACAATGAAGCATATGTAAAAGGCTTCCTCCTCAGGATTACAGGTGAATAGAGAGACGGCTGTTAGCTGCAGCATGAGGTGAATTTCTGTCTCCAGGGTGGTTTAAAGAGCTGGGTCGCGAGAAAGTATTGTCGACTGGGGCAAGTGATCGGGGGGGGGGGGGGCATTGATCAAAAAAGAGATGGAGTCTGTATCGCTCCTTGATGATATATAATGCTCATCTGCTCATGGTAGTTGAGCTCCATCTGTGGTAGAAATGTGAGAGGTACCTCCCCAAAATGGAACAAAGCAAATGAAGAGGAGGCCAATTTACTATGAGGGTTGGCGATGGCTACTGCTTTCTTGAGAATGCTTGAGATATACAGTATTTGTTGAAGGTCACTGTCTGCAGGTCTTGTTGAGTGCTGTAATAGGGCAACCCTGAGAAGCCAATTTTAAGTTTCATGGGTGCATTGCCCAGGCCTTGGATCAAAAGATATGAAAAGAAGGCCTGTGAGGAAGGCCATCCTCCAACTTCCTTGGCATTTGAAAAAGTTCCTTGTTTAACAGAATCTTAGCTGTTTAAATGCATGGCATTAAGTAACAGTTATGAGCCTAAGACAATGTTTGGCCTTTTTTGTCAATGACAGCAGCTGCCATTTTTTTCTGAGAGGGATAGAAGATCAAGTCCAACATCCACGGCCATCCCTCTGTAAAAAAGACTTAAATCACTTGTAATCACTGTTCACAGCTAGACTGTTGAATTTGCTGCAACCGTGTGACTTGGATTGAACATAATATCTTATGGAAGAGATTGTAAAACATCTTAAATTGTTGGATATGTGTGTGCTTTTTATCACACGATAAATACATGAAAATATTAATGTCATATGACACTAGATACATGTACAATGTACCCACATACATTAACATTTCCCATTCCATCATTCATCCTTCACTTCAACGATGTGCCTGTCGGGACGTCAAATATTTGCCACGGTTCATAAATGAGATGCAATGTCTCTGACAAAATAAAATGCAGTTAAAAGTAAAGCAACAGCACACTGAATATATTATATCGCTCCTCCAGTGGCCTCGTAATGAGCATGCAGTGTCTCTCACAGCTCTAATGGGTGTCACCCTGCACTGGCATGTCACTAGAACCGCGCTACAAGCATGACATTTCTTCTCAATGCATGTGCACAGCATGCAGATATGCATGAGCAGGATAAGCATCTGCACAACTAATCCATCATCATCATCAGCCATAATCAACCCCCTGTTGAATGAAAGCCTCCCCAAGCCGACACCATCTCTCACAGTCCTACAATACAACAATTCACCCAGCATCTGCCAACGAGTGGATTTCATTGCTCCATCTCCGCAGATGACATAGCCATCGGACACATTATCTCCTGCGGATGCCACTGTCGTTATTCTCACTATCCAACCATTGTCCCTTTCAGAAATGTGTCCTGCCCAAGGCCACTTTTCTTAACCATTGATATTATTACTAGTATTAACAGTAAGTTATTATCAGTACTTTATTCACGAATCCGCGTGTTCCTCGTTTTGTCTCTCAGTGTAATTCCAAGCATTCATTTCTCCATGCCTCTTAGGCTACTGATGACATTTTCAATCTTATTAATCGGTGCCCATGTTTTTGATCCATGGCATAGTGGGTAACATGCATTGATGTAAAATTATCTTATTTAGTCACATTGGCACACTGCTTCACATTATCAATTTGAGCTTTCCAAAAGCTTTGAGCTTTCCAAAAAGGCTCCAACTTGCTCTCGTGGCTGCTGTGCGTACGGCGACGGTGCTCGTATGCGACTACGGGACTCATTTCCCATTGTACTCGTTTGCATCAACATGCCGATCGCCTTTAGCGCATCTCTGACCCCGCCTACTTACCCTTGGGTGACACCCACCTCAAACCTATGTATAGCCTCTTGTTGCAACAGCCCTTTCTTGTTCAGCAGTTCTATGGCTGTATCTTCGTACCCGATGACGATTGCTTGTGTTGCGATCGAAACGTCGTAATTTATTACTTGTTTTTTTCTACCTACGTACCGAAAGAACCAAAGAGTATTGCTCTCATTCGCCTATTTATTTAATTATCATCATCTTTTATCTCAGTTAACCTTCAGTAAATGCCCCAGGAATACATAACTTTGAATCAGATTTAATTGATTAGCTCTGTGTACAAATGGTGATGTTCGACTGCCCTGCAGTAAGATAATTTGACAATCAAAGTCTAAACTCTCATCTGACAAGTGCATGAATGGTTCTTATATTTGTTCATGACCCTAAACCAATGGTGTAAATGCCACGTTCCTATGGCATGAGCCAATCTCTCTAGACAGCAACCGAAGTGAAGATCCAACACAATGTTTGGCACTACACATATATTAAAACATCTTCAAATGTTTTCATTTGTCAAAGCAATCAGGGATGACATATCATGCACGTATATATCCGTGGAAATTGTATAACATTGGTTTAACATGTAGGCTTTCACGACCAATATCATCCATAATACAGTTTTTTTGGGTTAGATTGCGTAAATATATAAATGTGTCTTTAAACCCGCCACCACCCGACACAGCCAATTAGTAAGCTTTGTCACGTAAACAGAACGTGCCAATTCGTTACCAGAACAACACACCGGTGGGTTGGAGAGCCAAGCCACAACATTTACCATCTGAGTACGATGTTTCACCAGTAATAACAACTAGCTTCATCAGGCTACAGCCAGATTTGTGGAGTTCACCTGTTTCGTTCCTTAAATAGAGGCGTAGATGTGATGACAACACTTGTGCACTCTTCTTGCGTAAAGTGGGGAGGAAGTATTGAATCAACGTACATTATGCATGCGCATTATGGAGCCCATTGATCTTGTACTTCTTGTCCATTGTGTGTACTAAAATAGCCGTACCCATGGTTATCCCGATTGAAGTATGGTGACCTGTAAATAAACAATGTATTATTTGATTATTCACTACCAAGCAGCACTATATCTGTAGCTATCCGAACGGTAAAAATAATTTTTATTTATCTCAATTGCGATATATTGTTTAATTAGTCTTGGTCAGTAGTAGCTAGTTTTGCACAGAGTTTCAACATTATCAAATCAATTGAGTGTCCTTGTTGGCACGTGTGTTCTGCTACTGCTGACAGTTTTATTTGGGAGAATTTAATATTTCTTTAGTGTTATTGTAGTCTCCTGCTGATCATCCGTCCTGTTTGCCCAACATAGCATTTGCCACAAATGCAATTTATCCGGTACACACCTTCTGTTGATACCTTCGGTAATACATCTTTTGTACCAGATATTCATTTCTGTCTTTTATGTACCTGCCAAATCTGACTCGGATGCTTTGTTTTTCCAAACATCTGGCTGGTCGCGAAAGTCTACGTGTTAATCTAACTAACCTCTATGGTAACATGTTGCCATCGTGAATTCTGTTTTTGAGGTCATCCAGATTAGTCGCTAATGGTGGCACAAAAACACGGTCTTTGACATATCCCCACAAGAAAAAGTCGCAGGGTGTGATGTCTGGGTATCTTGGGGGCCAAGAGTATAGCGCCAATTCTTGGGGTCCCTTGCGACCTATCCAACGTTCAGGCAGTGTGTCTTGTGAAAGACTGAGGCTAGGGGCTGTTTGTGCGCTGGGAGAGGCATCTAGCGGTAATCATTTGAAACTCTACGCCCCGCCCTTTCAAGTGGTAAGAGTTTCATTCATGGGCGGTTCGTGGTTGCAGACATATAGCGATTTCAAATCAGGTCGATGTCTTTAAACACACTGTATATTAAGCTTAACCCTAATGATATTCTCAAAAGTTTTGATGTGACTTTTCTGTTCACGAGGGTTCTGGTCAACGAGTCAATTAAATTACTCGACACTCTAGAAACGAACACAGGTCTAGCCAAAGATATGCCACGACTAGCTGAACACTGTCTAAAGAACAGCTATTTATTGTGGAAAGGTGAATTATATAAACAAAAGGAAGGAGCAGCAATTGGCTCTCCTTTGTCTCCTGTGATAGCGAATTTGTGCATGGAAGATTTTGAAACAAAAGCAATAGCTTCAAGCCCACTAAAACCCTCTGATTGGTTTAGATATGACACATTGGTGGTCTGGCCACGCAGCAATAATACACTTAACGAATTTCGAAATCATCTCAACTCGCAAAACCCATCCATCCAGTTCACCATGGAAGTGGAAGCTGACAGAACTCTACCATTTCTGAATATTCTGCTCGGACGGGGTCAAAATGGTAAAATAACACACAGCGTTTACCGAAAGAAAGCGCACACCGACGCCTATCTGAATGCAGGAACATCGTCACCCCACACAAAAATCCACTCTCATCAAGACGCTCATTCATCGGGCTAAGAAAGTGTCAGATGGTTATAGTCTGAGAAGTGAGATTAAACATGTTAAAGAAGCGCTGCAATTGAATGGTTACAATAATGCTCCAATCAACAGGGCATTGAATGCCAAAACCCAATCAAATAACATGAGCATGGAAACTGCCTAAGTAATTAAAACGATTAATATACCAACTTAAAACTTTAGTGACTGCATGAATTCATATTCTATGGTTATTTCGGTAAAGTCACGTAGATAGAAAAATAATAACAATCAAATAATAAAATGAAATTAAGTGAATAAAAAATAAAAAATATCACGACGTTTCGATCGCAAAATAAGAGGTCGTCATCAGGAACAGGGAGGTCAGCCTCTGAGGGCAAGCTGTTTATCAAGGTTTAGAGATGGGTGGGGCAGCTAATGTTAATGTAGGAGAGGGCCCCGACACCGGCAGTAGGTCTACACCAGGGGTCGGCAACCAAAATAACAAGAAGAGCCATTTCTTTCCAATTCGGTACAAAATTCAGTATTTCAAGAGCCGCAATGCATCTGAGTACATACTGTACATACGTACATATCGTCAAGAAGCAGCCCGTAAAGAGCCGCATGCGGCTCCGGAGCCATAGGTTGCCGACCCCTGGTCTACACCAATGAAAGAGCTGTTTATAAAGGTTTAGAGATGGGCAGGGCAGCTAATGTTAATGTAGGAGAAGGCTCTGACACCGGCAGTAGGTCTACACCAATCAAAGCATTGCACCTCCCTCCACACACCTACACTGCTGACCGTGGAGGTGGACAAGAAAATACAATAAAATAATAAAAATAAAACATAATAAAATACAACTCTCACGACGTTTCGGCCACATTATTTCCCTTCTACGTGACTTTATCGAAAGAACCAAGAAGATGAATCCCTGCAGTCACGAAATAAAACACAAATCAAGTCTTGACCCAAAGTGTTTGATGACATCTTTCCAATGATTGCTGAGTTTAAAACCGTCATCTCGGTTGAAATTGTGTCTGTGTCTGTATATATGGATGGCTTCATGAACAAATCTTTGTTGATAGCCAGTCGGCTTGCAAAGTACCATCGTCTTAGAGAAATCAATTTCATGTGAGCCAGCCGCATTAAAGTAATGATCAGCCACAACAGAAGAATTGGTCCTGCTGTGTTTCAGATCTGCCTTATGTTCACGAACACGGTCTGAGACATGTTATTTGGTTTCCCCAATGTAACTGCTGCCGCAGATACAGCTTAGTTTGTCGACGCCGGGATATTGCATGTCAGTGGGCAGGTAGGAACTTGGTTGGACAGCGCATTCGTGCGATCCGTGTCACGCGGCGCAAGCTGCGTGGGGCGGCACATCACGTGGTGCTGAGCCCGCCCGGGACGCTCTATGAAATACAAATCGAGGGCGTGGCTACGCACGACAGACAAATAATCCCTGGTGGGCAGTGTGGAACCTTCTTCTTGGTTCTTTCGGTAAAGTCACGTAGAATGGAAATAATAAATTAATAAAAATAAAACATAATAAAATAATTCTCACGACGTTTCAGCCACAACGCAAGCAGCCGTCCTCAGGTGAAGAACAGGTCTGTCGATAAGACAGAGTCTGAATGACACGTCCTAGGCTTGGAGCGTCTATTTAACCTGTTGTTCCTACCTGTAAAAGGACAATTTGCCAAAAGTGTGCATTTCATTTATATTCTTTCCCCGATTCAGATCATACCACTTACAACATTTACTGTCTACATGTATTAGCACATTTGAAACCAAAGTTTAGAGGTGACTAAAAAATAACATGAATTCTTTGACATCCTGAGTGGCGTAATATTCACGCTATTTATTTGCAAAGTCCACTACATTTTCCTTTTAGTGTTGTTCCAGATGCATTCTGAGTAAAATGGTAACTACACTTGCACTATATACCAAGCAAATGCATGTGACAGATGAGCTACATTATCAAAGCGCGAATGTTTTGCTCATAGTTTATGAATGTTACATTCATATGAATGTAAAAAAACATATCACATATTTAGAATTGATGCATCCATTTACCCCCTCCCCATTGACACTTTAATTAAGTATCGTATTACGATTCAGGTAAACATTTGATTCAAGAATGATACACTTTATGATTTCTTTTGTAACTAAAATGTCTTGTTTGTATTACTTGTGTCTACCCCGAGCAAATAATTTTCAGCAACTTAATGTGATACGTTCATACACACGATGTTCTATACAATAATGGGGAATATTAAAAACTATTTTAAGTGAAAAAATTATTGTTACATGCTGACCATAGATGATTATGAGGGGGGCATTGTAAATGTAGTCCAATTAAAATACAAATACATTTGTAAATCTCTTATTTTATTAATTATTAACGCTAGATGTTACTTAAAATGAACATTACCTTTGGCATTAATGTAGATGCTAAAAGCCTGACATTTTTACAACATTCCGATGTTGCGTTTAATATTATAACACCGGAACGCGAGCAAAAAAATGCCACGCGTTTTTGCATGACATGTTTTAAAATCTAAACACTTTGGGAGTTGGCAGCAGAGGTAAGCAGTCAAAAAGGCATAAAGATGAAAACGGAATTTTGAAATTCAGTCCGTATGTAAAAATTACATGTAAGAATGTGTACCGAAGTTATGAGTGTATTAAATGTTTTCAATGTACATTTTCACCTCATTAAATGTTTTCACCACTTCTTGCACAATTCCATGTGAAAACAGCCGGGCAATAACTACTGCATACAATCGTTTAGAATGAAATGCGATCGCTACCACGGTCTAATATATTCCTGAAATATTTTTTATCAGTCTAAAGTGAGCAGTGTACAGTTTACAGATATGATGAAAGTTTGGAGTTTTAAGTTTTTTCTAGAACTTAAAAATTATCAGTTAAAAACAAAAGCGGCCGCAGCATAGAATACAAATACAAACACCCCTGGACTGATGTAAATCTCAAATACAGCAAACACTATGCTATGGGGGGGGGGGGGGTAACCGGAGTCCAAATCCTATACGAATCCCCTAGGGTCAGCAGACAACAATTTATACACAACCTAAACCCAGGGCTTCACTGCAAACTCGAAAAAGGAGAGATCTTTTATCCGACTGAGGTGTAACCCCTTTTACTCCGATTTTTCAAAAGATAGGAAAATGTACAGCATTGATGGTTCACTTCCCCATGAAAGGTAAAGGTGCAGCCCTGCAATTACATCCTCACATCACTGCTGGAAGAATGGCCTCCACTAGAAGTAGCTCTGCAGAGCCCCTCTAGAGGGTATTTGGCCGACTCTCCCATGCTTGCCAGGAGCCTTAGAAGAGGGGGGGAAGGGGTACCCACACATTACCTCACCACACACACGTGACCTCCCGATCGGCTATCTGTGGTTAACCCATTAATACTGCTGGGTAGACAGAGATCATGGGATTTTATAAATGAGCACCACTGCTTCAACTGGATTGCCAATGTGCTAAGCATTATACCACAGCACCATCCTGCCATAACCACCTAGGAATTACCATAAGGCAGGGCTGTCTGCTGCAATATAGACATTAAATTCATAGTATGTGGACCAATGTAAGCCAAATTGGCATTTCTATGGCAGAATTTTAAACTTGTTCATAAAAATTAATTTGTATGTAAACACATATTTCTGAGATATATATCCATCAGGGGTGGCATTAAAATAACATATTACTATTCTGTTGCTGCAGATTTCATTGAACCCATGGCTAACCTGTGGTGTCCTCGCCTATAAAACTCTGGCCACTCACTGACATTTGCAGCTGGGTATGTCTCACTTTTGAATCATATTGAGTATAAAATACATCTGTATCTCACGTGCTGCATACGGCTTATAAGAGTGGGAATCCAACAGTCGCCGTTGATATGGGGGACCGTACAGCGAATCCTGTAATCTGCGGCGGGCCACCGGGGAGGTTACACTATAATCTACTGGGGGAAAAAAATCACGCCAAAGCGGTGGGCTGCGGATTACTAGAGGAATTAACCACGCAATGCCATTGATCCGCAAAAAATGTGCAGATTACAAGGCACACGACTGTTGGCTATATGTTATAGCCCGCACCTCTGGTTAGCACAGTTGGCTCCATATATTGCCAAAGAAGTTCAACGTACATATCATCTTAAATAAATTCACAGATTATGAGTTTACTACTTTTCTAAAACCCAAAGTGCAAACCTGCCATATAGGTCTATGTTAAAATATAGATATATGTGCATTTTATTACACTTCATGTCCAAGTCTAAAAGAAATCCCAAAATATGTTTCCAGCAAGTGTACACAAACATTTAATTTATTATTTATGTACAAATCGCATTGAATAGACATGAATCAGTATATTGTTAGAGTATTATTGGATTGTGCTGGCAAAATCCACACCTTCGATTAGCACATATGGCGTGAAAGAAGTTCAACATACATAATTAAAGCATGTGATATTAGATATATTTATAATGTGGATGTGAGCTAAGTAACTGCATTATCGCTGGCTGGGTGTGTGCCTGTGTGTGTCCTATCTGTCAGCTCCATCTTCTCCCTCCATCCGAGCCAATCTATCCTCTCTATCCAATCTATCTTAGCAATCCCTTCTATCTTTTATAACCGTGGCAGCTTATATGTCCTGCCTTCCCCTATCTACCATTTAAGGAAAAATTTGTTCATACCAATGTGTGCAGGTTTTCATATATGCATAACAGCACAACTGATAAATGATGGAAAACGTCTCCAATTCACTGCACGTAATAACTTTCAACATAATGCAGTAATTATAGTTGCATAGGAACAGAGATAATGGTGCCAACTTAGAAGTCCTTCATCCATCAGTGAACAGAAAATGGCTGAATGTACAACATAAAATATGGAAATAAAGCACTAATCTGTTTGTCAGTAATAGCTTATTTTGTGCTGCTCTATTACCCCATACCAGCAACGCAGTGGTATTAACCATAAGAGTATTATTGTTACTATCTATCCATCTAATCCTCTACTCATGAGCTATACATACATTGGCTTTGTAACATTTCAAAGACTTTAATGTGATCGAGATGGGGAAAGAGTTAAAAAGCTCTATTTTTTTTACTCTGCAGCTATATTCCAGGCAATTCCCAGGTCATGCCCTTGACTATTCCATTCACAGTGGTTTATCGCCCTTTTCTTTTCGCTCTCCTGTTGGTTTGGGATGTAGTATTCCAGTGGTGAAGGCCACACAAATGTTGAGATTTAACAAGGCTAAGGCATGCTACTCAGAGGAATGCCATTTGTTTAAGGTGGTGAGAGCTTGCAGATATTCAATCGGAAATGAAAGAGAGTCCTTTGTAACGACCGTTATGTAGGGTAAAAAGCGTAATATTTTTCATCGTATTCCAAGCACGATGGACTTACTTTTGCTTACGTTGAGGAATATGTATAAAAGGTTCCTTAACCACAAGGAATATATATATACATACTGTACACAGGTGACATCAAACAACAGCTAATGATATCTGGTTGCTTATCCCGAAAAATCTAATTGCTAGCTTTGTGAAAGCCATTGAACATTTTATATATGATGCAATGTATCATAAAGGACAATTGTTCCTCCTCTGCACCCCAGAACACACAGTGAGAGTGTGGGAACATTCCATGATCTAATGTTGGTGAATGAATGATATTCAAATAGATATACACACATTTTAAAAAAATATATATAAAAAGTACAAAAAACACACTTTTTAAATGATTATTGGGCAGTGTAAGAATCCGAGCAACTTGCAGTGCAGATCAATAACAGGCATGAGTAATTAAAACTCCAAGCAGCCTGAGAAAGAGGACCTTTACAGAGTCTTACACGTGGTTTTGGCTACTTTATACTGAACGGAAATGCAAGGCCAGTGACACGAGGTACTGTTAATATAAAGGGCACCATCACATGGAGACCCAAGTAATGCTAAGAAGAATGAAACGTTAAAACAGTCAAACACATCAGACTGAATACACATGGTAGTGTAACAGGGATGCATGCAACAGAGATATAAAAGCGAAACATTGTCAAAGGCCCCTTTGTACTATTTTTCTGTGGCAGCTATGGCAAATATAGACAACTGACCATCTCCTTAGAAGAATATGAAATAATTGTGTGTCGGGGTATAATGCTGCATTGAGACTACATAGCTTAAACTAGGTCTGCAACACACTACTTGTTAGACATGACCTTTGTGATATCGGTTTGCAAAGTTAAAGCACATCATTTTGTACGTGGCACCGACTTTATTAAAAGAAAAGTGCTTTGATAAGGAACTAGGCTGGGGAACTTTATAAGTCACACTTCTGATGGGAATCTGGGGATATGCTAATGTCAAGAGGGGCCTCTACAAATGAGCAGGCACATCATGTTGCTATAAAGACCGAGTGTGAGAGTTGGTGTCAGAATGCCAAACAAGTAAACCCGTAAAAACAAAGTTTTTCACTATAAATCCTTTATATGCGTGGCGGCTAGAGTCCTCTCGTCCTCTGGCTTGAGATGGCTGCCACTTATGGGTCAGATGATTGTCTGCCACCATTAAGCAATTGGTAATTAAATATTTAATTTGTTTTCCCTAAACAGTGTAAAATTTTGGATTTTTTTTCACGAAAATTAATTGTCACACACAACGAGTCTGTGTGGAAAATGTCAGCTCGATTGGATCACGGGAAGTGGGTTAAAAAACGAGCGAAAGATTTGCACGGTCCTAAGCAAGCAAGCGAACTTAATATAAAGGATTTTAAAATATATTCGCCTGTGGAGGACGCGGGGATCGATCCCGCGACCTTTGGCATGGGAAGCGAGGGCGCTACCAACTGCGCTACTCCGCCACGGCCTGTGGAGGGGTTACGCTCTGGGCTCTTACACTCTGACGTTCAGCCAAAGCCATGAATGCGTTCTATTTGAATATATGTAAAATAATGTTTTTTTGCCTAAAAAGTGTAACATTTTGGGAATTCTTTTTCACGAACAATAATTGTCTGGCACAACGAGTCTGTGTGGAAAATGTCAGCTCGATTGGATCACGGGAAGTGGGTTAAAAAACGACCGAAAGATTTGCACGGTCCTAAGCAAGCAAGCAAGCACGCGAACTTAATATAAAGGATTTAAAAAGGGCTTCATTCCAACAGCAGTGGCAGGAAGATAAGGTGTGTCTATTTATCTTCTTGGTTCTTTCGGTAAAGTCACGTAGAAGGAAAATAATAAAATAATAAATAAAAACATAATAAAATAATTCTCACGACGTTTCGGCCACAACGCAAGCAGCCGTCTTCAGGTGGAGAACAGGTCTGTCGAGAAGGCAGAGTCTGAATGGCACGCCCCAGGCTTGGAGCGACTATTTACGCTGGGATGGAGGGGCGAAGAGCGTCTTGACAAAATAATTTGCATATCAAGATGAATTTTGCATATTTATGGGAAATGCAGATATGCGATTAGTACTACTTGTGAAATGCGTAGGAGGTTTGGCGAGGGGTTTAAAGTCATTATGCCCATGCATTATGCAGGATTAGCAGTATCAAAGGGAGGGAGTAAGGTTAGAATTAATAAAGGGAAGGAATGTTAATAATATGGCACCGCAGCAACTAATATGCTTATAGACTATACATTGTAATATTACACTATGTATTATTCTACCCAACCAACTGTATACCACACTGCTATATATTCACTATAAATTACGATACTATATATTATCTTATACATTGTATTAAACATTACACTTTAATACTATTTATTATTATACAATATGCTATACACTATACCATTGACCGTCGCGTGAAAGTACTAAGAGGAAGCAATGAAATATGTCAATGGGAGAGTGGTGATAGGAAGCTTGCAGCGGAGCAAAGAATCCATTCCCTGTGGAGTGCATATCAAGAGGAATTTAGAATATTTATGGGAAATGCAGATATGCGATTAGTACTACTTGTGAAATGCGTATTTCACAAGTAGGGAATGGATTCTTTGCTCCGCTGCAAGCTTCCTACCACCACTCTCCCATTGACATATTTCGTTCCTTCCTCTTAGTACTTTCACGCGACGGTCAATGGTATAGTGTATAGCATATTGTATAATAATAAATAGTATTAAAGTGTAATGTTTAATACAATGTATAAGATAATATATAGTATCGTAATTTTATAGTGAATATATAGCAGTGTGGTATACAGTTAGTTGGGTAGAATAATACATAGTGTAATATTACAATGTATAGTCTATAAGCATATTAGTTGCTGTGGCGCCATATTATTAACATTCCTTCCCTTTATTAATTCTAACCTTACTCCCTCCCTTTGATACTGCTAATCCTGCATAATGCATGGGCATAATGACTTTAAACCCCTCGCCAAACCTCCTACGCATTTCACAAGTAGTACTAATCGCATATCTGCATTTCCCATAAATATGCTAAATTCCTCTTGATATGCGAATTATTTTGTCAAGACGCTCTTCGCCCCTCAATCCCAGCATAAATAGTCGCTCCAAGCCTGGGGCATGCCATTCAGACTCTGCCTTCTCGACAGACCTGTTCTCCACCTGAAGACGGCTGCTTGCGTTGTGGCCGAAACGTCGTGAGAATTATTTTATTATGTTTTATTTTTATTATTTTATAATTTTCCTTCTACGTGACTTTACCGAAATAACCAAGAAGATGAATCCCTGCAGTCACGAAAGCTTTAAATCGAAATGTGTCTATTCAAATGCAGAGGAATTAGCAAAGTGCCTCAACAGCTCCATTTTCATCAAAACGGCAGCTTCTTGTCAACATCAATAAAACGGTACAATGTTGGAAAACAATGCTTTTAAGTGACTCATTTGGCACAGGAAATGCTTTATATGTCCTTGGAAGCCACTATTCTCCTCATTTTGGAGCAGCAAACATGGTCAGCATAAATCATGCTTATTCATCTACAGTTGTAATCGTAAGATTGGTGACTGTTTGGCTCAAGGGGCTAACAGGTATGTTAAGTTACTAATTATACAATATGATTAAAACAAACAATTTGCATTCATGTAATATCTAAATGCCACTGCATCTCAAGGTGCACCATGCAGTACCTGTATTGAAGGACCAAAATAACCACTGCAGACAAATGCAATTCATTTCTGGTCAGTTTGATGGTTTCAGACAAGTTAAAATAAATTAGGAAAAAAATGTTAAATTGCCCTTTGCAATGGAAACAGTTTTAAAGGTATACGAAATTGAATACATGCGACTGCAATGAAAGCTCTGTTTCGGGCAGCTAAGTTGGTCAAATGAGGAACATGAGACAGTTATGTGACACCATGTTCCAAGGATGTCACATGTGAGGATTTGTGATACTTTGTCACTAGAAGTTTTATAATTTAAAAAAGGTTATGTTAAATTACCACAAAAAGCAATATTGGTGAAAAACCATTTTAAAGCAAAGACCATAATTGCTTATCACCAAAGAGATCTCTAAGACGCACATATCTCAACGTACGTGCTCAAAATTATATGGAGCAGATAGCATCCAATTTCCTGCTCTACCTTATAAGCTACTGCCTGGTTCCAAGTAGTCATTACTTTTGAAAGCATATGTCACTGTTTTATCCACACCTCTAATACTGATGTTTGCTTTACACAGATATTGAAAGTCACTTAATCTGGTGACTTAATCAACAAAATGGTAGGCACATACATATATTTGCTTTGTGGAATTTGAGTTTTGAAAAAAAAAATATTAGGCATTAGGCAGCAAGCAACGCCAATTTAATAACTGTGACAATCACAACACTTTTCATTTCAAACGTTTCTTCAGAAAAGGGAGCAGCCATTGTAAAGCACGTTTTAATCCCGATTATCTACTGCAAAAAAGCACCATGCTATTTCCATAAGAATGAACGGGCCTACATCTGCAGAATTATTGAGATTATCTTTAATCGCTCTTAGGAAAGCTTCTCGTGTATTATTCACTCTAAATACTATATTAATGCACTTTCAGTTTATCATAAATTCTCAGTGTCCTTGTAGTAACCTGAGCATTGTGAAACAGTTTATTTCACATATTCTATTTGAAATAATAATTACTCTAAAACAATAATAAAATATCCTGAAAAAAACCGTTAACAGCAGCATTCCATCATGGCACCACTGTTTGAACAACATTCATAACATTAAACACATAAACCAAATTCCTCTAAACCATGGTGGGTTTCAATTGCGAAGTCTATTATCTGTGTTTCTCAATGATGTCAAACAGAAATCTGCAGATAAATAAGAGTGATTTCCCAAAACTTCGATTGCACTCATCCTTATCGGTAGAAACGCTTCTGCTAACAGGAGTCATGCCTTCAAAGGCGCGTAGACATATACCAACTCAAACGCCTCCTCGAAGCCCTACCCCAAGACAATTCTCCTGTCAGGAATCAGGGTCACAAACAAATGTATTGCGTCAGGTATTTTTTCCTCTATCGTTTGGACTGTTTCTAAAAAAAATCCAACTCGTTTGTACCGCTTTCTTCACCACAAAAGCCTCAGTTGAGCATTATCATACAATTTAGAATAATCTTACATAATCGATTCTTACAAGCATGAATCAATGCATGGCTCTTGGACGTTACAATCAATATTAATTGATAAATTTGTGCTTCTCTACATGTTGACTGCTTCATCCACGAGAAAGCAACTTTATCAACCTCCCGACCAATAAACAGAAGCTTACCTTCAAGTCATGCATACCACAGCAGCCTGAGACATTTTAATTATTATATATTCATCAATGTCTAAAATTAATTAGTTCACTAAAGCAAATTATGGACATTAATAATTTACAAGATAATATCCAGACACTGCACCATACTGTTTTTTTATTAATTGTAATTTAATGCAAGGCATGGTAACACATGCTTGTAATAAAGGAACAAGTGACCTGGGGACACGATGCAGCCATAATGGGCACAAGACATCTATAAATAGTATCAGACATTCACAATACTTCATCAACATATAATTGTTGAGTGTTTTAAATGAACTGAACATATATATAAATGTATTAACTGAGAAAGTGCACGTTTCACTTGTATGTCTTGATAAAATTATTATATTATTAACATTAACCCCAACCCGAATTTCCAAATGCATGAGCAACATATTCTTCCAATGTCCAGACCAGCCATGGTCACATCAAATTAATATGCATTTCATGCAATTCTTTTAGAAGAACATAAGACCCTAAGATGTTTGCATACAAAGACCATTCTGGCCATCTGGCCATCTGGCCAGAATGGTCTTTAATGTGGAATTCTGCAATTCTGTGAAAGCCATTAAATATGTTTGCCAATACATCAACAAAGGCTCTGACATGGCTGTGTTTGCCGTACAAAACAGAGGGGCAAAGTGTGGATGTGGTTAAACATGTTGTCCAAGGAAGATACATTAGCAGCAATGAGGCCAATGGAGAATTCTTGGCTTCCCCATCCATGAGCGTTCCCCCAGTCATCCATTTGGCAGAGACAAAGGCGGCCGGGCGTGGTAAATCCAAGTCCCGGGTGAAGCCGGGTAGTAAAGCTAGTAACACATATATATAAACACCCAGCTCACTCCGTGACTGTGATTAACATGGCACGGATTGGTTGAAGTGCGTCACGTGACCGCGATCAAGCAGCCAACCAGAGGCGCGCCCCTCCCAAACATGTATGCTCCAGGATTGGTTGAAGTGCGTCACGTGACCGCGAGCTGCCCACTTCGTGTTGTTGTGGTGCGCCCCGCACCTCGGAGCCCCGAGAAGCAGAAACATCACGGCCACAGCACCGGAGACGCAGCCACGGAAAGCTGACGGTCGATCCACTCACACACGGCTCACTCATACACACAGCTCACTCACACTCACTCACACACAATCGCATGCAGCTCAGAGGAGACGGGTGAGTGAGAGTGAGGGAGAGCCACGCTCTCTCCACTGCTGCCCTGAGGGAGAGCCGCGCTCTCTCCACTGCTGCCCTGAGGGCGAGCCGTGCTCTGTCCACTGTTGCCATGAGGGACCCCTGTGCTCTCCACTGCTGGCTTCAGGGAGAGCCGCGTTATCTCCACTGCTGCCCTGAGGGAGCCAGATGCACTCTCTCCACTGCTGCCCTGAGGCAGAGCCATGCCCGCTCCGCTGCTGCCCTGAGAGAGAGCCGTACTACGTCCACTGCTTCCCTGAGGGAAAGCCCCTGTCTCTCCACTGCTGCCCTGAGGGAGAGCCGTGCTCTGTCCACGGCTGCCCTGAGGGAGAGCCGCGCTCTCTCCACTGCTGCCCTGAGGGAGAGCCGCTGTCTCTCCACTGCTGCCCTGAGGTAGAGCCGTGCTCTGTCCACGGCTGCCCTGAGGGAGAGCCGTGCTCCGTCTGCTGCTACCCTGAGAGCCGCGCTCTCTCCACGGCTGCCCTGAGGGAGAGCCGCGCTCTCTCCGCTGCTGTCCTGAGGGACCCCCGTGCTCTCCACTGCTGGCTTGAGGGAGAGCCGTGCTCTCTCCACTGCTGCCATGAGGGAGCCAAACGCACTCTCTCCACTGCTGCCCTGAGGCAGAGCCGTGCTCGGTCCACTGCTGCCCTGAGGGAGAGCCGCGCTCTCTCCACGGCTGCCCTGAGGGAGAGGCGTGCTCTGTCCACTGCTGTTCGGCGGCGCCGCAGCCTGTGGTTGTTCGGGGGTGCCACAGGCACAACCACATACTATGTTGTTGGGGGACGCCTAACCTAGTTCAATATAATAGCGCGCTTTTGACTATATCAACTCACACGCATTCGGTGGGGGGGACGGCCCCTACCAAGTCACACGCGTTCGGTGGGGGGGACGGCCCCTACCAACTCACACGCGTTCGGTGGGGGGGGCGGCCCCTACCAAGTCACACGCGTTCGGTGGGGGGGGCGGCCCCTACCAAGTCACACGCGTTCGGTGGGGGTGAGGGGCCATTTCACTTTCGTGTCGACACTGCGCGAGGTAACGCACATGAATTCACAGCTCCCTTCAAACATACATCTAACTTTCGATTTTAAGCTTTCATGACTGCAGGGATTCATCTTATTGGTTCTTTCGTGACTTTACCGAAAGAACCAAGAAGATACATCTAACTTATTTCTCTCATTTCTATTTCTGTTTTTAATAATACAGTGTACACATTAACCAGTGTTTTATGACAGTATACACGATGTAACACGCTTTTTCCCCTGGGTACTAGCTGTTATATTTAATTTCCTTAAGACAACAAAGTTCAGCGAATGTGTCTTTTTGCCCACAAACTTTCCTATTATGACTTTTTTACATGTATTTTTCACTTTCGCTCGCTGCTAATTTTTTACACAAGATGTTTCATTATAGGTTCGATGTGTGTGTGCGCTGCAATGTGCAGTAACGCTTCTGGAAATTATATTGCAATGCTTCAGCATTAATTAAATAACTATCTCCATTTCGCCTTCGCTGGACAAATTGCAAACCAACATGCAGCAACAACATTGTCAACGTACTTTATTAATTCACTTTTTTAACACATTCATTTAACTTATTTCCAACTTTCCCTAACGTCACGTACGTTGCTTCTTTCATTACTGTCACCGACATACACCAATTGCCATTACATTTTTAATGTGACTACTAAATAAATTAATACAAATACTATTACAATTATAAAACACTTCCACTTCTCTACACTGCAGCCTCCTTCTTGATCGCACTCTGTGTACTGGCAGTCTGATGTGGCCTGTTGCTTGCTTAGGGGCCGTCCATAAATGACGTCACGCAATTTTGGACGATTTTGACCCCCCCCCGTCACACAGCGTCACAAAAAGTCAGACCCCCCCTCAAATATGACGTCACAAAGCTCTGCCCCCCCCCCACAAAAATAAAACATGCTTCAAATCGCTTTAAACTATTGTCATTGTAGTGCGTATTTAATGTGGCGCTGCACTCTGATGTAGGAGAAAACATTTATTAAAACATCTATTTAATTAAGTTGAACGTGTTTATACTGTAATAATTAAAAGTTGCGCATTTAGATGTGACGTCACATTTATCCCCCCCCCCCCCCTCGTCACACATCGTCACAAATGTCTGACCCCCCCCCCCCCCTAGGTGTGTGACATCATTTATGGACGGCCCCTTATTAATTAAAGTCGCTGCACTGGCAGTCTATTCTCTACACTGTTAATATTGCTATGAGGCAGGGTGAGTGTATGCCAGTCGATAATGTGCACTGTTGCCCGGTTCTTTACCTCGGTCAGTGTACTGCCACTCTTTCATGTAGACTGTAGCCTGCTTTATAAGCTGTTGACCGAATTGCCAGCTTATTATGTCGACTGCAGCAATGCTTATGTAATTGAGTCAGCGTACTGGCAGTCTATAATCTAGACTGTAGCCTGCTTCTTAACTTAAGTGTGTGGACTGCTGCTCTATAATGTAGACTTATTCTAGCTTCTTCAATGCATTTCTATTGTTTTGTTTGCTCACGTCACGCTATTTACTGATATGTAGTACTGCGATGCTGATTTAGATGTTATACTGTTAATTACGTTGGACTTTCTTTGCGACAGCTGATTACATTTCGTCGATCATTTTGTTACATTGTTGGGAAAAGCAACCATTTTCAATTTGGCGTACTGCACCTTTTATTTCCACCCAAGCGGGGAGCACGCAGGGAGGTTCAATGCCACAACTTCTGTTGAAGTTCCTGTTCTTACGGTGGGTGAGGAACATGGTAAAAGAGACATTGTGCTTCGATACCAAGACAACACCATCAAACAAATTCCTGAGACAAACAGAGCATAGGATGCCCTACAATACCCCATTATACTGTGGCAAGTCCAAGATGGGTACCACATCCAGATTCCTCAAATTATCAAAGCTACAGGACAAAGATAGCCTCACAAAACTGTCTCCTCTAAAGACTTCTATTCCTTCATGTTCATGGACAAAAGGAGGCAACCCTATATTACGGTGTGCCAACCTATTTCACCAGTATGTTGTCGATGAGTATGCCAAAATTGAGAGTGAGCTCCTTTTTTGCATTCAACTTCATCAAAAACGCCTGTGTGTAGAACAGTATGCTCATCTCAGGGATGCGCCCAGGCAATGCCGGGTACTTCCCGCTAGTTTATGATAAAAGCGCTTTACCTATAATTGTGCTCCGCTAGATCCATACAAATTCCAAAATGCATGTGTGTTCAAAGCTCGGTATACGTCACAACACGTTATTATAAAGGGGCACAAGATTTAGAACATTGTGCAGACAGCCTATTTCCAAAGATCACAGTGAACATGTTGCGTCTCCAACTCATATCCATGCTTGCGCTTTAAGCGGTGTTTTAGGCAAGGCTTTCAAGTGTTAGAAGTTGTGTACAGCTACGACACCTTAACTGTGTCACGACCACTGAAGCCTCTCATAGTTTTATGTCACCATCAATCTTACTCAGCTGTCTCATCTGCTGGAATGGAAATATTCCTGGGTCTTTGAATGCCTCTCGAGGTTATACATTGCAGCTCGTCGGCCTCAATCCGGAGATCATTTTCATTGCTATTTTCCACGTACTTTTTGTCCCAAACCATCCGTCTTTCTTAAATTGCAAAACCTAAATCAATAGGCCTCTTCGAGATATGCCCTTATTGAATGCATTATACATGGCTTGTATCACTTTCACTGAATTGAAATCTCAGCTTCCTGCTACAAACAACAATCCGATATGCCACGTTTAAGTGCTACCTTACACGGCCCCAACAATTTTATTTAGCAATCAAGTGACACCCATATGCTCTTTAAATGCAATTGACTGCAGTGATGCCCCCCCAATTCCCCCCCACCCCCTATAATGAAGCTATGATTAACGCTTACCTTTCTAAAATGCACCACTTTGTACAACTGAATATAGATAAACATTTGCCATAAATAATGTCAAACATGCGGGCTTGACATGCGGCCTTTTAAAATTATTCTAAGGAATATGTCATATTCATCGTTCAAATCCAATTCCTGCCCTGTGCAATTTTCAAGGACCAACCAGTAATGAGCTCATCAGGAAAGCTAATAACTTATATAGGTGGGAAAAAAAATCTATACAGTAATTCAATTATCTACACTGTCGAAAATGCACACTTGAAAACGTGGGTTAACACAAAAGGATAATTCAGGTCATTCCACGATTATTGATAGAATGTATTCGTTCTACAAGGAGAATTCTGATTAAATGATTTAAAACTCTCTTGAGTGAACTCAATTGTTGACAAGGTCCCTATGTCGGGCTGTAGAGGCTACGAACGTGGCCTGTAATCCAGCACGATGGAGGTCGTGAGGGTTGGTGGATTGCACATATTTGGAAACACTCCCTTCCCATGGGAGTCAAGGTGCCATAATACCCAGGCTTTCCACAAGTATTTAATAACACACATTAATGTTCTAGGAAACGAAATTATGACAAACTTCCTTATGTCGAGGTGGAAATTAATGACCAATCAAATCTGAAAAGAGAATAACTGCAGTTTGGAAAGCCATACTTTTCAAACAGGACTCAAAAATGCATAAAAAGCACACAGCCTTGTGTGCATATGCAAAATAACCATCAGCATTTCCTGTCTAAGATCATCAAAAAAATGTTGAGCACATGTGACCAACTCAGAGCAGCATTGATGCAGTCATAGACAACTATGGACTAGTGTCATCCTCATTAGGGTGTGTCAGTACTGTACAGTCACCTACAATCACTGCTGCCAAATCTGCCTCTGGGATCAATAAATGTGGAGTCCCAACATCCACACTTTGGGGCCCATTAACTTTGCTAATGCTAGCGAAAATCAAATCTAGATTTCAAAAAAAGACTTCATGCGCATTGTTCCCAGAGGCAGACTTGGCAGCTGCGAGCATTGGTGACTATACTGTGACGATGAGGCCTAATGGCTGCCAAACTCCACCGTGTTTACAGGGGATGCACATACGGCTCTACTTTTGCAATCGAGACTATTTTAATAGTCATGACTGTGAAAGTGGAACCGGTGTCGAATTTCTATCTGCAAAAGAAGTAAATACATTGGAGGCTGTGGGTAGAAATGACTTCTATGATGCCAGATGGTGGGAAGAATGAGCGATAAGATATTATTCAGTCTCCAATTGTGACAAGCTATGGCTACAACATCTATGAGCCACCCTGCCTTACCTCAGCTGTCAGGCCCCATGTGCCGCTTACTCAACAGCACTATGCCAGCAATTGAGTGACATGACCTCTTGCTTTGGCATTTATATTCACAAACGTGCTGCATTCCATTTTGGCCTCGGTATGAGCATAATTTCACTTTTATATAATAATTTAGGAAGAATTTTAAGGTTGGGTTTCCGTGCACTTGGTTTTATGTCATTCCATCTCTCCATTCGTCTGTATCTAGTGATGCGTTCACTATTACGTTTCGAGTGTGCTATCAAACCACTGTTTTAGTTCCATTGTTTTAAATTGCTTGCAATGATTAACAATTATTCTTGTCATATTACAATCCATGCACGACATTTGAAAAAAATTATCAGAGGAATAAAACATTGGCATTCAAAGTATTACAGACTCGGGAGTTATCATGCAACTGACTGAGATGACTGGCAAGATATACCACCTGTGCTCCCCAGTGTGCCAACTCTGTGTATTAGCCGTCTGGCATTCTGCTTGATATTGTGAGCATTTCTCCACCGCCCTGCGTTTTTGCCGGAGGGCGACTTCCTCCAATTGCCCAGTGACATCTATCACGAGCTTCCTCCAGAGAGGGCAATCTTGAAACTGCTGGTACCAGTAATAGGCAAGTCCAATCAGTTCCAAATTCTCCTATACAACATCAATCCATGTCCTCTCCAGCCCATGCTGTGCCCATTTAGACTCCTCTATGCAACCAAAATAAAGCTGTTTTTGGGCATATGGTGCCCGGGAATTGTGGGCTGCATGACCCAGCTAATGCAATCTGGCTGACTGGAGGAGAAACGTTCAATGATCTGTGAGCTCGTCACACAATCCAGCCTGGTTATACCCAGCATGGATCTTAGGCACCACCAGCCTGAATGTTTCAGGCCGGCACAGGTGTTCCTATAAAGAAGTCACACAAAGGCACATACACACACGCCTCATTCTAGATTTGAAGCTTTCGTGACTGCAAGGATCCATACTCTTAGGTTTTTTCGGTAAAGCCACGTAGGTAAAAAAAAAATAGTGATTTAATTGATTTAATTTCATTTATTATTATTATTTTATTTCTATTTTTTTTTACCTACGTGACTTTACCGAAAAAACCTAAGAGTACACACATGCCTGTCATAAACACACATTAACTTGCACACACACATGTGCATACATACACGTACACAAAAAAAGATACCCCATATAGCCTGAGCAGACTGTTGGGGCAAGTGCTGTTATCGAGCACCTATGAAAGCCAGCACAGCACACGAAGGGGTTGAGTGGCCAGCACAAAGCCCGGCCGCCTTTGTCTCCCCAGTGCCAATGTTTACACACACCACCAGGTACTCATTTGAAGTGGAGTCGACCTAGGGGAGGCCCAGGACCGATTCAGATAACCATCACTGGTATTGGCCGTGAGCGGAAATCGAACTTGGGTCGCCGGGTCTGTAGCGCATTGCTCTAACCACTCCACTACATACACACTCACGCTCACACACACATGGCCACGGGATTATAACTCGTTCCACTGAATGGATGCACGTTGAAATGCGATCACACCTAACTACAAAAAACTGGAAGCCATCTCAATCAGTCGCAAAAGTGTGCATTCACGTAGCCGCCGACTGCACGCTGTAATAATTATTAAATCAAGAGTGATGCAAATGGCAGCCCGTTAGGATTGCAACCCATAAATTGGACTGAAATTCCAGTTTATCTTTACCTTCATGGGTTCTTAAAGTTGCAGCAAAAAATAAATTTCGCCAGCCATGGTTAGTGTGTGACTAACTGGTCATGATGGATAAGAGGAAGTAACTTAGCCAGCTAAATGTTTCATTGGTAGTAAAGTTGGCCGTATGCAAAATGTGCCAACTGTGATTTGCAAAGAGCTATCCACTACCAAAGGAAGTTCACATTTAATTACTGCTTACATTAACCTTTTTAAGATTTGATTAGGGAATGTCCTTTTATACTCTTTGGTTTTTCGGTAAAGTCACGTAGGTAAAACATTTAATTAAATAAATGAAAACAACTAAATTAAATCACGACGTTTCGGGCGCAACACAGAGGGACGTTTGTATAAAAAATAAAATAAATGAAAACTAAATTAAATCACGTTTCGGGCACAACACAAGTGTCCCTCTGGGTTGCGCCCGAAACGTCGTGATTTAACTTAGTTTTCATTTATTTATTTTTTACCTACGTGACTTTACCGAAAAACCAAAGAGTATGAATCATTGCAGTCACGAAAGCTTCAAATCTAGAGTTAATGTCTGTTTACTAATGCACAGGTGGACAGTACATAATGCAACAGTTCTAAAGTACTGCATATAAATTAAGCATTTTCAACACTCGAGGAAAATATTTTTTTTCTCAAATTTCTCCTTTAGTTTAATGCCATCATATCAAAGGTTTTTTTTTATGAAAGAGAAATTCAATGCATTAGAAATAATGTAGTACGTGTCCCTTTTGGGGAAAATGTGCAAGCACTTAGCGGCTATGCTTATTCAGCATTAAGCATCATCAGCAACCACAATCGATTCACTACTGGATCAAGGCCTCCCTCCCTAAGCCATTGCCATATCTCAGTTTCTCGACGCATCATTTAGTACCCACACACGAGCCAATTGTATCGATCCATCTGCACGGTGGTCTCCCTCTCGGATGCGTGCATTTCTCTGGCTGCCACTCCGTCATTAGTCACTTTATCATTGGGGTGAGTGTTAACTCCCTTGCGTAGTATGCAGGAGGTCATTGGCTTCGATCTTGACCCTGACACCTGTATATTTGGAGTATGAATGTCTCTCTCTCCATGGTCGTGTGGATTTTTTGTCAGGTCCTCCGGTGTTTCCCTCCACATTTAGAATCAACATGCATTGTAAGAGTATTTGGCTGCTATTAATTTTCACGTGATAAGCCACTTCGTGGATCAATTATTTGTGGCTATATAGCTCAGTGGGCCTTATCTGGTTAGTTTAATTTAGTCTAGACTATTGGCCATCTGCCCTCCTAGCGATGTGTCTTGCTTCAGCTCCCCCACCTATCTGATTAGTTAAAATATAGTGTCTCCAACTTACGCACATTATGTAATTCATGCGTTTCTCTGTCTCTCATGTCTCTCAGTATAATCCTTTTTCTGTTTCGAGACAACTGCAAGTTGCAGGGTGGGTCCCGTTCACCGATGAATCTCAAAATGCACAAGCGGTTCAGCATTAATATTATTTAGAGAGGCATAGCGCCGTTGTTTTTAAAGACATTGATCTCACCGCAGAGAACCATACTGGTACTAAAGTGTGCCACACGCCCTCCTGCATGGCCTTGTGGGAGCCTCGGTCTACCGATAGTTGTTTTATTTTTCTTCTGGTTCCGTTCTGATGACACAAACGCACGTACGTTACCGGAACGGAATCGGGGTAGAAAAACTGATGACATTTACAAAAAATATACGTCATCGGAACGGGAAAGGGTGAATCTATAGCATGCACCTCCCTGTGCTGCTGTGTGTACTCTTCAACTTTGTTCCATTTTCTTTGTGAACGACCACATTTCTGATTTCTGATCCAGAGCATCGATAAAAAAATGTGTGTATGCCCTGAGTGAACTAGATAAAGTAGCTGGGCCAAGGAACAATAAATGCCATGCACAGAAAGTGTGATTCATAGTGAAATTCAGGAAAATTTAGAGTTGTAAACTTTATACTATTGATGGTAATGTATGCTTTGCTTTTGTTATCATGTGAAAATATTAAGATAATGATATTACACATTCTTAATCGTAATAATATGCCAAGTGCAAAAGCAAGTTGCAAACAGCTAATGTCACAAAGGGTATGAAGGCGGCAAATGCAAATGAAAAATGGTGCTACAAGGCATACTGTGAACTAATAAGTTTAAAATGAGCAAAACAATATTCTTGTCATGAAGGCTATTGTTTTCAGATTTACCGTGATTTAAGAATGGTAAATGGGAGACACGCTTTCAAAGTGCATGCAACGTAGGACCAATGCATAATGTGACAATAAAAAAAAGAGTAAAAAAATTGAATAAATGTACTTGGATAGTCTGGTGGTTAGCACTTGCTACTGAGCCACTTTGCATTTCTGTGGCATTCCTAAAGTGTGCTGTGTGCTGGGAAATAGATGTACGGCATACCAAATGACCCCATGACATCAGCCTCATAAGCACACCAATTTGTGCAACTCATTTTTCTGCATTGCATGGCCTTTCCATACCCATCATGGCACAGGATCTTCATATCGCAAGGTCACAGTTGTGTCAGGTGTGGCTGGTGGAAAACAGAACCCAAGTTAAACATTCCCAAAACCTCCGTGCATCTGCCATATATATAAAAAATGTGTATACCAGCACACTGCCCAAGGTCACACAGCCTCACGCTTTATATAAAGCTCCCGTAAATCCAACTGCATCTCGGCAAGAAATTGAGGCGGAACCCCAATAATAACGTACGAAGTGGCTCCATCACACAGGATTTGTAGATTGGTTCTTGCCAAAGGAAAATGATTCTGGGAATGAGAGCATGGACTGTGGGGGGCTAGCATTAATAGCAGAGAATCCATCTAGAAATGGGTGGTCTGTATTCAAGTGTCCACACGTCTGCACTTGGTGAACCCCGAGTTACGTTTGGGGCGGCAGGGTAGCGCAGTGATGGCACTTGTGATTTACAGTATAAATGAGATCTGTGCTTCAGGCCCCCGTATGATGTGGAGTATGCTCTTCCCCTGTTCTGCATGGGTTCACCGAGGAGTTCAATTTCCTTCAACAGCTTAAACTGTATTGGCAAAAACATCCCAGTGCAAAAGAAACCTAATAATTACTCATTTGGGACTATACATAGCAACACTGCCCCCATACTGGTGATAACTTGGCAGGACTTTAATGAAAAAGTCGAGAGTTAATGAGGCTTTCGTGGCTAAACAATGGTACAATGAAAAGTACAAATGTTTTATTTTTGCGATGTATACGTTTTACAATCACCGTCAATTAGTTGTGAATAATAAAGAACGGCATTGTCAGTTGGTGTCCAAGGACAAGTTATATTTAAAAAAACATCGTTTTCATCGTAACAATGACTAATGATAAAAAAACAGAGCTGGCTGATGTTTTATACGATGCTGCTAAGTTGAATTGTCATATATTTTTGTCAGCAGTTAAAACAAATCCTGAATAAAATATATTTTTAGATATCATTCAGCAGGAAGGGCCCAATGAGCTGCGAGGTTCTATTTCACGTGTATCCTGCAGTGAGTCTTAATTGATACAGTTTCGAGCAGGGGTGCTAGATACAAATGTTTAAACCTAAAAACAGTTAAATTGTTTAAACATTATGAAATAATAATAATAATAATAAACAAAAATGGAACATTGTATGTATGTAGTGTTGCGCTGTAATGTACTCAGAATGTAGGTGTGTTTATGCAAGAAAATCCTGCATGAAAGAAAGCAGAAGAGACAAACACTGGAAGCCACTGGAGCTGTGCACTGTTAAATCATCGAGATTGAAAACTCATTTCTTTAGAACTGCTTTTTGTGTTTAGTTTGTTGTCCTTCCCCGTGCATCCGATTAGCACGGTTGGCTTCGTACGGTGCGAAAGAAGTTCAACATCCGTACATACGGTATTGAGCAGAGACAGGGGGCTACAAAACGCACACGACCATTGGCTGTGTGGAAGCATGCACTGCAAGACACACGCTCGAGGTGGCGCTGGAGGCTGAATATGATTAAAAATAACAATGGGGTTTTAACCTTTCTGGCAATAAAACGGGTGTTAAGATGTTCGACCGCCAAAGATACCGTTTGCACGAAATCAAGTCTGCATTAACCACACGTACTTGTGGCAAAACATGCAAACAAACATGCTCTGATAATATATTCTTTGTCTTTGAAACTGATTGGCCTACACCTGAGAAGCCTTCTTTATGACCTTGTCTGAATATATTGGATGTTTTAACCATAATGCCAAATCTAAAATGTTTCAGATGTTACCAACATTTAAACTACAAATGTATAACACCGTGAACAGAGTTTGATAAAGATGTTACGTAAAAGATGACCTAAGATAAAATAAATGCAGCATATACAACTTGCGTCATCATCAATCAGTAGTAACTTGCGTCTGGCTGGATCATAGCGGTCCCCCGTGGGATGCCTCCAGGTGACCCTATCCCTGAGCTGGCTGCCACGCTGAGCACAATCCAAGGCCGTGGTGTTTGACTTCAGCCTCAGCAGTGCGCTTCCATGTCAAACTAGCTCTGCTCCGAAGTTGCCTCCAGTCCCGTGGAAGGCCATGTGGATGACGGTGCAACGCTCTCTGGTGCTCAATAAATTATTAAGAAAAAAAGTGTCGCGAGATATTTATTTTTTATGAACATAAAAAGTAATAGTTATCTATGGACTCTTAAGGGCATAGAATGTTGCTCATCTACACTGGGTGCCTGGAGCCAATCATGGAAATTGCACGTTCCTATTGAAAGGGCCAGTATATCTGTAGATGATAACTGTTGATACTCCACCAAGGTATTAGCCATTTTACTGTAGATAAAGGGATGATTGGCTGGGTTGACCTGAGGCCAGTTTTTTTACTCACGACCATCCAGCTATGATAAAGCCCCGCTTGCTCAATTTTAATGGCCTCATTTGAAACACATTTAGGAACAATTTTCAAATGTACATTCCATTCTGTTAGCTATGAAGCAATGGCTATTCTAGGATATGGCATTTTCTGGATGTATTGGGGTAGGAGGGGGGGGTTGGTGTGGGGGGGATTCATTCAGACAATAGATTCACAATCAACATGAGAGGTGGAAACTTGCTTGGTCTTGCCATGTACTACGAAGCAATAATCATCAGCTGAGGTCATAGACTCGTGATGAATAAATGAAATAACCGTAAATCTCGATTGAGCGCATCAGCAGGAGTGCGTGCTAACAGCGTGAAGCGAGCAACACTTGCTGGGGAATAAAGTGAAGGTGTCACCCGTATGACAAATGGACAGTACAGGAGTAACATTCCCTGGTGAGACAGACCCTCTTAACTGTACGGTATTGGTCAGCGCTCACTCGGTGCAACCCTACAAAAAACACAAGGTGGTTATGTTGTTGTTCTGGATACGCTGGTTTACCTGAAGAGCCTCAAAAGGTGCCTCTGGTTTGAGTATTGTCAACACAGGACACATTTACGGACAACATTGACACCACTTTCCCTTGTCTCGCCTGAAAACCTATCCCACTGCAGAATGGAAATGAGTGAACTTCATGGTATTGCTCATTTGAGCAGGAATATACTTCAACAACGACAAGACTGCACAGGAAGAGAACCACCCGACACGGCCAATCAGTAAAAAATGTGTCACGTGTTGTGGATTCACTCTTCAACACACCGGTGGGCTAAAGTAGTGTCTTTTGTCAACGTGACACTTTTTTACTGATTGGCAGTGTTGGGTGGTGGAGGGTTGCGATACATTTATAAATAACCCGATCTAACCCAAAAACCTTTATTATGAACTAGCTTTACTACCCGGCTTCGCCCGGGACTTGGATTGTTGTCTTGGATTATTACACGGCCTACGGAGGGTGGGGGGGGGTGCGTGACGTCAGCAGGCACACTGTGTGACGCTGCCGCATGCGGGTGACGTCACTGCTCACTTGCCGTGCAAAATATATCCATTATTGCGCCCCCCCCCCCCCCCAAATACAAAAGTCTATTTTTATACGTTTTGCATTGTGTATAGTCTGGAAGCTACCTACATGCCAAATTTCAAGTTTGTTGCATTTCGGGAAGTATGCTAAACATTTCAAACAGACACACATATTCACAAATTTCCCTTTTATATAGATATATTGATCGCGAAAGCCTACGTGTTAGGAAGATAATTAATATAAACATGTTAAGGGTGACTATTTAAAAAACCTAGGGAGTGTGGGTGCACATTATTATAATACTCTAACCTTTTTGGGGTGTTTTAGACCAGCCTTACGTATGCCTGTGCAATTCATTTTGCGTGACAGCTCTTGTATATTCGCTGCCAACATCAGTAAATTGAGGATAAGCTGTTGCCCACATTCGTATCACGATCGGCATCGATGTGCTGCTGGCTGTGGAAGCGCCTTACGAGTTGTGAGCCACCTCCTGGGAATGGCGCATCATACACCGCACGCTGACAGGTGACAAAACGGGCACAGAACGTCAACGCGGCTCACCAATGCAACGGGACGTCACGAGCGTGCTCACAGCGATTCGGGCGGCACTGGTTATCCAGTCAACGCCGCCTCCCTTTTTCCGTTGAAACACAGGGTGATATACACACATGCACTTGCGCACGCACAAGCAGACGCAAATACACCGCTGCCCCCAATCCTCCACTTGCCAGCAGTGCACCCAGGACGCCATCTCAATGTCATGCAGGAGACTGTGTGCAATTTAAAACCAATGACTGAGCGTTACATAAACAGGTAATTCCATTCCTATTTCCACTGAGCGATGGGCCCAGCACCAGATGAATGTTGTTGCAGGTCAAGAGCATCTTTTAATTCGCAAGAGAATGCACCATTCATACAAATTCTGAGACCGCTAAATAGCTTATTACAATCATTGTGTCTGGCTCACACAGAATCCAATTAAGATTCCTCTGCTAGCAGCAAAAACAACACCTGTTTTGCGCTTTACACAATCTGGCAGGCTCATTTATTGCCCGGAAATTGCTATTACCTATTCAGACAGAGCAAGGAACTTGATTCGACCTTCCCAAGATGAATGCAGCTTAATATATTTAGTGCCATCTGCAGAGATTAAAATCAAACAATGTGTGTCAGCGAGGGGCTCAATTCTGTCAGCGTGTTTAATGTTAACATGTTTAAAATGTATTTTACAGTTTTGCCATCTTACATTTTCCAAAAGAACCTGTCTCAACTCAAGATAGATTTTAATCTCTGCACAATTATTTTCTTCATTATAAAAATAAAAATTATGCAAGACTCATTAAATTTCAAATTAAAATTCCGTTCCCACTTCTATGCCTTATAACAGCTTACAATTACCCACAAGTCACTGTAACATCTTTATTTCTGGCATGCTACTGTTTTAGAATGTATGTCTGTTTAGCTTCATCCGATTAACCATGAGTTGTAATGTTAAGAGTAAAGTTTTTTTTTATGAAACTGTCAAATTATATGGTTGACAAAATAATACCTGTTTAATTATATGACCATGCGATAGATAACTTTAAGGACACAAGCTCATTATTGCATTATATAATTTATAGGGCACTTACATCATATTTTGACTGCCAGTGTTCAGTTTTTTGTAAATCGCAGTGGAAATAAAGTTGAACTCTAGATCTTTTTCAACTTGGAGAGCAAAAAGTGTCTCATATATACACACACAGATCATGTAACATTCGTATTGCGACTAGTCGACGGCATGCAATGATCAGTCCACTTCATCCTCTCAAGGGGATAGCCCTCAAGCAATCCACACCATCCCTGCACTCCTTATGGGTTCCCATGTGAGGGGGGGGGGGCAGTCAGTGCCGAGGCCCATGCCGAAGTGGGACCGGGCAGCTTCAGCATCAGCAGGGTAAGGAGAGGAGGATCAGCAGAGCAGGTGGGGCCTTCGAGAGAGGGAGAAGCTTCTCTCCTAGAGTTAGGGTGGACGGGTGAGTCTCTCTCGATGGACGATGGCTGGGAGAATGAGCTGTTGCAGCGAGAGGAGGGGTACGCGACTTTATAATCACCTGACAAAGAGCATCATTAGTGTCCTGGTGTTAGATTTGGAGCAACAATTGTGGGCTTTGCTGCAGAGGAGAGGGGCTGGAGGGCTCTTAGGCCTCTCGTGGGGGCAGGGTGGGGGTTGAAGAGGTGTACAGAAAATAAGTAGCCGATGAAGAGGGGCAGAGCAAAGAAGGCTCACAAGAGGATAGAGAAGTGACGTTAGTCTGGTTCGTACTTCTTCATCCTCTCCCTCTCCAATTCATTGTCCTATTTGACCTGGGTCAAGGAGTGCAATGTGGAGGCATACAAGAAGGGTTCCTGTGCTGGAGGCATGCGAGGCTCATCAACAAAAACAATGGTGGCTTCCTGGGCCAGCAGAGTCGGGGTGTCAGGGCAGCAGCTTGGAGCTCCCCTATGATGTGTGTGAAGTAGAACAGGCTGTGGATGGTGGCGTGCAGGGAAGCTGGCTTTGGACGGGGCCATGCTTGGGAGTTCAGGGATGGGGCTGCGTTTGGTTTCTTCTCCCTCTTCCTGTTTAATGTTCTGACATGGGTTCAAGAGCAAAGCAAGATTCCAATGGTAACTGAAAGGTAAACAAGGCTTTGCATTAACCCTGGATTCCTGCAGTGGTCGTGAAGAGTCCCAATCCTACCCACCCCCTTCGCGTTCAGGGTCGAGGGAAGAGGGTTCATGCTGATGTTGGTTGTTGCTCCTTGTGCTGTTGGACCAAGTGTGGGATTGTGTGTGCCGGAATAGATCACGTCAAGCTTATTTTCTGCTTAGGCCTTGTTTCATTACTGATGTCCACGTGGGTGGACGCGACGTGGGGCATCTGTTGTGTAAGTGTGCAATGCCCCCAGTGCGCGCGAGTGTGTATTTCGTTGCAGGACTTGTGGTGGCAAGCAAGAGATTAGGAACTTGTCGACGGCAACTTCAGGAAACCAGGCTTGATGTGCCAAAAATGTAGTTTAATCCCCAAATAACTAATTTCCTATGAGCTGAATGGGCGTTTGTGTAGTTACCAAGTGAAACTAATTAAATGGTAGCACTTTTTTTTCTTGAGCTTTGACATGTCTGCAGTCTCAGGTGCATACTGGCTTGCTTTCGTGAACAGTGACTTCATTGCCAACAGGCATGCAAGAATGACTGCAGGCACGACTACCACCTAAAAAAACAATGTAGCTTTCATTTTCTTTCTCTCCATGAGAGAAGTACTATGTGACAATGATAAACAGTACACAGGGCCAGGAAACGTTTACATCACAGTGAACAGCCATAGACATTTTCGAATGTAAAAGGACAGTTCAAGATAAGTTAGAACAGACACTTTGACATTGTTTCACTGAGAAACTAATTTGTGGGCATCATTACATTGGTTACGTAAAAACATCTTTCATATTTTGACAATTGTAAATGAATCTGTATGCAGTAAAAATCATGATTTTGTTCTTAGGGGCAATGGAAATACAACATCTTGCCGTTCGAGAAAGTTATTTCCTGCGACAAAAAGCAAATGTCATATTGCCTGTGATACATACTTTGATTCCCTTTGTCTCTCACTAGCTCTCATATAGTTTGTCACGCTCTGCAAAGCTTCTCTATTATGTTCTATTTGCCTAATATATATTTTGTGCAGTATCTGCATCTCTTACTCCATACAATTTCTCTTTCTGCTTCTCTCACTCCATACATCTCCAATAAAGTGTCTGCTTCTCTCACTCCTTGTCTCCATACCATCACTCTTTGCTTCTCTCACTCCATACATCTCTCATTCTGTGGCGGTCTTGAACTATCTTCACGTGTCTCAGCGCTCGTTACCGGGGCATCATAGTAACCACGTCACCAAGGAAGTATCGTTATAGACCGCAGGGACCAAGTCGATTCAAGAGGAGAAAGACACAAGTGCAGGGATATCTGCAGTGGAAGAGGTGGAGACGCAACACTGGAAATGCGTAGCTATAAGTGGGGACACGGCACATTGCTATGTTTCACCGATGCTCAACTCATGTGCAACACAAGCCGTCACAATGGAACAAACATTGTGGTTTGGAAAACCCACAAATGCAATAAAGCAGCAGAAAACGTACAGGAAAGGTATGGTATGGTATGAATATAATTTTATTCACAATAAATGCGGGAATATCTTAGGGAGGTGTTTGTAATGGAAAAATAAATAACACTGTCAATATGTTTTCAGATGTAAAAAGATAAGACGAGACAGAAAAATGCAAGAAACAGGAATGTGACAACGAGATCTCAGTGCATAGAACTGACCAATGAGCATGAGCATTTGGAAAACAATGCTCTATTACAGAGATATATCACTGAATCACGCCTCTTGGGTAATATGAATGTTATTTAGCCAATGAGTGTCAAGATTTTTACATCTTTACTGCATTGGAGTATTTGACTAATACAGTTTTAAGGAGCACTTTGTGTGTTGAAGGAGAACTTGCTGCCATCTCCTGGCTACCTTGCAGCCCAGCAGATTTGGAAGTTTCGCAAACCTGCGTGATCCACCAGCCTTGCCTGTAAAGTGCTGAATTGCAGGCAAGTGCCACAAAATCATGGCGACGTAGTGCACATTCCAACCCTCTTCATCAAACACCAACATACACTGTCACGAAATGTACTGTAATACTGCATTTCTCTTCATGCAAATCGATCTTTAAAAAAAACAGTGCAGTTGCCCTTGAATATCTGGTCTTTACCAGGTCAGAATGTGATTTTGTATGAAAATGTATATGCTCAGAGTACAAGCTAAAGCAAAAAAGTTGTCTCCTCTGAATTCACTAAAATCCAATACAGCAAACTACCAGTCTATCTGAAACTTGGGGACCTGGAATTCACATTTATCTGGACTTGGGCTGACCAATAAAAAAATATATGGCCAATGTGCAATGTCCGTGTAGAGTAGTTAAGCGCACATTGTCCACTCAGTTTTGTGCCTGATCACCGCAACTGCATCGCCTCAGTGGTAAGTACGGTACTTAACTACCTACGTGACTTTACCAAAAGAACCAAAGAGAACAGATACTACATAAGAGTGCATTACTTTTCGGTTTCTAGTCTGTATTTTATCTGCTGAAGTTTTTCGTCCTTACCGGAGAGTAAATTGATTAAACATACATTTGTATTAATTTTACTTTGTTTCGAGGGCTTTAGTTTCACTTGTAGCATGTTTACATGTAAAATAAGAATTGCAGGTTTTATTTTTGTTTCATTCGCAGGTAGCTGAGAATGTAAGCTATTTGGACCAGGTCTCCTCTCTATTAGTCCAGCTATCTGGGGTTTTAATATACAGCATATTTAAATTGTACATGCTTGTGTACACTTTATGGGGGGCAAGTTAACTCTTGTTGTAACTTTCTGACCCACCCCTGCTGGACAGGTGTAAAAAAGAGCTTTATCACTCATTAGATTCCTCCAGTATAAATAAAGATTGTGATTATGATTGATTAACATTTTTTTATTTAAACTTAAGTTCAACTGTATGAGGTTTTACTTACAAATTCATGATCAATTCCTAAGTGGCTAGACCGTCAATATCTTAACTTGGATATTTTAGTACTAATTATATTTGCATTATCTGGTCACGCATTCCTTTGAAGTAACATGTAATTAAAACATTAAAAAACGTATGATGTGGATTATAACTGGACTTTGAACTCACAAACCATCATATATGGCCCTCAACAATCTTGGCATACAAAGAACACAACACACAATGGGCAGTGCTCATCTCTGTTGAAAGCCATGAGCCAGTGGTGGAAATTCAGTCCCTACAGGAGCCAGTCTGCCGTACCATATGCTCCCAACTTCATCCTATGAACAAGAAACTGTATCTCCACTTTACATTATCTTGAGAAGATGTCACATATATTCTGTAAATAAATAGAAAACAATACATGACACTCATTGCCAGCCAGAGTGGAATGAATGATGAATGGTATGAGTTGACCTTGACTGGGATTTGAACTCATGCGTTACAATTTCAAGTTCAGCACTCTAATCAGTGCCACGAACTCGGATCAAGACACGTGAACCCAAAACAAATCAACTAATGGAAAATAAACCGCGATAATTTAGACCCTGACAGATGACTCATTGCAAATAACCCAGTCAACACATGAGCCAACGACACATGAACCCATAACATTAACCATGGCAAATAAACTTGGGGTAAATTAAACACGGTATATCAACTGATCACGCATGAAGCTAAAGCACAATAATCAATCGTAAATGAAACAATGGTGATTAAAAAAACCCATTACAGATGAACCCATTAACACATGAACCAATAATGAGCCCATGACAAATTATTCCATGACACAAACACGATGCATGAACCCATGGTGAATTAATGCATGACACACGAACACATGTCACACTAACTTAATGTAAATTAACCAATGACTTATGAACACGTGATAGATTAAAACATGACAAACCCATAGTAAATTAAACTGACACATTGACCCCATGATCAACTAACCAATGCCACATGAACCCGTCACACGTGAACCCATACATGATCAACTAGCCCATGGTAAATGAACCCAAACCACAAACTCATGACACATGAACCCATAGTACATTAACCCAAAGCCACATCAAGCAATGGCACGTAAAGCCATGACACATGAACCCATAGTAATTTAATCCAAGCCGGTTGTTAATGTCAATGAACCCACCGGCGCAAAACGAACGTAAGTGGTGCCTCTAATCTAGCCTGCACACCTTTGACAGGGGCCTCATGAGTGGTGTGTATGCTGTGTGTATGGTTTGTGTTTGTGTTGCGTATATGGACAGTGTGCGTGTGGTGTGTGTGGTGTGTATGGCGTGCGTGTGGTGTGTGTATGGTGTGCGTGTGGTGTGTGTATGATGGTGTGTGTATGATGGTGTGTGTATGGTGTGTGTGTATGGTGTGCGTGTGGTGTATGTGGTGTGTATGGTGTGTGTGGTTTGTATGGTGTGTATGGTGTGTGTGTGGTGTGCGTGTAGGGTGTATGCTGTGTGTGTGGTGTATGTATGGTTTGTGTTTGTGTGACGTATATGGACAGTGTGTGTGTGGTGTGTGTATATGGTGTGTATGCTGTGTGTGTGCTGTGTGTGTGGTGCGTGTCGGCCTCGCCTTTGGCCTCGCAGTCGGCACAGTACTTGTTGTCCTCCTCCCGCAGCAGGGCCGCCAGGATGGCCTGGTGCTGCTCGTTCAGCTTCTGAGCCTTCTCCCTCTCCGAGCGAGTCGTCATCGCCGCCGTGTCCACCGCACAAACGTTGCAAGTTTGCTGCAACGTTGTCTATTGACAGAGACCGCGTACAATAATTGTCGTTTAAATGAATGGGAAGCCCACAACAACCACCTACCTCTCGCACACAGGGCGATAGAGACGCAAGTGACCGAGACGGCCGCCGGAAATTAGAAAGTAACGTCACGCCTCCAAACGCACGACGAACGCTATCGAGAAATGACGTCATCGAAAAGGATTTGTGTTCGGGGTTGTGACGTCATGATCGTCGTCACGATCCCGCACGAGGGCACTTCGCCCGTGATGTTTGTCCGCTTTCCTCGCTGTCTTGTTTGGAGTGCCAATAAGCTCAAGTAGTGCCACATCAAGTTCAAGTACATTTATTAGGTATAGCCCTGTGAGCCATTCGGCTCTTGAATCGGGTGCAACCGCAACAAACAAAAACTTGAACAAGAAAACATCTTAAAGTGACTAAGTGCAAACGGAAAATCCAAGAAAAGGCAGCAAAATATTGCAGAAAAAACACCGTACACCAACGCTGTGCAAAAATCCCAGTGGGATGCAAGTCAAACAACAACAACAACCACAAGACAACTTAGGTTAAGGCCATCAGTCTAAGTCTGTACTACAACAAACAAACATGGCCAAACCAAAACACTTTTCGAAAATCAACAAAATAAAGCCATAAAAGCAATGAAACAGTGATCATAGGAACTGACCGAATTTTCACAATAAACGACGTCAACAACATGTACTACCAAACTCTGCAGCCATAGCTGGCTGCACATGTTCCCTGTAACTTTGCACTACTGTCGTGTTTTTTTGTTCGTGGTTGTTACGTTCTTACCCACGCCCTATTGAACATGTGAAAAAAAACCTTTATAGGGGCCGTCCATAAATGACGTCACGCATCTAGGAGGGGGGGGGGTCAGACATTTGTGACGATGTGTAACGAGGGGGGTGGGTTGAGAAATGTGACGTCACATCAAAATGCGCAACTTTAAGTAAATATAGACAACACGTTCTACTTAATTAAATAGACTTTTTAATAAATGTTTTCTCCTACAACATCAGAGTGTAGCGCCACATTAAATACGCACTACATTGACAATAGTTTAAAGCGATTTGAAGCATGTTTTATTTGGGGGGGGCAGAGCTTTGTGACGTCATATTTGAGGGGGGGTCTGACTTTTTGTGACGTCGTGTGACGAAGGGGGGAGGGTCAAAAATCGTCCAAAATTGCGTGACGTCATTTATGGACAGCCCCATAGTTCATCGGATTCCTCCAGTATAAATACATATTCTAATTCTTATGTTGTCGTCAAGCTATTCTCTGTTAGGTCATTCGCCATTTCCGGTTCCTTTCGGTGTTTTTTTTCCGAACAATAATACACTTTTAATTTTCCCATTGTAGTCCAGCCTACATGTGTTAAAATAGTTGAAAGTTTCCTTCTCATCACCATACCTGTCAACCCCTTATCAGTGCCTACCTTATTAGACTAATTCATACCTTATTGGTCACCCCGTGCCTCGAAAAAATCTCAACGTTCATCATACAAAGTCCCATCACAAAAAAGAAATACAAACAAATAGACATGTTTTACCCATATTGAAACGGCTGTACGCTGTATGGACCTTAAAACTCAATTTCCATGTACAAGAATACGGGGTAAACCCTATGGGTTGCCAGCTATGCATCACTGCCTGCAAGCATCATCAGCGTCGTCTTCTTCGATGCGCAACCCTTTTTCTTCTCCGTACCTCACTCTGGGGTCCAACTTCAAACTCATTACCTGCATTCCTGAATATAGCCGCAGCTCTCAAAATTATTTTTTAAGAACAAAACAATGCAAGTACACAACACAGGGATATGAAAGTGAGGTTGACATCAGCACGACACACCTTGCGGATTTTTAGTGCAATGGAAACCTGTCCAAATCGCATGTTTAAATAGTCTGTTGAATAAATTCTACAACTCTGTTGTCTTCCTAAGCTCTGATACCCATGAAGAACAAGAAGAAAAAGGAGAGGGCAGGAGTGCCTAAATGCCCTTATGAAAGCTCTTAAGAATCAATGCACACTGGAGGAGAGTTAGTGAAGCGGTTGCATGTTTGATGGAAAGCTTCCTCCCTGCCTCTTAGTTCTGCACTTAAGATGCTCAAGAGCTTTGCCATAACATTGAACATTTGGAATAATGTATTTGCATCCCTGCAAAGGTCTCAAGGTTTCAACCTCAACAGGGACTTTTCTGGTGAAGGTGATCCCTCTGTGATTTTAAAGAAAACAAGTTTGGAGGTAGCGTTTTATAATCCTGTAGTCGCTGTGTGTGCTTTTGTGAGTACTAGCGGTGTCAATGTGGAACATTAGGAATGGACCACTCTTTTAATTATTTCCTCGTGCAGCAATGGAGTAAAGTGCGGTTTTGTGAAGGTCCATATGTGCTGTGCAGGGCATCAATGCGCATGTGTACACCAGCATGCGATACTGAGTTGGGCCTGTAGGTGACTGGCAGGGATATTGAGTAACCTCACCTGTACACCAGTCACGTGGTTAATAGGAACTCGGTTGGAAACTGTGTGTGATAGACGTGCTGTTGCATTTTACAGGTGTAGTGACTGACTCAGAGACACTAAGAGTAGAAGCACTCTGTTTATTAACAGCCTTAACAGTTCACAATTTAGTAACTACGGTTGCCAGTCAGGGCAGCTGGCAGACTGCCTGACTGACGACGCCGAGATGGTGAAGACGGTGACGATGACGAAGCCTCCAGCAGCACGACGGGATCCCACTCCAAATGACAGCCCTGAACTCTCGCTCAAGGCCCCCTTTTATCGTCTCAGCGTAGCCTTGCTCCGCCCCGGCCACGCCCCCTCTCTAGAACCTACTCGCGGGTTCCCGGGCTTCTCCCACGTGCCCCTTCTGTAACCTTTCCCCTACATCCCTCTCTCTGGTTTATCACGTGACCTGCTGTCAGTCAGGGCTGCTGTAACTGCAGGTCCCCTTCCCTGCCAGCAACAAGCGCTATGCTGCGAAGTGACCGATTCTATGTCACTACACAGGTAAAGGACCCAAATATTGTTTTTGATAGTTATAGTCTTCAAGCTTGGCTTTGAATTGGTAGTTTGTGATATGTTCAATAGGAGGGGGTTTAGCACTCTACACGATAAAGGATAACATACTGTAGTTAATACTGGTAATTCTCTAACCCTAATACTGTTTATTCTATAACCATGCCCATGCACACAGAGTATGACTACTTGCAATGCTTTTAATAATAGAACACATGTACAGAAGTTGTACAATGGTGACAAGTACAATACATATACAGTACAATAATCGGTGTAAGATATTAATTTAAGTGCATGGTATAGATATACATACAGCTTCGGATTAAAGTAATATTCGAATAGTGAAATGTAAAGTTTATGATTAAAGACAAAGATGGTTTTTCAGTAGTAGAATGGGTTTAAGGGAAACTGTTATTGAGTAACCTGACCTGTACACCAGTCACGTGGTTAATTGTGACTCGGTTGGAAACTGCTGTGTGATATAAGCATGCTGTTGCACTTTACAGATTACCACAATAAATGTGTTTGCCCTCGATTTGGAGCACCTGCCCACGTCCTTCATTTCGAGTGCGCAACATCAAGATCGGCCTCTGTGGAGGAGGAGGCTCATGAAGGATGCTGTGTGGGGCCCGACATCCAGCCCATCGTGGGGCGCAACATCCGCCCGTTCCTCCCCCTCCTCCACCACGTCGGGCTGCTCTTGCCTGTCACCCGCCCATAAAGTAACTCGGTCCCCTTTGTTAGCGCCGTCCCTAAGGGACATGCTCTATTGTTGGCCGGGGCCGCATGGAGTTAAAACACACGCCCGCGCACACAGCAGCTGCCGCTAGCAAAAGGGCGTGAAACGCGCTGCCACCTGCACAATGACTGTCCACGCACCCACCGCAGCTGGTTAAAAATGGCGGGCAAGCACATGGTCACTCGTACGGCGACTTAGCAAGTCTGCGTGGCAGCCGATGCAAAATGGCTGCCGATGCAAAATGTCCACCTGACGCTCAACCACCCACACAATTAACTCCCTCACGTACACATGGTGATCACCACCACGCGTTCACCCTCCCTGCACGGTCACCCACCGCCACAAAGGACTTACACGTAGTTGCTCCACACGGAAAGCGCAAACACCACGCCACATGCAATCCGTGCTAACACAGGGCTATAAAAACCAGTAATCTCACTGGTGTTACTCGGCAGTGTAAAGCAGTGGGTCTATGCTCTAACTCTGCCAACCGAATCAACATACCCAGTGCTCTCTACATATCTCACAACTGCAACCGTTGGCATCTCAAGGACACTGTCAGTCGAGGAAAGAAGGGGCTCGCGACTTCTCCCGGGCACCATCGAGGATGAGTTCCCCCTTTACCGCCCCCAGGGCCCTCTCTATATTCGACCCCGAGGACCGGGTCACGTGATTGCGCGCGGCCAATCGCACGCTCCCCAGGGGCTTAAGTCGCCCCTCCCTCTGATGCTACTAGTGCCTGCCCCCTTGCCCTGCCTTCTTTACCCCACCGAATGTTAATTTATCGCAGCTAACCTGGGAGGGTTTACATTGTTATGCCAAAAACTAATTCAGGGGTGCTGCGATGTAAGGACACTATATGTGTGTGAGGTGTGTGTATTCAGTATGGGGGTTGGGGGGGGAGGGGGTCGCGGTGTCTGTAGAGTGGCCTCGAGGCTGCGGCACCACATAGCCCCCTGAGGTGCCCGTCCCCATCCCAGGCTGACTGTAGCACCTCCCCTGGGTCGCTCCAATCAGGTAGCGTCACAGAGTCTGCGAGATCTGCCCAGTTCTTGTTGCTGGTCTAGCGGGTGGCAGCTCAGCTTCATGAGGCCCCGGCGGTGGTCTCTGCCTCCATTCCAGAGAATCCTCCTACCCTCCAATGTCACCTGTCTGGGGAACAAACTCAGGTATGGAGGGGTTTAGGTGCCGCCGTGCCCACCTCTTTGCTGGGCCTAGGCCCGCTGGGGGCTTGGGCCTAGCGGGGCCCATGTATTGAGTGAAGCCGTCAGGTATGAGGGGCATGGGGGGTTCGGGGTTTTGGGGCACCCGAGAGGCGGGCGCCTCCCTGGCAGGGATCGCCTTCTAGGTTTTCAATCGGCGGATGTTTACCACCGTTTGTCGACCCCTCTCCCCACCTTGGATCAGCACACACCACGGTTGCTCATTGTCCAAGCCAGGGAATGCACAGCCGATGTCCTCTTGGATCCTGCCAGGTTGGCCAGAGTGTCCCACCGGGCCCATGGGTATGGACAGGGCGGCCCCCCGGGATTCCGGTCTCCCCGGCAGGGACCTCAGTGACACACTCTCACTTGATAAAGGGGCCGCCACCTTTCGGCAGCACCCTCCCCCCGCCAACCCATTAAACACGGGCAGGCCTCTGCGGCCTGCATCTTGGGGCACACCACAGGTCACCTTGACAGCGCATCAGCATTTGCGTGCATCCGTCCAGCCCTGTCCTCGATCTGCAGGTTATACTCCTGCAGCTGTGTCAGCCACCGGGCCATCTTCCCCCATGGCTCCTTGAAGGTGAGGAGGAATTGCAAGGCATAATGGTCAGTCCGTACATGACACCTCCGGCCATATAAGTACAGCTGGAAATGTTTGCACGCGAAGACCACGGCATACAGTTCCTGCCAGGTCACACAGTAATTCCCCGTTTGGGGTCTGGCCGGCGTATGTGATGACCCACTCCACCCAATCCTGCACCTATGACAGCACGGCTACCAAACCGCTGCTGCAGGCGTCGGTGTCCAGGATGAAATCTGCGGAATAGCCAGGGAAAGCCAGGGTGAGGGTATGGGTGAGGTGGGCCTTGAGGGTGGTGAAGGGGAAGTGAGTTGGGTTAGTGGGCATGCAATCTCGCTGAATCCCTTCACAAACCGATGATAATAAGTGGCCAGCCCCAGGAATGACCTGATCTCTGTCAGTTTCATTGGCCGCGGCCATTCCACCACAGAGCATACCTTTTCCAGGTCGGTGCGCACCCCTGCCTCGCTGATGTGGTATCCAAGGTACACCACCTCGCGCTGCGCAATATAGCACTTACTTGAATTTAGATTGAGATGGGCCACTCGCAGTCATTAGAACACCTCCCACAACCTGGACCAGTGTTCGGGCAGGAATCTACTGAACACTATCATGTCATCCAGATAAATCAAACACTGTTCACACTGCAAGCCTCTCATAACCAACTACATCAACCACTGGAATGTTAGCAGTGCATTAGTGAGCATGCGGAACTCGAACAGTCCCATCGGGGTGGTGAATGCAGTCTTCAACCAAACCTCCTCCGCCATCTCCACCTGACATTACCCGGATGCCAGATCTAGGGTGGAGAAATACCATGCCCCCGCGAGGCTGTCAAAATTGTCATCGATGTGGGGAATGAGGAAGGCATCGCCGAGGGTAACCCCGTTCAGTTTCCGATAATCGACATAGAACCGTTTCGACCCATCCTTTTTTGTCACTAGCACAACTGGGGCGGACCAGGGGCTGGATAAAGGCTGGATTATGTTATTGTGAAGCATATCCCACTCAGTAAGCAGGGAGCTTAGTGGCTATAGCTGTACCTGTATCAATTTGGTGCTTGACGAGGTCCGTCCGGCCAACATCCGAATCGTGCTCACTAAATACGTATGCGTCTTCCCACAGCAACCCCCACAGCTGATTGGCCTCCACGTTGGTTAATTTTGGCCATGGTACCTGGAGTGCGTCAAGCAGGGGAACGACCTCAGCTCTGGGGGGTCGGGCCGACCCGCCATGCCAGGTCCTGGTTGTCCTTGGGGCGGCCAGGTTTATCTGCCCAGAGGGCGAACACTGAGTTGCGTGTAAGATGGTGCACTGTTGCCACTGGGGTGCGCCGTTGCAACTCTGCTGGGGTGCTATGGGGGTCAAAGACTCATAGAAACAGCTGGCCCCCGTCAGCATTCACCAACATGGCCGACCCCACGATCCCGTACCATACCGCCAACTCTAGGTGAGGGGTCAACATTACTTCACCTGATGGTCGGTGAGAGGGGTCAGTGGGGGCCGTCACCACCGGCAACAACGTCTCAGCAAGAGGGCCAATGGTAATGGCTAACATCAGGGTGGCGGCCACGGGCTCGAAGTGGAGGTGATCCGGCTTCTGTCCCAAAAACGGGATCCTCTGCCCGCTGTCCTCTACGGTGACGCATCGCTGGTGGGGCTGCACATTGAGCCCCAACTTTTCCAGGAGGCCAGTACCTGCAATGCACTTGTGGCATAAAACGCTCGACACATATAATTCCTGGTTACACACGTGGTGTCTGAGGCGGAACTCAAGCACGATTCTCCCCATTAGGCCCATTCCAGCTCCACTCGCAATGTACAATGCGCGGTCTGGGGCTTGTAGGCGGCCGAAGTCGACCCTGACCATCGTGCAATGTGTTGCGCTCACGAGCGAGGCTACCGCTCCCGTGTCCAGTAGAATCCGGGTACACCGCCCGTTCACCTGCTCTTCCACCAACTACGTGGCCCCCGTGATTCCTGCCACTAACGACCGCAGCGAGTAGCCCTTAGGCACCACGTTCTCGGGTGTTGTTGTAGGCATCTGCATGGGGGTCACTCGCTCGGTATTGTTATTATCATCTACTTGTGTTGGGACCACATCAATTGCACCCCTAGGTGGTCCACTCTCTAGGGGGAATTGGGGTTTAACCCTGGCGCTTTACCTAGCGCAGGCAATCTATGGACAGTCTTGCATGAGATGCCCCCATCGGTCACACAGGTAGCACGCACGGAGAAGGGTGGTAGCTCCATAGGAGGCCTCTTGCCCACTCCCCCTTCCCGTCCCAATGCACATCTGTTCGAACTCTGTCTCCAGTCAAGACACTCACCCGGTTAGCCCCCAAATCATGGAGCCTAATCTTTCCACCTCAGACTGGACTACATCCAGTGTGGACTGCAGCTTGGTCACATTCCAGTGTAATTGGGTCACATTGCCTGCAACATCTCCTATCCTGGTCTGTAAAACCGCCACCCATCCCAGGGTGGCCTCGCTGGTTCCCGGAGGCTCCCTTGTCCCAATCCTTATGGTGCTGGTGAGCTACTCCTCTACCTCCTCCTCTGGAAGGATGTTTGCGATGGCCCGCTCCCTTTCCAACCCTCAGAACTGTGTGTGCTCATGAGCGAATCTCTCACGTGCCCGCTCGACGGTGAGATCGTCGATGATCTCGGCATTGTACCCTGGGTGCACGCTCTGCATTAGCGTCCTCAGCTTAACTGCGGTCCTTGCCGGGCTGGCGGTGGCGTGCATTTAACGCTGCTTTCGCCACTTCACAGTTGTACGCACCGGAGCATTGGCTGAAGCAGTGCATTAACTCACCCCAATGCGCTTAAGCACTTGTGCATAGTGCCTCCACAAAGTCGGCTGCCAGCCCATCCAAATGCATGTTTAATTGTGCAGCGCTTGTGCGTCTGTCCAGCCATTCATCTCTCTCGCATACATGAGGTTCCGAGCAAATTGTTGTATATATTAGGTCTTAAAAAATTAGAAAAATAATTATTTTTTTATGAAAAGTGGAAATTAGCAAGTACCTAAATTATGCTAATTTATGTAATAATGCAAATACTGCATTTATGCTAATTGGGCTCTGCTTCGTTGTCCAGGGGTATTTACAATCGTGATAATAAAATACGTGACGCGGGTGCCGAGGTGGTGCTTTCCTTGTACCGCAACCTCGGTTCCCTGCTGGGTGATGAGTCGTGTGTGTGTGGGCGTGTCATACACACAGCTGTCTCTCTCTCTCTTGGTGGCAGCTCCAGGCTTTTCCACTGCTGGACGATTGTTGAGTTAGCGTCTCACAGACGCTGTCAGTCGAGGAGAGACGAGGCTCGCGACTTCTCCCGGGCGCCCTCGAGGATGAGTTCTTCCTTTTCTACCCCCAGGACCATATTTTATCTTACTCCAAGGTCCGGGTCACGTGATCACTATCAGCCAATCGCATGCTCCCCAGGGGCTTAAGTCGCCCCTCCCTCTGACACCTCTAGTGCCTACCGTTCCTTGCCCCGCCCTTTTTACCCCGCCGAATGTCAATTCATCGCAGGTAACCTGGGAGGTTTACATTGTTATGCTAATAACCAATTCAGGGCCGCTCCGATGAGAGGACACTATGTGTGTGTGAGGCATGTGTGTTCAGTGTGGGGGTCAAGGGAGGGTCGCAGCACCTACAGAGTGGCCTCGAGGCCGTGGCACCATTGCTGTTGCTACTGGCCATTTAGAGGCAGTTGCCCTCCAGCAACGAGTGGAGCGCCAGGCGGATAAAACAGTGTTGGCCACAGTAGGGGGCACAGGTGGTGCATCGTCCAGTCATCTCAGTCAGTCGACCCATGGCACCCGCTGGCTCTGTCTCGTGACCTCCTGCCAGCGGACATTCGACACTTTACGTGGCCTTAACGTGCACATAGCCTGGCACAAGCGCCATAGTGGCGTCACTGCCTGGCGAATGGCGGTTGTTGTGAGTAAGCATGAGAGACAAGATTTGTATAACTTCCCAAATATGGGGGTGGGCATGTTTTTTGTTGTTGTTGATATGGAGCATATTTTAATCCGGAGAACACGTTAATATTTTCGCAATGGAATTGCACCATTGTTTAAATAGTGGACTTGTTTAGTTCATGCGTTTGCAATTGGGGGACAATTAACGTGGTTTTCATGACGTCCTATGTGATATGAAACACGTGATGTAATGCTACGTTTAACTTTTTATTTTCACTGTGAATGACCTCAAAAGTGCAGCATGCATTTGTTTTACCTGTGAAAACAACTGAACATGGTAAACCTGTAATAGTTGTCTGTCAAATAAGATTGGCCAAATAAGTGTAATTAAATCTTTTTTGCATGGTTAATCACATCTTTCCAATGATTACTCAGTTTGTAACCATCATCACGGTTGAAATTATGTCTGTGTTTGTATATTTGTATGGCTTCGTGTACAAACCTTTGATGGTAGCCAGGAGGTTTGCAGAGAACCTTGGTCTCGGAAAAGACAATTTCATGAGAGCCCACCGAGTTGTAGCAATGATCGGCAACGGCCGAAGAATCAGTTCTGCCGTGTTTTAGATCTGACTTGTGCTCGCGGACATGATCAGAAACATGACGTGTCGTTTCTCCAATGTAGCAATCACCACAAATGCAACTCAATTTGTAGACTCCAGGATACTGTAAGTCAGGAACGACATCCTTCACAGATGGAATCAGATCACGGATTTTATGCACTGTACTGAATCGGACTTGGATCTTATGTTTGTTTAGAATTTTGGAGATCTTTTTAGTCACGCCTGCTATGTATGGTAACGTGATAGTTTTGGTCGGAGTTTCATGTGGCTGTGTCTGTGTGGTGGGAGAAACAGCTTGGCGGATAGTGCGGTCAGAGTATCCGTTCATCCTGAGGGCCCGATGTACATGTCTTAATTCACCGGCCGGGTGGTGTTGGTCAGAAATGCCATGGGCTCTGTGGTAAAGCGTTTTGATGAGAGAATTATTTTGAGATGGGTGGTGGTGGGAATCCGGTTTCAAGTAGGAATCTGTGTGGGTGGCTTTCCTGTAGACAGAATGTCCCAAGGATCCGTCAGGCCTCCTCTCAAACAGAATATCCAAGAATGGTAGTTTACCGTCTTTCTCCACTTCCATGGTGAATCTGATGGATGGGTGTCTAGAATTGATGTGGTTCAAGAAGTGGTTCAATGCTGGGAGGCCATGTGGCCAGATGACGAAAGTGGCATCCACATACCTCTTCCACAGGGAAGGACGCAGGGTGGATGTCTGGATGGCGTCTGATTCAAACTTTTCCATGAAAATGTTGGCTATAACTGGTGACAAGGGGTAGCCCATAGGGTTACCCTCATTCTGTTTGTAGAAGGTGCCATTCCAGGTAAAATAGGTGTTGGTGAGGCAATGCCTAACCAGCGCAGGTACATCAGAATTCAATCCATGTTGGACTAAGTCCTCAATTATTGTTAGGGTGTCCGGTACTGGGAGTTTGGTAAACAAAGATACTACATCAAAGCTGACGAGGATGTCATCAGGAGATAGTACCATGTCCTTAACCATAGAGACCAATTGGGTTGAGTTGAGTACTGCCGAAGAGGTCTTGCCTGTGAAGGGGAGCAGAGTATCTGATAGAAAACGGGCTAGTTTGTACGTAGGAGAGTTTATCGTCGACACGATGGGTCGTAGCGGGGTGCCTTCTTTATGGATTTTTGGAAGACCATAGAGTCTGGGAGGTCTAGCCGCCGATGGTTTTAGAGAGGGACGTTTGCTTGGTTCGATTAGGGAAGTCGAACTCGTGATGATACTGTTGGTTTTTGTCGTTAGGCTTTTAGTGGGATCGTTTTTAATTTTGGAGTAACTCCCATCATTAAGAAGGTCCAGGATTTTGTTGTTGTATGAATCTTTATCCATGATGACCGTGGCATTGCCCTTGTCTGCCGAGAGGATGACTATATCATCTCTCTTTTTTAGGTCCGTGAGTTCAGAGCGTTCGTTTTTACTGATGTTACTGGTGGGTTTCTTAGCCTTATTAGAAATAGTAGCTATTTCAGCTCTTGCTACATCCGCATGGATGTGTACTATGCCTCTGAGGGCTACATCAATCTGAGAAATCATATCCTCTACTGGTATATATTTAGGGGTGACGGCGAAATTTAGTCCTTTGGCCAGTACCGTTTATAGATTGTCAGAAATTGGGATGTTACTCTGATTAATCACGGTCTTGTTAACATCCAGCTTTGTGATGTGTGGCTCTGGTTTCTTCTTAGATAGGAGGTTGAATTTAGAAATCAGGTTAGCTTTGCATTTGGCTGACATTGAGTCAGCAGAAGCAGAAGTCATGTTATCAACGTGGTTCCAATCGGAAGGTGACATTTTTGTGTTAACAATAAATGTGTTTGTAAGAGAGTCTTGTCTAAATTATCGAGTTCAGATCGGAGTAACCTTATTCTCTCCGAGATTAGTGATAGGCTAGCTTTAAACAAGAAGTCACAGTTTCTCGAGATGCTGGCCTTCCTCAAGAGATGCCGAAATAACAAGGTAATACCCATCGCTTTCACACTCACATCCGCTGCTGTGTCCTCACCGAACTCTAAACAGATCTTATTTAAAGCTAGCTGTTTCTCCCACCAGACAGAAACAGCCACATGAAACTCCGACCAAAACTATCACGTTACCATACATAGCAGGCGTGACTAAAAAGATCTCCAAAATTCTAAACAAACATAAGATCCAAGTCCGATTCAGTACAGTGCATAAAATCCGTGATCTGATTCCATCTGTGAAGGATGTCGTTCCTGACTTACAGTATCCTGGAGTCTACAAATTGAGTTGCATTTGTGGTGATTGCTACATTGGAGAAACGACACGTCATGTTTCTGATCATGTCCGCGAGCACAAGTCAGATCTAAAACACGGCAGAACTGATTCTTCGGCCGTTGCCGATCATTGCTACAACTCGGTGGGCTCTCATGAAATTGTCTTTTCCGAGACCAAGGTTCTCTGCAAACCTCCTGGCTACCATCAAATGTTTGTACACGAAGCCATACAAATATACAAACACAGACATAATTTCAACCGTGATGATGGTTACAAACTGAGTAATCATTGGAAAGATGTGATTAACCATGCAAAAAAGATTTAATTACACTTATTTGGCCAATCTTATTTGACAGACAACTATTACAGGTTTACCATGTTCAGTTGTTTTCACAGTGTAGTAGGTTCGAATTAGGTGCACACACACGCAACTTGGAGGCAACACTATTTATTAAACGGTAAATAATATAACACTCTACATGAGGTGGTGACCACCTTCCTCAACTCACTAACACTCTGGAACACGACACAGACTGGACCAGGCAGGCAACGGCCTGCCTGGCCCAGGACGACGACTCGGGACTTGACGACCAATGATGTCTTCACCTTGTAGTCCAGTACAACAGCCGCCTCGCTCTGCGTTCACACCACGCTTATATTTGGTTTGGCGTGGCTGGCTCCGCCCCGGCGTGGCTGGCTCTCTTCAGGCCACGCCTCCCTTCCCAGGACACGCCTCACTTCCCCCACCTCTGGGAGGGTCCGGATCCCTCCACCACGTGACCCCCCAGGCACCCCCTTGGGGCCCCCAGCCTTCGTACGGGCCGACACAGTAGTGACCTTTCTCTGTCACTACATCACCCCCCCCTGTATAAACACACAGCCGTCCCCGGCTGGAACACAACTGTGAAACATCGAAAAGGTGTGCCTCCGAACCAACAACATCAATAAATGACCGGCGACCGATAAGAAATACAATCACGTAATATATACAGAATCGACGAGGGTAAAAGGGAACCGCATAGAAAACGGGGAATTAACAACAATTATACATGAAAACTGGCTAACCCACTTACGCTCCAGCACAGCCCCCCCACCCGTTAGAATCACGCATGCAATGACAGTCACCCGTTAGCACCCCCCCGCCTTTCCGACGTGGCGTCACAACTAGTAGCACGCGTCGGCCATATCGGGGGGGGAATTTCCATGTTACCACCCCACCGCCTTTCCGACGCGGCGTCACAACCAGTAGCACACGTCGGCCATATCGGTGGGATTTTAACCCAGTCTCTCTCCAAGACTCGCATCGCAGCATATAGCTGTACCGACCGAGCTGAGACCCAGCTGTACCGACCGAGCTGAGACCCAGTCTCTCTCCAAGACTCGCATCGCAGCATATAGCTGTACCGACCGAGCTGAGACGACCCAGTCTCTCTCCAAGACTCGCATCGCAGCATATAGCTGTACCGACCGAGCTGAGACGACCCAGTCTCTCTCCAAGACTCGCATCGCAGCATATAGCTGTACCGACCGAGCTGAGACGAGCCAGTCTCTCTCGAAGACTCGCATCGCAGCATATAACTGTACCGACCGAGCTGAGACGACCCATCGTTCACTCATTGCACAACATGCACCCTAACAACTGAGGGATACAGTCCCAACGTAACAGGACAACTCCACCTGAACCTTACGAATCCCCAGCCCACTGTTTCAACGCACCTCCGAGTGTCTCACTCTCCGGGCCGTCAGGTCAAGCCATCAGACACAGCATGATGGGACCACACTCTCTGAGCCATGTGAGCGCACAGCCCACTTGGCTAGACAAGCCACGGAGTGTCTCGATCTCCGGGCTGTCAGGTCAAGCTGTCAGACAGCATGACGGGACCACACTCTCTGAGCCATGTGAGCGCACAGCCCACTAGGCTAGACAAGCCACGGAGTGTCTCGATCTCCGGGCTGTCAGGTCAAGCCGTCAGACACAGCATGACGGGACCACACTCCCCGAGCCATGTGAGCGCACAGCCCACTAGGCTAGACAAGCCACGGAGTGTCTCGATCTCCGGGCTGTCAGGTCAAGCCATCAGCCATTGCATGACGGGACCACACTCTGAGCCCTGTGAGCACACAGCCCACTAGGCTAGACATACCACGGAGTGTTTCAATCTCCGGGCTGTCAGGTCAAGCCGTCAGCCATTGCATGACGGGACCACACTCTCCGAGCCATGTGAGCGCACAGCCCACTAGGCTAGACATGCCACGGAGTGTTTCAATCTCCGGGCTGTCAGGTCAAGCCGTCAGCCATTGCATGACGGGACCACAACGTTCATGTTAGACACGCAACACTCACTGGGCCATCCTGGTCAGGACCTGCGCCCCAAGATAGGTGACAGCCAGCAGCACAATTACAAATCCCTGGCAGCATGTCACCATCGCAATTTAACACCATCACAACACATACAATTTGAATTATGATCCCCCACAGAACTGATCCAATGCCAAACAGGTACGCACAATTTGTGACGATCCCGAATATTCAATGGTCACAACAATACACCTCACATCCCGTATCCGTACACATCATCTCCGAGACTCGCATTGCAGCATGCAGCTGTACCAACCGAGTGGAGAGAGCAACGCAATTTGACGGCAATTAACGGAAACGCACCCCCGATCCATACAGAACACAAGGAGCATTCCCGCACAAAAGACATCATCTGTGCAACAACGGACAGGAACCAACCAGCGAGTTTGAAACAAACCGAACCTGTCATTTCTAAATCCCCTTCAACATTAACCATGGGACTCAGGGCATTCGAATTTTGAGAGCAAAAAAACTATACACAAACCCCAAGAATCGCCGAATTGATTAATACAGTATATGCAGTATACGAAGTTCGTACAGTAAATCGTTTGGCGCCATTCTCCATCCAGTCCCCACATGACAACACACACAATCAATACTCCAGACAATCCGTACATAGTAAACAATCACAAGCAAGTACCCAACATTCCATACACTGTTAACAATTCCAAGCAAAGCTCCATACGGTCTGTACCTTGGCAACAATGACGATCAAAGTTTCTTACAGTTACACGTGACAATCACGAGCGAACCTCCATACAGTATACACAATAACAATGGCGATTTCGCAACAAAACGATGTAACAACACGAGTCGTTAACACGGCAACCTACAGCATATCAACGGAGCTCGGGACACCAACAACGAATTAATCATTAACTACACCCAGAAGATACCGATCTCGACGCCGTATTTAACCGTCCGCGAGGAACACAAAACCGGAGAGTCAAACTGAAAAAGTCCCTCCCAGCAGTGTCTCCAACGTCGAAACCCTCTCTTCAATCACGGGCCCCTCTCGCTCTCACCACCGATGCCCTCCCCCGCTCTTCTTACTTCAATGTGGGGAGGGAGGCCCGTAATCACAGGGCTGCAGCAACGCGCCGCCAGGCCGGCGCAGCACACAAGGCGCAAAAGGCGGGAACGCCGCCATCGCGAAAACACTGCCGCGGTGAAAATGGCGGGAACGCCGCTGTGGGAAGTGCGGGAACGCCCACACGTTGAAATGGCGGGAACGCCGTCGCCGCGGGAACGCTGGCACGTAAAAAAAAATGGCGGGAACGCCGGCACGTTGAAGTGGCGGGAAACCCCCGGCATGGTGCAAATGGCGGGAACGCCGGCGCTGTGAAACTGGCGGGAACGCCGCCGCAGTGAAATGCAGGAACGCCGGCACCGCCGAAACGGCGCGAACGCCACAGCTGCGTCATCTTGCAATTTCGCCATCACTCACCAACACCCGGCCACTCCCTTGCCACCAGCAGCTGGTCGAGTTGACGAGCGACGTCGCTCCAACTCGCCGTCGATGGCGACCAGCCCGGGCTCGCAGCCTCCTCCCATGCAGGCTGCAGTCGCCCATCCCCCGGGGCACATCCCCGGGGCCCCAGACTCCGTGGTCGTCGCAGGGAGAGGCCAGGTGCAACCCACACCGTCCATCCGCACCTCCGGTTGGGTCTTGCACTCCGCTGCCAGCTTTTACACCATGGCAGCGAAGGGTACAGCTTCTTCAAATTAATCAGCGAAAGTTCGATGACCACTTCTACACCAAATGTAGTAGGTTCGAATTAGGTGCACACACACGCAACTTGGAGGCAACACTATTTATTAAACGGTAAATAATATAACACTCTACATGAGGTGGTGACCACCTTCCTCAACTCACTAACACTCTGGAACACGACACAGACTGGACCAGGCAGGCAACGGCCTGCCTGGCCCAGGACGACGACTCGGGACTTGACGACCAATGATGTCTTCACCTTGTAGTCCAGTACAACAGCCGCCTCGCTCTGCGTTCACACCACGCTTATATTTGGTTTGGCGTGGCTGGCTCCGCCCCGGCGTGGCTGGCTCTCTTCAGGCCACGCCTCCCTTCCCAGGACACGCCTCACTTCCCCCACCTCTGGGAGGGTCCGGATCCCTCCACCACGTGACCCCCCAGGCACCCCCTTGGGGCCCCCAGCCTTCGTACGGGCCGACACAGTAGTGACCTTTCTCTGTCACTACAACAGGTTGAGTCACAAACCGTACCTCTCCATAACAAAGGCTCACCCTCTTAAGCCTCACCTTACCATATGAATAAAAAGTGTGCTGTACTTTCCCAGTCCCCCCCCCCTCTCCAACCATTATTTAAACGGAGTGGTAGCTCCTGCAATCTCTCATTTACTTGACACAGCTGTCGTGGCTGTGACGGTTCCACCTGAAGACGGAAGCTTGTGTTGCCTCCGAAACGTCGTGATTTTTATTTTATTTTACTTTTATTAATTATAATGTTTTACCTACGTGACTTTACCGAAAAAACCTAAGAGTATTACATAATAGCTATGGGTTTACAAGTAAATGACGTCAGATGTATATTTATATACAATAAAATCGGAATATTTAGCCTGGAGAAACTCGATGAGCTATGAAGCTATTTTTTTACAGATGTCCAATAGGGGCGGGTCAGAAGTTACAACAACAAACAATATGGGAAAAAACGATCGGAGTGCAAAGTATAGGAAAGGAAAAAAAGAATCACTATAAATAAATCCATGAAATAAAGCAAGTATATTCGTTTAAATTATATAAGTACATCAATTCCCAGGCTTAGGCAAGGCATAAAAACAATAGCAAGAAGAGTCCCAGACCACACCAAGACAACACAGTCCCTCAATACAATTGCACATTAAAATTGAGCTATGGATACATGTATAGTGACATTTAATGAGTCACTGTAGCGCATGGCGCTGGGAGATTGGTAGACAATGGAATTAGGGGTAGCAGCCCGGTCTACCAGTTGGACCCATGGGCCAAGCCCGGACCGTTCTGGCGGATCCAGAAGGGTGCGTGGCCGAGGGCGGAGCCTGGCCATGCTGGGGAGAATAAAAGGTGAGCTCTAACTCACAGTCGGGGCTGGCTGTCATCGAGAATGGAACTCGTCATGCTGCTGTCGTCGTGGTCTTCGCCTCTTCAAGCTGTGGGTCTGCAAGCATGTTGGCTGTCCCGACCCGGTATGGAGTTATCCGCTATGGCTGTGAGAGCCGGAATAAACAAGAGGGATAACGCCTCTTACTAGTGTCTATGAATTAGTACATTACACATGGGTAAGGATGAACGTTACAAATCACATGTGCAAATGCAGTTATATCCAGCACTAATATTCTGCTTCAGGATACTTTTTGAAGGAAGATTTACTATGCTAAAGGAGGAAACAAGGTTGTTACAAAACATTGGTGCTCAAACGGAAAAGGCTTTGTCACCTATTCTTGTCCTTGGGATATTCAAAAGGAAATTAGATGGATGTATTAGGTTTCGTGGGTTTGACAGTGGGGTTACTGATTTAGCTAAGTATATAAAAATGTGCCAATAAAGATTTTTCAGATGAACAGGGCACAATGTAGAGTTCTTCTTGCATCAAGTGATGTGAGATTGCATTTTAAGTAGATGTCACAATGGTGGTTCCTGTATGGTACATCCAGTGTAAATCAAAGAGGGCCACAGTCATCAAATAGTGGTTGAATTATGTCTTCAACAATTTATGGATGCAATTAACTGGAGAAAAAAAGTTTGTTTCTGTATAAAAACCCTTGTTTTTTATGTGATTAATATGAGGCCTTTGTGCAAATTACTTTCCAAATGACGTCACACGAGATTATAAAATAACGATAATGTCTGCAACTGGTTATGACACGCAAGACACCACATACTGCCTGAATGATGCCACGTAGCTGTGGACCTGAAGATTGATGATGACATCACGCACGCATGAATGTGTTCGTTAGTAACCCTTGGTCATGCACTTCAATAGGACACACACAGTCTTCTTGGTATGGCTGATGTCGATGTAGAGCAGTGGTTCTGGTCCCCAGGTCCCCTGTACCACCGGCGATCTGCGACGGTCCTCCATGTGGTCCGCGTAGCTGTGATGCAAATGCAGGTTGATCCGGAAATAATGACAATGTTTATTCTACCTTTTGTTTCAAGCATTAATTCATGTTTTACTCGTGATGTTTAGTTTCATAATCAAGTTAGTTAAACTATCTGGATTAAACTACCCAAATATCTAAAGGCCCCCCCTCATAACAAAAAAAAAGCTGTGTTTAAAATAAAATGTTTTTATGTTCTGGTGATACGAATCATTTTGTATTTCTGGCATTTAGAGAGAGATGTGATTGGGTTTTTATCACCAGGGGTGGGCTGAATGGTCCGCGGTACAAAACAACAACTGAAATTTTACATTGAGGTGGTTGAGCTAAATGGCTGCATTAGGACTAGTGGAATGTATCGCTGTGATGTTCCCATATTATAAGTGCTGCATCTCTTGCAAGTTATGTGCAGCATTCCCATCAAGTTAAATTAAAGTTCAGTAAAGCAGTGTGCATACCACTTTATACCAGTACGCATGGACAATTCGGCCAAGTGGATCCGTGGTTGGAGCTCAAATCACAGGCAGTGGTTGACTCAACCCATTTTCACTTTGAAGTTGAGAAGCAGGTACCACAGTGGGAAGTATATCGTGCTCTGTTTATAAACTAATCCTGTATGAAAGTGGAATTTCCACGACTGGACATTCTATCAAGGTCGCCACCCAGAGTTGGACTCCCTCACACAAGGGTTGCCATATCTGATGTAAAAAAAACGAGATGTATGGGAAGAATATATCGCAAGATGAGAAGAGTCAAGAACTATATATATAAATGTGCATTGTATTGAGTGGTGAATTATTTTCCAGGGGCAGCTACTTCAAAAAGAGGATGATCCTGAAAAAACGAGGGCAGGTGGCAACCAATGTCAACAGCTCTTTCATTTTGAGACACATTCACTTCTCTTTGTATTCTGAGTTCCTGGCATAGGCATTGTCAGTATGCAATGCACAGACCAGAGCCTTTCGTCTATTAGTGTTTTTCAAGGGATCATTTATTTTCTCCGAAACTTTCCGACCCAATTTGTTTCATAGCCTTTTCAAATTCCCATTTTAGCTATAATCAGATTCATTGAAGCGGCCGAATGACTCGGGACTAATTCCCATGTCAAGCTACTGAACCAGCACCTTTCAGAACTTGGGTTCTGGTCCTGTGGCAGACAAGTAAAATAAAAATATACAGTGACGGCTGCAAAGAACATAACATGCAGAGCGTTTGATGGTTTCACCCCAGTCACTGATGACTGCACAAACATTTTCAATCCCAAAAATGTTGTTGTAAAATTAATGAAAGATGTCCTCAGCTCTAAGAATATATTTAACGCACAGGTGTAGTAGAAAGAGCCTTGCAGTCAGAGCATGATCTCTCCCCTTCGTGTATTTGTTCATGCCTTAAAATATTATAATTCGATATAATAAATGGGGACATGTGAACGAAGATCTGCATTAACCATCACCACGAGTCTCAGTCTATCCACTTCTGGATGAAGGCCTGCCCACACCATCGCCACCCCCTGTGGTGGTCGTCCTCTTGAGTCCATTATCTCCTTTGGCTGCCATTCTGTTACCAGTGTAGTGACATCGCGGGATGTAATTATGCTGTGCCGGCCCTAGAGAAGCACGGCGTGCAATGTAACGACATCGCGGACACCACTATGATGTTGGTGTAGTACCGGCCCTAGAGGGGCTTGGTGAGCACTGGTTGATAGCGCTAGCTGGCACCACACTTGGCGTGCAGTCCAAGCCCTACAGGATAGGGTGTGGGTGTGCTGGGGTTACTAAAGGCCATGGCACTCCGGTTGATCCGAGAGGACACGTGGCCAGTTAAGTCTACAAAGGGGCCCCAAATGGGGGCTAGGGGTGGTCACGTGGTCTGGGTCCAGATCCTGCTCTAGGATTCTGGAAGGTGGTCGTGGCCAAGGGCAGAGCCAACCATGCTGCAGAGAATATAAGCCGGGTCCCCAGAGGGACTGGGGTTGTTGTTCATCTTGAAGAAGCTTTTGTCTACATGCTACGTTCTACCAAGTCTCCAACACGTGGACCTGGACCCGAGCTGTGGTCGGGTCTGTTGTAGCTAGTTATGTTGTAATTAGTGTAGTTAGCCTGGTGGTCACCACCATAGGTTGTTATTATGTTAAGGCGCAGTAACCCCATGTGTTGGTGTTAAATAAATGTGTTGCCTCCAAGACTACATCTGCGACTCAGTTGAATTCACTACACAAGTGTATTAAAACAGGTTCACGACAAGCGACTGTGTCTCCATCTCTTTATTTCTCCGTTATTTGGACAGCTCACGTTCCGCTTTCCCGGTCGTTCCGCGGCACGTCGCGGGAGCTGACGTCCCACTCTCGCGCCGCTCTCTCGCTTCCCCCGGTCTCGCGCATCACTGGCAGACGGTGCGCTGGGAGCTGTCTCCGCGTCGCCACATAGCCGATGGCTCGCGGAGACCCCCGACGTGGCCCAGCTTCCAGCTTCCACCAACTAACCACGAGCCCCTTCCGGCTCCCCCTTATATCCTCTTCCCACGTCACCCAGACTCCGCCCTTCGCCACACCCCTTAAGAACTTTCCAGATAATACCACCCCCTAACGCCCGCGGGCTCCACCCTTAACCCCTGCCCCCGATGGTTAATGGCGCCTGGTTGGCTTAGGGGCTGGGGCGGCGAAACCCAGCATACGCTCGCATTACACAAGTATCATTCATAAGCCGTCCTAGCAATGTGTCCTGCCAAACCCACTACATTTTCTTAACAGCCAATATTACATCTCTGATCTGTATTTGCTACCCGATCGATGCATTCCTACTTATGTATCTCAGTGCATATACTTAATTGCAAATTATTCTTCAGCTTTTGTTCCATTTTCTTTGTCAGTGTGTATTTTTTTTATCCATTCACCACCGTTGACAATATACGCTGATTGCCAAACACATCTTTAGGCACTCTATGATGTTCCTTTTCATTACCAAATTCATTTTTTTTCTCCAAAAAGCACTACAATCTGTTCTTGATTGCTGATTAATGTCATTATTCATGTTATTTTATTCAATTTCCAGATGTTTTTCGTTCAGTCTTAGTATAATTATAAAACATGGCGTTATTTTTCCACTTTGGACCTTCTGTCAGGGTTTTGGCAACTCCCCCTCGACGAAGCGTCAAAGCCAAAGACTGCTTTTCGGACACCACAGGGCCTTTTCGAGTTTAATAAATTGCCCATGGGGCTCCACTCAGCTCCAGCGACGTTTCAGAGGCTCATGGAGCTGGTCCTCGCTGGGCTCCAGTGGGACTTTGGTCGCACGTTCAACGAACACATTGAATGGTTGCGCGCTGTTTTCGAAAAGATGCGAGCTGCGGACCTCAAATTCAAACCGCAGAAGTGCCACCTTCTGCGTGAGTCTGTGCGCTATCTAGGCCACATTGTCAGCCGCTCGGGTATTTCCACAGACCCTGAAAAGACTAAATGTGTCAGCCAATGGCCTACCCCCACCTCTGCTGGGGATGTTCGCAGTTTTATCGGGTTCGCGTCGTACTACCGACGCTTTGTGGCTGGTTTCGCTACAATCGCTAAGCCACTACACGCTCTTACAGCAAAAGGGCTGAAATTTCATTGGGGAGACGCGGAACAGGCCGCATTTGACTCCTTACGGAACGCTCTTGTAGCAGCACCGCCCCTGGCTTACCCCGATTTCGCAAAGCCGTTTATTCTGGACACCGATGCCAGTAACACCGGGATCGGCGGGGTGCTGTCCCAAATCGTTGATGGCGTTGAGAGGGTGGTTGCCTATGGAAGCAGGGTTTTGTCCCCTGCAGAGCAACGTTATTGCGTAACCCGACGCGAGCTGCTGGCCATTGTTTACTTTATACAACAATACAGGCCATACCTGTACGGTCAACGGTTTACCGTGCGCTCCGATCACTCTGCGTTACAATACGCTTTGCGCATTGACCAACCGTCTGGCCAGCTCTCCCGATGGCTTGAAGTCCTCCAGGACTACAATTTTATGGTGATTTACCGTAAGGATACACAGCACAGTAATGCGGACGCGCTATCTCGCCTCCCGTCAGAACAATGCGCCTGTTTCACGGGTTCTGGCCGGTGCAAACCGCAAATAGTACGCCCGGTTGCACCTCCTGAAACGGTTTCTGCTGCCCTTCCTTCCGATCCTGCGCCGGGTGCGGACCACGAAAATCCGCCAGCAAGTGACGACTTGCTGGGGATAACGTTGGACGAATGGGGTCGGCACCAAATGAACGATGCGTCATTGTTGCCTCTGCGTCGTCGCGCATGTGATTCGTCCTCACGTTCAAGTAAATCGAACTCTTTCGCCATGCGCCGCGGTCTGCTCATGCATTGGGATGCTGATTCTTGCCAGTACAAAATTGTAGTGCCATCGGCTTTGCGGTGTTCGGCTGTGTGCGCGGCACACGAGCGATTGTCGCACCTGGGTGTGCATAAAACCATTGGGTTGCTAAGATTACAATTTTACTGGCCGGGCATGCTTCGCGACGTAACTGATATTTTAACGGGCTGCACCCAATGTGCGCAACGTAAACCTCCAGCGAAGCCGGCATGCCCACCGCTGCAGCCCATCACGGTATCCCGTGTGAACGAGCTGGTTGCTCTCGACATTTTGAGGCCTTTCCCTACAACGCCTTGTGGTAACAAGTACCTGCTGGTTGGGGTGGAGTATTTTACACGGTGGCCTATGGCCTGGGCCCTCCCCAACCAGTCGGCAGCAGCCGTGGTGGACGCCTTTGTTCAAGACTATGTGCTGGACAAGGGCGCTCCAGAACGGTTGCTGACTGATCAGGGAAGACATTTTTCAAGTACCCTGTTGAGTGAGGTATGCCGCCTGTTGGGCACTAAGAAGGTGCGCACTTCGCCCTATCACCCCCAAACAGATGGCATGGTGGAGCGGCTGCATAGAACCCTCACCTCTATGCTATGCCATCAGGTTGATGAATCCCACGTAGACTGGGACCTACAGATCCCAGGGGTCCTCGCTGCTTACCGCATGGCGCCACATGCAGCGACAGGGTTCTCCCCATTTTTCCTAATGTATGGCAGGGAGGCCATTCCCCCCGCTGATGTGCGGCTTGGGATAGAGCAGCTTCCACAGTCATCGAAGCTCACTGACCATTTGCGGTTCAACCTACAAAAGCTGTTTGAGGCTCGTGATGCGGCGATCGAAAATTCCGCCTCCCGCCAGCGGGCTAATTCAAGGTTGCAAGCCCCTCGCACGTCCGTGCATCAGTGGGCTCCAGGTGATATGGCGTGGCTTCATTGCCCCCAGGTGCCGGTGTCCACATCGGCTAAACTCCGTAAACCATGGCGGGGTCCGGTTGAGGTGGTCGAGATAATGCGCCCACAATGTGTTAAAATCCGTTGGGGACGACATCGCTGGTTCGTGCACCCCTCTCGTCTGAAGCCATTTGTTGCTCTGCGCGGCTCTGCGTTACACTCAAAACACGAGGGCCGAGCGTGTGATATGCCCGACGAGCAGGATGTCGCCCCGTTAGTACCTAACCCACAGCGCAGACGTGTCATTCCTCCCGCAGATGATGCGGGACTGAGGGAGCCGGGCGAGCCACGAGTCTCTGCAAAAAGGCCTCTGGGCCCACCCAACATGTTTGCCGGGATGCCCGACCCACCTAACATGTTTGCCAGGATGCCTGACCCGTCTACACCAAGAGTCTCTGCAAAGAGACCTTCTGACCCACCCAACATGTTTGCCAGGATGCCTGACCCGCCCAACATGTTTGCCAGGCTGCCCGACCCGTCTGCTCCGAGGGTCTCCGCAGAGAGGCCTCCTGCCCCTGCTGACATTTTTGCCAGGATGCCTGGTCAGCCTGCAGCCCGGAAAAGGGCACCCATCCCCTACGACGGGCCCGCGAAATACACATGGGCTAGATCGCGTTGGTTTTCTTGATTGCCCATTTTTATTTTTGCGGCAGCTGAATGCTGCATGCGTTGTGCATCGCGAATGTCGTTATTTGTGATTGGTTCTGACCATGTGTAATACCGTTGAGGACTCTTGGACACCCGGGGTTGAGGCACATGTATTTATTCCGCAACAGTTGTCACAACCGCGGACATACAATACTGGAGGGGGTATCGGCCCCCTCACCCGGCTAGCTGGGAATACACTGCTAGCTATCTCTGACCTACCTCCTAGTCCTCCACTAACGGGCTAGGGGAGGCTGTCTGGCCCGACACTGGTAAGTCGGGCTACGGTACCCGGAGTCCCAGAGCACTAGCTCTGGTTCTCGGGACCACGCCGCTGGCTCGGTCCTGCGCGGCCCTGACAAGGGCGGCGTCCCAGGGGAGTCCAGGGCTCTAGCTAGACGATCTTCGGTCTTCACTGGTTTAGCTTTAACATTCTGCCCCGAGCCCTCTGACACATGCCCCTTTATACTCAACCCCCGCTGAGGGGTGGGGCCCCGGGCTGCCTGGTGCGGACGTCGTTGAGAGCACCCCCCCGTGCACTCACGTAGCCCCGCCCACTGTGTTTGTTTCCCATAAGCTTCCATGCATAACGGCTCTCTCTCTAACACCCCTACACATGTACATATGTTGCGTTGTTGATGGGGGGGGTATTTATAGTGGGTGTTCCTGTTCTTGTTGGGTGTTCCTGTTCTTGTTGGTTATGGCACACACACTTTGATTAATTGATGGGGATTTTCTGCTTGTAACAGCCGGGACGGCTGAGGCTTCCGAAGGGGAGGGTGATGTAGTAGAGTTAACTACTCGATGTTCACAAACTGGGAGAGCAAATCATTAACAAGGTTTTCCCGCTCAAACTAACGGTCAGGGTCTCACAAGCTGTGAGAGCTGACCGTAAACAAGGTTTTCCCGCGCGACCAAACGGTCAGGGTCAGATAGGGTGAATTGGGATCAAAAAGCAGATTGGGAACGACCAATCACAGGGTTCCACAAGGTGGCCGGGGATTGGACAACCCGGCCACGAACAAGTATAAAGCCAGAGCGCTCAGAGCTCTGGGGGGGTTCGACTACACGAAGACCCAAGACGGCGGAAGAAGCCTAGGACCCTGGACCAAGCCCTCCAGCCCTTATAAGGGCTAGGGTTCAGAGTAACCAGTGGTCGGGGAGACCTCCCCTAGGTCCAGACACAGGACATTGAAAGAGCGGGATATTAAGTAGCCTGTAGGGCGTGGAGGCTTGTACGTTCTGAGTGTAACGGGTGAGGGGACCGTATACCCCTCAGTGCATAGGGACTGTGTTCATAAGACGAATAAAAGTCTGTGCTACAAAAGACGTTGAAGAGTCCGTCTGTACAACACTACAATTGTAGCCCCAGCGTTACAGCAGTGCATAACCACCTGGCAGGTAACAGCACTTGACTGAGATACTCGAGGGCATAAACTGGTATTTACTGTACTGCGGCTCATGTCACCAGATGTTTTACAGAAGGTTCTACCTATCTACACAAGTGTAGTGACATTGAGTCACTGTAGCGCGTGGTGCTGGGAGATTGGTAGACAATGGAATTAGGGGTAACAGCCCGGTCTACCAGTTGGACCCGGGGGCCAAGCCCGGAGCCTTCTGGGGGATCCAGAAGGGTACGTGGCCGAGGGCGGAGCCTGGCCATGCTGGGGAGAATAAAAGGTGAGCTCTGACTCACAGTCGGGGCTGCTGCCATCGGGAATGGAACTCGTCATGCTGCTGTCATTGTGGTCTTTGCCTCTTCAAGCTGTGGGTCTGGAAGCATGTTGGCTGTCCTGACCCAGTATGGAGTTATCCCCTATGGGATAAATAAACAAGAGGGATAATGCCTCCTACGAGTGTCTCTAAATTAGTACACTACATTTGGTGTCAGAAGTGTTAACGAAAAATGTATTTGAGGGTTCTTAAGAATTGTTTTTTCCTTTTTAAATCCTTGTGGGAGAAATAGGCTCTGAAATCCACAAAGAGGAGGGCCCGCATCGGCAGATCCTTGAGCGATAAGGGTTCCCGGGCAGCCCCGGCAGCCAGGACCCCAGTGAGGGGACCCGGAGAGGCGGTCCTGGTGGGGCAGCGGGCGAAGGATGACGATCCCACACCGCCGCTGGATGGAGAGAGGCTGCGTGAACTCAGCACGTGCATCATGGAGCTGCTCTACGCGGTGACGGTGCTGATGGGGCAGCTGGGTAAGGAAGAGCCGGTGGAGAGGGCTGCGACTCGGTGGCAGCAAACGGGTGACTCCGCTGTTACTGCCGACCAAGGTTGGGAATTGAGTCCTGCCGAATTTAACCTGCCGCTGACAGCTAGTCTGGGGATGCTTTCCCTTGCGCAGCAGGGGCACCGGAATTTTTTGCCTTCCAGCGGCATTTCGCCACCACTTGCGAGCGCACAGGGTGGTCCGACGCAGAGGCACTACGTGTTCTTCCCACCGCGCTAGATGACAATGCCTTGGCGGCGTTTTTTGCCATTCCCCAGGCGGACAGGCTGACGTTGCAGCAAGCATTCACACAGTTGGCGGGGATTTTTGACCCGCCGTCCATCGCATGGCGGAAATTCGTGATGCGGAGTCGGGGGGGAGACCGAGACGCCCCTCGCCTTCCGCAGCGCACTATTGAGGCTGGCCTAGGCTGTGTACCCAAAGATGGAGCAGGCGGGACTAGATTCTCTGGTGCTGGAGAAAATGTTGGCGCCGCTCAAGAAATTAGTGTTTTTTGTCGGCCACGGAGGAAGACGACCTGTCCTCGATTCATGTCGCCCGATGCATCCAGGCCCATTGTAACCTGCAATGGCGTGCCGGGGTAGCGGCCTGGGCTTGATTCCTGTGAGAAGAGGGCGACCAGGAGCACCGAGAGTCTTCTCAGGTCTGCGCATCGGGGAGCTGGAACCCGCGTGGGAGAATCGGTGCGGGATGACGATGTGGCCTACCGGTGCACATCTCCAGGGGCTGCAATGCTGATTTGGGGGCAGTTTTTCCCGGCTTCACTGGCCTCCACTCCTCTAGACCCAAAGGCAGGTCACGATACATCATCGGTTGACACAGCCACCTCATGCATCTCCATTGCAGTTGGTGTCGGGTGCACACGCCATCGCCCCCATAGAGATACGGGGTGCGAAGATGGTGCTTCGGTGTGTGAATGTTGGCCACGGGGGTCCGGGCAATGGACTGCATTGGCACATTGTGTTATGGCGGTGAGAGCAGGATCATCCACAGTCAGTGGATTTGTGCAGGGTGCTGAGGTGCGGGTGCTCATAGATACGGGAGCGTCCGCCACCATTGTTTACAGGACGTTGCCGTCGACGGTGGATTGCCTTGGTCCTGTGGGTAGTCCCTGTGTTCCGCTAATGGCGGGAGCTTAGGTATTGTGGGCCAAATTGTGGCGTCGATACGGATTGGAGATATTGAATGCACGGGCCCAGTATTAAGTTCATTGGCAGTGCCGTGTTTATTGGGGACCGATTTTGTGAAGAGAATGCCCCTCCAGATTTAGATTGACTAGGGTTGTGTTGAGTTACCGTCGGGGCTTCGGTTGAGATTTTTGGAGTCCCCTACTGGGTTGTGTATGGCTAATGCTGTGGTTCGGGCTCTGGTGCGTGAAACTGTTAGGGTTCCCCCAGGTGCACAGATGCTCATACCCTTGAGGCTGCAGAAGCGGCTCGACCAGGAAATCACTGGGGGTGGGGTTTTTTAACCCCTTCAAATAGAGCAGTTTGTGGTCTCACTTTGAAAGGGGCCCAAACGATAGTGAGGGGGGATCAGGAGCCCTTCCTGCAAGTATGAAATGCTGGGCTACTTACCGTGGTCATACAGGCGGGTACAATGTTGGCCCACGCGATAGTGGCGTGTTGTGGTGAAACGGATGATATAACCACTCGGGTCGTGGCCGCGGTTGAATAGGAAGCGGTGTCAGATGACTCGTGGATGGATCTTTTGTGTGCGGGTAATCCGGATTTGTCATGGGAGCAGAGGGGCGAGTTGCGGGCATTGCTTCGGGAATTCTCTGATGTATTTAGCAAGGTAAATTCGATGTGGGCCGCACGTCTCTGATGCATCACCATATTGATACGGGTGGCATCGCTTCCATTCATCAGAACTAATTTCGGTTTAGCCCAAAGGAGGAGGACTACATTCATCAGGCGATCGATGAGATGTTGGCCGCCGATATAATCTCCCCGTCAACCAGTCCGTGGGGTGCTCCCATTGTCCTGGTTAAAAAGGACAGGAGTTTGCATTTGTGTGTGAATTTTCAGAAATTAAATAAAGTCTCCATGGCGGACGCATATCCGCTCCCATGGATGGACGATTCGTTGGATGCCCTGTCGGGGGCGTGGTTTTTCTCCACCCTGGATCTATTGTCGGGGTTTTGGCAGTTGCCCCTGGATGAAAGTTCAAAACCTAAAACCGCGTTCCGGACACCGCAAGGACTCTTTCAATTTAACGTGCTTCCGATGGGGCTTCACTCCGCTCCGGCTATGTTCCAGCGACTAATGGAGGGGCTCTAATCTGAGTTATGTCTGATCTATTTAGATGACGTGATTGTTTTTGGTCACATGATCCCGGAACATCTGCAGTGGTTGCGTGCAGTATTTGTTAAAATTCGAGCGGCTAATTTGAAATTCAAGATGCAGAAATGTTACCTCCTGCAAAGTTGGTTCACTACCTGGGTCACGTTGTTAGCGAGTCCAGGATAGCCACAGATCCTGCAAAGACTGCGTGCGTGAGTGGCCGACCCCCACGTCGGTTGGTGAGGTCCGCATTTTTGTGGGGTTCGTGTTGTATTACCACCGCTTCGTGCCCAGGTTTGCAACAATCGCAAAGCCACTCCATGCTCTCACGGCAAAAGGCCAGAGGTTTCGGTGGGGGAAGGAGAAGGAGGCCGCATTTGTTACGCTGCGCGACGGCTTCATGAACGCACCCCCCTTTGGTACCCTGATTTCACCTTGCTGTCAGTGTTGGATATGGATGCCAGCGATACCGGGATCGTTGCCGTATTGTTCAAGGGTGGAGAACGGGGTGGAGAGTGTGGTCGCTTATGGTAGCCAAGTGCTGTCCCCCGCAGAGCAGTGCTATTGTGTCACGCACCGCGATTTGTTGGCTATTGTGCACTTTGTACAGCAGTACCACCCATACCTCTATGGCAGGCAGTTCGTGGTATGCTCGGACCACGTGGCTTGCAATATGCGCTATGCATTCACCAGCCGTCTGTGCAACTCTGACGATGGTTGGAAATTTTGCAAGATTATTTGTTTGAAGTCACCTATAGGAAAGGGTTGCGTCACTGCAATGAGGACGCTCTGTCACGTTTATCGCCGAAGAGCCTGTGCGCGCGTGTTTTATGGGTGCCGGCCGTTGTAAGCAGGTGGGGGAGCCGGGCGCCGTTGTAGCGTCAATGGATGCTCCGCCCCCCATAGCAGAGGTGGCACACAATAACACCATTGGTCTTGCGCATGAAGAATGGGGGCGCCTCCAGGCGGAGGATGCCTCCTTACTGATAATACGGCGCTGCTTTGGTGCGCCAAGCAATAGGAAGGGTCTGGGGGGGTATGTCTCCTGTGGTCCTCCGAGATTGGCTACTAATGCACTGGGATACAGAGGTACCTCTAGGCACATCTCTTAAATTACATAGGCCATGGCAGGGCCCGGTGGAGGTAATTGAGGTAAGGAGGCCGCATTTTGTGCGGATCCAGGTTGGTCGCAGGCGTTGGTATGTGCACCCGTCATGACTGAAGCCCTATTTTCCACCTTATAATGGCGTGTCATCTCCATCATCTGATGGCCGGGTGTTTGATGTGTCCGACGGAGCTGGACGTACGGTTATGGATGATGCACCTCAGCGAGGTTCTGTTCCTCCATCTGCAGGATCCCAGGGCCTAACGCCCATGGAACCGCCGACGGCACCACCCGGTTCTTCTCTTCCTCCATCTTCATCCTGGAGGGACCGCGCTCATTGGGCCATCCTCGGGTTACCCCCGGGGTCCCCGGAGGACCCGTGCTGGGCCCATACGAGGGGCTGGCGACAAGGATGTGTTCCAAAACGGTTCGGTTCAGATGACCGCCCCTACTCGTCGTTTGGTTACTGTTATTTTGGGGGCTGGATTGTTGGCATGCATTGACAATGTTGCATGGATATTGTGTTTGTCGTCCCGATACTTGACGTATAAAGGTCAGCTGGGATGGCTGTTTTTTTTCACGGGGGGGGGGGGGGGGGGGTGATGTAGTGACATTGAATAAGTCACTGTAGAGCGTTGTGCTGGGAGATTGGTCGACAATGGGATTAGGGGTAGCAGCCCGGTCTACCAGTTGGACCCGTGGGCCAAGCCCGGAGCCTTCTGGGGGATCCAGAAGGGTTCATGGCCAAGGGCGGAGCCTGGCCATGCTGGGGAGAATAAAAGGCGAGCTCTGACTTAGTCGGGGCTGCTGCCATCGGGAATGGAACTCGTCATGCTGTCATCATGGTCTTCGCCTCTTCAAGCTGTGGGTCTGGAAGCATGTTGGCTGTCCCAACTCAGTATGGAGATATCCTCTATGGCTGTGAGAGCCGGAATAAACAAGAGGGATAACACCTCCTGCTAGTGTCTCTGAATTAGTACACTACACAAGTAGCATCAGCCATCTGTCTCTATCTCAGAGATAAGTATAACCGAATGAGATGCTCGCATTATTTCGGAAGACCATATTTCTTGGTAATAATGCCAAAGCCATCAAATTGTCTGCAGTTATGAACATTTTAAACATGATAGCAGGTTATCCTCCATTGTTCATTTGCCATTTGTCAAACCAAAAATATGAAGCTGCTGGCTCGATGCACTGGTGTGTATGTAAGATGAAGTCCTTCCAACTCATCCAGCCTCCCATGTCACCCAATGCCTATAAACATATAAGTAAGTAGCAGTGTGGAACCGTCACAGCACGATAGCTGTATCAAGTAAGAGAAATTCCAAGATAACAGTCCTTCTATATATACTGGTTGAGGGTGGGAGGAGCCAAGGCAGGCCCTGAATATTATTTTTGTGAGGTTCGGTGCGGCTGAAACACGCTGTTAGGAATGAGCCTTTGTTGTGTAAACTAGGTGCGGATGATGTAAAGGTGCGTGTAAATGGGACCGAGCCTTTTGTTATGTAGAGGTGGTGTGGCTGAAACCGCTGCCAGGAATGAGTTTGTTTTCTTGGAATTTCTCTTACTCGATACAGCTATCGTGTTGTGACGGTTCCACCTGAAGACGGAAGCTTGTGTTGCCTCCGAAACGTCGTGATTTTTATTTTATTTTTATTTTACTTTTATTCATTTTAATTTAAAATTTTTACCTATGTGACTTTACCAAAAACCTTAGAATAGGAATCAATGCAGTCACGAAAGCTTCAAATCTAGAAGTATCAGTGTGGTTGGTGCATGCCTATTAATTCAAGCCCAGACCAGATACATAATTTGTTGGTACCACCGGAGGTGGCAAAACTTTAGTGATTCCAATGGCTTGATGTGGCCAATAACAGTAAATTGTGAACCATTTAAAATATTTATACATAGGTACAACCAAAGTTTTCTACCATAGGTGGTTCCAATTTCTGACTGGCCCATGTACTGTATGCTCCAGCATGTTGGCGACCTGGTAGGTGGGCACGCCAATGTCATCATCCTGCAGGGCCATGACTTCAACAGAATATGGTGAGAAAATAAGTCCAATTGCTCACATATTGGTGTAGACATATTAATGTTATCTCCTCACATGCATGGGATATCTCCAGTTACTCTGGTTTTCTCTCAAATGCAAATTACATTAAAAACTGGCAAAATATACCGGTGCATAATCCTCTTGAAAATAAGGCGAGTGACTATGACTAAAATACATTATTATACTCGAGGTGACATATATAAATTGAGACAGTACATCCACAACCCAAACTTTGGAAATCAATTTTTACATTTTGAGATGACACGATGTGACACATGTCATCATTGTTGGGGAGTGCATGGATCTGTATGGAGGTCAGATGGTGGTGAATCTATAAAGTTATCCCAGAAGGCTGTCTGCCAACATGATCTTTAATCCCCGAGAATCGGAAGTCTTGCAGAGTGAACCCTGTATTATGTGGCCTCCCTGTATGCCAGGTTCAGCGAATAAAATATCTTCATCGTTCCTGTGGTTTAAGTGCATACAAATAGCGATTTGATCTTCAAATATTAGGTACAGTATAAGCAAACATTAGACAAAATAAAGCATCACTTACATGGAACTATGTAGCATATGCACTTCGTTTGTAATTTTCAGTATTAATTACAAATAGATCCACTGATTGGAAAAAAATGTAGAATTTTTTTAAAGAAGTTGACAAGCCAACAAAAGCATAATTCCGTTTTACTTACATGTCATGGCCGATGGTCAAGAATAATGATGGTGTGGCAGACAAGGAATGGAGCGCATCCAATAGGATGTCCACCAAGGCGACGTAGCGATGAACTCAACTCGTGCCTAAGTGCTATGTGTATTATTACATTGCACCACCATGGGAAATGGTGACAGCTTGGGAAAGCCTTCATCCAGCAGTGGATGTATCATGGCTGATGATGACAGAACTCATTAAAGATTACAGTTTTTTCTTACTAACAGTTAGTCCTTTACCTATTGAGACTCGAGGCTTTATTCTGAAGGTCATGCTTATGATGTTTTGGTTCTCTCCTCTTCTTATGAATTGTGTGTGAACTTGTGAATCTGGGGCAAGGCTGGATTTGAAAACCACTCCTCTAAATCGGCCAGACAACTCCCGCTGGTACTCGCCAAGTGCCCCTTTATACAGTGCTCTTGCGCTTTTCCCATTTGCATGGCGGTAGCAGAAAGGCCGTGCTGTTCAATCGCATTGCCTCACTTGAAAATTCCACCTAATAATTATTGCACATCCGCTGCGGCAATAACTGCGAATGACCCAACCCTGAATCTCACTAATAAAAAGGGTAGATTTAAAATTTTAATCAATGGCTAAACAGCTAACCAAATTGGTTTAAACAATTACCACCGAAAATCGTTTCAGCAGATAAAATTAAGTGCCAACTTCGCAGGAAAGTGTGTGCACTGCAAATACTGATTTCGCAAGAGAGATACTTTTTTTCTCATATAAATGAAAGATGCAAAACACTCTTTAGAATAAATGGGAAATGACACTGAATTAGAATACCGTGAGGTGGCCGTGTGACTGGAAGCTAATGGCGTGTCAAGAGCGCCGAGACGACTTCCCTGTGACACTGGGTTTGTGGTTCATATGCATAAGCAAGCAGTCAATACGCCTCCTTCCCATCATATAAGCTATTTACACCGAACACTTTTTTTATTTTACCATGTAAAGTCCACTGAGCTATATAGTTATTTTTCAGAAGCGACCTGGCCACAATTGATAGCTCAACGAAGTGGCTTATCACGTGGAAATGTATAGGAGCCAAATACCCTAACCGCATGTTGATTCTGAATGTTGAGCGAAAAACTGGAGGACCGGGAGAAAAAAACCACCCGACCACAGGGAGAACATGCAAACTTCAAATATACAGCAGGCGTCAGGGTTGGGATTGAACCCACGACCTCCTGCATACCGGGCGAGGGAGTTAACAACTCACCACCTATTGGCGACACGGCCTGCTCAGTGGGATTTGTTTTTAGCAACGTTGCTTGATACACGCAAACTCTGGTTTGGTTTCGACATTCAATGTCTCATCAGCAGAGGTACGTATTTACTTGTAACTCCAAAAAAGGCTGTGTAGCCGATGAGACGTGTAAATAAATACTTTTGTTGTTTTCGTGGGGAGACAAATCCAGAAAAAAGGCATGTCGTCTGCTTATATATTTTGTAAGTTATATTCGCCACAATGATGCAAATTATTGATTTGTGTTATGCATACATTGGAATCACAAGCAGCCCATTCATCAATTACTGTCCAAAAAAAAAAAGACCAACATATCACCGTGGCCAAAGCCGTTGATGCGACCACACCTCGTCAACGCTGGCAACCCTCCGCGGGTTCCCTGCAGCCGTTGCTCAGAAGACACGTGACCTCCCAAGATCTGCCCTCCCAATATCCCACCATCTGGCCTCACATCTTCTCTCGTGGTTTGCGGTCTCTTGGTGACTGCTCCAATGTCTGTCTCAGTGACCGGTCCTCCCCATCCCGCACACGCGTCCCATTGTTCTTTTCCAGATTTTCCACACCCCATATACTGTATCCTGTCTCCAGAATGAGAATCTGTATGTTATCCTGGAGAAATCCGATGAGCTATGTAGCTCTTTGTCGCGGTTGTCTTACCACAACATTCCAAGAATCCTATTCTCGAATGTCAACAACTTATTTTTGAACTATTTCGTCGCGCTCTTTAATCCATGCGGTAAGGCAGATATCAAATGTAATGCGGTCTGTCACTTCTTGTGCATTATTCTAGTTCTGCGGATAAAATGCATTTTTGTTGCATCAGAATGCGATGACATCCAAGGCATATAAATATTAAAATAAAAAGGTGTGCCACTCGGTATGTCGATTGAAGGGACTTCAGACGTAGTTTTGTGATATCGACTTCCAAGGATCATTCTGTGGCCAGAGGTTATGCACTGCCAGCTGTGAGAATTATACATTGAAATTTATTCATCCTCATGACAACGTGATACTGGGATACGACATTTTTTCGTGAGAAACAATCTCCGTGCTTGACTAACAGTCAGCTTTGATTAGCTGCCAACCCCATCATGGACGGAGCAAGTTATTGCATGAAAGATGTGTTTACAAAACATACATTCATAGAGCTATTTTAATTTGTACATGCAATTGCACAAATGTAAACATCTGCATGTTCTCATAATGCAGTGCTCATGTCTCTACCGTAGTCTTCCAGGATCTATCCTACAGTATTTCATGTTTTCAAATCTTATCCGCTCCACTGTAAATTATATGCTGTGGGATGCACACGTCTGTTTATTGGTAAACATGAGAAGCTAACCTTCGAAAGGGGTTGCAAAGACTGGTGCTTGAGATATGCTGAATTAATGCAGTATATAATGTAGTTTTTACCAATAGCAGTATAGCTAAGATACCATTTGCCAAAGCAAAAGAAAACATGTTCTATTATTCCACTGTCGTGGAAGCAACCATATGTCTCAGCGCTGGGAACAGATTTGAATTGAATTATATTTTTTCTTTCCAATATCCAATCAGTAAACATCCCAAATTGTACCCCTAAGCTCTGCTGACAAGCAATTTCCAGCTCGCCTCTCTATCCCATCATATGAATACTTTCGGAGCAAAGTGCAACTGCATTAAGGGCTAGCAACAATTCAATAACAACAATGATCACGTGTGTGTGTGTAATGTAAAACATGTAGCCCGCATGCCCAGCCACTGCATGCCCAAGCAGATTATGTTTGCCTCTATTGAGGAGGCTTGTGCAGGACGCTATTGAGCAACGCTCATAACAACGAGTAGGCAGCTAAACCTCAGCAAGCTGGCACAGGATGCAGCACGGGTGGTGCATCTGCTAGTCATCTCAGTCGGTCAACCCTTCGACACTTCACGTGGTTTCAAAGTCCACCTTGCCTGGCATAAGTGCCGTGGTGACATATCACCACTTAATGGGTTCAAGCCTTGGTCAGGGGATAAATGGTATCTGCACCGGTCTTAAATGTAACACGTACGTTTTTGCGACCAATGTGATTAATATTTGAATTTTGAGTGAGATTGCATAAGTTAAATGTGTGCCGTACACCCGTGTCAGACACATGTGTAACATGTTTCGGGTCATGTGTAACAAACGTGCCAATTTATTACTGATTCAGTACACTGGTGTGTATAATTATTGCTATCCAGAAAAACCTCATGGAAACTCAAACATATTTTTTAAGTTGGGTTTATGGGAATGTTTGGCCGATTCTTCGCTTAGTATTTTTGCAAGTAAGAGAATGCTGGGATACCACATTTTAAATGCTGGTGGAATAATTCGCCACTCGCCTCTGGAAATGCAATGAATTGTCGTGACTGAAAGTTGCAATTTAGCTCTAGAATATGTTTTTACATTGTGTTCAATGTCAGTGCCTCCAGTGGCTGCAGGGGTGACACGAACTATTACAACTCGCACGAATGAACAACAACGATGCCTATATGCAAGATTATATTGATGTATCGTGAGCTTAACAATGGCAAATAATCGTGGAATTGACGGATTATTCCGGCCGTAATTTGAAAGCTCGTGATGCGGTGGTTTAGCCGGCTCCCCCACCGTGATATCTCCAGTCTGATTCGCGTGATGCCTGCTCTTCTTTCCTAGAACACGTTCATTTCCAGAAAAAAATCGTACATGAAACACAGCCAGCCAGGCAACAAAATAATTAAGAATTATTGACAGCCGTGCATTTAATTAAGAAGACCCAATTTTTATCCTGCTTTATTCTGACAATGATGCCTTAATAACGCTATACAAATATAGTTTTAATACATCGGTTAGCGTTGACAAATTACACTGCGTCCTATGCACTTTTGTTGTCATAGTTTAAGAATGTTTTACACGCACATTAGCAATGCGCCTTCCAATACAATCCGTGCAGTCGGGTATAAAGATAATTGAGAATAAAAATGCTAGAATATATAATAAATATTTCACGGTAATTAAAATTCACTGAACGATGCTTAATGGGCACCATGAATTAATATGCCCGCCAGCTGTGCAGTGATGGAAATGCGCTTTCTTGTTTACATTGTGTCTGTAACACAGCGAAACATCCTTCACACAGCCAGCGTGGTGCCCGCATCATTCTGTTTGTCATAGACTGCACGTTCGCACGTGGAATTAAATCAACTATCGCTTTATTTAATTTCTGAAGGTAATTCAACGCAAACTTAGAAAATTGGGCTTTTTAATTGTTTTATCCCACCCTATTCTTCTTCCACTCGCAGAGCGGCTGGGTTACAAACGCGCAATCTGAATGCTGTACGAACACGGCAGTACCCAATTTGTCACAGTGCTAATTGGTGATATGATTTGCACAATCAAGCACTTGCGACCAAGTCAGTGATTGATATAACAAACGGTTCTGCCAACACCACTCTAATTTATTATCACCAGCAGCAATAATAAATCTGTCATGCGTAATAGTAACAGATGATGGCGCAAGCCCAGAAGTCTACACTCCATCACTTTATTCCTAAGGATATAGTTGGAATAACACAGCGTATTACATATAGAGACAGCACAGCAATAAATTATACATGCGAAAACTTTTAGCAGATGATTGCAAGTTGTTCTTGTACATGTTTGGATTTCCAGGTCATTTGCTTTTCATGCCCAGAGGTAATGGGAACAGACACGAGCATAAGCAGAAACCATGGGCATGAGCGAAAATCGTATTACGGTATACTTCGATTAAATATTTATCACAGGGATATGTCTGTCAACAATAGCTTCGCTCTAGCAACGGAATCTCAGAGAGAAAATCCTTTGCCTGTGCCAGCTTAAGTCGGTGTAGAGAAATTGGTAATGCATATACCCGCATTATTTAACTCCTCACCTGAGTAACGGGTACTTAATTAAAGACACGAGTGAACATGGAACACTGCCAGGTAAGCACAATTTGTATCGCCTTAGCTATATATACACACACAGCATAATTATTTAATTACAGGACATACTCAAGCAGTATCTCGAAAACATGACTCATCATCATCAGCAGCCATATTCAAACCACTGCTGGATGAAGGCCTTTTCAAGACGTTTCATTATAAATGTGGGCATCATCAAAGAGGCGGGACCAATCATTGAAACAATATTAACAGGTTTCTTCACAAAAAAAATTGCAAAGAAATGCAATACCACAATACTGGGATAAATCAATTGTTTCTGTATTCCGTGGGAGATATAACTCACTTGAACTGCTAACCAATTAGTCTCGTATCGCATGCATATTATTTGTTATCCATAATACCGGTGTGCTGAACTCGTAACTAGTTGGCATGTTTTGTTTACGTGACAAACCTTATTATTTGGCTGTGTCGGGTGGTGGTGGATTTAACGACACATTTATGTTTACGCGATCTAACTCCAAAACGTCTTATGTATAAATCCTACGTGTTAAACTATATAATTTGTTCATGAAGATCATTAGGAACTGAATAATGAAATAATCAGACAACCAATAACTAGACCAAAAATGATTATATTCCACTGACCACATTCATAGGAATTGTCCGATTCTGTAAAAGACCTTGTAGATTTTGAAAAACCATCCAGAAAAAAATGATGCAGTTATCTCAACTCTCACAAACCAAGGCCTGAATAATTATATGGTTAAATAATAAAAAAAAATCATTTACACAAATGTGACAGCCACACTGATAGCATTAAAAAGGCCCCGAGAGACTTAAAACAGGAGTCAGATGCGGTGACACGCTTGGGCCAAAGTTTTTCACAGCGACAATGGAAGATGTTTTCTCTCCGGAAAAGAAATTGGAGAACAAAGGCATGAATATTGACGAAGAAAGCATGAACCAGCTCAGCTGTGGTGACGACGTGATCAGGTATTACCTCCAACGAGAATGTGGGAATGACTTATTGTGACATTAAGCAGGTGTCGTCTTACACTCTATCTTTCAGTCTTCAATTAATTTTACGTTAACGGAAGTCTTAGTTGCTAATAGTGTTTTTCCCCTTTTTTCTGGCAACAAAACTGACACCTTTTTGCAAGGAATCATGTTTACATTAACCACAATACTTGCAGTCAAATGCAAACAAAAAACAATACTCTGATAATTTATGCTTTGTCCTTGAAACTGATTGGTCCACACCAGAGACAGCTTTCTTTAGAGCCTAGTCTCATATGGTGTTCGACCAGATGACGCCAAAAGGCGCACAGTTCAAAGACAACGCACTATCAGAGTAATGAGAGCTCGGGTGAGCAGCTACATCATGGGACCTCCTTTGCCAGTACCAAAATATACTAATAGGGTTTTTCCCCTTTTGTTGCCAGAAAAAAGGGGAAAAACCCTATTAGTATATTTTGGTACTGGCAAAGGAGGTCTCATGAGGAAGTCTTAGTTGTTTTGTTTTACATGATGGTGAACGCTTCATCGTAACGATTTACCCATATTTCTGGGAAGGGTAAGGAGAGCACGCTGACTCTGCACGGGAGCATTCACTTTACTTCTTGCGATGATGATCAGGGCCAGACAAAGACCTGATTATCTGGCCTTGTCCGTCAGGGCCTAATTAACCAGCAGTCACAACAAGCAATCGCCAAAGGGTAAGAGCGTTCAAATGGGGTGCTGAGACTCACTTGGTGTACGGTGTGGGATTCAAATATTGTGCCTTTGTGCAAGAAGCATTCTATATTAGAATACATGTACAGTGATCGCTCTAACAGTGATATGGACATGGCCAATTCAGGGCTAGGTTTATAAAAAAATATATATATATAAACTAAGCTATGGTAAAAAAAAGAGAAGATAGGTAGAACGTGAATTAAAAAGCGAGCTTCATTAAAGCCCCTTGTCTTCAATTATTGGTCATTTACATTTCTTTGCATTTTTTTCGTGCTGCAATGAAACGCTAATGCTCTAATTAGGCAATGGCTTCTTAAACGTTTAAGGCATAATGAGGTTTGGCTCCATCTTAAGCTTTGCTTTAATTGCGTGTGGAAGTGATTTTAAATACCATTCACGTTAAAACGGTTTGGTTGTGTGATGTCCCACAATCTTTTCTCGGGAGGATGCCACAGCAATGTTCTTTATGTGTGGCACACACATTATCATAGCAACGAGTGATTTTAAAATGTTGGATTTTAAATGTTGGTACCAGCATCTCAATTGGGTTGCTATGTCCACAACTTTTTAATGGCCATATATTCTTGATCAACTCTGTTACAATATTCATCGTGTGAATACGTGCACACATAAAATAATACTTGTGTAATGACATAGTGACATCTACTGGTTGGAAAAGGGAAGCACGGGTACAGGCACGACATGTAACATCATCCAATCCCAAAGGGAGAGGGATCTGGGCCAAAGGTAAAGGGCGGGGCTGGCTGAGATACTCCGGGAACTGGCTAGAAGGTTCCACGAGAGGGCGTGGCCGGAGGCGTAGCATAGCCGCACCTGCGGCAATACAAGCAGATGCGGAGGAGGACTTGTGGTCGGTGTAGGGAGCCTTGGGTCCGGACTGCGTCGCTGCTCACCGTCATCTCTCTCCGTCGTTCGGCCACGTGGAAGATCTCCTGCGAAGTCCCACAACCCTCGCCGGCATGCAGTCAACCAGCGGCGAGGCCGGGAGTGGGCGGACGGAACAACGCTGTGGGATCGACCACATGTAGCTTGTAGGGATGCTAATATCTACGTGTGTACTCGGAGAAGAAAGAGGATAAGGTTGGCATGTGGTGTGCCCGAATGTGAATAAAGAAGAGAGTACCCTCTACACGACTTGTCTCGGAAGTCGCTCATTACACTTACTCTCAAAATGTTAACAAAATATCTCAATAGTACTTCTTCAGTTGGTAGCTTTCGTATCAATCCATAAACAAAACACATGGAAGTGTGACACATCTATAGAGTGATGCCTACATGTTTTAGGCTGGATACCTCCCACACCGTGCACTTTGTACAAGTTTTTCAATATGTAAAATATGTATTTATAGTGAATTAATCAAATGAGCTAACATTCTTAAGTGTGGAGCATAGCTCATCCCTATTGGTGGTCTTGAGTGAAAAGTGTAATGTCTACTTTCTTGGGTAGGGACTGATGGTCTCTTTTTTTACTCCATAGCATGACAATTGTTGACGTCTCAACAAGTGGTACAATCTCATAAGGTGTGCCTACTTTAGCAACAATGTAAGCACTGCTGGGCTGAGGCAACCTTGACAAATATTGGAGTGCACATTAAAATAAAGGTTGCCATTTCAGTTGAACCATCGTGCCATGGACACTGCACCACACGTGATTTGCTGAACGTTAAAGCTTTGTTCGCCACTTTTGTATACTGGAATAATACCGTTTAAATTTTCAAGTTTCTTTTGTTTGAGCAGGTGAGAGAAGTCAAGGAGTCTGGGATAGTCGAAGTCTCAAGAATAACACTGGCGCATTAGTCTGCCATTATGGAGGCGATCATTGCCATGAACTATATTGTCCCAATTCAGTAATTTGCCAATACTTTTCGAATTTGCTAAATGTGGACCTTGATTTGGGCACTGTCTGGCTACAGTGAGTGGAAGTGTGGTGAGGTGGAGTGGTTCGCGTGCTGCACTATCACTCAAAGGACATGAGCTCGATTCCCCGTCACAGCTAAAATCTGAACTGGGGGTCTGATGGGATGGGGGGGGGGGGGCTTCAGCAATGAATTGAGAAAGGCTGAATATGATCATCAATACTACTATTCTGAATTACAGCCCATTGTGCCAATACACATACTTAAATATAAATGTTTAGGCAAATGTGATATTTAAGGTCGTACATTTTCTGTCAAAATGCAGTATTAATGATGAATGTGGTAATTGGTATTTGTGCACATTTAGAGGATTCTGAATAATTATTCCAGTACTTTTTTTATTCTGCAACCATATCACGGAACAAAATGCATTACACGTTACTGTTCCATTGGCAATATGATAATTTAGAATATTTTGGTAAATCCACTGCTAGATGAAGGCCTCCCCACTCTTGTATTGGTCATGATGTATTTTTGTGTTTGACCAGACTCTGTGACTATTCTCAACCACTTTAAATGAACACACACGTTCAACAGAGAAGCAAAACAATCTAGTGAGTGGGTATTTAAATGTAATTACCAGTATTGTATTGCAGTCATTAAAATTATTCTAGCAACTACTCCTTGTGAAGTACTTAAGCACATATTTTAATTAAAAGTAAGAGCCTCTGCGTGCTGCCGACATAATCATCTTAAAGTAATTCTGGATAATGTGTACAAATTAAAATAATTATACGATGGCCATTATCATAATTGCATCATTTTAAGTAACCATTTGATTGTGGAACTAAATCTTTTATTTTACCAGGTAAAGCCCATTGAGCTATTATTTCTTTGTCAGAAGCGACCTGACCACAAATGATAGCTCAAACAAGTGGCTTATCACGTGGAAAGTGATAGCAGCCAAATACTCTAAACGCATTTTTCTAACTATTTAGACTTTAGAGTATTTGGCTGCAATAAATGTCCACATGATAAGCCACTTTGTGGCGCTATCATTTGTGGCCAGGTCGCTTTTGAAAAACAGCTATATATCTCAGTGGGCCTTACCTGGTAAAATAAATACTAAATAATCGTGTTAAATAATTGTACACGAAAAGCACAACCTTAATGTCCATACGGGTGTGGGGAATGTCCTGTGCATGATTGATGTGGGAAACTCATTCCGTTTTTTTTCTTCTCTCATGAGCGTGCGGCTACGTGGCACTGTGGCAGGGCGACTCGGTTGACTTTAAAATTCCACTCGGAATTTGATACATCACTACTGTGAAGAAGGTCAAGAGTAGTTGTCCCATGAATAAAGCAATGTATAATTTTCATTGGTGGACTGTCAATGCTGCTGATCATGGAAAAACCCAGCATAATTATTTTCCCTTTTTAAAAAAGTTGGTTGTTCCTTAAGCAAGGCATGCAATTGCCTATTTACACATTTATGTATTGTCACCATTAAAGTAATAGTTGTGTAGTCAGATTAACAAATGTAAATAACGCTTGAATAAATTGCCAGGGTTTACTGCAATACTGTTATGTTGATTGATTTTGAATAGGTCTAAGTAGTAAATAAGAATTAGCATCTGTGAATTTTGTAACAGGTGTTATGCTCCATGTCATTAAATCTATGGCGCAAAGCAAATCTCTGTCTGAAATTATTATTCTAATTCGCGTAATCCGCCATGCATCACCAAAAAAAGTTCCGCTGTTCTTTCTCATCAGTTAAGTGACAGTAATCCGCATACTCTTTGGTTCTTTCGGTAAAGTCACGTAGGTGAAAATAGAATAAAATAAAAAAAATAACTAAATCACGACGTTTCGGAGGCAACACAAGCTTCCGTCATCAGACGGAAGCTTGTGTTGCCTCCGAAACGTCGTGATTATTATTATTTTATATTCACCTGCGTGACTTTACCGAAAGAACCAAAGAGTATGGATCCTTGCAGTCACGAAAACATCAAATCTAGAAGTAATCCGCATGTTCAAAGAGTTCCTTTGTTTTTGAAAAGCAATCACAATGTTTGCCACTCAAAGCTGTTTGAATTGACACAAGTGCATGGTTTGTTACATCGAGTCAATGCACCTACGATTCGCAGGGTTGGCAACGTACGGTGCGAAAGAAGTTCAACATACATACATAAAGCAAATTAAACATGTGTTTGTCTCGATAACGTTTGGCGTGAGCCCTGCTAAGAATATTCAGCCAGATAACTTTTCAAATAAATGCGTGCACAAGTATACTAAAAATACCTGTATTATGGACTCGATAGGTAACAAATAAGTTATTGTACTGCCTCCTACAGACATCATTCTGCATCTACAAATATCATACGCACTTGTCGGCTCCATCTCTGTGTGATCCACCACATCTAAACTAGACTGTTTTATTTCACCAAGTAAGGCACCATTTAGCTCTTATTCAGATGCGACCTGGCCACAACTGATAACTCAACGAAGTGGCTTATCATGTGGAACTTGACCGCAGCCAAATATTCTAAACGCACTTTTCGAACTGATTTTAGTCTTTCATTTAGCTGTTATATCATTAACAATTCTTTTTAAAACGCCTTCTACTTAATAGCATTACCACGAGCATCATATGTTCAGTTATTCATGAATAATTATAATTCACTAAACAATACTCCCACCCTCTTACTATGTTGAGCTATAATCTGTAGGCATAATTTGCCCTTGCAGATCCAACTGTTAAAAAAGGGACACGCGTGCAGTGTTGTGTTTACGGCAAAGTGATTGATCTAAATGCACTCTGGCCTATTCCCACAGGGAAAGAAGAGCAGTGGCCATGCTGGAAACAAACTGTATACTTACCTGGTTGGAACAGCCTGACATTAATTAGGTGTGCTGCTGCCAGTCTTAGCTCCTAAGGCAAGCAGCTGAATAAGTTAATGGCTCTTCAATTAAGGAATGCATTGCACATGCTGTCACAGTCCAGTTTCTCTGGAGTTACATTGGAAATCAGCAGTAGCAGAGTTGTGGGATAGATGAACAGAAAAGTGTACGTGTACACATATATACATCTACTGTTGGATTCAGGCTCTCGTTATGGTGACAGAGGGCATGTGTGGCTAAACTCTACCATGCACAGTGTGCTTTGCACAATACCACTGCAACAGTAATGAAGTAGACGCATTCAACTGCAGGGCCACACACAATCTATATACCCAAACTGCAAGTTGAGTGACAACAAAATATATCCTCGTTTTAGGTTTATTACTCTCTCTCACCGCCGGAATGTTAATTTTGTTCATATACACGCACACGCATCTAAAATATCAATTTAGTGAGAAAAAAAACATCGTGTATTTCGTTACAGATGTTGCTGTACAATCTAACTTGAAAGCACCGAGCTCTGATACGCAATTAATTAAGGATGGAAATCAGTTAATGCAAAGCTTAAGCATATTCCAGTTTAGCACAGCACGGATATTCAATTTAAGCCGTCAAACAACATAGAACCGAACATTTTATGGCTATAATACTCCTTCCACTTACTGAAAATGATTACACAGATGGGCAGGAAGATCATTACTGGGGGTGGGGAAAAACGGAGACATAAAATGCACACCTTAAGCACACCTCAATATGCATTTTAAAGCTGTACTACTCTGAATTCCCGTCATTGCACTGAAATCACACTCCTAGCTTGAGGACAGATGCAAGGAGGCAGCGGTCAGGCGCAATGGCACAAGCCCACAAATCGCGCGTCTTGGAAGGGACGGTTGTTGTTGGACCACACACAAAGAGTTGTCATGTCACTGAGACATACATTTGGCAAGGCAACTCGGCGCATATCGGAAGCCAAGGAACGCACCGGACATTATTTTCTCACACCAATGCTGACGAAGGGACTCCACACCGTCCAGACATCTGAGCAGAGGTGGAAGTACCGACACTTTGCCCCACCTCAGGTTTACCCACGTGTTCTCCTGGGTGAAAAGAAGTGGGAGGGGATTCGGTGATTAAAGAAACATGCCCACTGTTTGAGACGGAAGGGGCTACGTCTGGAATGTAAGTCCTATGTGCTCAACCGGGTCACAACTGTAAGGGAGGTATATTTTTGACATGTGTGATGTGAGTTTCCCCTCATGCGTGGAGCTTCTCCAGTCATCTTCTATCTATATATATAAAAAAAGTGATATTTGTGAATATGCAACAAACTAGAAATTTGGCAGGTGGGTAGTTTCCAGACTGTACACCGTGCAAAAAGTATAATTTTGTATATTTTTTTTTGGGGGGGGGGGGGGGCGCAATAATGCATATATTTTGCACGGCAAGTGAGCTGTGACGTCACATCTGTCATGTCACCCGCATGCAGAAGCGTCACGCAGTGTGCCTGCTGATGTCACGCACACCCCCCCAACCCTCCGCGAGTAAAGTGTCATACAAATGTGTTGCAGGTCTAAGGCGTTCTTCGCACAGCATTGCTTTATTATTTGAGTAGTTCACTGCCGTACGCACCCTGAAAGTTGTTTGTCTGCTGCAAGCGCGTGTATGTGTACCTATGGACGCACGCGCGTGTGGGGAAGCGGTAGTGTAGTGGTTAGAGCGCTGCGCTACGAACTCGGCGACCCGAGTTCGATTCCCACTTACGGCCACCACCAGTGACGATTATTTGAACCGGTCCTGGGCCTCCCCGAGGTCGACTCAGCCTCAAACGAGTAACTGGTGTGTTGTGAACATCGCCGCTGGGGAGACAAAGGCGGCCGGACGTGGTGAATCCAAGTCCCGGGCGAAGCCGGGGTAGTAAAGCTAGTCTATCTATATATATATAAAAAAGGGAAATTTGTGAATGTCTGTTTGAAATGTTTAGCATACTTCCTGACATGCAACAAACTTGAAATTTGGCATGCGGGTAGTTTCCAGATTGTACACCATGCAACAATTATAAAAATATACTTTTTTCTATAAAAAAAAGTTTTGGGGGGGGGAAGGGGACGCAATGATATATGTTGCACCCATCTGTCATGTCACCCGCATGCGGCAGCGTTACGCAATGTCTGCTGACGTCACGCATCCCCCCACCCTCCGTGTAGGCCGTGTATTAATCCAAGACAAGAATCCAAGTCTCGAGCGAAGCTGGGTAGTAAAGCTAGTTGTAGAATTTTAAAAAACTTTAATCAACATGAAAGAACGAGGCATGTTTTTTTTCCAATAGGTAAGATAGATTGCACTGCATTTTCTTAGGTCAATAACCTTGCTAATTTTATCTGAAAAAAAAAAACAAGCTATAACACATTTTGTCTATACTAAATGTACAATGTTTGTAGGTTTTTAAGAAGTGTATTGAATGTGTGTATTGTAAACTAGCTACATACTGGATTTACCTTTTGTCCAGGTTATAAGATGTTCCAGATAATGTTCCAGAATAGAATACGCACCCCAAACTTGTGCCCGGTTTCAGTGCTATCTAAATGTGGTTGCACACACACAGACACACCGACCGGATTGATTCAAACCCAACTATTTAATATAAGAGAAAAAAAGAAATGTATTTTACTTTGTGGAATAATATATTGCCCAATGTTTACAATAAGGCATACTTTACTGCCTTAAATATACCTTTCTCAAGATTTTCATGAGGAAAGTGTTAAAAGTAAATGAAAACTAAACAAAATCTTGCTTTTAAAAGGTCAATTTATTAACATCCCAAATGTCGTTTCATTCTAGCAGTCTAAAAATATCACCCTTGTGCATCATTATAGGACAATCAATAAACCATTTAATGTTATTTCTCCTTTCAGGCAGAAAAGCAAAACCATGTTAAATATAACTATTAAAAGCAACACAAACCAATGCAATACATCAAAACACCAACCTTCATTCAGATGTCACTGATAGAGGTCAATATTGCACAACGTTTAACATGCTATGAGAATATGGTATGAAGTGTTTATCAGCTGTTAGCAGGTGGTCAATAATGTGCAAATATTTCAGCAACAGCGTCTTCAGTTCAGATTGGTTTTAAATAAAACATTTCTGCTTGAATATGATTTTCTTTAAACAATTAACATGCATTTTGTATTATAATCTGTGTATGAACATTGCCATATTTGTATGTAACAAGTTTCCCAAAAGAGCAGATCTGCCCAGAACCAAAATCAAACGTACATTTGTAAAAAAAAAAACAAGCAAATATGACCAGAATGTCCACGCACGTAAGCACACACAAATCTAAATTTACGCACACTTGTATCACTGCATTGGAAAAAAAAATCAATGGCTTTGGCACATCTTACAGAGAAAATTAAAGAGGCGATAAATCTCTCCAAATAATCCATTTAACGGTCTGAATTCCAAAATAGTACATTGTTTTATTCTCCTCATTCAGGATTTCAGCAGCTGTGCAAATGGGAGAAACGAATTATTCTTGTTGCTTTTAACTTCTATATTTTAAACACTCAAATTGCGTGTTCTTCCCATCATACATTGCGATGTAATACACAATTTAAGCTGAATGTTGTTTCATGTATATTCTCGTCTGCCAGGAGATGGCAGTGTTTAGTATCACTCCCTTATTGGCATGGGCTTTCTCTGGGAACTCAATGTTTCAATTGTGGAGTTGGCTAAACATCCCAAAATGCGTGATCCTCCTGAAAAAAAGGAACGGGACTCAGCCAGCCTTTACTTTGCAATTGACATTTTTGAATGCAATGTATTTGCTTTCTCTGTAAATGTTCAAGTAAAATTGTGTCTATTAATAATTACAATCATTTAACAGTACTCCAATTGTGTAATAAATGTTAACTTTGCAAATTCGGACATGACACCATTGGCAAACAATTGCCACGTATTCAAATATAAGTCTTTAATATCCACTTTGCAGTACATAACCCAATTTGATAATACCCTAATATATCACTGGATGGATATTGCCATCATTTACCATTCATTATTCATCATTACTGCTTCCAGCAAAGTGAAAGAGTCGGCATAAGTTTTAGTCAAGCTGGGAATGGAGTCTCAATTAAAATTCTCAGTTATTACATTTTACGTGTTGCTAAAATGTTGAAATATTCATTTTTGCCTGCAATTGTGGATATTTTTTTTTACAAACCAATTCAGAAAGCTGTTTCTTGTAAACTATTTTAAACTTTAAAAAGTAAAACAATGCTATTATCTGTCAATACCAAAAGTGGGATAAATGACATTACATGGATTTGGTTTGTGCCTTGTGAACATTTTTTATTTACATTATTACTGCTAGGTCTATAACTAAAGCACTGAAAATACGTTTGCATTGGTTTAAGGTACATGGAGAGCTTACTTTAAAATAGCTGGCAAAACAACATTTATCGTTCCAAATGGAATATTGAATTCTATTGAACTAAGTACATTAAAGAATCCACACAAATGGAAGAATTTTTTTAATTCATTAAAATGTGCTTCAGAATTTAAATGTGATCTTATTACAAACATATATATATATCTTTAGCCATGGCTGAATTATTTGTAAACTGTTAACAGTATACATGTCAATGTCTCCACACATTAATCGTACGCATAAATATAAGCCAGTGGGGGATTTATGCGAGGCTGCCTCATAAAAAAATCAGAATTCAACAAACGTTTGTTCTACCGTGTTCTGAAAAAAAAAACAATGAAAATAAGTCATCAAACCCAACATACCAGTTTTCTCAGCACCAGCTTGTAAAATCATCATGAGTGCAATCGGCGCGCTTAAGTTCCGTTTTCCAATCACACCTCAACTGGAAATCATTTCCTGGCTCACACATGCAAGTTTAATTTAAACAAGAGGGGAGAAAACCTGTTGATTTTGTTTCTGTTTATGTTGGTACTAGTCTGCATTAACAAACCATAGTAATAAAACACAATGTGATAATTGTGAAAAAATTCTAGGAGTAGAAATGTCTGAAATTACCTTATTTAGTAGAAACCAGTTGCAGCTGCACTTGGACACAATCGTGAAGGGCTTGCAATCAATAGAATCCTCAGACATTTCTGGGTTCCTGAGACCTTTTCAAATCCACAGGTTTTCATTGATTTTTTTTTTTATAAAGCAATGTTAATGTCACATACAGCCCTCTCAGCATTTAGGATACCCAATAGAAATATTTAATGTAGAGTATCGTCTTTACCATAACTTCCCAGTGACAGATTTTGTAAAGGCATGTCAACTCTAAGCTGCCCAATATTTTCGTTACCTTTTGCACAATTTCGGACTTCAAAGCAGTATAGCTGGTGTATGCACAAAATATAAGAGAAGAACCCAATCAGCCTCATAGTGTTTCATGTGCCAGATGCATTTAAGAGATGAATATCCAGCAAAAGTGTACGTGACACGCAAGCTTAGGACTATGAGCATGTCAGCTAGAATCACGAGAGCCAGCCTATTCATCTTCTGCATTGTCATTTGCGATTTGTCATTACACGTTTAAATGCAAATTGTATTTCCACTTACTCAAACGTTATAAGATATTTATAAACATACCACCCAAATACTTGCAATTTTAAAACATTTATATAAAAGTACAAACAGAATATATATTTATTTTCAATATCGTGTATTTACCTTTTGTTGCCTCGGACAAAAGACACCCACAGTATATTTACCTGCCAAGAAGTTTGAGTTAAAATGTTTCTAACCTACTGCATACTAAATACTACAGAACATTGGAGATTTAAAAATACAAAAAGGGAAATACAGACTATTTCAAAATGACATTTATTAAAATCACACTGTCCCCATTTTAAAGATAAAAATGGTTATTTACAAAGTAAAATCAGATGTGTACAATTGTATTTAAACACTAAACCAAGTTCTTACATATTATTCAGTTGCTATCAAGTGTCCATTGTTTTTTGTGTTCATTTAATTTCCAGTAAAAACAAAACCTCATGCTGATAAATTGTGCTTTACAGGCAGCGATAGCCAGGAATGCAATTATGATTGGTTTTATACATGTGCAGCCAATGTCCTTAAGGACATGCCCGTGTTCAACTTGAGTTAAACAATTTGTTGGCATCAATTTGAATTGCATTCCTCAACAGTTCACTCTATAACAAAATCCTCAGCAAAAGAAGTAAAACATGAGACAACTAACTGATGTCCCAGTGATGATGAGAGCAAAGAAAAGTAACCAGATAATGCCCCTAGAATAAAGCTAGATAAATGCACCCATGTTCCATAAAACATCACCTTTGAATGTAGCAAATTGAGCCTCTTAAACATCTTGAATTACAAATATCCTGCAGCATTTGGAAATTACATTTGGTGTAAAGAATGCAAAGCAATACATCTTAGATACAGTTCAAAATATTCCCGTACAAAAGAAATCGTGCTATAATTGTATATACACACACAAAATGTACATGCATATATATATATAATGAATGCATATGTACATATAAATGTATGAGAACGATGAGCAGAAGACTTTATTGAACCGCATGTCACCCGCAAGGTTTGATAAGTATACTTATCTCACTGAATGTGTTTCAGACTAATTAATAAGTGCACTCAAAGCTTACCTCGGTCATAGTTCAAAAGTTAACGTTGCCAATTCATTTACAAATAGACGAGGCTGGTAAAAATGTTAAACGGGGATTCTGAACAGTCGCATACATCTAACATGTGATATTCTACTGGGGCCTCTGCTTTGACACTTGTGCTGGTTCTAAGTGACATATATTAGCAAACTCATGTACTTATGTCACAGGCAAAATGCTGTGAGATCAGCCCAAATTCAGGACACCGACATGCATTATGTAATGTGATAAAAATGCTAAAAATTATATTACTAAATGCAATATTGCTCTTATATAAATGTGTATTTGTATTCCAGCATTGTTAATTCGTATTAAAAATAAGGGATAGAAAAAAATATTGTGGTATTATAAATTGGAAACCAGAAATCCAAAGGAAGCTGTATTTTAGGAACAGCCAAGATGGTGCTTGTATATAATTCATTAGTATAGGGCTTCAAAATGTATTAAAATATTTTTTTAAATTTTCCTTTAAGACACCTACTAATGTGGGGCAGCTTATGTTCTAATTAAAAAGTAATGCAACAATAAAAATGCATACACTCAAATACCGACAATAAAGAACAGACCCAGGTGTTTTACCCTTAGCCATGGCCATAACAGGACAGTTCCAAATGTGAATCAATGCAAATGTAAAAAAATACAACATCAATATCCACAGTGCAGAACAGAGATTACATTCTCAGCAAAATCGCACCACCACTTTATGCTACATCACCAGTTTTTTTTCCCAAAACATCATCATCAGCCTCTCTCAAACTGCCAGGCTTCTGGCTGCCACACCAACCTATCGGAAATACTTCAGGCCTGCGACGAGGAAAAACTTCTCCAGAAATATCTCCGAGTCGAGCACGGCGATGTGAGCGGCACGTCCGATGATGGAGTTGGCCGTGCTGGGGAGTGCGTGGATGGCGTTGTAGCGCACAAGGCTGCACTCCTTATTCTCCAGCACGGGCTTTAGCAGGTTGAAGATCATCTCCATGTACACAGGACCTGTAGACACGTACCACAGCAAGTACAATCAAAATCAATTAAATGCTCCTACCTATCCAGCAGCGATTTGCCCAACGGCAATCATGACATCTTTTCATAAGTCGAATGGCTAAATGTAATGTAAAGATCAGGAAGATTTCATCCATTACCAAAAGCTTCCACATTAAAGCACAACAGAAGCAGTTTTATTTGCCTTTGTCTTTCGGGTGAGTCATGAGCACAGTGTGGTCTGTGAAACTAATGGAACTCTGCATCCCAAACAATCCGAGGCCAAAAAAATGCCTCATCTTAATTAATTTTGAGCATCGGAAGAATACCATTAATTTAAGTCATGGACTACTTGTGTGGGTCTCTCCTATATCAAATATATATGAGATGCAGCAGTTACTGGGTGGGAAACTGTACCGTCGGAACTGTGCAAAATGGGCCAGTGGCAAATATGCTGACCACTAGGCTACTCAGCCATGTAGTCTAAGAACATTTGTCCAAGTTCTCCTTTCGCTAGACTGCCCATTAGCAGCATCAACATTGCCAGTTTTGCAACATCAACATTACCAGGAAATGCTTAGCATTTCGTGCACTTTGCTTATGAAAAAATAAACAGTACACTCCCTGCAAAGCCTGTGCACTGCTCGTAGAGATGGTATGCAAGCTGTTAGCCAATCAAAATACGGACACCGAATCAACATTAAAATACAATAGATATAATTTTATATAAATATTCTCAAAAGCAATGTTTTAAGAAAATATTTTAATAATTTTGTGTAGTATTAATGCCATTTGCAGAATATTTTTGTATTGCAAAGTCACAATGCAGACCAAATACTTTACAGAAGATAAGTATACAACTATTTTGTGGAGCATCATTTTACGTCGACAAGCGCAGTAATTTAATATATATTTTTTACAATAATTTTACAGCTTAATTTTTTTGTCACAATAGTCAACTGCATTTATACTGGCTACGAATGAAAACAAAGGTATATAATACATATTTGATAAGATAAAATGAATGATTATACCGTTGGTTTCAATGGTCCATTTAAAACGCCACAATGACGGAAATCGATAATAAATTAAATGGATGATTGTGCATAAAACAAAGATAGGAAAAGTGTGCATATTTTGATTGGGAAAACTAAAGAAAATATTAAAAGGTGCTAACACAATTTAACACCTAATTCTACTGATAAATCATTTTTTATAATCAAGTGATTCAAAAACGATACACTCATCAGTTGCACGAAATTGAATCCACGCTGGAATCGTTGCCAAAAGCGGTCACCCTTTGATGCAGGCAATCAATTCAGGGCTCTGCCTGATGGGGCTCTTCACCTGACTGTTTGTCCTTTGTGGCCGTTTTGCAGACTTCAATGCGTGCCGAGTGGAAGGGAACGTAACGGTCTTGCATTGAACCCACGAGCACCACGTACTTAAAGTGCTGAAGTCCTGGAAAACAGCAATCACATTGGCGTGAGCGATGGGAACATGCAGGAGGCACCAAAGGACACTACTGGACTTAAGCGAGTCCTGTTTCAACACATTCAATATAAATACACCATGTGGTTAGGAGGCAGCTTTCTCTTCCATAACAGGGATATGCATGAATGACTTACTGCAAGATATTTTAACGCACGAGCGCACTATACCAAGATAAACGATTTATATTATGGACAAATACACAATTTGTTGCATTCCAACAGTCAGTCATATTCATATTTCCATTGTAAAAATCAAGCCAAAGAAAAAAGTAAATTATTAATAATTATAAAATTAATGTTAGGAAATTTTTAATGACCAGCTAGATAGCCTTGAGGTCACACCACACACTCCAATAAACCATTTTGCAATACAAAAGCTACCCGATGCCTACATGACGTACCAGTGGTTTTCCTATAAATAAACCTGTCATCGGAATATGGAATTTCCATCCACTGTAGACATGTCCTACCAAGTTAATGAAAAAAATAATGGATTATTACTATAATAGCCCAGAAATGTATGTAACGGCGTAACGTCACTCCACATGCCGCACCCCCCATTATAAATAATAAAATAATCATGAGCGGGTGGATTTTTACACTCGCGCAGAAGAAGGTCGAGCGGAAAAATATAGTTTTTTCGCAAAGTCACTTCAAATATGGCGTTTCTTTACAGAAAGTGACGGTCAAAAAAATATGCGCAGCACACTGCTACATCCGTACGTGACGTCACTGCAAAAGAGCCCCCCCTCATGACTATAAAAATAAATAAAAATGTTACGCAAATTCACTTAAAATTGTATGTTTCTTTACTGAAATTTTATCAAATAATTCTACGCGGCAACAAAGTGCTTTTGTCTTCTTGGTTCTTTCGGTAAAGTCACGTAGAAGGGAAGTAATAAAATAATAAAAACAAAACATAATAAAATTATATAATTCTCACGACGTTTCGGCCACAACGCAAGCAGCCGTCCTGCTTGCGTTGGCTGCTTGCGTTGGCTGCTTGCGTTGGCTGCTTGCGTTGTGGCCGAAACGTCGTGAGAATTATATTATTTTATTATGTTTTGTTTTTATTATTTTATTACTTCCCTTCTACGTGACTTTACCGAAAGAACCAAGAAGATGAATCCCTGCAGTCACGAAAGCTTTAAATCGAAAGTGCTTTTGGTTTATTTATTTCTTCAGCACTTTAAACAAAAGGTAAGTCTAATTTTTGCTTCTAAATTATGATAAAATATATACATTTCTCCATGATTTTCCAGATATTGTATCGAATTCAAATTGATTTCAACCCCAGCGAGTGAAAGCAGAAGAAAATAAAGTATCACAGCAGCGATTTTGAACTAATTGAAGGTGAACATTAACAACTGCTGTTGTGCGCATATGCGGGGATGATACTCTTATGCGGCGACGGAAGCTCATTTCATGCTAATCTCTCTCCCTAATCTCTCTCTCTAATCTCCCCCATTAACACAACTGACATGCTTGCGTCCGAGTTCCAGCTCAGACCCCCCATCGCCACAAATAACCTCTTGTTGTAACAGCTCTCTTGCTGGTTCAGCAGTTCCACTGCAGGATTATTTTATCTGCCTTAGGATGACCGCTTGTGTTGCGATCGAAACGTCGTGATATACAATTTTTTTTTCTACCTACGTGGCTTACCGAAAGAACCAAAGAGTATGGATTCCTGCAGTCACGAAAGCTTCAAATCAAGATTTAATTGAAGGTGAGTTAAATACAGTGACATGAAGGGACGTGTTTTATGACATAGTTTCGTGCAAGAATCACTGCCATTAATACAGTACGACAGTGAAATGCAGTGAAGTGTTTGATTACATCGTTTTGTGCAAGATTCACTGCCATTAAATTTACACAAGATACAATAATACTCTGGTCAATTTTTTAGTAACTTTAATGGTTATGTTTGGTCTTTTTTAATTGAAAACTTACTTCTGACAGTATAAGCAGTCTACTTTCTTCACTCTACGCTTTCAATCGTCCATCGGGGAAGGAAAATTTGTCAGTTCAAAGATTCAGGTGAGTTTAAAGCAGTGCTAAAGTTGTGTGAAGTGTTTATTAAAATTATTTTGAGACAGATATTGTTTGCCTTTTAAAATTGCACAAGATACACAAGAGTCCGTGCTCAAATAATTACAGCTCTAACTCAATCGTGTCGGAAAATCCTGCGGACGCATTGAATCACCCTCCAGAATTTCAAACGCCTTCAGGAATGCTGCCACACACATTGGCACTGAAGACAAGCGTTATCATCATGCTGCTGCAAAATCTTAACCCGAAGAACAGTCTTTGCAATGGAACACGTTTGATGGCCAAATCATTACAAAATAACTTCATCACCGCAAACATTGTATCGGAATGCAACCGAGGCGAAATCGTCTTCATCCTGAAAATCGACCTAACTCCAAGTGAGGTCACTCTTCCTTTCGTACTGAAAAGACGACAAATTCCGATAATTGCGATGACGATCAACACGTGCCAGGGTCAGACTTTTGAAAGTGTGGATATTTATCTCAATGAACCCGTGTTTTCCCATGGACAGTTGTACGTGGCTCTGCCTAGATCGAAAAATCCTCAGCGAATCAAAGTGTTCATCAAGGATAGTCAACTGCAGGGAAACCTTTTGAACAGTGATAAGAGATTCACACAAAATATCGTATACCGAGAAATCTCCCAAGTCCTTAATTTCATTTTTTAAGTTAAGAAAAATGTATTTACGTGCAACAATTCCTAAAAAGAATTACAATCACAAGAACATGTAAATGTACATCTTTAATATGACAGCTTCCGTCCTAGGAAGGGCAAAAGGCTAGTTATTCAATAATATATCTATGGGACCCTTTTTGCTTGTATCAAAGGGTCCAATAGATACAACTGCTCAACCAGAGGTACTTACAATGCTTTTGTGCCGTTCGCCTTTTGGCATTGTAGTATAACACTGGTGAGACAAGGCCATACAGGAGGCTGTCTCTGGTGTAGGTCAATCAGGTTCAAGAACAATGGGTACATTATCGAAGCATGTTTGTTTTGCATATTTTACCCATGCAGATTTGACACATTGCAATAGGTGCCTATTTGGTGTTTGAACATCTTAACACCTGTATTATTTTCGGAAAGGATAAGGCCTAATCTTTTTCATAATTCAAGAACGTAATCTATCGTGTGTCTGCATGAGGCATGATGCAAAAATACATGTACAAACCATCAGAGGCTTGGCACGTACTTAAAATGTGAAGGGAAAAGGAGTCAGAAGTGAGAAATAAATGACATCCTAAGGACAACTGTTCTATTGTTTGTGCATGGGTTCGGATTATGTATTGCACTGACGTTAAACACTCACCTGTCTTCTGGCTGAGTCTATAGAGGAAGGTTTGCCGTGGGTCTGAGTGGTCACGGCAAGTCAGCTGCAGCAGAGAGCCAGACTTTTTCCACTTCTGCATAAACCAGAGGCCTGCAAACAAGGAACACGCGTTTTTATGACTGCCCAACCTCCATGTCTCCAATTGCAAGGAGTTGGATAAATCTGGGTCGTAAAGTTTTAAATATAATCATGAAAAAGACCTAAATTATGCATAATGCAATAGCCATTTTCCATAGCTACACTCATTCCTCAAGAGGAGTGAGAGGCTTTTCTCTATTCATTCCACGTTATTTTTTTATTCCACTTTCAGCTAAGTTTAGTGCTCCCCAATGCCTCGGCTCTGCCAGAAACCGCAATTAAAGTTGTAAATCTTCCTTGTGCCTTCTCTTTGAGGTATATTAACTTTAAATAATGACCACAACATTTATATAAAAGACAAATTCGACACATTAAACATTCGGCTGTGCAGAACATATGTATTCCAGTGCATAGTCCCTTAGCTAGGCAGTACAGATAAGAAACCTTTATTTCCATGTTTTCGATTTGCTCTTCTTTCAAGCAAAGTTTTACAAATGGTATCACATCATCTAGCCAAGCTTGTATATAAATGTTGAAAGGGCATGAACCACATTCTCTCACGAATGTGAAAGGTAAACAAACTACAAAAATAAACCATACAAACACAGAATGCCATATTGGTTGCACAGACAGTTTATTATTTGCGACCTACGTACACAACTGTTGGAAAACAGTACAAATATGATCGGTTTTAAACTATTCATGGATTAAGATCTCTTGTTTAAAAGGATTATAAAACCCTGTGTATGTAACAGGACATTTTTATAAGTTAATTATATTACTTGTCGGAGAAAAATAAATGAATAGCTGCAAGCTTGTGCAACATTGGATATATATCACACTTGTCAAATTCTGCCACAGCGAAAATGAAACACAAATGTGTTTGTACTCGTACATAGATCGAATGGAGCACTGTATTTGTAATCTTCACACTTATTATCCCTCGCAGGTCATACGGGTGAGCTGTCCACAAACTGCTCTATGGACAGGCACACACATAAAAGCACGCCACACTTGCTTATTCCCTTGCCTATGCGACCGACTCTCTGCGGCCATTCTGTCACCAGTTTGTGCGTCAGTTGTCATTATTGTTGTATGTCAGAGCCAAGTCCATTTGCTTTCATTTCATTCGAATTGTCATCATCAATAAAAGCGAGCTCAGTAAAGGCATGCCGAGCTTCGCATGCATATAAGAAGAATATGGTGGTTTAGCAACCCACATGCAATTCACCCTCACTTTATACACATACACCCATGCACACTCACCTACACACACGTGTACAATAAAAGTACAGCCCTACAAATTACTGCTACCTGCTGACGAACTGGGGGGCATGCGTGTATAAAACGTAAATCACGCATGTAAATATGTGAACATCTGTGCCATGCGCACAGACATTCCATAATGAAGAGACTTTAATCAGAGATCAAATACCAATATCCATACTCAGATTCAACGTGAATCTATCATTTCTTAATGTTGCAGGACCACATTATTGTGGTAACTTATCATACAATGTTATGAGCAATAAGGTCATGACATTGTAAGCTAGATCTTAGGAACAGAGGAGACAGGGCTTCTGAGTCACATTTAATTAATACATTAATTTGTATTTAGCCTTGACCCTGATAACCTGAAAATATTTTTCAGCACACAGTGCAGGTAAAATAGCATACATTGGTTTCTGTTCATACCAAATTACATTGGACTAGACCTTTTGTTCGACAGTTGACCTCAGTTAATTGCCTCATAATTGCCTAATTAGCCTGCATTACTACGTTGCGTTTTAAAGACTCGTTTCTAAGCATGTGTTTGAGAGCGAGTGTGTGTGTGGGTGTTTCGGACAATGTTCCTAACATTAGCATACACTGATCATTAGACGATTTAATGAGAAGCATCCAACATGTGCTCTTTGAATATTTTGCATTTCAATCTACTTATGTTTGCTGTCTAATCAACCAATGGTACAATTCAGCATCGCCTATAACTATGATCATTCCGTGTTGAAATAAACCAATTATTATGCAGCTTCCAAAATATACTGGCACTGGCCATGACCCGTGAATATACAAATGGTAAAAGTGGAGTCTCCGCTATTAACTGTTCAAATATGTGAAAAATACATTCTGCATTTATAACCATGGTGCTTAATGCATAGACCTCTGACCTAATCCACGAGAACGAGACAAAACTGGAAATGATTTGCATGTCTTTATTCCTATATTCACTGCACCACCAAGCTGTTGGATGTCGGGCTGTGTGCAGTCATGAGTGCAGTCCAAGGCATGCTGGGCATGGTCACACATGTGTGCAATCAAGTGACACGGGGGGTGGGTTTTGTCGGTCACGTACAACAACATTTGTGTGCCTACTAAACTTTCCTGCAAGGCAAGGCGACCTTTAGAAGGTAGTAGAGCAAGTAGCCCGTAGGCCTATATGTACATATATATACGACTCTTATCCCATTGATTTTTCTACTTTTACTTAAAATTACTCAGTCTACTCACGCACAAAAATATTCCATGGGTGAAATATCCTAATGCAGAACCACTTGATATTTTTTTTCAAACTCAGCAAGGTTTTTCTACACAAAAAAGGCATTATTTCCTAGTATTTTTACTCTTAAACATTTGGTTGGCCTTTGACCAAACAATACGCCCGATCTCATCAAGGTTTGAGCATGGATAGCGATTTGATGGGTATCTACAATGCATAGAACAGTAATGTAACCGGCAGTGGGACTATGTTGTAAGCAGCAGGCAGTGCAGAAAAATCCATTGTTGAACTCCACTATGCTCCAAGGTCTATGCTCCCTATATTCACCCAACCTGCACTGACCAGACTGGTGAAGTATGGTCAAATAACCCCCGTGCCCCATATAGAGTGAGGAGACCCTCATTCAGCAGTGGATTTACAATAAGGCTGTACATAAATACATTGAAGTCTGGGTTTACTTTTAAATATTTAAAGACAGGCTAACAGACACAAAATCTCAAGGTGAATATGCCATGAAATCTGGCAGCATCCGCCCTAATGCCTAACTCACTCTCCAACCCAGACATGAATCCTCCACTGAAATGCAAATAACACAAGAACTTTAATCTGTGACTACACATGAAAAAAAAATCTAAATATGTTCATCCATCAGTCTATTGGCTTTTCAGTCAAGTATTACTGCAATATCAAAATAAAAAAGTATACCTGCGAACTCATGAATTAATTTCAGAAACAAAACATTAAAAGGGTCAGTGTTAACATTTAAAATTAACACTGACCCATAATAAAGTTTTACTCCAGAGTTGTTTCTAGTGGTTCGGAAGCCATGTGTTTGACACACCACTGGCAAGCCAAACAAGCATGGGCAGTACACTCATGCTTGTTTGAACTTTGAGCCACAAGACAACCGCTTTAAGTTTTCCACAAAGTGGAACTCATTTTAATCACCAGTCAATCTATGACCAGAAGTTGAACCCACATTTCCTTTTCGGAGGTGAATGCTCTTGCTTACATTGCATTATACTGGCAACTCATTTTATAAACAGGCGATTCAAAACGCTATACTCATTCATTTGCACTAAATAAAATCCACACCGAAGATGTTGCCAAAATCTGCCACTCTTTGAACCAATGCTCAAGGATAATCTTCACAGTACAGATGACTACATAATGTATTGGTGCAAGTAGGAGCACACTGACCAGTATTGACGAGGGTGCTACTGTTGTACAGGGTGCCCAGGTGGGGTCCGGAAAGAGACAGGAAGGTGTGCAGCTTTGGCAGGTAGTACTTGAACCGTGGTCTTGCCAGCACCGAGCGGATGATGATGTTTCCCAGGGAGTGACCAACAAAGCTGACGATCCACAAAATCACAAATCAAAACAGAAACTGAGCAGAACGGTTTGACATTAGGATGCATACAACCTGCAGTGCCCATGTAGGACCCTGGGTTATTTCTAAAGGAAAGTCATGTTAATCACTTTCACTTATCATGAATTGACATGTACGCTCATCTTACAATTGTTTTTAGTTCAAATCCTGTCAAAGGAGGGATCAACTCCAACTCAAAACCATAATCACTCCAGAGTCCATGTAATAGGAATGTGAGATTTTCACCACTGGCATAGATCAAGAAACAGCAATGAATGTATATATTTTTGCTCGATTTGAATGGAACTGAAACACGTTCATGAAAAGCACAGATACTGTGCAGTAATAATTCCTGCACATTGCGTACATCTGACCATGAGAAACACGTACCTAAATGCTGATCTAGGTCAAAGATATGAAGAGAGCAATAGTTATTTGCATTTATCGCTTCCGTGTACAGAGTTTGATAGAGATCGGATTTAAATTGCCATTGTTACAAATGGGACAGTCATGAACACAGACAGGTGAGACAAGAGTGAAAAAAGATAGGGTCTGAGAGACAAACTCAGAGAAAATAACAATGAGACAAATGCCCATTCTCACTAAATCCTGTGAAAAACATATTCACCAAGAGACAGGAGATTATATATTAATGCATTTCATTCGAATAGCTGAATGCTCCACATTATAAAACAGCTTTGTAATGGTAAACCTTTATTATTCGAAACGATGTTTTTGTCGAATGTTAATTCTACACTTCACAGTTGAAAACGATATTTATGTTACATATTTTCATTCCATAAATTAGGTGCAATTGAATCTTGCAAAACACAACACAGCTAATGTGATTCACCGGGAAATTAATGATTAGTGATAAAACTTTCAATTTTCATGAACAAATATTTTTAGGTACTTATTTTTATGGACATTTTTTTTCCACCAACATCTCTTTTGCACATTCACAGCAAACAAAGCAAGTTTATTCATTCCACGTGTGTTGTGGGGTTAGATGGAGGTTGCATCCAAGGGTATTAAATAATGCAATTCACATGCGATCAGACGGGGCCATCTGCAGGTAGGATTAGAGTGTGATTGAAGTCTTCCTTATCTGGCAACGGTTTGGTCATAACTCACAGCTGCCAAACGAAGAGAATTAACTACGGGAAAAATGCCAGTTCCTGTTCAATCACACCCCCATTACTAAGGCAGACCTCCACCTTTCCTGAATTCTGCGAGCACAACTCTTTCAATTTCATGTTTAACAGTGTACAGCAATGGGAATCTAAACCTGCTTAATGAGGGTGACCACTCTCCTTCTGAAGACTGATAATTTCTATCGGGAAACGTTTTGCCCAATATATAAAATGGCTCTCATATTCGCTCTCACTGACAGATCAAGTGCGATTCCATTGGTCTGTTTAAATTAGACATTCATGAGTCCACTACTCAGCAGGTGATACGTATTGGTCACTGCCATGGCACGTTATTGAAAGCAGTGCAATGCAGTCCATCAGTGTGCATCATCTGAAAATCCATATAACCTTTGCTTGCCTTTGTACACTATGGCCTCAATTCATCCATCTTAGTCGCCTTTGAGGTGAAGAGCAACTTGTCACCCTGACAAAGTGTGTCTGCATGTGTCTGTTATTAATAAGCTGGCCCAATGAAAACTGCACAAGTACCATATTCATCAAACACTGAAAATGTTGATCATTTACCTGAGTAAGCTGAGGCCACACTAAGGCTTAATCAGTTGCTGACCTTGACAGCTTAAGGCTAAAGATGACATGAAAGCAATCTTCCATTTAGAGATAGCACACATCAAAATAAACGCCACTCAACAGCACTACACCATTAGAGCTGACACGGCATCTGCAGACACAATACATTCCCCACGGAGCATACACTGCATAAGAGTTTGTTTAAATATGCCAGCTACATCTGAAGACCTGCCATAGCTGCTTATAATCTGCCGCTGGTTTTATTATTTGACCACAGTTCTCAAGGTCACTTCCAAAAAGAAAGCTGAATTTAAAATCCACCATTACAAAATGTTGCATTTGTACTGCTGCTCTCATTTTATGTGTTACACAACCTTGGCTATGCTTTTACGCAGCATTATTTAAACATGGTCAATGCAATTGGTCTCTTAGAGAGTTACTGTGACTGTGTCAGCTTTAAGCAACAGTATAATCACACGGGTGGCACTTCCAATGCAACGCGATGAACGATGCTGGATGGCCACAATTTAAGGCTTGGCAGAGTCTGTCTGCATAATTTAACGTACAGTTTTCACTTTGCATCCCTTCGTTATTTTACTAAGCAGCACTCGGCAACTGGGCTAGCTAGCAAAACATCATTTGAAATACTAATGTAATGTTATATAGGTCTTACGTTGTAAATGAACAATAACATGTTCACAATTTAACACTACCATTTCCACCGTTTTTACATCATTGCGCATCATCCATAAGTAAATTACAAAAAAAAGTAAGTGGGTATGAGCATTCTGGATGAAGGGAATAAAGATACAGAACATCGAATGTTCATGTACAATGATAGTACCCATTAATTTAACTACAAAAGCAACAATTGACACAATCAAGACCCATGTTTGTATGACAAGTACCTTGCACACACAAGGGACTGATATCCATGTTAACACAAATTAAACTAGCAATTCAATGTTTGTACCGATGCAAAAACGCTTAAAATTAGCAAGAAGGCACACGTCAGTTATTACTGGAAAATGACACTGAGACTGTGCCATGATAATGTCAGCTACCAGAATATTATTACATAGACCGTGCAGGTCTGCATAGAGCCAATGTAAAATAGAAGGTCCAGAATCTCATCACCTTAATCAAGCGTTTCCTAGAAAAGAATGCTGTGCAGAAATACATTAATTATAATAAAATGTTAACCAAATTTGCAATGAGGAAATACATTAATCAATTCTCTATTTACAATAAAGCCCGTGCCTATTGTAATAAATAATCACTTAGCAAAGAAGATACTGAGTATTTTACAACAAGCAGATCTTATTAATACATTCTTGACAATTCAATTGCAGTCAAAATAAAAAATAATTTTTTTGCAAAGACAGAGACGTAATAATGACTTACCTTTACGAATGATGTCAATAGGCATTTACTGTACTGTTTAAAACGGACAATGTAATACTTTTTAACATTAGCAGAATCACAATCCTTGAACTTGTGCAACGTGGTTCAGTGGCAACTGCTATACATGTTAAGCTATTCAACCACTTTGACGGCATGAAGCATGTTCCATCAACTACTACTACACAGGATTACTCACTTTGTCCGTGCAAAGCAAATTTGCAAGACTGCAGGGAGTAATTATGCACCAGGATTCACGAATGTATGCAAATCTTATTCGTTTCTGTGCAGAGTGTGAATTATACTGTGTGTGCATGGTATGTGAAGTTCCTGTACTCCAGGAAATTAATTCATCCAAAAAGGCTGAGATATACAGTCCAATATACTGCCAATCATTTCTTTCTTTACACATACAAACCCGCATCCTATAAATCTTAAAGAGAGCATATTAAAGATATGGAGATGACTGAGATATAGCATGCATGCACATAAAATGATTGACTGCACACTGAACACTTATAGAGTACGGGCTAGAGGATAAGGTTATATGCATATCAGCATGTGCACACCAAACACAATCTTATCACCAACAGCTGCCATGATAGCGACTACCCATTTTAGCTATCTGAGCTTTTGCAATAAGAAAAGCTACACACAAAAAATGCTACAGAATCAAGATTGGACCTACATTGTCTAGGCGACGGTAACAGTGTCTGATTTGGATTCATCTATTCAGGGCACGTTCACAATTGCAATATTTCTTCCATTTTTGAAAGGGCATTTAAGAGAAAATGTTTTACTCCATTTATTTTATGTGTGTATGTACCTGATTCTGCATAAGCTTTTTACTGACCTGAATATATTAGAGAGCAGAAATGCCACATTTCCATTCCTTCGTATCAAATGTGCAAGTTCTAACCTGATTTTGGAGACAACAAGGTTGTAGATTTGAATGTGCTGCACAATTTCATCCAGAAGGTGATCGGTCATGGTTTCAAAATCTGCAAATGTATCTCCCTGCAAAGCAGAACACAAAGCAGCACAGAATTGTTACATCAATCAATCATACGCGTGGCACACAGGCAAACTCAAACTCAAGGGTGCACTCGTCACAAAGATCGTTTTTAAATGCATAGGGATGCTACAATTTTCATATTGTAGTTTCTACAGATAAAGTTGTTTTATAGCTCGATATTTAGATTGTTTACTTTAAAGTTGTCTGTAAAGTTACAAGGTGATAGAGAAGTCGAAATATAATGAGAAGCACTGAAGTGGAAAATAAATCTTCCTTGGTGGCATGCCCTTTATTTTTCCATTTGCAGAAAGGATGCAATCCCCCTGAGGAAAAAGAGGAGAAAATCTCCTTTCAAACCTGGATTAGGCTAGCAATAGCACGAAATACAAACGTAAAAAAAAAACAATCAGAGATTTTAGCATAGTGTGAATCAATAGCACCCTTTACAATTATTGAGTCTCAAAGTACGCATGCAAACCGAATGGGACACAATAACATGCAGGGAACTATGGAACAAACTTGTACACCCGATTCTGAAAACTGCACAATTTACATAATTATGGCACATCGCAAACTCAACCTATTTGAATCGTGTTTGTCGATAGATTATGTCAGAGAGCCATCATTATCTTTATTTTATAGTTCAACAAAAAAATTGGTTTCTAATGCACAAAATAAAGAGACACTGCAATACACATTTCCAAACTCTAAATTTTCAACAAAAAAACTGCGTATTGTATTTGTTCTTAGCTGTATCAACGAATGCACGGTGCCCAAAATCATCACATTTCATATTCTGCCGCTGCCATGGTCCATTTACAAAAGTGGAAGAATTGAGCACATCGTCAAGATTTTATAAATGGAGGTGGCCCTTTTTCGTTGGGCACGCTGGTTACGAAAGCATGTTATCTCCATCGGTCCCATTTACACCTGATTAAGCAGTCGCACTAGTGATAATGATGATAGATTTAGCACTGGCTTTGTCGAAAACGCATTGCTGCAGACCAGCGCGAGCATGCATTAATTTACGCCAGCTCCTGTGGGGCCGCTAAAACCCATCTTTGAACGCTATGTGAATCCAAATTGTATTGTTTCGTGCTATTGTACTTTCATGCCGCAGCCGAAAAGGAAGTGACAAGTTCTGCCCACACGAACAGAAATTAATTTTCAAAGCGACAGCACCACAATTGTTTTCGTAGCAATCAGCATCGCCCTAAAATTTGCATGGCAAACAGCTATTGCTTACAGTTACAGCGAACTTCGCAATGCAATTTATTATCATTATCATGAATACTTTTCCACGCCCATTATTTATTTATTTAGTCTCATGGCATTGTTTTAACAAGTTGCATTACTCGATTCTCAATCAGAAGGTTGCGAGAACAAAAATCCCAACTGAAGGGTTAATTAAGCCAATCATCCCGCCGAGATTCATTAAATAAGTACAACTGCCAATGGATATGAGCATCACCTTAATGCCCCTCGATCCGAAGGTGCTAAACTATGCAATTAAACGTGTATTAATACGCTTAAAGTTCATTTCCAAGACAGATGTTTAAAGGGACATTCAGTTTCACAGATGAACATTCACAGTTGCACAAACTATGTGAATGCTATGTTGCATCTTGGGCAGTCAGACTGAGGAGATTAATAGATGCATTAGTAATCAGATCAATTTGTCAATGCACTGCTAGAAGAAGCCTTCCTCAGTTTGCCAGTCATGGAGGTTGTTTGAGCATACATCACCATACTAATCAGTGCAGGTTGGTAATGTGGTTTGGGTCCAGGACCGGTCCAAACTAAACTAAACAATTGTATTTTACCAGGGAAGGCCCACTGAGAGATATAGCACATTTTTCAGAAGAACTCTGGCCACAAATGATAACGTAGTGGATTATCACGTGGATATTTATAGCAGCCAAATACTCAATAAATGCGTGTTTCTAAACTATGTCAGCCATGGATAGGAATCAGACTCAGGTCACCAGGTTCATCGTACAGTGCACCAACCACTGCACCAAGGCAGAACATTTATATATTAAATTCTCAAACATGAAATCGATTTTTACATTTGAGACACTTGTAACACTGTGGAAGACACTGGACTCCGACTATTTTGCAAAACTGTGTATGTGTTTGTTATGAGTCAAACACAGATACATTTAAAAGCACTACCAAAATGGAGTTCATCCAGTTTATGGACGCCTACTCAGAGCTTTGTTTTTCATGCATGTGCAAATCTCCAAGCCATTAGAAATGCTGCAATTCTTCCTGAAATGAAACAACGATTTAACCTGGAAATGGCTATATAAGAAAAAAAGTATTATTGCTCAATATTCCCTGTGTGCTGTATCATAAATGCCCCATTACACGCTATCGATTGAAAAAACAAGCTAAACATTACCGAGTTTATAAATCATGAAATGAAAACTTTTCTGCTTGTGCTGGAGCACAAAGAAAGTATATATTAGATTTGTCTAAACATTTGCTCTATATCTTAAAATATAATGATCTTGCCGGTAAATATAAATGTTAGCCTCAACCATTTTTTAATCCACTCCTTGTTTATTAATCTGGCCACATTATTGGACAGTGTCACAAAGCATTCTTTACCATATAAGCAAATATACCGCACCTAGACAAATAACATTCCCTGAAAGGATGCTCAACATACCTCGACATTTAACAGTGAAACTAATGCAACAATCGTTATATGTTTGGCATGACAATGTACATTTAAAAAACGTGTGTAGCTTTCATGAATCAGATATCTGGCGTTTCAATGGAAGCCTAAAGCGAGGCCAAAAAACTAATTCTAAAACAATCAAACGGCTGTTTGTTCAGTGTCTGACACAACGGAAGTGGGTTGGCGGTGGGGGGAATTGGTTCCTTGTTTGGTCGATTGCATTGTCGCCTTGCAAATTGGCGAAAATCTTCAACAAAAAATGACTTCCAGCCATAGCATTATTGATTTGACAGTTGGCAACTTACAATAAAAAGTTATAATACTGCAAGTTAAACTCTCAGTCAGGGCTCGACTGGTCACGAACCTTCCAGGGTCTAAAAGAATACACACTGCAGTACTTTATTGGAAGTCAACAATGGCACTTCTGGTATTGGTTCATGGCCAGTAATCGAGTTGCCCCATTGCTCAGTTTTACTGATATCTATTTTTACTTGACTAGGAAGAGTTGGGACTCAGTGAAATGGTTGACACAAAGATGAGGCATGTGTACAAGTTAGACTTCAGGTGGACGAAACATAAAACACAAGGGAAGCCTTCAATAAGCTGTGAGTAATGGTAGGCCTTGATGATTATAGCTACGAAATGCAAGAGACCATGATGTTGCTGTGTCTGCAGAGCTGAAAGGCCTTAAAGCAAGTGTTGTATTTAAAGCATCAAGAGTTTTAAAAACGTCCCCGGAGATTGGTGGAAAGATGCGCTTGAATTAAATGTATCGGCAAAACATGCGTTTTACTGTTCTGCCAGTCACCTTACAGTACAGTGGGTTGGAAGTAGATAAAATACACAATTAAAACACGTGATTCACTGACCAGCCTCAAAAACAATAGGGTACAGGCATGCATCATCACCAAATGAAATCGGCCTCTTGTCAGTAAATTGAATTACACAGTAAAATGTGGGGATATCCAATTGAGCTGCAGGTGTTCAATAATCACCAGAGCTCCCTCCCTACTTTGACAAGGCACCATTGTCACCTGAACTCTGAAACAAAGTTAAGCAGATTTGTTTTGTTTCTGTCAAAAAAAATACAGTTATTGATTTGTCAATGCAGCAAATGTTTTTGGCAGCAATTATTGGAGAAAAAGTTGATTTTCCAATGCAACAAAAACAATCCCATATATTCGGTGTTTAGCTTCAAATCTAGGTTTAAACAACACTCAAGATTGAGTCCACTCAATATTCTGATACTCAGAAAGTAGCAAAACATTTGAATGAAAATGTAATAACAGATTAAAAATACAACTGTTTCTGACGAGTGCAATTAAATGTGGAAATGCAAAGATGAACTCTTATGAATATATGAATGATATAAAATCACATTCAAATATTATAGAAAGACAACTGGTATGTTGTCAAGGTAGTTGGTTTTGAGGTGATTTAAGTAATTATGCCATCAATCTGAATGTTAACTCAAACAACTGTGTTTTACTCTTCACCTTGCATATGCAGTGCTTCATGGCGAGCTTCCTCTAATTGTTTTAAACGTGACTAAAAGGTTTGGGTGTGTAGACTATATATATTTGTACGCAAGCTTCTAAACAAAGAATGATTGTCATGCAATGAAAAATGTCAATGATGGTTTATATTCAATTTTAACAAGTTACAAAAGCCCTGTTAAATATATTTATTTTGTGTGATAAAACAATAACCTTCATACACATTTCAAAATGATGAAGGATACGGTTTACAGGTTTTAACAAGGTTCACATAAGTCATAAACATTTCTTCCCAGCTGAATACTCATTAGCCAGAACACGACATTGTCAATACCATGTAATAAATATATGGATGACAATGTTAAAACCAACTATCAACACGTACTTTAATAACTAAATGTTTATTTATTGTGCATAAAATGTGAATGTCGAATAAAAGGCCACAGTGCTTAATAAAATTTACAATTTACCTATTTGGCAATGTTTGTGTTAGTCTCGTACTCATGTGTTACTGTTAAGTATATGGCTGTTTCACATACCTTTGTGTTAAGTACATTTAATACAGAATATGGTTTTAAGTTTAAAAATTTCAATTAAAAAATGATGGCAGTGTTCACTATTATGCACAATGAATTGACACGTGATTAGGTCAATGCCATTATATTTTAATTGTAATCGCCATTTGACAGTTAATTAGCTATTCCTACATATTTTTTGCTATGAAATTAGTAATCCATGTGTAGAAACGGACAGGCTGTTAAGAGAAGCATTAATCCATATCGGATGCACATTAAGCTGCAGTGCACTCTGATGTTGAGGGCATCCGACTGCGAAAATATTCATCGGCGTTGTGTATGGTAGAACAAAGAGGCTCTTGAATGTTAACACCAAAAACTGGTACAACCCATATCCATTGACTACCCTAGGCACGGGCTCTTTGATCCACCGACCACAAACATCAGGCTGCTTAGAAGCAGTGTGGCAACGGAGGGGGGAGGGGCTGAGTCACCCCAAATAGGTGTGCAAGATTTACTGCTCATCGGTGTAACACTTGGGGATAAATAGGCCCCTGAATTTATATTTGATATTGATTGGTATGGCTCATCTTAAGGAATAAGGTTATAATGCCCAGGTCTGCTCATACATTACATTCAGCACATTTACTTCTGTCCATATGATTGTGCGATGCAACTGATCATGTTTGGATTACACGTGACTACCTTTAGGTCAATAACAAACATCAATACAATATCCCTGCTATGAAATAGTACGAAACTTAATAAAAAAGTAAAACAAAAAAATTCTGTCAATGTTGGAAAAGTAAAAAAAAGTTTTGGATCGAATGGCAACAATACATTCCACACATTTAAAACCAATAGACACATATTGTTTAGCAGAAATCCAATCAAATTGACCTTGGTCTGATTATAAACTACCAGCGTGAGGTCACGTAGGTAAAACATCAAAATTAATGAAAATAAAATAAAAACAAAAATCACGACGTTTCACAAGTCTCCGTCATCAGGTGGGACCGTCACAGCCGAATTAGCTGCATCAAGTGATGCAGCGTCGTGATTTTTGTTTTTATTTTATTTTCATTAATTTTGATGTTTTACCTACGTGACTTTACCGAAAAAACCTAAGAATATGATTCCTTGCAGTCACGAAAGCTTCAAATCTAGAATTACCAGCGTGAGGTGTTACTTACCAGCTTTCGCTGAACTTTTTTTTTCATGTCACTGTTTACAGTGATATTCAAAACGAATGTGCTAATCAACTACTAATGCCAGCACCCACTAGTAATACTGCAGCCACATTACTGACAAATGGGCTCTCACAGTACTGGACTACACCCAATCCACTGTTGGTTAAGGGCCCTCTGGCACCACGTGGGTCTGTGGGTTATTTGACTCCATTGTGCTGCTCAGTGTGGGTTAGCGAAGACTTCACCCAGTGTTCAGACTAAATACATCAACACTATTGTATATTTACAACCTTCTACCGCTACAGCAGAAGGTACTACACTAATGAGCTGCATTCCATGGCTCACCATATGGCGTGGATAACCAGTCAAGCCTGTATATCAGACCGTCATCATTGGCTGGTGAGTCAAAATTGGAGTGGACTTCACTATGCACAGATGGTAGGAGGGGTTACGCATGGGTTACTGCGGGAGTGCAAAGCTGTGCTGCATTTGATCGCTTGCATAGACAGGAGACAATAAGCTGTCTCACTGATTGATGTGCACCGTGAGCTTCATTTTATATCACGGTATGCTTAAATCCTGCAGTAATTTACTTGCATGGTTGAAACTGAAATTACTTGTTTTTCCAAATGTCGGTATGTTTAGGGGATAAATCGGCTGTGTAGGGGATAAAATAATAATTTTTAACAGGTTGTAGAATAAATTATCTCACAACAAAAGAGTCCCATATTACATAACGTAACAAAATCTTTAGCGTGAAGCTATAAACGTTAGCCTGGAGTTAGTCCGTGTGCAATCAGCTTGTAAATCTGCCTCGTTAAAATTGAACTGCGTTATAAGATATTTAAGAATGCAAAATTGTCCTTTAGCACTTCTGGCTACACGAAGGGGAAACTAATAAAGCCACATCAAGAGAAAACAAGGAAGAAAAACCATGCAAATCCATGGATTGTGTAACACTTCCTAAGGTGAAATAATAAAGTTATCTTCCAAACCGTACAAATGTGCGACGTGGAGAGATGCCATCACATGAAATGATGTCATCGGGGAGATCAAGTCACGCACATCTCTAACACTGCGAGATGTCACACTTAATGACGTCATCACCTGCAAGGGAAAGGGGAATATTTTTTAGTGCTTGTCTTGGATTTAATGCCACGTGTTTGAAAACCCTTTGATCAATTTGGCTGGTTTTCTCTAGGGAAAGTTCCTAACAATAACAACTTTAGAAATACTAATGTTGTTCATATTCTATTATTATAGTTATTATGCCTTTCCAACCGTGCCTTACTTAACTACAAGCACCCTTTTATAAACACAGATTGAGCTATTGCATTAATGCTTTCAACCTGTTGGAAAGCATTAAATATGAGAAGCAAATCCAAGGATGAGTGTTCAAAAGACTGACCTCCATAGTACCATACATGTCACCCACTCTTGAGAGGCATAAGACCACCAACTGCCTCCCCAACAAACCGTATGTTGAAATGGCCGTAGCGGCTGCAAACAGATCATTGCCTTCACCACCCTTATCGAAGCTAGTTTACAGAGTCAACAGGAAACTGGCACAGCAACGATTGACCACTCTTGAGCCCATGACACTATTTGGCGTTAGGGCCTCCTGCTGAAAATAAGCAAAATCAAGAGAATTATGAAAAATGGCGTGATCTGCCATGTGTATCATCTTGCAAGCTCATATATGCAAATGCATAGAGCATAAACCTCCAGAATATTGGCAATACTTTAACAGCTCATCAAATATCATTGGAGGCATATTTATATTGCTGGAGACTCAATATGAAATTCCTTAAAAACCACCACAAGCACTTTCCACCTGAACAATCATGCACCAGATGCCACCCTTGATGTGTACTTCTGTGGTAGCTCAGTGCACGGTGACCTCACTCCAATATATCTAGGGGTTATCATGGACAGACGCCTGAACTTCAAGCCCCACATGGAACAGATCTGCGAAAAGAGCAAATCAAGAATAGCCATGCTATAGAAACGCGTAGGAAGGACCTGGGAACGCCTCAGCTGATTTGCTTCGAACTGTAGCTCTATCACTCATCTACTCTTTGGTAGAATATTGTGCTCCAGCCTGGTCTGAAAGCTCATACACAAAACTTTATAGATAAAAAATTTAATAACACAATGCACACGCATCATAACTGGAATACTGAAACCAATACCAATGTCCTGGATACCTGTTCTGGCAAACATTCTGCCACCAAGTTTTCATATTTTCTTGGCAACGAAAGACGAGCCATCAGCCAGAATCTCAACAATGTACCTCGCCGCCAACTCAAGTTCTGATCGCCCTTCTGGGATCGTTCCGTCACCACTCTATTCTCACCCAGATCCTGAAGAACACTGCCGAAGAGTGGAAAAACGTGGATGTCCAGAATAAACACCTAATTTGAGACCCAAATATCGCATCTCCTGGCTTTGACATTTCTCGAAGAGACCGGTGTAACCATCAAAAAGCCAATATGAACATGTCCTTAATAAATAGAGTATTAAATACAAGTACAACTGTGGCAATGCAACCCAAACTATGAACCACTGTAGCCTACGATCCTTCAATGGAGGAATAGCAAAACTACATGATCTCTCTTCTGGAGCCTGCTCCTGGCTAGCAGACCTCAATATTGGAATTTAGCTTCTGAACATATTTCCACATGCAAAAATAGAATAGAATTATACACTTAACAACACTCCTAACTTATAATTAAACCAACCATAAAATTGGGTTAGATCGCGTAAATATAAATGTGTCGTTAAACCCGCCACAGCCAATTCGTAAGGTTTGTCACGTAAAGAAAACATGCCAATTCGTTACTAGTACAGCACACCGGTGTGTTGGAGAGCAAATCCACAACATTTACAATCTGAGTACGACGTTTTGCCAATAATTACAACTAGCATCCTCAGATTTGTGGAGAAATCCTCCTGTTTCATTCCTTAAACAGAGGGATAGATGTGATTATGTCACTTGTGAGCTCTTCACGTGCAAAGGGGAGGGGAGGGTTAATGAATGCATATACATTACAATGGGTATCCATTACAGGTTGGATTATTCATATGGCAAGCAACGTACATTATGCATGCACAGTGTCCTTGTACCTCCTGTCGTTTGTGTGCAATAAAATAGCAGTACATGTTATTGTCAGCCCACAGGTAATGCCCATTGACGTATGGTGACCTGTATAGGCATGCATTTAAACAATGCATTGTTTGCTTCCAAGCAGCACTAAGCCTGTAGCTATCCGAACAGTTGAAAACATTTTTACTTCTCTAAAATTAGATATATTCTCTAATTAGCCTTGGCCAGTAGTAACTAGTTTTGCACAGAACTTCAATATTAACAAAATAAATTGAGTGCCCTTGTTGGCACGCGTGTTCTGCCACTGCCATCAATTGTATTTGGGAGCATTTCATATATACCTTTGGTGTTATTTTAGTCTCTTTCTGCCCAACATAGCATTTGCCACAAGAGCAATTAATGCAGCATACACCTTATGTTGATAGCTTCGGTAATACATCTTTAGTACCCGATAACAGTTAAAAAATATAAAAAAATCTCACTTTTCCCCCAATTTATTCCAATTGTGCTATTGGCGTCATGTCTTATAGACAAACATAATACATGTGTTAGAGAATACAGGTGACATGAATTAAATAGAAAATTAAAGAAAATTATTGCTGCTGTAGACATGTTATGACGATGGCATTGGTTAAAACTTAATGAATATAAAAAAGTTCACCTAAATCATTAAAACTTCATAAATACGTAAACTATTACCACTAAAATAATACACAATGTTGTTAAAATGCTGTGTGAAACCTAACATTGATATTCAATGAAAAATAAATATTTTAATATTTTTTTTCCTGAACATCAATACATGACATTTCAATATGGATTATAAGCCTCCACTATCTGTGAATAATTCTAGTTTAAAATTAACCGATTGCCCCTTAAATTTTGATTTAAAGCTCTCGTGACTGCAGGGATTCATATTCTTGGTTCTTTCGGTAAAGTCACGTAGAAGGGAAAGAATAAAATAATATAAATATAAAACAATACAAATTCTCACGATTTATTATTTCCCTTCTACGAAATACGATTCCCCCTTGTTAACTGTATTTGGCATATTGGCCAAAGAACCCTACTACAATGTATCCTCCCCCAATTTCCAACATTCCCTATCTTTAAACAAAAACATTGTGTTGAAATGACCCTCTTAGCAACCACGAATAGCCAGTGGGAAGGACTTGTGCAGCCAAGTAATATCGCAACTTGACATCATTCGGTTGGTTGTATGGCCCATTTAAAAAGCCCCACAGGCCACCACTGTATGGAGATCCATTGTTCCTCGGAAATTTAAAATAAAGTCTAAGGCACCAGTGAGAGCACTCCCTCTCCTCCACTCAATGTGCCTGACCTTTCTCTTAGCGAATACAGAGAAATTGGAAAAAGATGAATGCCTTTGCAGATTGCGCACAGAGTCAGTAAAAATCCCCAAAGGCAGAAAAGCGACATTATAAATCTGAAAGTGCATTTTGTGCAACGTAACATGATATCCGAGATCACCGAGGGGTATCTTTTCCTTTTCCGTCCGCAAAAGTGCCAACTTGTTAAAGACGAAGCAAGCAGAATGCCAAACCTTGCCTTTAAATGGTGTTGAACTACATAAGGTCATCAATAATTACATGAGTAGCAATAATGGCAGGATAACCATTTTGCTATGAATCCCTAAACCCCATTTATTGAATGGCATGTTTATTTTTAATGAATCCTAATCCTAATCCACAAGAGCAATTATCACTTCATAATAGACAAGAGCAACAGTCAATAACAATGCAAAATTAATACCCTTTTTTCATAAACATGGGCTAGCTAAAATAAGAGGAACAATGGTTAAATATTGAATTCATTATACAAGTGTAGTGACATCGCGGATGTCACTGTGTGGTGCCAGCCCTAGAGAGGCACAGCGTGTGATGTGCTCGCATCGCGAACATCACGTATGTAGCTACATCGTGAATGTCACTGTGTAATGCTCTAGCGAGGCACGGTGTGCGATGCATCGTCATCGCGGACACCCCGTAGGTGGGTGTAGTACCAGCCCTAGAGGGGGTTCAGTGAGCGCTGGGATAGAGCAATGGCACCACGCGTGGCGTGCAGTGCCGACTCCTACACGAGCGAGTGTGAGAGTGTCAGTCATGGGATGAGGTTACCCGAGGCCATGGCACTCTGGTTGACCCTGGAAGGCACGTGACCAGTAAGATCTACACAAAGGCCCCAGGTGGGGGCTTGGGGGTGGTCACGTGTCAGGGTGAGATCCTACGGGAAGGGTCGAGAAACGACAAGAGGTTTCTCGAAGGTGGTCGTGGCCAAGGGAGGGGCCAGCCACGACCCAGGAGCATATAAACCAGGGTCTGCACAGGAACCGGGGTTCAGCGTTGCTGTCGTCATCTGAAGATCTACTTTCTACGTCCGAGAAGAAGTCACTAACACGTGGACGAGGACCCAAGCCAGGATCCTGTCCGTTGTAGCTACTCCCATTAACTAGCATAGTTAGCCTGGTGGTCCACCACCATAGGTTATCTGGTAAAGGGGCAGTAACCCCTTTGTGTTATGTGTTGGTGTTAATAAATGTGTTGCCGCGCAAGAAGTACATCTGCGACTCAGTAAAATCCACTACAAAAGTTATGATGAATTTAATATTTCAAGACCTTTAATGTTCCCCTTGTATGATTCTGTCAGTACAATTTACAATGCATTTACTTTACTTCGCTATAATGTGCGGAAGCTAAATTATTTATTCCTAAATTCTATTCGAGATATCTAAAGCAGAAGAAATTAAGACGGAGCTTTTAGTCCAATATCATTAAATCTTGACTTAAAGCTTTTGTGACTGCAGGAATTTATATTCTTTGGGTCTTTTGGTAAAGCCACGTAGATAGAAGAAAAATAATAATAAAAATATCACGACGTTTCGATCGCAACACAAACAATCGTCATCAGGTGAACAAATATAGCGGGAGAGCTGCTGAAGCAGGATGTTCTATAGGTTTGAGATGGCTGTAGCCCAAGGGTAAGTGGGGGGGGCTAGAGATGTAAATGTAGGATCGGAGAGCTGATATACCTCCACGAGAACGAAGCTGTGGAGGTGGCCATTGTATTGTGAGAGATTAGCATGTCAATCTGTTAATGTAAGATTAGCATGTCAATGTAAGAAAACCACTGCAACGGCGGCTGTGTTAGTGAGACATTTAGCCTGTTTATGTAAAGACATTTAACCTGGTAATGTAACTCAGAGAGTCGGAAATAACTGCTAACATCGGCAAGTAGGATGGAAACATCATAGCCACTTATGACTTAAACTGGTTTATAACGTCCTTCCAATGATTGCTCAGTTTGTACCCATCTTCTCGGTTGAAATTGTGTCTGTGTTTATATATCTGGATGGCTTCATGAACGAATCTTTGTTGATAGCCAGTGGGTTTGCAGAGTACCTTCGTCTTGTAAAAATCTATTTTGTGTGTGCCCACAGCGTTAAAACAATGATCAGCCATGGCAGAAGTATTGATCCTACCGTGTTTCAGATCTGCCTTATGTTCACGAACACGGTCCGAGACATGTCGCTTAGTTTCCCCAATGTAACTGCTGCCGCAGACACAGCTTAGTTTGTAGACACCGGGGTATTGTATTTCAGGGATCACATCCTTCACAGATGGGGTCAGATCACGAATTTTACGTACAATATTACGTACAATATCATTCTTTAACCTTTTTTTTCATCACAGATCGTTTTTTGAATGATTTTACTAATCAGCTTTCATTAAAACCTCAAAAAGGTATTTACTACCAATGCCAATAAGCAATGTTATTGTGGTGCATCTTTGTAAAGTTCGGTTTTCTAGGAAAACAACAATGCCAATGAACATATTGCAGAACATTAAAAAAAACAATGAACAATAACTGGAGCTTAATATTTTAAATGTGGTCAATTTGAAAAAAAAACAAAGCTGCTTAATTAAGATCAGAGGCTTAAAATAAGGATTTTCAAGGTTGCTTTGTGTCTGAAAATGAGTTAAATTTTAGAACGTAAACATTTGCCTTACATGTCAAAGCTGATGAAAAATTGTACTGGCAGTGTGATGTGATCACTGCCATTGTGCATGGAATGTTTAAGATGTGGAAAAATACAGATGTGCAAAAAACTGTATTTGAATCTTACAATGAAGATAAGATTTCACGGGGAGATTTTGGGAATATAATAAAATAATTTGATGACTTTTAAGTGACCGGGAATACACATTTTAATCATTTTTTATTTACTCGTTAAAACGATGCCACAAGTCTCCTCTTGAGGCCATAAAGCTCAGGCACACAACCTCGTTTTCTGAAACTTTCAAGCCACAATATGAAAATGGAGCTAATACGAGTGCATTAATGTCACACAGACTTGTTTTTCAGGGGATTCAAAACAGGGTTATAACAGTTTCAATTCAACCATGGGTGCTTTTATATACACCTGACAACTGCAACATTCAAGTACAGGCTAAACATGACAAACATCACAATACTGGGTGACGTTAAACATCCTTTAGAAACACATGACTGCCATCTAGTGCCCAAGTTATAAAATGTTGAATCACTTGAGCTCATAGCAGACAGACTGCAATAAAAGACAAGATGAATCATGTTTGAACAAGCTCTCATATACGCATTAATTGATTTCCTTTTGTGTACAAGGTAGATGCACTGAACCACACGCAGTACATTTCCCATGAAGCTCCATTACTTGCCTGGTTACTCTCCGACATGAGAAACTCCATCTTTTCCCCAGGAAGTCCTTGTTCAATATAGGTCTTCACCAAGCGGAGGTCCGCATAGTTGCCTGGTCGAGAATAAAAACAAAGATTAATAGAACACAATGTTAATCTCAGGAGCGGTACACTGTAAAAATTCAATGATGATTTCCTATCAATGACATTATTTTAAAACATCAAGAATATTATGTCCTAAACTCTAACACGAGGGACAAGCAAGTGCCTCATGGAAGAAAATAAGTAACTTTTAAAACAACACAGATTATTCATAAGCCAGTTTATGCCCTTCTGAAGAAATACCTATATTGACACCAGTGCCTCCAGTTTTTGGTAAAGTCCACATTAATGTGCCGAATTAATTGGGGGCTTTGACATATCTACATCATCCACTGACACCAATGGAAAAATACTCTTTTGTGCATTACATTTGGAGCAGTGTTTGGAAAGAGCAAAACAATGAATGGGGTGATGACCCATATTTACTTATGACCAATAAATGCTCGTTACGTGTTATATGCTCAACAAACCATGAAAATTGTGGTTATGATTGAGGGTTAATGATAATCCAAAGGATGCTAAACATAATTGTAAATACAAAATGTTTCCAACCATAGACAAGTAAAGAGAGCAAATGTGTTTCACCCACTCAAAAGAACATGGAGAAATGATCATCAATTCGACACGAATCCAGTGGCAGAAATTCCATACTCCGATGACAGGGCCAACTACGCACATAGTGTACAACACATACTGTAAACATTATTGGCAGAGCTGATGTGCAAAGCTTTTGATTATCATCACCCCTGCTGACCCAGTCTCACTTTTTCAGGAGGGCCCTGCCAAGTTATCAGTGGTGGGGGGGGGGAGAACTTGCGATGTGTAATAAGAATTGAGGAAATAAAAAATAAAATTTCGGCACTGGGATGTTTGGCCAAATACCACTTCCAGTGTGTGGTATTTTTTAAATCCTTTATATTAAGTTCACTTGCTTGCTTGCTTGCGCGCTTACGACCGTGCAAATCTTTCGGTCGTTTTTTAACCCACTTCCCGTGATCCAATCGAGCTGACATTTTGCACGCAGACTCGTTGTGCGTGACAATTTATTTTCGTGAAAACTTTTTTCCTAAATTTTCCACTTAAATTTTTTTTTCATATTTCATTTAAAATACCAATGTGATAAAAATGAAACTCTCACTCAAGAAAAACAGAAATGAATAATAAAATAAAACCGATGCCACGCATATAAAGGATTTATAGTGAAAAACGTTGTTTTTACGGGTTAATTTTTTTAGCTATGGGAGGAAACCAAGTCAACCTGCCAGTGGGTCTGAGACTGACCGTCGAGGCCATGCACACACACGATGAGGTGGATGCCACCTCCCGGGCTCTCCAGCTCATCTGGCGAGAAGTAGGGCACAGAGGAGGCCAGCTCCGGGAGATCACTGTACCAGCGGCCAGTGAAATTCATTGTTTTCTTCAGCTCCTGTTTGGCATGAAAAAAGCTGCACGGACAACAATACAATGCCATCAGCCAACTTGGGTAAAGACCAAAACACTTAAAGTCATATTCTTGGTTCTTTCGGTAAAGTCACGTAGAAGGGAAACAATAAAATTATAAAAATATAATACAATAAAATTCTCATGACGTTTCGACTGCAACACAAGCAATCATCATCAGGTGTGAAATCCCTGCAGTCACGAAAGCTTTAAATCAAAACTTCAAGTCTTATCGCCTCTTGGGGAATGTGCTGTTAGTGAACATCTATTAATGCTGGTATTGGCACGTGAGGGTTGTTTGGCCAAACAATGCCTGTCCATCTTTGTATCTTTACCACTGACAGTCAAACATAATAGTTATCTATATTAGTTGCTCGCGATAATGTGCTTGGTCAGGAATTTAACCCAGGTCTTTAAAGGAAAGAGTTAAAACCAGTGCATCATCATGTTCCAGACACAAACTACTCTGTCTATATCAACCATCTGCTCTAAATTCATAGCTACTGACCTTGGCTCATTTGCAAAAAAAACTGTGTATGGAGATATCTTTTCTTGCTCTACTCCTACATTTAATAACTTTAAAAAAGACTTTCAAATGAAGCGGAGAGGTTAAATAAAACATTGGTAGGTTAATGGTAAAACAAGTGGGTGTTTATATTTTTTTTATATACATTCACACTTACATAAAATCTTAACTGCATTAAAAATACATGAATAAATAATGAAAACTGCCTCATCTTTCATAATACAGGTGTTTTGGGTTAGATCGCGATCTAACACAAAAAAACCTGTATTATGGATATTGGTCGTGAAAACCTACGTGTTAAACTGCCTCATTTTTATTTTCATCAGAAGTGGGAATTATTTTCAAATGAGCAATGCATCAAGTTTGTGCACCCAGATGATCGGGTGTTAGCCAATCCCGTGGCATATGGCACAGAAGCAGTACATCACAACAGCAAAGCCCAGTGTACTCCCCCCCCTGCTAAATTTACCTTAACAGCTGGTGGTTGCTGGGAAAATTGTCGTAGCAGGGTGTGCGCTGCAAGGCTGATGTAGAGCCACCACCAGAATTCCGGCTAATCGGTGGCGACTGCACGCCTCCAATCGGGGAGTCCCGGGAAGAGGAAAACGGGAGGCAGGTTGTTGTACACGACAAATCAACAACATCCATCGCTTTCATCTTCTCTGAATATGCTGGTATGTGAGACTTCGTCGGCTCATTCTCTAGGTGTGGAAATACTGAGCCATCACTGTCAGCCTGATGCTGGTTCAGTTTGTCCTCCCCCGTGTCCATGTCACCTTTGCCAATGACATCGGCTTCCTTGAAAAATCCATTCTCTATGCCTTCTGGAATGAGCTTTCGACTCTCTATGTGCACAGGCAACAACGTGTCGGCCGTATCTTGAGCAGCATTAATGCCTTCTTTGCTGCCATCCTCGACTGTATTCATCAGATTGCTGTGTTTTGGTAACGAGAAGTAGTTCTCCACCAGCCCTGTTTCCACTTCATCACATCCTTTAAGGGACGTGGCATCATCACTTTCCACCTCTGGACTTGGTTTTGAAATAACAGCAGTTTCGTTACTTATGAGGTGTAGTGTTGGTCGGGCTTCTGCATCTACCAGGGCATGGTGTGGAAGAATACTTGGAAGTTCGTCTTCTTCAACAACACAAGAGGTCAAATCGACAATATCCTCCTCACTGAACACCTCCACATCGCTGTGTGCATCTGTTGTGGTGAGGGGTTCCGGGCAAGTGAGTAAGTCAGTTTCGTCATCGCTATCTTCACTTATGTGCAAGGGAAAACACAGTTTTTTTGAATGACTGGGAAGTAAGGAACACTCTGGAGAACCTGAAAGTTTGTTTATATTTCTCTGCAAATGAACAGTATCAATTTCTTCATCGTATAAATCTTCATCTACATCAGATTTCCCATCCATCACATCCTGCAAGCGATGTGGCACAGAGGGGTGTTGACAGTTGGCTTCTAGAGTCTGGATTTGGTTATTGTCATGTGGTTTTATCACAATTTCATTCCCCCGGTTTTCCATTTCTGTGCTCTTTTCAACATCGGATTCTACTGCAGCTAAGTCTAGACAGTGTGTACTACTGTTATGATTGTGAGGTTCGCAGAGTGCAAGATCAATGATTTCAACATTAGTGTCATCATCTGAAGCAATTGAGTTGATGGAAGATAGAGATGAATGTAGGTGTTTAGATTTTTCTACCATTTGATTGTCATCAACATGCCCATATTCAACATCTGCATTTGGCTGACCATGTAAATTGTCAATGGTGTTTTGCTGAGCAGGATTACCACTGCAAACTCTGTCTAAGTCATTGTTGTTGGACATCAATACCGAGCTACATTCACTGTCAAGTCCAGAATCAGAAAAAGCTGAAAGAGTTCTAATGTGTGGGTCAGTGGGCTTCAGTCCCTGAGCCTTTCCGTTTGCCGCAGCTCTTCCAGCCTTAATGGGTGTGTTCGACACAGATAATTGTTGCCCATTTTCAGAATCAAGGTTATTTTTAAATGTTCTTTCTTGTAGTGGCGACATACCTCTGTCAACTACCAATATAGCTTCTGTTCTCGGATTTTCATCTGCAATGTTCCATACATCTGTCATGCAGCACGCATTCTGCTCATCGGCTGGTTTTGCACTTTGAACTATTATGGCTTTTGTGCCACGATAAGGGTCTATGTTGCTAGGTTTGACATCAATGTGCCTCACACCAGAGGTGGGCCTTTGTAGGGGTTCAGAATCAACAGAATGCTCCCCATCTTCCCTCCTGTCTCTGACTAATGGCAGGGAGAGAGTTTCAATCAAAGTAGCTTTTTCACTTTTCAAGCTGCCTCCTACATACAGCTCATGATCTTTTAAGGTGGTACCATGCTCTTGTTTAGTATCACAATTAGCTGGTATTTGCAGTCCATCTGCTAAGAAATCCCTGGGTGGCTTTGAAGCGATTAGAAACCCATCCCAATTAGCTTCAGGATTGCAAGGACTCTGAATGCATTCCCTGGCAAACCCATCCCGAACATCTTCCTTAAACTCGCTCACTTGTTTTGGGCTCGCACTACTGCCCTGTTCGATGTTCAACTCTGTCAGGCTAAAGGGAAGGAACGAGGCACTGCTTCCCTCCTCGGGTGAGCTTGTGTCCGACGCTGGAATCCCACCAATGTTCTCCCCGCAAATGTTCAAGTGCTCCGAGTGCCGAGATGCGGGCCTGGCTGGAGTGCCATCTGTGCAGTCTCTATCAGTGTAGCGGTCTTCAAATATGATGGGCAGCGTGCTGGGATCCCCATCCGTTTCCACGCACTCCACCGGCAGAGGCGGCAAGTTGGTTAGGTAGGGCGAGGCCTTCACTATAGATGCAATCACGGCATGGTTCTGAGCGCTGGGAATAAGAATGAAATGTAGAGTCCATGTTATGTACAAAATATACTTTCCTAAGCTAGGAAGTCTTACAAAGTCTTAAGATTGTTTTGGGAGTTCTGCTTGGGATCTGTACTGGGGTGTGAGGAATCAACATTTGTATGAAAGCAACTAGCTCTCGCTACAGGACTGCCTAATAGATCACCAATATATGACCATTTGGGTAGGAAGGCAATTTTGACCTTTAATCTGTTTGAATTTGTTGGCCAATTCCATATAAAATGACACAGAACCAATATAAACATTCAGTGCATAACATATACACTCAACATGAAATAAACAAGCTCAATGATTACTTACTGTGTTTCCTGAAATGCCAGTGCTGCTTGCTTATTGTGATCTTGATAAAAGAATGCTTCAGAGAATCTCCTTACCTGCAACATAAGAGAATACATTTAAAAAAAGATTCTCCATTCAGTTTCAAATAGAAAAAAAAACGCATGAGTGGCACTAAAAAACTCTCCGCTTTATTCAGATCACCAACTCAAAATAATAGATTTTTCTGTCATTTTATTCTTTGGACCAACTCAAAGAGTTGATCAAATGTGATCATCCCACCAGGCAGGTTTAAACCTTCCCATGCTTAGATATATCTCTATCTATAGGGAGTAGCAAAAATAAGTGGTTGAGATGGGAAGTGTTTAGCAGTTGGTTCATATTAATATATTGCATCCAAATTGTTTTACAGTGATGAGAAACATTGATGACAGTTGACTCCGTTTATAACATTATCAAATAAAATACTCAGCTTATAATAGCAGATTTTTTCCAATATTTTAGAGTGCAAATCCAGTTTGTATTAATAGAAATGTAGTAATACTATACAGCACTACATTAAAGTAAAAATGTTGTTTATTATACATGTATATAATGAAAATGGCATGTATCTAAGGAAACCTTAACAAAGCAACACCTAAAACTCCAAGAACACTCACTCAAGCACAGATACAGCACCCAAGCGAGCTGCCATTTTCACTCGCTATCTCCTTGTAGCTACAGCTGCGGTTTTTATATCTGGTAAAGTTACGGTGGCAATTATTGTTGCATTACTGTAATTTATATTCGAATCACCATTGTTTTACGTACAAGTACACTTAACGGTTTTCTTCAAGGCATTTTTATACGATTAAATGTAACTGTTTTGAAATTGTACTGTAATGTTAGTTGTGCTGTTTTTTGGAGGATAATTACGTTACTGCCTTATGTTTGTAATGTATGACAAATGCAACTATGTATTTCAATTGTTAAAGGGAACATGCCACGTCCAACATAAAAACTCCCAAATATTACAATTCTTTGTTGTATTCTCCAAGTTAGCACTATAAGGAGTCAACTGAACTCCTCAATAAAATGTTGAAAAGGAAAACAATAAAGTAGTTTGTATGAAATTAAATACAAACAAAACAATCGCAATACTGCACCGATTCAAAAAGTACCAATCTTATCGCATTAATATACAAAAGTCATAGCTTTGTCAAAACGAGTAAAGGCCAGGCTCAAACTCAAAGGCGTGAGCTGCCAAGCGATGCTGGGGGGTAATGGCTGTGGTTATGGCTGTATTATAGTACTTATCTAACACTGTTAAGATGCCATGTTCTAATGTGCCACGTAAGATGTCATAAGGTTCTCAAGTGAAGCGAGTTGTTGGCTTCAACGTGATAACCAACAATTGCACACACAACTATTTCACTACCAATAATCATGTTTCACAAGATTCTGCACAATCGTGTGCTGAACAGGATAAAAAACGTACATCTTGTCATCCAGAAAATATCCATTACTGGGCATAAAGGTGAGACCTCAATTGTCAAATGCGAGGGGCCTGAACCTCATAGTTGGAAGGCATCACCTTCTCAGGGCCATTCGCAGAAAACATTGTGATGCTGTGCTGAGGTGGCAGTCATTAGGAGGTCACCTCTTAAAACATGACCAAACTCGACTACATAACTCAACCATGAGAGTGGATAACATGCATATTTTAAAACGTAGAGGTGCTGGTAAAATCACATACCCTCATGCAATGGTGCTCCAGAGCAAGACCAGAGGTGACCTCAGGCTGCAGGTTGACAGTTTCGAGAAACTGGCCCCACAGGGACATGAGCAGTGAGCACAGGTGTGCAAGATCCATGTTGATTACCTCGACGAGCTCATCGGGGCTTCGCACCTTCTGCAAACATTCACAGGGGTGATGTGCGCAACACCCTGATTGTCACAACCCCTAAATAATGGGCAAGTGCGCAGGGCGCCACTTGCACACCCTCGTATGAAGTGGCGTTAAATTGGCTTGGACTTTCCAGAAAGCGGTCTCACATGTGTACTATGCATTTGAGGGAGCAATTCATTGTTTCTTTTCTACTCGTGTATAATGTATTGGCTGTATTACACCGGTTATCTTGACAGGCCAGGTACACTCATTTCCGCCCCTGCAAGTTTTAGATTTAACAAAAATATGAAATTCCTGAGTCAATTTGTGAAATGTTACTCTGATGAATATATATTTTATATCAACAGCGAAGATATTATAGAGCATATTTGATCGTAATTTTGTTAAGTAAAATGCATAACTCCACCAGCTATAAATCAATGATGAAGGTGCTATGTATTTCTATTTTCGTTAAACGCAGAATGACTGTCACCTAGTGGATGAATTGTAAAGCAGACATTTTTATAATTTTACCAAAAACGGATGAGAACCTGGTATCATAAAAAAGTCAAGGGAAATGTTCAGGTCTGTTAGTTGAACACGTAGGCTTTCGCGACCAATATCATCCATAATACAGGAAACGTCGTACTCAGATTGTAAATGTTGTGGCTTTGCTCTCCAACACACCGGTGTGCTGTACGAGTGATGAATTGGCATATTCCGTTTACGTGACAAACCTTACTGGTTGGCTGTGTCGGGTGGTGGCGGATTTAACGACACATTTATATATTTATGCGATCTAACCCAAAAAACCTGTATAATGTCTCTATTAGTAAGAGGATATTTGACCGGAACAAAAATTAATTGGATTGATCGAGATGCAGTTAGACTTAACATTTTAAGTCCTTTAAACTAGAAATCCTTACTTTGTCTAATGTGCTTATATTAAAAACCATGGTAAAACATTCTATAAAATAAGGAAAAGTTATTAAATGAATCCAGTGTATCACACTTCCAATGTAAACACTGAAATGACTTTTGCTCAAAAGAACATGGTTCTTAAGGCGGCCTTATGCAAGAGTACAATGCGTGTTCTGCCCCCATCCAGAAATATAAAAAATAAAACAGACATGAGATATGCCAGAGCATCATATTATGCATAGCCCTGTCACTTGACATCAGAGCTACCATATTCAGTGATAAGATGTCTAGGCTGTGCCCATATCTCTTTTGAAGGGCTGGTACACCAGCAAAGTGAATAAATAAGCTTATGGACTTTGCTGTCTTGCAAAGCATGGCTACCCATGTGGGAGATGTGCAGGGAGTAACGGGGTCACTCTCAAAGAGAGCAATGCACACTCAGTCTCAGAAGTGGGAACGCCATGCAGGAGTGGGTCCCACTGTAGCACATTGCCTGCACATGTGCAGAACGACCGAGCTGAGAATTTGAATAGCATTCACTGATTTGGGCCCCGCTGTTGTTTTTTGGGGGGCTATTGATTTTGTTTCCAGTGCATGAGTCTGAATGACCCTGGTGTTTGGTAAATGGGATAGTGATGGCAATGAGGATGTTGACTGCTGTCATGTGCTGGTCCTTGGGAAGCCCGTGTAATTAGGTTTTTGTCTTCAGATTTCTATGTTCAAGCACCAAATGACACCCGAATCTTTACACGGAGTATGTTGACGGTCGACAACAAAAAAACGGTGCTCAATGAAAGTCACTAATGCAAAGTTTTTCCATGCAATGTATTCAACAATGCAAGTTATAAGATAGGCCCAATTGCAATTCAGAGCACAATTTATTGGAAAATAAACGTTTTATTTATATAAAACAGTAACCATGATGAACGTATTTCAGCACATTCTAGAGTGATAATTCTAATGGCATGCTGTGTGCGATTAATTAATCAATTATTAAAAACACTGCTTTAGTGGAAATAATGACTATTCTAATTATGTATACTCAATTATGAAAATGCTACAGACATCTAATGCATGAATTTGCACAATGACATGCATACATATGCCTGAAACAAAACATTGTGTAATACTTGTTGAATTTTTCTAACAGATCCAAATATGATTTAAGCTTGAATGTATGTGGATGAAGAGTGCAGCTAAGAAATCACAAACCTGAAGAGCAATTATAAAAGAATATGAATCTGTCAATTATTAATGTATTTTTACTTAACAGCAAGGCCATGTGTCATGTAAAACCATTTCGGAAAACCAAAAATTTGTTTTAAAACGCTGAAGTAGTGAGTTGAATCCCAGCAGCTTTCATGACGCCCACACAACAAACCTGTATTTCTGATGTGAGCTGCGCCATTCGTGCCCTGATATCAAGGTCATCTGCAGTAAATCAAATAGCGAAGACACGGTATATGACAGTAAAACATTTTCACGAAGCAGATATTAAGTACAGTAATTTTCTTTTGTCATGGAATGTTATGTGTGGGTGTCCAGGTATATGACTAGGATTCATAATCGTGACATGCAATTAACATAGTATATTTACAAATCATTATAAATTATAATTGAGTGGAGTACATATTAGTCATGCAAACGCCTGACCAATAAATCATATAAGTAAAGCAACATAAACATTAAGACCAAAAAAGTGATGATATTTCAAATGAATGGACTGTTATCAGAATGACTGCAGTTTAACTTGACTAAATACCACTATGTTAAAGAAAAATGAAGGTCAGCACGTAATGGGTTGACATTTTTATTATAATTTGTCAGTTGAACTGGACTTCAAAACAACACATTTTAGCTGATGATTTCAGCAAAATGTGGTTTACTGCATGAAGATGAAGATATGGCAAAGACACTAACACCACATACACAAAATCCATGAGACATGAAACACTAGGCATTTATCCACATTGAAAATGACCAACATTATAGTGAAAACAGCAGCCCACACGACTTGGAAATAATACATCTAAGCTCAAAAGCATCAGTAGTTAGCATTTCAAAAAATGGAACCATCTGACATTCAAAACTATTTCAGAAAAAGCCAAAATGTATACATAAATAAAAGCACCACATGCATTACCAAGCATATGCCATTCACATCGACATAATATATACTGCTGGTACATTTGATTAATCTCTCCTTGGTCAAAAATCGTCCACATGGATAATTACCATGCATTATAAATTGATAATCAATGTGAGCCACCAACATACGGTAATAAACAATTTGTCCATTTTGTAGTGATAAGGGGTCATACAATGGAAATTGGCCGTGTATGTTTAAGCCAGGTAATTGTACGCTGGCAACCGTACCTATGGTGATGTCCGCCTGGGGATGAGGACATTTTCTCCGAAGCAAGCGTTCATAGAGAGCCCGCATGTTGTTGAGCGCTAGTCACGCATTGTAGACACGCAACAGTTAACTTTTTGCATTTCATCGATCACATATTAACCAGGCTAAGTGTGAATCTGAGACAGAAGTGCACTCAAGGATGTATTAACCTTAAAGTAAAATCCAAGTGCTCACGAAAACCTAATGTGACTTAATGGTCACTGGTATTTGGCATTTCAGTAAAGAAAAAACATGTTTTTTGGTTAAGATTTCCACTTATTCAATTATTTGCTGAAATGCAAAAAAAAACCTAACTTGATGCCAGATTGTTTGTAGAAATGTCCTTCAAAAATGTAGGTAATGCAGAGTTTAAAGCATCTATGGATTTCTGCCAGCCTCGATTCCTCTACATTTTCTGTTAAGCTACAAATGCTCGAAATATGAATGGTTTGGTCCTATTTTTAAAAGATCATTGTCATCTTTGTATGACAATAACATTAATTAATGATGGAATTGTTGTAAAGACAAGTTATTAGTGAATGGTAATATTCCTTGTGTTGATGACAACGACAATTATATATGCACCAACATTTATGATATGCCCAAGCAAACAAAAATGAGGCCATGCTAAAGAGAGGCTTCCTAGGATTATTTTTTTTATTTGGATATTCAGAGACTGTATAGCTTTCAAATGTTGAGTGCTATGCTAAATGAGTATCTACACTGAGTGTCATGGAAAATGCTATAAATTTGCATTATTACGTGAAAAAGATGCAAACAGATCAACAATGCCATATCAGAAGGCTGCGAATATTTACTACAACTGAGACTGTAAAAATAATGAGCAGATCATCAAGGCTTAATTTTGTAAATACTTCCTTTGCAATTAAACCTGCATTGGACAGCTATATGAATGGTATGTAGGGATGCAAGGGTCAATAGTGATATCCCCTATATTATTTAGCAAAGGTATTAACATGGAGCAACACTCAATCCTAGTAAGCCTTATAGAAGCTAACCAAGCTTGCAAAGACAAAATAACGAATTAAACATTAAGCAAACTAATAACCGAGTGAAAAAAACCTCAAAAAATAATAAGCATTTCTAAGATCTTTCCTGTTATGTGAGTCATGTTTTTGTCAAACACCATTGCAATGATTATTTTAAAGTAAACTTTATTCGGTCTACAAATGATTAAAATTGATACAGATATGATCAACTATATGTTTTCAAAATAGGACATCACATCACAGGAGAGAAACTGTAAAATGCTAATTGTAAGGCATGCATTGATGAATACGGTGCGCATTGATCTTACCTAACTGTGCCCTTTGGGTCTCAGGGATGACTTTCATGATGCAGGCAAAGTAGTTGAAGAGGTTTTTGTAAGCGGACAGGATGGTCCTGCACATTGTGCGGTGCCAGTTGTAGGCATGTTGCAGTGCAGTCTCTGACACCAGGAAAGAGCTACCCTGTGCAACACAAATGTGAAAATTAATTACGCGGCGCTGATTTAACATGCCCAACTCACTCGGCCAAAGTGAAATGTTCACATTTTCTGTAGCCTTAAGGTGTTGGTAAATACTAAAGAACCTAATAAAGTGTTACATTCACTGCACGCACAACAGTACAAATTACCTCCATAAATCAGTGTTTTCAATGCATTGAAGTAATGGGGAAGTAAATTTTTCTTGTGCAGCAGACCAGTAAATGTCATCTACACTTACTGTAATGCAATTGAAATCCTCGCAGCATTGACATTAAATTAATTAGAACACATAACCTAAAGGCAACAACATAGGAATTCATTTCAATCCTCTATGTAACAACTAATGTTATTACATAATAACACGAGAACAAAATAATGTTTTATGTTCTGAAAACAATGTTATATAAATACCTAAGAATTTTCAGGTTCCAAGTATGTTTAATAACAGTTATCTCAATTCATTTCAAGTCTATTATTTCAGGAAGGCCCTATTAGAGGATGTTTGGCCAAATCCATTTTGATAATTATGCTGACAACACTGTAATAAATTGTTGTTTGTTCCTGGGTAGTAAGTGTTATTTCCTACTTGCTTATGCCTCAAAAGTACAGAAAATGCCTAGTTTCCCAAAAACGTTGCTTTTGTGACCAGGACAGTAATATTTTGAAATTTTACTATTTGCAATGATAAAATGGGCGAATTAGTGTCTTTTCGTTCACATAAAGTCAGAAAACAACAACATATGAATCAAATTAACATGTATTTATACTAAATACAAAAAAAATTTTACCCGTAACAACAAAGTTTTTCACTATAAATCCTTTATATGCGTGGCATCGGTTTTATTTTATTATTCATTTCTGTTTTTCTTGAGTAAGAGTTTCATTTTTATCACATTGGTATTTTAAATTAAATATGAATTTATTTTACATTTTGGGGAAAACATTTTCACGAAAATAAATTGTCACGCACAACGAGTCTGTGTGCAAAATGTCAGCTCGATTGGATCACGGGAAGTGGGTTAAAAAACGACCGAAAGATTTGCACGGTCGTAAGCGCGCAAGCAAGTGAACTTAATATAAAGGATTGAATTACTACTAAAGATTTAGACACCACGGCGCACTACCACAGGCGGGACTGGCCACAGTGTGGGGAGGAACAACGTCAAGTGGTAGCCACTGGTGGACCCTCGGAAGGTGCTGATGCCACCACTGCACATCAAATTGGGCCTTATGAAACAATTTGTCAGAGCTGTAGATAAGGAGTCAGCAGCCTTCAAGTACCTTCAAGACTTCTTCCCTAAGTTGTCTGAGGCAAATGTCAAAGCCGGTGTCTTTGTCGGACCACAGATAAAGAAGATCCTGGAGTGCAATGAATTCCCCAAAAAGCTCACTAGTAAGGAGAAAGCGGCTTAAAACAGCTTTGTCGCAGTGGTTTGTGGCTTCCTGGGCAATCACAAGGTCGATAACTATGTGGAGCTGGTTGAGACTCTGGTGAAGAACTACAGCAGAATGGGCTGTAGGATGTCCCTCAAAGTCCATATCCTTGATGCTCATCTTGATGAATTCAAGGAGAACATGGGAGCGTACTCGGAGGAGCAAGGAGAGCGCTTCCACCAGGATATACTGGACTTTGAACACCACTACCAAGGACAGTATAACGGGAACATGATGGGAGACTACATTTGGGCGCTGATTCGTGAAAGTCATTTACAGTATAATCATAAATCTGGAAAAACTACTCACTTCTAAATCTTTTGTAGTCATTTTTGTACGACTTTAGTATAAATACATGTTAATTTTTCTGACTATGTGAACGAAAAGACACAAATTCGCCCGTTTTCTCATTGAAAATAGGTCAATTTAAAAATATCACTGTCCTGGTCACAAAAGCAAAGTTTGTGGGGAACAGTAGCCATTTTCTATACTTTTTATGCATAAGCAATTACGAAATAACACCTACTACCCATGAACAAAAATTGTGTTACATAGTGCAATCATTATATTGTCAATTAATACCCCATGGCACTTCACAATAGAGAACCGAGCTGTTACTTCCACACTACAATAAAGTCTGCTCCAATCCCATGTTACAAAAAAACAGCTTTGCCTTTATACATGAAGCATGCATGTATATGTGATAAATGCATCTTCGCACTCTGTGTAATTGTTTTATCCATCAGTTCGAGCTATTTAATATATTGCATTAAAAACTCAGCCATTTACAATATGTTCTATATTTTTTCAAACTGAAACTATAATCTGCAATGATGTTAAGCATAACGAATTGTGAGTGGAAACATTTAATCAGTACATGAATTAAGCTAGTTGGCTTCTCACATAATGACCATTTGTTAATGTATGTATACCACTTGAATGTTTTAAAAATGGTGCAGAGAAATAATATTTCGAATGTTCTACTTGTCATCAAAAAATCTCTGGTTTATTATTTTTAAGCAGCTCTGTACCCAGAAGCAATGAAACTAAATTTCTAATGCACAATTACCTCTAAAAATGGCTGTAAAAAGTTATGTAAACGAGTGTATTTAAATGTAAAATAAGAAAGTTATGCAAAGATGAATTATTCCACGGCAGTATTAAGGTCTCTTGCAGGATAACGCATTTTGAAAGATACATTGCTCATGCTGACACACACCACGAGGTAGCACTCTAAAATGATACCAAATGTTCAAGTGATAAGGACAGCCACAGAAGTATACAGTGTTTTTTTTTTTACCAAAAACTTCCATTGTGTCAACACTGTATAAAAAATGTTCCAAGTAATGTGTTTTCATCTAAAGCCTAGAAAATGTTGGTTTGCCTTTGGTTTAGCCCTGAAGTAATTTTTCTCATCTTTGAGTGTTAACTTTCTGAGGATGTAGTTTCTTAGATAAAAAAACCCTTATCAAATTAGCAGGTGAAAAAGCCATGCAGGGATTTCACCACTGACAGGCACTGCCAAGTTGGCGGGAATCCAAACACAATTGTCCATTTGATCTTTTCTGGCAGAAGGCAGACTTACGTCAGCTGCAAGCTGCTTCACGTAGCCGGGGCCAAAGAGAATCATCTCCAATGATGGGTTTGTGACTTCTCGATTTGTTGGCTGGCTGCTTTTGTTCAGCCACGTGCTTTTGGGTGGACGTTGGAAGCTGAAAAATCAGATATAAATTTCACAATAATACACATCATTGTTATTAACACTTGACCACTGCATTGTGTAGTATTGTAAAGACCAGCGGTTATCTGGGTAATAAATAATAACAATAATAGCGTGACCTTTCATTCAAATACAACTTTTCAAAAATGTTAAATTGTCACTTCATTTACACATTGCACATGCGTTATTCTGCTTGTAAAGATCTCCGCGAAAACATTAAATACATGCGATTGGAGGCTCATGGGGACGTAATATTTCAAGTCAGTTTTACCACGCTTCATGAAGAAACAAATGACTGAAACATCATTCCAGAATTGAAATATTTATTTCATCTATAAACATTTAATCAACAGGTCCCATAATTTGGTTCACCAACTGGTCCTGCTGCTATGGATGATGTCCTCAGTTATACCAAATCAATCCAGGAACTTTCCCTTTTTCATAATTTGAATGACAGTGTTTACTTCGTAAAGTATGATACAGGTTTCCCTCTGCTTTTGTGTATTAGTGCCAAACCTATTTCTACACAAATTTCACTTTTTGCAGCTTTAATTCAGTCATATGTGGCTATGCGGATGAACGCAGGACAACATTGTGTGCGTTACTTGACAAGCAGCCGTCTCGTGCGGTTTTGCTTAGTGCGCCCTTTTTTTGAACGCATCTCCGGAATAAAGCGAGGGAAACCAGATGTAAAAAACTTCCTTTTTGTCTAAAAGAATATTTAATTCCTGGGATTTATACATTCTTTGCAATACAAATCTGAAATAAAAACGTCCACTCCCTTATATCACGTGTTACAGGTCCTTCCAAGGGTTACCTATAGTGCCTAAAGAAAGTTTTCAGTCAGTATAAATTAGCTGTTAAATGACTGCGATTGCAAACATGGTCAATCAAGGACATTAAACACAAGCTGAGAAGTGTGCAAAGAATCTTGGTGAGGTGCATGCTTGGAATTACACTGATACATTATAAGTATACAAATGGATCTGACAGCAAATACAATTTATATACACCATATTAACTGCTGAGGAACTAAAGTGGACTTGGGGCAGGACATATGACGAGAATAACATGAGAGCGAGAGCCAAAGGAGAGAGGATGCAAGCCAAGGAGATAACACAATGAGATCAGCTTGTGATCAGGAGCTATTTGGATGAATAAATTGCTTAACCATGTGGAATATTGAGGGCTTGAGAGGCCTTTAACCAGCAGTGGATACATCACAATTGATGGTTGTAAAATCTAATATTCATTATGCAATGGAAGTGATGTCAAATGTGAAGTAACACAGCATATAAAGAGGAATTAGGATACATTTTCTGAAAGTGGAGAAAAACACTGGACCCATCATGCCGAACAAGCGGCACTACCCAAAGACACATCGAGGAGCTACACAGCAAAAACAGTGAAAACCTATGCATGAGTAAGGACTGATTGATGCACACACTATTTTGCATTTTACTCAGAGGTAATTTATCAAATTCAGCGAATGGCAATGTCCATGAATGTTTTACCACGTCAGCGGCTGATGCAGCGCAACCAGCGATGCATGCACGCTCATCGACACCACCGACAAGTGGAAATAGTCGAACATGAGCGGCAGGTGGTGGTGCAGCCCTTGCGGCGGGGAGAAGTTCATCTTGAGTGTGCGGCTGCTGATTAGCTGCATGGCCGACAGGTCATCTTGCCTGCAACAGCGCACATGCACAAAATGACACCAAGAAAAAAAAAGGAAAGATAAAAACAAACCCCCACAAAAGTTGTATATATATACACACACACATGCATTCCCACGTGATTTATTTATATCCGTGGGGCCCTTTTAAAGCATTCCTGTACATGCCTGCATCTCCTGCCTTCAGTCAAATGTAATGAATGGGTGAAGGAATGAAGGGTGAAAGCTAACTTGAATTCCAAATCAATAAATGAGTGGAGAAAAAAAAGCAATTCATTTGTTTATATTTAAAACTATAATGAACAAGTATACATCCAGAAAGCTAAACATTGATTACCCTTATGTGCAAATCTATATACGTTTTACAAACGGATTAAACTATAAACAATATCGGACACACATAACACCATGTCATGGAAAATAATACAAACACCACAAAGCTACATTTATATTTACAGAAAATATTAAGAAAATCTCCTTTAAATAAAAAAGTCAAGAAAGTTTATATTGCCCCTTCATACTTGAGGCTAAAAAAGCCTCACAGCAACCGTTGGATTTTTTTTATTTTATAGCAAAATGGAATGTAACTTACACTACATTTACTTGCAAGCTTTGTGTACCAAAGAACCATAATTGTATGTAAATTGCTGCAGCAGTATACCACATCGTGCAATTTATGAGCCAACTTAAGCACTGCCATACAGTTGGCAATAAAAATGTTAGCTGTGTTATGCGTCAATGAATTATGTTTTGATGCCTACACATAGCTTACCGAATGCAGTAATAGCAGGCCACTTTTTTGTTACTAGATTATACTTTGGCTGAGCACAGGCCCAAAGGTTCAAATGCCAAGCGGCCAACAACAAAGAACACTCTTAAGGTTGTAACAGATAACAGTTAACATATTTCTTGAATTGACCACGGCCATAAGAGTATGGGCAAAGAGATGGGGGAGAATTCCCAAGTTGAGCATTGTGTGGGAAGAAGCAGATAGAGAAGTAGATTGAAATTCAGTGCAGTGGTTGAAACAAGTATAGACGAGAATCAACAGTGAGTCTGGTAGAGGAGAAAGCAATGAGTGAAGTTCATGGGAGCAGGAACCAGGGTAGTCGCGATAAAAGAGTAATAAGTGACCGAACACTGGTAAGCGAGTGACTAGAGAAACTTAGTGAGGACTGGATCATCAATTTACCCGACTGCTTTAGGTTGAATTACATCAAGTACAGCAAGGTTCGGATGCGGGTAATTTGCCACAAAATTGCAAGCAGAATTACAACTTCTGGGCGAATTTGTGCTTTGTATAATTGTAACAATTGTTAAAGAAGATGTTGCCTCCTTAGCCGGATTCATAATAAAGCCATCCAATGAGCCATTCCATGACAAGTCAGATGAGATTGGTGTGCCAAGCAGAATAATATTTTTTTACAAAGCTCCTTATTTGTGATTAAGGCTGACAAATATTGATGTTCTAACAAAAAATGAATGTAATTTCATTAGATTATGCGCGAATACACACACACATGCACACATATGACTGAAAGTTTACTGAACATTTTACAAATATTATACATTTGGAAGAATGTTTAGTGTTTCCATGATATTTTCTAACAATTAAATAACTTTTAAAAGTCATAGACTGCAAACTTTAATTACTATATACTATTCTAAGAAAACAATCATGCATGTTTTTGTTCTGGGCCACAGACATGCGGTGGCACATGCGTGTAATGCAGCACTTTGGAGTTCAGGATTGACGATCACAAAGATTTCGTCACTCATGAATTGACCAAACATTGAAATGAAAACGTCCTAAAACGGCCAAGATACTGTTATTTTCACCAACAATTATCAATCTGTAATAAAAGACTGTCAGGCACTGCTGGTCTCCGCTTGTCTTTTATTTAGGTTCTTCTCCGCACCCCGCTGGTCTCCTCCGCGGACCAGCGTCGTCTCGCGTGCGCCCCGCACGCGCTCCCTCGTCAGCTCCTCCACTCTTCCTCACACCCCGCTGGTCCTGATAAGGGACCAGCGACTCCTCTCACGTGCCGCGCACGCTCCTCCGTTAGCTCCTCTACTCCCACACTCCGCACACCGCTGGCCGACGGCGTGCTGAGGTCCTTCGGCCACGTGGCCGATGGCGCGGATCTCTCTCACCACCCAACGTGGCTCAGACTCTTAACTTCCCCAACTGACCCCGATCTCTTCCGGGCTCCCACTTATATCCTTTCCCCCCATGTGACCCTGACTCCTCCCCTTCCAGATCGTCAGATCCGGCTTTCCATACTGCCCTGCTGGCTCCGCCCCCATTCACCTCACCTCCCATTGGAGCCGAGGTGAACGGTGGCCCCTCCCACACGCCCCGCATACCAGGCTCCGCCCCCCAATACCCCGGGCCGTGTGATTGGGCCAGAGCCCAGCAACAACCCGATTTACGCTCGCATTACAAATCTATAAAGGGTAGCCCTTGCCTTTGCAATTAGGAGTACAAGAATACCAAGCAATACTAATTTGAGCAGAGATGCTTGGCCGAGCATGTAATGGCTTTCACCCCTTGCAATTTGAATGTTAATTTATGGCTCACAATTTGATTCAAGATTATATTATTTTAAACCACTGTAGCATATCTAGTGACTGCAGGGTTCACATTAACAATTGCATGCAAACTACAGGAATTAAAATAACAATGTGTTACTCGCTGTTCTATACGTGCATTATGAGTGTAAGAATACATTTTAATTGATTAATGTGTCGTTGACTTAACCGTTTTGTCGCATCGACTTTTATGTGCACTAATTTAAGAAACAAAAGTTATTCAAATAATATTTGCCCTTGTACCATGGAGCAAGTTGTCCCTGCCCATTACCAGTTGGAGCCGCAAGGGTTTCAGTTAACAAAGCAGTCATTTTACCCGTGGGGCATTGCTTGATGCCATTTATAAGGCACTTGCTGGTAACTACCGAGACACGATATTGAACAATTTGGCTCCCTATGCAATAGTGCCATTGTCAGGTTCTATTCAGAGCAGGCAGCTTAAATACAAAGGTTGCGAAGGGAAAAAACGCCACCAACTACACAGCCACCTCGAAAGCCAATTCATCCTGTGAAAAGTCCCTGACGTGTGTCAATATTACAACACCTAAACAGAAAAACAAATGTTGCCTGTCCCTGCAAGAGACTCGCCAGTGACACCTGAATATTTGCACTGTACCTGCATATGAGCACTCATTTACAATGACTTAAAGGAGTGTCCTTTACAGTATTTATGCCCTGCAGGGAGAGAGCTAAAATGGATGGTAAGGAGGTGGGAGTGTTACCATTTTTGCAAGAATGGTGAGAAAGCAAAAATATGAATGCAATGAAATTACTGGTTTGACCACAGTGGGTGGGCACTAATGTTGTTCTTGCAAAGTACTGAGTGTGTACACGTTGTCACGTTACCACAAGTATACACGTTACCACCAGTATTTTTTTTCTCGTTTGTTTTGTTGTCGGCTATTGCGGGCTATAAAAGTCATCACCAAGTTTCAAAACAGTTTAAAGTGCTAGGACGAAACTGCTGAATACTTACGCAAAGTCTCCATCCGTGAAATACAGATCGACCACAATCTGGAAGCACACATCATTCAAAGATTCTTGGACCTGAAAATGAAGCAAAGTATGGCCAAACGTGTGAATATCAAATTGTTTAAATTGCATCAGCATTCTTCAAATACAATACAGAAAAAATGATGTGGCTTACATTTAAAAAAATATCAAATGAAGCTGGGTGATCTAGGGTAATGGAATGTCCATATTCAAAAAGTCATTAAAGGTTATACCTGAAATTGGCCCCAAGATAAACTTGGTCGAATTCACTACATGGGTTGATAAAGAATGTGCTTTTCTAAATGAAATTTTACACATCATTAAATAATACATGTTAACTTTTGGAAAAGTAAAATCTTTGTAAGTGGCCTGCCAAGAACCTGAGCTTTCAGTGAATGCATTGATACTTTGTTGCTTATGTATTGCCGGCTCCCTTTATGAATTATTCATTAGTAATGAGTAACATTTTATTTTGGCATGTATACGTTTTCAGCAGGTGCAGCGGATCATGCTCATAATCCAGCTATTTCGAAGCAGGGCCATGGGTGCGAGACACACACACACCTGCCTGGCAATGAGATGGTTGGGGGGTGGGGGGGGGCAGTATAGCAAGTTGGATGCCGACAGGTTGGGACTGCAATTAAGAAACCAACACGCCTGGGTATTCTCCAGGTATTGCTGGTTTCTACCCAAATAAATAATCCAGAAAAAAATAGCCAAACATCCAAGTTAGAACCATATTCAAAATGTGTACTGGGACTTAGAGGATTTCCTGTGTAAAGACATACATTGCTAAGTTATTATAGGCCTTTTAATTATTTTAAAATGTTTTAAATTACACATAGCAAACCATTCTACTCTCGATTATGGAGACAAGTTATTGTCCTTTAAACACTTTTTTAACCTTTTTGCTGTCCACGAGGAGCAGGGCTTTAAGGAGAATGACTTCATTGAGGACGACTTCTTCATTTTTATAGAGGATTAAAAATGTCTTGCTGCAGACCAGGTTATCATGCACCGAGGCAGGAAAGATGAGTTCATTACCTGCAGAAAAAGAAAACCTACATGTTACACGATGCAACTGTACAGTACATCAAACATCCCATGCATACATGTAGTGAGTCCAACTGAGTCGCAGGCGTTATTCTTTAGAGGCAACACATTTATTGTAACACGCATATACAAAGCGGTAACTGCCCCTTTACCAGATATAGCCTAGGGTGGTGACCACCCAGCTAACTACACGATACGTAGGAGTTACAGCTACGAAGAGTCAGACCCACACTCGGGTCCCCGGCCATGTGTTGATGCCTCGTAGGACGTAGAGCTTCCAGCTTGTAGAACGACGCGACCCCGATCCCTCTCAGGGACCCACCTTATATCCTCCCTCGGCCCCGCCTGCCTTCTCGAGCGTTCTAGCTCCCTCTCGAGAGCTCTCCCTGGACACGTGATCACCCCCTAGCCCTCCCAACCTGGTGCCTTCTCTGTGGACACTACAGATCACGTGTCTATGGGGTCAACCAGAGTGCCATGGCCCGGGGCAACCCTGCCCCTGGGCTGACACTCTCCCGCTCCCCCTTGTGGGCGCTCGCACTACACGCCATGCGTGGTGCCTACGCTATCCCAGTGCTCACCAAGCCCCGCTAGGGCTGGTACTAAACCCACCTACGGAGTGTACGCGATGACGGTGCATTGCACGCCGTGCTGTGTTAGAGCCGGCCTCACACAGCAATCCACACGGTGCTGTCCGCGACGTAAGTACATCGAACACCACGGCCCTCCCGGGCCAGCACCATACAGTGAAATCCCCAATACAAAAAAACTATAACGTCACAACATTGCGTTCAATGCACTTCTAAATGAATGCATGATTAGATCAATATATTTAAACATACTGCCGTTGTAAAAAAAAAGAACCACAAAGGGCCAAAGCGTATTGATGTATGCCTGTGAGCTTGTGAATTTTACACCCACCTACATGGCATGAACATGTCAATTGCAGGCAGTACAGCAAGTAATTTTCTGGATAATGTGCACATTTTGAGTATTATCCACTAAGAGTAGAGAGAAGAGGTCTCCCCCCCTCCCCCGAGGATATCCAGTTTGTAATATTAAATAAATTATCAAAACCGAAATTGTCCAGACATTCATACCCTTTGGTTCTTCAGTAAAGTGACGTAGGTATAAAATAAAATAAACCACGACGTTTCGGGCGCAACACAAGCATCCATCATCATGGACGTTCCGGGCACAACACAAGCGTCCATCATCATGGATTGCTGCAGTCACGAAAGGTTCAAATCAAGATTGTCCAGACATTGCACAAATTATTGAACTGAAATTGAGACTTAGGCTTTGGTGGGAAAACAAGCACTGTAATTATCGTGACTAACATATATTTTAAAAAATGCTGTAATGAGCATAACCTCATTTCCCTGCTGACATTTTCTGACATAAACAGCACAAATTTATCAACCATTCTCACCTTCATAGTTAAGGTTTTCCATAATCCATATTGAAAAGGGAAAAGCATTAAATATCATTTCCTTTGGTGACCTTTTCAATTAACTGCCAGAACGTAAAATTCACACTTGGTAATGGCCAAAAGGATAACTTCTAAATATTTCTGAATATTTTTTCCTGAAGCTATAAAAACTTACACGTATAATTTTAACCGTGGCTTTGAACAGAAATCGACATGTTGAACACAGCAATGATTACAGTAAATTCGAGCTGTGCGAACAAAGCAGACAGCCTTCAACCAATCACGTATTTTTTTCTCACAGAACATTAAACATGAATGTTTTATAGCGTGCACAGAATGTCAGAGGCGTAAAAAGGCATGCTTGAATCTCAGCGACTAATTGGGATAATTGCCTGGCAAGACAGACTTTCGGTTTCATGTTAAAAGCCTACCCAGGTGATTTCATGCATATACCGTGAAACAATTAAATGGAATGGAAAATTCTTGAAAAAAGATAAGAGCACTCACAATACCGAAGATTTAATATATATTAGAACAGGTTTGTTTAATTCAATCTTAACTTATATAATATGAGTCGTACTGCTATATTATTTAATGCATTTGGCATTTTAATAACTACAATGCTAATGTTACCTCTGACGTGTTAGTAAATTATGAACAAGGAGTCCAGCTTAAATAAGTAAAGCACAACATACGCAAAGACCCATCTCGACTTTCAAATAAGACTTCTCACAAAAGTATTCCATGCAACAACTGTAAACCGGTGATGCAAGTCACCATATATAGGTCCAACCTCAAAGTTAATCATATAAACACTACACCTGCATTTAATACGAGAAAAACTACGAAAAGAGTATACAATAAAACTACAGTTAAGAAGGTAAGATCACCAAGACTAATGAATACATAATTAGCCCAAGTAAAGAAGGTGAGTAACACTGAGTGATGATGAATGGCACTCATTTGGCTTCAAAGAATTACTGGCAGTGAACAAAGAGGAGGCATGGGACAGTCACTAATATAGAGTTCACATTACACGCACAGTGCATCACACACAAAGCCATAGCCATGATTAAACAATGTCTGCTTATATTAATTAGTATAATAATGATTCCTATGCATAAACTGGCTCCCCCTGCATTTGAAAATGTAATTTATTCTACGAGTTCAGGGCCACTAATTGAGATAAGTACCATTACTACATGGGGTAGAAAGACACTTGGTGAAAACATTCAATATCCGACCAAATATGTTTTAAATTAATATTAAAAGTTAAGTATTATGTGGAGGTGTTACACTGCATGCAATGATTATATTGTAAAACATAACTGCTATTACATGTGATATTTAAACACATCACACATGCTATCATGTCGATGAGATATAAAGACATGACTGTATAATCATAGTGATGGCAGCTAATTACTTCCTGGGCATGTCAAGAGGCATGGCTTTCACAAGTACAAGGTTGACAGATGGATACGCAGCACTGAGGCTGCACTGTTCTGAAACGAACACAAAACTACTGTGTGTTCAGGAAAAATAAAAATTCCTATCTGAACACAATGTTTACAATACACTGCCACTGTGTGCTGTCATGGTCAAACACCATCAACAATATCATTCTCTCATTCTACCAAAAGAAGGTGCGCTTCATACTGGAATCCAAATGCCCTTGTGTGCCTTATCTATATAAAACCCATATAAAATGCTACCAAGCACAATGCCATTTTTAGCCTGGCTTCCCTCGACGTGCAGCGTGAATGTCCCCTCGGCGCCACTACGCCTGTTGAAATTCAAGACTTTCTGCACATTGCGTCCTACATTATGGCAAAAAGTCTAAGAATAAAAAAAACATTAGGCCAATTTTGTTCGTCTTTTGTTACATTTTCAATTACTTTTATTAGAATGCAATGGCAAAAAGTGCAAGCATTCATTAAATATGTATACTAAGTAATCTTGAAACATAAGGAGAGAATACTTAAAATTTTGACTTAAAAATGTCGTGACTGCAGGAATTCATATTCTTTGGTTTTCTATCTACGTGACTTTACCGAAAGAACCAAAGAATAGAATACTTTAAAAAAACAACTATTTAGAAATCAATACCCATCTGCAGATCCGTCTTGAAAGGGCTCTCAATCTGTTAATGTGTTAAGGCAAAAAGTGGAATTCTTAACCCTTTAATCATTATGACCCAGCAAAGGTACTTGCTGTACCAGCTGGAAAGCCCTGCTCATAATGCTCTATCTAGTCTGTGCAACATAACTGACATACATGCTTAATATGGCACCAGGGAGAGAAAAAATGTGGTGCTGTTCAACAAATCAAATATGCTGTAAATGACCGTTATACCAGAAACCTTGTAATATAGTAAAAGCACTGTTCCCCGGCAGTTTACCATCCCAAATGCTTTATTCACCACCATCTGCCATAGACGGCAATACAAATCTTCCTTCACGTGTCCGGAAAAAATTGGCAACCATCCCCAGCATCTTTCCGTGCTCTTCTCATAGATCTGTTGTTTAGAGGAGCTTCAGGACTGTTGAGTGGTGTGGCTAGCGGCAGACTCAATTGTAAACATCCGCCACTGTGATCACGTGCTTGTCCAATATCGTGACTTAGTATGCTGTATTGTAAACGGACCCCACTGCTACTCTACAACCAATTTATAATGCTCTACAACTGAATGGTCACGACCTCTGTTAAAAGATGATATTATCTATTATATCAGTTGAAATGTAGGCTTGTAACTCAGATAACCAGCATATGTGATTAACTGGCACCCTCCATGCCCTATGGATGCCAGATAACGCAGCTTTTCCTGCAATTCAAAATTGCCTTGTTTAAAATACATTTCTGGCAGCCACAGCATTTGATGGTGCTTAGACGTTCAGTGACAGTATTGTTTTGCCAAAAATTATCAATTTAAAGAAGCAAGAAGGGATTTGACTTGAGAATGTTTCCTTGGAACTGCATCAAGTAGCCTTTTGTCAATCCGTATTCCAGTGACGACTAATACATACAGTTAATAGGGAGCCCTAAAGACCTGAATGCTCTTGAAAACTGGTTAATGTCACACACAGTTGGCACTTTCATGAACTTCCCCAGCTACCCCACTTAAGGCAGAGATAATCTCAGGAGACAAGGCAACAAAGCTAGAATTAAACCTATGTCGCACTCACAATGAGAATGCCCCTCCACCAAATTGAGGGCACACATATGAAGGCAGAAAACGAAAGAGACGCTCGTGTAACACGAATAATTGGATTCCAGACACCTTTACTTGGGTTCGCACAGGCAAACAAATTAAAGCAGCAGTAATTCTCTGAAAGGTTGACTTAATTAATACTGCAAAAGCATTATTCAGACAGCAGATAAGCAGCAATATAGTGCAGACATGATTGCAAGTAGTCTGGCAAAGAAAGTAAAACGACTGAATGGCTTAACAACCCTAACAAGCAAAAAAAATTGTAGGCTAATATTTTGGGGAATGGGTTTTCTTTTGAGTGGAGAGTGCAGCCATGTTGACTGACTTAAAGTTAAAGACCACACTTCACAATTCCTTGAAAATAATAAGAAATAAAGACAACATGAGATGGTTAAGGTACTTTTGGAAATTCCGAATTCTAAAAACAAGACTGCAAAGCTTCGGCTTGATTTCTCTGATGCATGTTCTGGTAAAGATATCCATTACATTTACTTTTTATTCTGCTTCGGTTAAGGTAATGAGAGCTGCGATTAAAAATATGTCACATCCTGTCCCATTGGCTGGTGTACATGTATCTATTCGCAGTCACGACCGTGTGCATTACCCCCATGCGACAGTACTACCTCTTTTTTCAGGATAAAATGTTGCATACAGGAAGCAAAATCTAACAAGGGAGAAATATTATGCTGTCATAAGTGTACTTTTGTTACACGTCATCACATGTGAAATAGGAAGCTAAACATCCATAAACTGAAATTGTGCTGGAACGTTATGATAAAGGCATTCTTTAAAACATGCTTGGTTATCCAGTTGTTTCTGGCATCCTTGAATTGTCACACTGTGTTCAGTGCATGCTCTGTAAAATTACAGAAGGTGATTCCATGCCTCAATCTTTGTACGTTAACCAGGGGGGGGGGGATTCAATGCGAGTCATCTGAACTTCCCGAAGCAATCGCAACCAACGCTTTAAACAACACACATTTCACAGCACATCTATCATTCCATAAACTTCAATGGTTTTGATTGAAAAACACATTCTGAAAGGAAAGTTCACTTGCTTTGCTATCGCTCATTAAATATTAAACATTTACGTCAGCACCGTCACCGGCGCATAACCCTTTCAAGTATTTTCAGCCACAAAGGCCACTGCCAATCAAGTTTATGCTGCTGTAAAAACCCCACCACGACACATTGCTGCTTTGATTTTTTTTTCTATTGAGAGTAATTTTAACAAGGCATGATACGTTTCATTGTGTGCTAGATGTGGTTGCCTTCAAATGACATTGTTTCATTTGAATTGCATCAATGCAAACACTGCTTGTGTGTTGAACAATATTGTATTAACCATGGTTTGTATTAATTGTAAGGTATAATGTTAATGTTTAAAGTATACACATGGATAGCTTTTGAACATGTGTCTTATTCTGATTATTGTTCACTGAAAATGTATGGTGCATTGAAAATCATTAATCATATTAAACACATTCATCCAGGCCACACACATACATTTCTGTGCATCACTTCACAAGCATTTGAAGCCTCTTCATTATACATATTAAATGGGCCATCAGTGATAGAAATAACGTGTACCTTTAAGGTTTATGTTACACATATAAGCGTACTATTGCAAAACCTATGATAGACCCCACAGGAATTATGGGCTGAGTCAATCCACAGCCAAGTGGCTGAGTGATAAAGTGAGCAGCTTCCAATCACAAGGCTGCAAGTTAAAATTCTGGATGGGGGTTGATTCAACCCATCATCTCTAAAGAGTAAATAAAATAAGTAATATTTACAAAAACTTTTAAAAAACACGCTTTAATGAAATGTATCCAACTAGTAATGGAAGAACTCCACGACTCTAGGAAGTGGCCCCGAAGCTTGCCATAACGTAAGGGACCGTGGTGATTTACAGCCAACATCAGTTGACCGTAGATAATTAGACCCAAGCCGAAACATAACATATAAAAAACATTGTTTACATTTTTTTAAAATCATAGAATATAGTATTGTCATCAGTATGACATAAGTGTCCCAAGTTTGCAGTCGATAACACATTGGGAAGTGGGTTAAAATTTAGTTACAAGATTTGAAGATACAATGACAACAACAGAGTGAGTTAATAGAAAGCGTGTAATAGGTGCCACTTTGTGGGAAAGTCAACAGTGGTTGTTCTGTGGATAAATTCACCCCTTGCCATTGGAATGTGTAAATTGTACGACTGGTACAGGGCTTTAAAAACAGGAGATGAGCACCTCCCCAATGCTCATTTGAGCAGGAAATCATTTATTCTTTTTACTATTTAGTCGAGGACAGTGTCCCAACTGGTGTGGTGCAGCACAAGGGTGTGCAGAATACTTTTTCTAAAGTCATCTCCAGTTAAATCTTGACTTAAAACTTTCGTGACTGCAGGAATTCATCATATTCTTTGGGTCTTTCGGTAAAGCCACGTAGATAGAAAAATAATACTAAAAAATGATAAAATATCACGACATTTCGATCGCAACACAAGCAATCGTCATCAGGTGAAAAAATAGCGGGAGAGCTACTGAGGCAGGAAAAAAATGTATAGCGGGAGCGCTGCTGAGGCAGGGTGTTCTATATCATGTCCAGTTGTTTCAAGTGCACTTGTTTGATGGTCCAATACCACCATCGAGTGAATAAAAAAGATATAACTACAGAAGTACAAATTTCACACTGGATGCAGGCATGTTTAGCTCTATGAAATACATTTAACAGCTACAGGTGCAGGGCAGGTGTACAACTGGTGCAGTTTGAGGGTACATTGTGTATTTAGTTGAGGTCCATTAAACAGACATTCTAAGACTGTACGTCACACTATTTCCTAATGGGCAAGAGGTGGTCATTAGTAATGTATGGTCAATGTCGTTTTCAAGCGGAAAAGGTGAATTACCAACAATGTTGTTAAACAACTAGGAGTAATACTGGAAACAATCCAAAAATAATGTTCTATATAAATAATTAACAGGACCAAAGTGGAGTATCTCTCTGAAGGGATTAATAAGCTTTGCATGTATATCCTCAAAATATTTGAAATATTAACACAAATACAGTAGAACCTTGGAGATCGAACGCACCAGCACTCGAACAAATCGGTGTTCGAACGATATTTCCGAACATTTTTTGCCCCGGAAACCGAACAAAATTCGGAGGTCGAACGGGCAATCGCGACTTGAAAGAACCTGTACGGCTGAGACGCTTATGGCCAGCGTGCATGACGCTTGCCCAGACAAAGGCGACTCCCCTTCCATACAATGACACCACCACCTCCTCCTCCTCACCACCTTCCACTCAAGCCATCAACTCTCCTTACTACAGGTAAAGTGAAGTTCAATGTTCATTTATTTCTTGTGTCTGGAACCAATTAATGTCATTTACTTTAATTCTTATGGGTAAAATTTATTTGGTGTTCGAATGGCCTTCTGGAACGAATTAAGTTCGATCTCCGGGGTACCACTGTATAAGGAAACACGCCATACATTACATAGTGCAATCACCACCTGCTTGTATATGAGTAACATCTACAGTGCTTGCATGAACTACTGACATACAAGTGAATGTTATTTGTGAATATTACAATAAGATACATTAGTCGAAGCAAGATGATAGTGATGCAGACGGATTTGTACAACATCATGCATTGATTAAATCGAACATTAAAATGTTTAAAGTGTTAAACAATATGCGAATGCACGTAGGAAGATGCGTATGGTTAAAATACTGAATCCCATCAATATATTAGAAGTAGAGCTATTTAAGGTATTTCCTAGAAGATAAGACTAACCTTTAGCGACTACTTTATTTCATAATAGGTTTTTCCCCTTTTTTCTGGCAACAAAGCAGGTGTTAAGATGTTAAAACACCAAACTGAAAGCTTTAACAATCAATCGTGTCTGCATGAACCACAATGCTTGTGGTCAGAATGCAAACAAAAAATATACTCTGATAATATATGCATTGTTCTTAGAGTATATTTTTTGTTTGCATACTGATCACAAGCATTGTGGTTAATGCAAACATGATTCCTTGAAAAAGGTTTTAGTTTGGTGTTTTAACATCTTAACACCTGTTTTGTTGCCAGAAAAAAGGGGAAAACCCTATTATCATATTTTGGTACTGGCAAAGGAGGTCCCATGATTAGATACTTTATTTCATTGTATAACTAAAAAACGATACATCGGTTAGACAGCACAAAACTATTGCATTAAACGTATTTAGACTACCACAGACAATACAGCAGCATGATTTAAAATATTAGCCTCTGGAGTTCTAGCATAGTGAGAACCCACCAGGTTTTCATTAAAAGCCAAATTAACATATTCTTAGGTTTTTTCGGTAAAGTCACGTAGGTAAAAAACATTAAAAAGTAAAATAAAATAAAAATCACGACGTTTCGGAGGCAACACAAGCTTCCGTCTTCAGGTGGTACCGTCACAGCCACGACAGCTGTGTTGCCTCCGAAACGTCGTGATTTTTATTTTATTTTACTTTTTAATGTTTTTTACCTACGTGACTTTACCGAAAAAACCTAAGAATATGAATCATTGCAGTCACGAAAGCTTCAAATCTAGCCAAATTAACCTAAGGAGAGGTCAAGGCCAAAGGTGTTGTGCTGTATGTGATGACACCAACAGCCCATAAATGAGCCAGAATAAAAATAAAATTATACTAATAAGCACATTCATTCGACCAGCACCATATTTCAGAGACAATGTCATGAGACCAAGGGCTGTGATGATGCTTGAGCGTGGAGGTGACTGGAAAAGCTCTGCCGGAAATGTTACGGTTCTGGTCGGCGGAATCACGAGCAACGATTTGCTGGCTGATTGCTATAACAAAATTAACATAGCCGCTACATATATTTCATACACAGGCACACGTTGACAATGTAATAAGACATTTCAGGAAAGTGTGCCACTGTGTTTGTGCAGGGTTGTCAGTCATCTTACCTTCAGACTGAATAAGAATCGCATCTACTTTGTGTGGAATCCTTGGCGGCAGTTTCAAAGACACTCTAATCTGATAAAGTCTGTAAAAGACAGGAACAAAATCAAGTAACAATAAACACAACAATTATTGTGAAAGATGAAATCCAAAATGTATAGAATTCAAAATGAATTATATAATCATTCTATTGTCTTACAACACTGAAAACGCATGTATGTTATAGTGAATTAATTATTTTAATTACATTCCGTTTCTAAAACATTTTTCCAAGATGTACATATTCATTCAATCTGTCCATGCCTCATTATAGAACCTCAGCTATAGGAAGGCTATTCACGATCAATGTTAAGAATACAACCAACTTAATCAAACAACTTTAAGCTCTACTGAATGTAACTGACTTAATAGGACAAAAGCAACAACTCAATGGAACCCTATCGTGGTGACTGCAAAAGTGTAATTTATACTCTCTGGAATGGTGTTCACTTTTGTGGTCAAGAGATTGAAAGAGCTGTGGGTAAACTGAGGCAGAATTATTTCCTTAAAACCTTTGGAATGGTTGGAGGCACAGTGCCAACATCTGTCTGTAGCAAAGTGAACCATTTTTCATTTTGAATAGAAAAAATGTTGACCAATATTTAAGAGTCTCATGGGCATATAATGCACTGTATTCAATCTTCTTACAAATAGAGTGGCTGTTTTTTATATTTTTACATCTCTTGTTGATGAAATATTTCATGTTTACTGACTTTCTTAAATATAATAAAAGTCCTTCTGTAACTAACATTTCCTGAGTTTCAATTTAAGTATCGTATTTTAGAAAATACATTCTCATAGGATTTGTCTTTCGATTGACCCTTTACACAAAGTACCAACATTACAATAGATAGTCCAACAGCATAATGGAGCACATGAAATATCTAAAAAACAAAGCATTTACAAAGCCAGTTTACAAAAAAATACATTTTATTCCTACACCTCCCTATTCATTTTTCTAGGAAATATGCCGAGAGTTATAACAGAGATGTTGAGGACCCTGTGAAGGTATCTGAAGGTCTGGCATGCCATTTTGTGCTGGCATCATATCCAAAATCCCATGTGTTTTGATTCACTGCATCATGCAAACAATTTTTTTTTCAAATTAAAGTCAACAGCTGTTTATTTGTTTAAAAAAATAACTTTAATCAATTGAGCAGGACATAGACATTTTTTTTAAATTTGCAGTCCAGCAATACATTTCAATCAAGCAGTAAGTTATCACTTATAGGGAAGTGGAGACAGTACAGTACAACCATTTGCATCTGTGGGGGAATTGGTAAATCACAAGGTCTGACTGAAGAGCAGTCTGGAGTCTCCTGCCAATGTTTTATTTTGTTATACAGTAAAACCTTGGATTGTGAGTAACTTGGTCTGCGAGTGTTTTGCAAAACGAGCAAAAATTGTAACAAAAATATTAATTTGATAAATGAGCAAGGTCTTGCAATACGAGTAGTACGTATACGCTTTGTCTGCCGAGCGTCACGTGATCACAACTGATATACGAGTGCTTTGGATTACAAACACGCTTCCGGAACGAATTATGCTCGCAATCCAAGGTTTTACTGTAGTTTTATTCCGTGTGCATTATATCTTGGTAACAACTCACCCTCGCTGGAACAGGTCCACATTGTAGAACTTGTGCAGCTCCACACAGAACTCGACACATGCTTGCACTTCAGACATGCTGTCCTGGCATACCTGTCCCGTGCTCAAAACCAAGTCTTCAGCATCTGGAGATGAACAAAATCCAAATATAAACTAAACAGTTAAATAAACCATGCAGTGCACATACGTTGTTGTTGTTGTCTATACATACAAGTTGCAATGTGTACACATATATCAGAAATGCATGTGATATTTCTATAGGTGCCAGATGTGACCAACCTGCTTTCGACTAGTGAAAAAACCCAGCGAATTTCTCTTGGATATTTGTGATATTCTGGTTTTTGATAAATCCTACACAGCCAGGAGATAATCATTAAGGACATTTCCACTATTTTAGTAACTGTCTTATGAAAATAATGCATATAAAAGGTATCACAATGTGACCACCTTGAGGCCAAACAAAATACACTTTGAAACTGCATACTTTTATATTTGAATGTCATGACCTCAATGTAATTCTTAACGCCCTAAAATGTAATAAGTCAATTTAAAAATTTAAGTTGTATCTAAATCATGCTTACAATACAAATTATTTTACAATTTGTACAATTAAATATGCCAGACCAAAAATACGAATCTTAATAAAAAATATATATCAACTTCAAATTAAATATGGTGTAAATGTTAACTCCAAAAGAATTCAAGTCGGACTGGACAAACCACACGGTAGACCGGTTTGAAATCATGTTCATTTTGTCGTCATGATGGGCAAGATATATAGCATTCTTACAATGAAAGCATAATGCAAATATAATAACGAATCAACACTAACAAAGATGACTATTGACCGAAAGTTAATTGACCAAATCAGTATCTATCCATTGTACAGTTTCAAGTTTAATGGCAGTATTTGTAATAAAGCAATTAAAGCACGAGGTCTGCAGACTATGCAATATTAAAACAGTAAGTTCCATGTTTTTTTAATAACGGCAATTAAATCAAGAATAACTAGAGACTGTACAATCGTAACCGATGAATAGGTGTGGCCTAAGCTTGCTGTGTCATAAATAATGAGGTTAGTGTACCGACATGCAATATATAAAGTGCCCAAAACATTAGCTTGCAATACACAGGAAAGGTGTCCAAATGTCGTGACTCCTGTGGATGCCTTCCACAGGAATCAGTATGCCTCGATGGGAGGGTTCCAGTTTCAACTTGAATGGGATTATGAACAGGGTTTCTGCCATGAAAATAACCATCCAACAATCAGTGTCGTTGAAATGAGATGCAAGTGCCTGGTACCACAAAGTACTGTACTCATTCATTTTAATCCGATTCCGGGTTTTACGACCAGCCAGGAACATCACCATTGTCAAGTACTGGCTCTGCCTTAGGTCGGCTCAGCCTAAATCATATATATATACAGCTACTGCAATTTAACGTCCCTTCAGTCCAAACAGGTGTCAAGAGTCAGATGCTGTTGGCGAGCACCTATTCAGCTATGGCAAAAAAGTGCAGTAGGGCAACACTATATAGGGCAGTCTCAAACCACACGTAGGGCAGGCAGTGTGCTGCTGCCCGCACCGTAACCCCACAGCCCATACGGTGGTCTTCTTCAATAAAAGGCCCCGTCAGGATTAGCTTCCGAGATGCGGCCCATTCCGGCTGATTTAGTCAGAGGCTACCATAGTTCCGTGAAACCGTGAAAGAGAAGAGTGCTGTTTGCAACACCTACTACGGCTGTCACCGACCGTGGTAGGGCCGGCGTCACCTATAAAACACATGGCCACGCTACCAGGTATATAATACTAACTTTAGACAAGAGTCGCCCTTGGAGAGCAAAGCGCCTGCACAGTCTTAATTTAGGAGCTTTCGTGACTGCAGGAATTATTCTTTGGTTCTTTTCGGTTAAGTCACGTCTAAAAGTAAAATAAAATAATAAATAACATATTACGACGTTTCGATTGCAACACAAGCAATCATCATCAGGCATAAAAGAAATAGCAACAAAAATCTAACTAGAAAACTATAGACAGACATACAAGCAGACAGACATCACAACGGCACACAGAGAGAGGACACAAATCGGCACAACGAGAGGGGTCGTTTCTGTGACGGTCCTTAAATATAGAGAGGGGGGGCGGGGACGGAGAGAGGGAGGGGGCAGAGAGAATTAGCATGTCAATGAGTGTACGGCAGCGTACTGCTGCTGCTGCAAGTAAGATGACGACGTGGCACGGGCACGCAAGCTTGAAAATTAGGAGACAGGCACACGAAAATTAAATAACCTAGCAAAATATCGAAATGTGATGTAATACAACACAGAGAGTCGGTTAACGCACAATTAACGCATAGCCTGGTTGATTACGTGTTTCAAAATTTGCTAAGTTAGAATTTTAAGTGTGAAAATTCCAAAGAGATGACACAGGCAGAGAGAACAAAAATTGGCTATTTGCTAAGTTAGAATTTTAAGTGTGAAAATTCCAAAGAGATGACACAGGCAGAGAGAACAAAAATTGGCTATTTGTTCTCTCTGCCTGTGCCATCTCTTTGGAATTTCCACACTTAAAATTCTAACTTAGCAAATTTTGAAACACGTAATCAACCAGGCTATGCGTTAATTGTGTGTTAACCGACTCTCTGTGTTGTATTACATCACATTTCGATATTTTGCTAGGTTATTTAATTTTCGTGTGCCTGTCTCCTAATTTTCAAGCTTGCGTGCCCGTGCCACGTCGTCATCTTACTTGCAGCAGCAGCAGTACGCTGCCGTACACTCATTGACATGCTAATTCTCTCTGCCCCCTCCCTCTCTCCGTCCCCGCCCCCCCTCTCTATATTTAAGGACCGTCACAGAAACGACCCCTCTCGTTGTGCCGATTTGTGTCCTCTCTCTGTGTGCCGTTGTGATGTCTGTCTGCTTGTATGTCTGTCTATAGTTTTCTAGTTAGATTTTTGTTGCTATTTCTTTTATGCCTGATGATGATTGCTTGTGTTGCAATCGAAACGTCGTAATATGTTATTTATTATTTTATTTTACTTTTAGACGTGACTTAACCGAAAAGAACCAAAGAATAACGCCTGCATAGTATTAGGGGCAGTTGCGATATAAACCCCGTCAAGAAAGGTTCGATTCCCGACCATGGCGACCACCAATTCAACGCTTACTTAAAACTTACTCATGTTACTCAAACATATATAACTACGCACACACACGTCAAGTGACGTACACGACACGGACATAGTAATAAAATAGAATTTATACGCGGAATAACAACGCGTAGACGAATAAAACTCACGCAGCTCAACGGCATCATTCAAACTGCAAGGAAGAGTGGGCTTGGGCAGGAATGGGTCGCCGTTGGTCGAGGCTACAGCAGCAGCAGCCCAAAGGAACAGGAACGTGGGTTCAATGGCAGGGAGTGGTGGGGGTACTACATCGAGGAGATGGAGCGGTAAAATAATCTCGGGTGCCAAGTGGACTATCACAATGTCATAACATCGTGAGATGGCAAGGGCTCGTAGGCGGCCTTCATCCAGCAGTGGATTGACCACGGCTACTGCTGCTGATGATGATAATGATTAAGAATGTAGACGGAGGTTACCACAGCTGCCTTCAACAGCTGTCGCCGCCTCGACTAGTTCACAAGGCCGCGGAACACATCGCCCCTCAACTCACTCACGGCTCCGCGCGGATCAACATCCCACGCCCCGGGCTGTCTCTCACCTCCCCCACCGTCGTTGTCGTCTTTCTGCCGTGCTGCGGCTTGGCGGGCGGGGAATTCTTCTTTCTCTGCCGCTGTCAGCCGCAGTCCACGCCGCGTCTCCGTCGTTGTCTCCGGGACCCGAGTGGAGCAGCGGCAGCGGCGATTCGCCCCCTCATAGGCCCGTGGCAACGGCACGAGCCACGCGCATGCGCAGTGCCGAGCGCAGCAGCCGTTCCGTCATCGCGGTTCGAGCAATGAGCCAGCGCTCTCACCGGTCCCCCCGGGGCTGAGCTCCGGAAAAAAAAACCCAGAAAAAATACAAATGTATTGGAACGCTCTTCCTGGATTGTAACGAAGCAAAACAAAAACATGAACACATTCCTAAAAAAAAATGTATTGAAAGGAAAACTAAATGTAATAGACGAGGTTTCGGGTAACAGCCTTTATGCACAGCAATTTATACATTTTCATTGTCAGAAATATCGCCTATTCTAGATTTTCCCTTTTTAGGTCACTGTGTTATTGACATATGTGTTGATTTTTTTTGTTGTTGTTTTTGTGCGCACTGCAAACGCAGTATCACCGAATAATGTGTTGAATATTTAATTGGAAGAACCGTTATCAATATCTGGACCAGACGGGCTGTGGATTGATTGGCCCCCAGAAAATATTCGACGGTAAATTAAGCACTGTCAGCAGTCATGGTAAATCCGCTGCTGGATGAAGGCCTCCGAGGGTGGCAGCGTCGCCATCATTTGCGGATCTGTAATCTAATCGAGGCTGCAGCGTGGATACCACGCAGGGAAACGTAGAGTGTGCACGTGGAATTTTGCAATGAAAAACACACACCAACAGAACGTGACACAAATGCCTTACTAACACTACCAGTGGTGTTGACTAGAGGCATGGACATGTGACATCTGTTTTGTAGCCTGAGTAACCCGAGTTGTGATTCTGAGGCTCAAGGGGGAGGGCAGAGGGTTGAGTAAAGGGGACCAATGTTTTTAATAGGCAGGCAGCCATACCCAAATGTTGAAAAACACAGGGTTAGTTTCGACTGGAACTGTCCGGTGCTGAGCTCTGTAAATTATTTCCGCACCTTGACTTCCTGCAATGTTAAAACCGTTGTCAAGCGGCACATCAGATGGGCGAGTGGGTCCAGGGGGTTGGCAATTCCCCCCCCCCCCCAATAAAAAAAACCATGAGAAATGAAACAGCCATCTACTACAATGCACGACTGGACTAATACACCCAGCACCCACACGAGAGCTGATCCAATCACTCCATCTCCTCAGCAGATATCCAAAGTAAAAAAAATGGAATGTTAGAGAATAAACCAATGATTTCCATTAATATACTCACCGCCCTTCATAAGACCTCACTGACCAGCTTGTTCAAGTATGGTCAACATGCACATCACCGATGTAGAGTGGTTCACGGAGTGGTTAAGTCTTTTACCAGCAGTATATTAACAAAGGGATGTAAAAATGCACGACCTCTGCAGACACGAGTGGCAGCTATAGTCACCCCAATGTGAAAGAAAATGGAAATCATGATCATCAAATCTCAGTCGTTACACCTCAAATAACGACTAGGGCTGTAACAATGCTTCGCTTAATCTGTTAACCAGACTAGCAATGCCCAAAGTCAGTGGCGGCTCCTGCAAAATCTCTCAGGGGGGGCAAATGTCTGGATGATTGATAAGGATAAGGTCCACCCATGCAATGAATAAATTAACAGCTTAAGCATGTAAAGGCAACTTCACTTCTTTAATATTAATGAAAAATAAAGTGACTCTTACAATACATCTTGTTTGTTTATATAATCACTATTAAAACAAACCACTCAAGTTTATTTTATTAAAGATTCCACTAGGTGGCGATAAATTATATTGTTGGATGAAACGTTAGCACGTTTGATGACGTAAGCACGTTAGTGCATGCCCTCCCGGAAGCCATAGAGAATGCATTGCAGCGCCCCCGTTCGAAAAAAACATCTTTGAATGTAAGTCTATGGGGCCACTCGGGGCGATTCTCAGCCGTAGTGAAATCGCCCAAAAAGAGGCGGTACTCCACAGAACGTGACATGACGCTGATTGGACTATATCCAGAGGCTGACAGTGACGGCTAGCGTGACTCTGTGGTTGAATAACATTGGTGGTGCGTCGCCCAATCGCCCTAATGAAGAAACCGCCCCTGCCCAAAGTATTGAGATTCCTCATCGCAGGTCTAGCAAATGCATCAGTGAATCAAACCAAAGTTGCCAAATCATCATTCATTAATCACAAGCACTTAACTCGCTAGAGCAGGTGGCCTAAAATTGTATTCAACCAGGTACAGTAGGTGACAGAGCATTGGGACAGCAACACTAATTTTTCAGGGGAGACATGAGATAAAAAAAATTAGGCTCAAGTATGGAGCAGTGGCACAGTGATCCACGCAATGAACCCGGCCACATGAGTTAATATCCCCACCAACACAAAATGACTAGCATGGCGAAGTATGGCTAAACAAACCCCATGATCAATAGAGTTTGGAGGCCTTAATTCAGCAGTGGATTGATACAAGGCTTAAAAAATAAAGCCTAGGGTAGAGCTAAATATCACTATTACAGGAGTAGCATTTTATATGGGTGGGTGGCACTGTGCTTAGAGTGCTTTATTTAAAAGCTGACGTTGTGAGTTCATATCCTGGCCAGGTTCAACTCAGTCCATCATTCCCCCAGGGCCGATCAAATCAATATCACTTTGCTTAAAGTGGAATGGTCGCCCCAAGGAGATACTGTCCAAAGCCATGGGAAGGTGGAATTTCCACTGCTGGATGAGGTCCACCTTAAGAGTGGAATACTGTCCCGGTGTTCATTCGAGCAGGGAGGAACTTTCACTTTATTTTTTATTTTCGTATGACTGATTTATAGTCCTTTGTTAATCCAATGCTGAGGGTGTCCCTCCACTGCATGTCATGGGAGTTGTTTTACCACACTTTACCATGCTGGTCAGTGCTAGTTTGTGAAAGGAGGGTGTGCAGGGGACATTCAGCTTTAACTCCACACTAATCTTGATCAGATCTTTGGGTTTATGTAAGTATGTATTATGTTAAACTTTTTCTGCACCGTACGTAGCCAACCGTGCTAATCGTTGGTGCGGGAAAGGACAACAAACTAAATACAAAGAAGAGTTCAAAAGAAATTCGTTTTTAATCTAGATTTAAAAGTGCATCGCTCCAGTGGCTTCCAAATATCAGACGGCCGCAGAAGCGCATTTGAAAGAGTGCGATGCGGTAACCATTTTTATTTGATGATTTAGTGCAGTATGCTGGCCACTGAACCACCACGATTCATCATGTTGTACAGTGAACAGAAAATAGAATCTGGTGTTGCATTGTGTTAAATATATAAATGACAAATTCGGTGAGTTTGACTTTCTGCTGCAAACCTTTGGATAGAGTTCCTGAATATCTCTATCTAATTGTCACATTACACAAACTAAAATTAACCAAACTCACGGCACTTTAATTATGCAATATAAAGGTTCAATTTGTACAATGTTTTGTAAGAAAGCAATGTTTTTTTTAAATCAAAGGGTTGTCGAAATTTTCATTAAATTAGAATAGAAGTGGTTTGTTAATAACCCCAAAGTGAAAAGTGTTTTCGTGCTCAATCAACACTGGTGTTATGCACCGACATAATTTGTGGCTGAATACAATTAATTTAAAGTTCTTGGGATATTTTGTTTCTAGAGTAACCCTGAGCTGTGTTCAGCAGGCTTAACAAAAGGTACCGTTGTACCCTCTAGTGGGAAATTTGAGTTACTGTGGAAGAACTTTCGTGATGTGAAGAGATATTTGTGTTTCGTGAACCAGTGACATCACACAACTCCATCGAGTAACTATCCATTATTTATTTCACACATCGTCACATTTTTACTTTTTTCGGTAATATTTTTGACAAAATCCACATTCTATAAAGGTCATCACATGGATCATTTAAATGTATGAGTTTAAATAAATCAATATTTAATTTTAAAACATGAGCTGATTTTATTGACCATGCTACACATCTGTCAGGCACAAGACTGGTTAATTATAGTTGAATGGACATGCGAGCTTACGTTGATTATAGCTGTCTTATAAAATAACACAAATCCATTGGTTAAGCCTTCTATACTGCTGTGACAAGTGCTGTTTGTTAAGGACTTTTGGTTTCCACAAAAGCATCCATGCAGATATAAGATACATCAGCAACGATCTAAATATTTTCTACCTCTACACAACAAAAGCGAAACGTTAAATATTACTTCCAAAATACAACACTCACAATTCACGAAGCCATTTTACGCCTGAAAAAATTGGCCTAAAACAGAAACACCCACACAGAGAACCATTAACACTTAAGGGAAAATACACACAGACATTGGCATGTTAATTGGGAAGGCAGTGAAACATTGGGTTCATGGGATTCAGTGAAAATGCCCAAGAATTTGTAGAATTTCTGCAAATTACTCGAAATGCATGTGGCTTGGGGAGCAAACATAAGCCTGCTTAGAAGAAGAAAAAATACAATTAATAGGGTTTTAAATTCAACTGTATTTACGGTATTTAAAAAAAAGCACAATATAAAAAAAGTTCACAAAGCTATGCAGTTTTGGTTTGAAGGGATATGAAGATGAATTTTGATTTGTGTCGCATGTGGTTTACCATATTACAGTAGTGAATTATCAGTATGCATTAGACAATCCCATGCGTATTTATGAAAAGTTCACATTCACAAAACCTTAACTGCATCTGTGATAACGTCTAAATTCCTATGGCAGCCGATTTATGAAGGCTTGAACCACACTCATATGAATATTTGCAACGTATTGTAATTCTAACGTGATATCACATAGCCACGGTGTGATATTATACACAGACCAAATGGAATAGCAGGACTAAAAATGACAAGCGACACTGGTACCTACTATGTGTGTATATAGGCACATATTTTATACTTAACATGATTAGAAAGCATTAATTTTATTCAATTAATAATAGTGCCAAATACAGTAGGTCGATTTTGCTAAATTTGTAAGAATACATACATTTCTTATGCATCCTGTAATGCATTTAGAGTAATTGCTTTCAAATAGTCAATAACTTGAAGTCACTCGTCTACTTGACATTCCAATTTGGTGTGTACATTGTATTCTAACTTCATTTCCCACCATAGGCGCATGGATTCCTTTTTGTTAATCGATTTTGAAACTCTCCTCTCTCCCACATGATTATTTTGGCCAATTGGATTTATCCACGAATCAATGTACAACACCCACGTGACGTGGCTAGACATAGGAGGTCAAGCATTCTAGACATTGAGCCAGTTTGCATGGAATTCACGGGCTAAATCTCACTATCATATGATAATTCTGCAGGGCATCACTACCGTTAGCCGTAGAACCATGTGACCTTGTTTAAAGTAGGGGCATATGAAGATTTCAGGGGTGGAGGGGGGCAGCAGTGGTCAACGAACGTTATATAACACACTTAATATTTATGATGTAGGTGTAGAGCGATATATATTTGTAAATCGGGCATTGAGTCGTTACATGTTCCATGATCTGTTCTGGGTGACCAAACCCACAAACTGAAGTTTTTTACTTCCCATTTGTGCATCAAGTAACCGCATCTGCTATGGTTTGTGCGGATGCAATTTAGGGTTGAAAACATGTTAAACGCTAAACGGAATGAGTTACGAAACGATCTCCCCTTGTCTATCGTGCATTCCGCTCCAGCTCCATATGGACACCAGGAAAGGCTGGGACATCCACGGCTTAATTGTACAGATTTGTAAATGTTGTCCAACCCCCTATAATTATTGCAGTTCACATATTTAAAATGGCCATCTCACAGCCCAAAGACTTGAAGTCTTTGATTTTTAACCAACCGATTTATTTGCGTCCCACATATTTCAATATCGATGTCACGTTTATGTAATGTCTCTGTATTACTGGCTAACTAAGGTGCTATGAGAGTTAGAAGGTTGGCTGAGTGGCATGAAAAGGGATAACTTTCTGTGTTGTTGATGTTGGTGGAGGGGGCGGTGACAGTACCGTGAGGGGGGGGGGGGGACAGAGGATCGTGCTCTGAGTTCGGTGCTGAGGGTGGGGGTGGTCTTGTGCACTCTGGAGAGGATTGCTCACGAACAATCCCACTATTCTCCTTCCCGAAAGCTGACTGCAACCATGGTGAGCGGCCGGTTAAAAACTGCAAGGGTGTGGATGCTCTGCGTCGCTGTCCTGATGGACTTTCTCAACGTTGCCTTGGCTCAAAGAGTGAGTACCAACGATGCACCTTTCATATTTGTTAATACTATACACGACCCTACTGCACAAGCAGTGCATGCACTGTTTTTTTTGCGACGAAATGTTTTGTTTTAATATGATTTTCCAATTGCTTAAAATCATAAATGAATTGTTATTCAATTCGAATGTGTTTAGTCTTGTCCAAGCATAATATGCCAGTTTCATTGTTATTTTAGGATAGTTCTATATTTTATATGTGGGACATATGACATGTTCGGGAAAATAAAACGCTTAACATCATTACTTTGTCAAACTTTAACTTGTGCGTAGTTTCGCAATTGCAGGTGTATTTTACGAAAATTCGTCAATGCGTTTTGAGACCAGAAAAGACACGCCAACCTCATATTTAAGCAAAACATTTTTATCTCGTTATTTTAAAAAATGAACTGTACATTCCTCTATAAAACAAAACTGCGATGAACTTAAAGTTAAACTCAAATCCTGAATGTATGCATCCTAAATACGTTAAATAATAATCAGAGACCAATCTACTCATTTTATCAAAAATAACTGCATCCATGCACAACATTGTACTTGTTAACATTACATTATTTAGATTTTTTGACCACCATATTTACCGTCTTAATTGTGTGTTATTGAACATGTAGTTTATGTTTTAATAGCTCTAGCAGTCACACATTATTTCTATCCTTCATATGTTTTATACCCTTAAGGGGCACAACTATGACAAAGACCTGATTCATATTTGGTAGATAATCTGTCTGAAATTATATATTTTTTAAATCACAGCTAGTGTACGATGTCGTTGCATATGCAATGAGGAAGGAGCGAATACATTTCCTAGACGTAGCGCGATCACCACTGTTACACAGCTTCACGGTTCGAATCCAGCGGCCACCCTGGTTATTCAACTAAACTAAAAACAAATTACCAGGTAAAGCCCGCTGAGCTACAGAAATATTTTTCAGAAGCAACCTGGACACATGATAGCTCAACGAAGTGGCTTATTACATGGCATTTTATAGCAGCCAAATACTCTAAACGCGTGTGTCTAAATGTGGGGGGGAAAACCGGAGTACGCTGAAAAAATCTACGCGACCACAGGGAGGATATGCAAATCCAAAACATACAGGCGTCAGGGTTGGGATCGAACTCACGACCTTCCTTCATACTAGGCGAGGGTGTTAACATCGCGCCACCGTAGCGACTATTTCAAATCAGTGGAAGTTAAAGATCAACTAACATCATTCACAAGAGTAGGCCACCGTGTCCTGGCGCCAGAGTCGAAATTTGCCAAATAGGAAAGTTACTCACAAGTTGCTCAATTTAAAATATATATCGATCATTGCCCCTACGGGCAGATTAATGCCCCAAGTCACTCTCGCAAATGAGATTATCCTGGTCTATTATGCTCTCACCTCATTTGATTCAACATAAAATGTGGTCCTGCGGTGTTGGAGCGAATGTAGTAATGCATTCACTTGTTCCACGCTGTGTTATTAATTCGCACCTCCGATTACCACGGTTGGCTACATGCGGTGCAAAATAAGTGCAGCATCATACATGCTGCATTTTTGACACTGAATCTATATATCATCATTGTTAATGTGAAAATATGTCCGTATTAATTAATGATTTACCTATTGGGTTATGTGTTTGCTTTCTTATTTAGTTTTGTAATATTTAAACTAATAAATAGTGTAACATAGCAAGCGCGTTTTCATAGGCAATATTATGAGTCCTAACTAAATGTTGGATTAAGCAAATGTATCAAGTTAGTCGTGAGAATTGTTCTTTAACCAACTGGTGAGCCGAAGCAAAAATAACTAGTACTTGTACACGTGACAATTTTATTTGTTTGGTTGTGTTGGGTGGCGGAGGATCTGAACAACACAACACTTGTTTAGACGATTGCAGGGTCGAACCCATGAATAGTTTACAAATCAATTTAATCACAAGTGAATTTACGAATCCTCTGACCAAATCAGCTGGGATGCAACCTATCTTGTCAGATCTCAGAAGCTAAATAAAACCGAGCATGGATATCGTGAATCGTGCTTGGATTGGTGACTACTTGAACAAAAATAATGTTTTGTATGCTGAAGTGGGGCTGCCTTGTCAACAGAGGGCAGTGCAGCAAAATAATTGTACTATGCTTCAACGGCTGACTTTACTTTCCTGCCGTCACTCATACTGACGAGCATGATCAAGTATGGTCAATTAACCCTCATGGCCCAGATGCCATGGGGAGGCCCCCATCAAACAGTAGATCAATAAAAGGGCTGTTAAGTAAAATACAGAACACTAGGTTATTAAATAGGTGATTGGGCTGCAATATGCTGTAAAATATTAATGCATACATTGTAACGATTTAAACACAAAAGAGTGACTTTTTATTATGGAATAAGTAGGCAATCTAAACTACCTGATGTGATGGAACATGAATTCCCTTGTACGTAATATCTCCATTCATATTGACGCTGTTGTTTGTCTACTTTTATGAACACATCTTCTGTCTCGGTCCACAAAATACTGGATTGTGTAAACAGTTATAATGCCCTTTGTGCATATTCCACATTAAAGTAATAATACCCATTCAAGCATTGTACAATAATAATGATTACATAATTACAATGCAGGTACTCTACTTTATTTACCACTTTTTAACCTTGTGAGAAGCCATGAAGACCATTGGTGCCTCATTTGGCATTTTGCACCAATATATGCCACTCTTTTCTACGGACTTTTTCTTCAGCCGCAGTGTTTTCTTTCTTGGTGAGGCCTGTGGTTTATTATTTGGAGTAGTCTTCCCATTTACTGTATTCTCCGGATTACAAGACACCCAGTAAGTCAGATGCACCCGTAACTTGTGTCAATATCTCTCTCTGCCTCACACACACCAAATGGATTATCCAATGCACTCCCTACGTTTGCTTTAAAGCACGGAGGAAACAAGTGAGTGCGATATTTATTGAGTACTGCCGTGCTCTTTATTTGTTTATATTCTCACAGGTTATTATAATGCTGCTATAAATGTCCCTATAATTATACTCCACTTTGTTGAGCTATCATTTGTGGCCAGGTCGCCTCTGGAAAAAGCTGATAGCTCAGTGGGCTTTACCTGGCAAGAAAAAAAAATAGTTGTTCATTTGCATAGATGTTTTAAAGTGATTTGCTTACCTTCCCAATACTTTGCACTCCGATCGTCTTTTTGTATTGTTTGTGGTAACGTTCTGACCTGCCCCGACTGGACATCTGTGAAAACGAGTTTTTACAGCTCATCGGATTCCTCCAATAAAAATGAATTATGCTGGTAGGAACCTCCTGGTTACACCAGCCCACAGGGGATTATTGTGTCCGTCCATCGTGCAGGGAGGGGCTGGGTGGGGAGGGAGGGGATGGGTGGGGAGGGGCTGGTCACCCCGTGGTGCCCTTATAAAACTCAACGTTTAACCTATTCACGCCGGCTTGTGCCCGCCCTCACAGTCGGGCATATTTGCGGAATACACCACGCCGCCGTTGACCCTGGCCATTGACCGAGCAACCCAACGTTCCTACCAGCTCCCCCCGTAGGAATGTGTTTCTGAGGTACACGGCTCATGTCTGGCATGTGAGGTACCTCATTGCTGCTGTTGTTGACGACTCTGTTGCTGTGGCTCACGATAGGTAGAGCCTGTGACACCCCCGCGACCACGTGGGGTCCCTCGCCCCCCAGGATCTCCTGGAACCCCCGGCATCCCGGGGGTTCCTGGTGTGGATGGCGTTGATGTAAGGAGACTTCTTTTGCATCCCCCACCAACCTTCTCCCCTGTCTCGGCACCCTCTCTTCTGCCACCCACAATGCTTAAGGCTCAATTTTAGATTAATTCACCAGTGGAACCACAGTGGCGAGATGACCCTGACGCCTGCTGTATATTTGGAGTTTGCATGTTCTCTCCGTAGTCGCGTGAATTTTTCTCCGGGTTCTCCGTTTTTTTACCTCCACATTTAAAAAACATGCGTTGAGAGTATTTGGCTGCTGTACATTCCCATGTAATAAGCCATAATTTGTCGCCATGTCACTTCTGAAAAAGAGCTATATAGCTCAGTGGGCCTTACCTGGTAAAATAAATAGTTTATAGTGTTAAATACATGGGAGCAATAACTTGAACCAACAGAACTCTGAACAACATATCCCATGCATTCGAGCTTTCTATATACTATACATATGATTTAATTCATGATCTAATTCATGATTGATTTAGCGTTTGGTATAATGGTCAGCACACTGGGCTTGCAAACTCGAGGTCACAGGTTTGATCTCATGCCACCGGCAGTTGAAATAAATGTTAAGTCAATTATATTTTTTGCTCACACACGTAGTTCCTTTCTGTCACAAATCTGCCACTTCAAGCGCCATCACCACAATACTAACAAAGATAAAAAATAAATCAAAACAATTCTATACAATGATAAACACAAATATATCCGAGCTATAGTTGTTTAAAATATAATTTTTTTTTAAAGTAAGTTGTGGCTGTAAGTTGTTGCAAGCAAGTGCAAAGAGATGTGTTTTGAGTTGTGATTTGTATCTATGTATGCATTAACCTAGTGAGCATTGACTGTGCATATTGATTCAGAGAGTTGTTCTTAGAGGTTTGGCGCCACAAATGAGAAAGATCTGTCCAGCCCCGTGGTTTTGTGTTTGGTTTTTGGTGGTTGGAGGAACGTTTGAGTCAAAGAACGAAGTGATTTGTCATTTTGCTTGATCTGTATGAAGTTTCTTATGTAAGGTGGAACTTGGTTGTGTATTTTTTTGTGTGTTAAGCGGATTATTTTGCATTGTATTCTGTATTTGATGTGTAGCCAGTGTACGTTATTTAGATTTCGATTTCAAGCTTTCGTGACTGCAGAGATTCATCTTCTTGGTTCTTTCGGTAAGTCACGTAGAAGGGAAATAATAAAATAATAAAAATAAAACATAATAAAATACAATTCTCACGACGTTTCGGCCACAACGCAAGCAGCCGTCCTCAGGTGAAGAACAGCGCTGTCTTTCCGACAGAAAGAACCAAGAAGATACGTTATTTATAGTTTATAAGATGTGCAATGATTTTAACAATCTTTATATTCCCCCCACCTCTGTTAACCCAGCAGTTTTAATCGTTATGCCATTGTTAGTTGATCAGCTGGTAGTGTCTGGTATGCGTGTACTCCCCCATCTTCAAAGTTTTCTGACAAGAATACCTTAGAGGATGAATACCTTAGAGGATTTCTTTGGGTTCTATACTTTTCTTCTATATGCCAAACAAACACGAGTTCATGGAATTGGTTTAAACATTCCAATGCATGACCCTCCTTAAAAAACATTGGAAGCATTTGTATTGTTATTAGATAGTTGTGTACCATTCTGTATACGATGTATACAATACTGCAATAGCAATAGTCAAGCAACCTGATATTTGTAGTGTGTTGTTTGTAAGTGTATGTACTGTGTATTATAAGTGAGAAGCAGTGGTGTACAAGGTAGCACGCTCAAATGAGTACCTAGTGCAGTGTGTAAAAATAACTTCTGGAGAGACAAAGGCGGATGGGCGTGGTGCTGGCTACTTACCTCCTCAAGTGCCGTGCCGGCTTTCATAGGTGCTCGCTAACAGCACTTGCCCCAACAGTCTGTTCATGTCAAACCGGGGGGGATCATTTGTACAATGTGTACTCGACCATTAAAGTATTTGAATTGAATTCGTTTTCGTGGTGTTGTAGGGAGACCGTGGGCCCCCTGGACTTCCTGGTTCACAAGTGAGTTCTTGTATTTTAATTCTATTCTATCCTTGCGTGTGATGGCAATATGTTGAGGAACTAAATGCCAATGCCGAGGTCTTCTCGCCACGAGAGGGCTTCGAGAGAGAGTTTGTGTAGTTTTGATCTTCCTCCATTGAAGGCTCACAGACTACAGTGGTACACTATATGGCCCATTGTTTTGCTTGCATGGCCACAGTCACACTACTGTGGAATGTGTCTTTAATTTTCCATCCATGAAGTACATGTGGTCATCGGACTGTTGATGTTCTGATAGTTAATTCAGTGTCTCTGCGGGATGTCTTAGCCAGAAGGTTTCGAATGAGGTATTTGTGCCAGACGTCCGTATGATCTAATGATGGCTCATGAGACAAGCCAGTATCTCTGAACGTTGTACAACTAATACATCGCATATAACAATGACATTGAAAAATGTGACTTTAGTTTCTTCAATATCAAGAATTTTGTCAATACAAAATACCAAACAATTATGTGACCAAGAAATGAAGGTGACGCATGCTTTGGCAGATGTTGGAAATGAGGATGTTTGAAAGGATCAGCATAATATCAGTAGCCCGTTGAAATGGGAGTCAATTGAAGAACAATTAAATGGATTTTTGGAAGGATGTTTGATATAATTAACATATTAAATGTGACCATTCCCAAATTACAACGAGGCTGAGATGACCCAGGCTTTGGATTCACGAGCGGGCAGCTGAGGCAGTGCAGTCAATATTCAATGTCACTAACCGATGAAACTCAACGCAGTTTGAGTGAAACGTCATTGTATGTTGATGTTAAATTCAGTCATTAAAGTCTTAAGGCACCTGTTGAGGTGCTTTGTTGGTCAGAATTTTATCAATACATCGTCACGTATAAATAATATCTTGTGAAAACGTGAGAATCTTGTTGGGTGGTGGAGGGTTAATGATGATAATGTTGATCTACAACTACCACATGTGCCCTCACCCAAAACAGTATTGGATTATATATTTCACCAAATATTTATCTTGCATACGATCAAGTCCTCTGCACTATTATCATAGTGCCTCTACCGTGGAAAAAAAAAAGCAGAACATACCCCTGCTCCTTTCATCCACCGCCCTATTTCGCTGCTGTTCAAGCATTGGTAAGATGTCCGATGTTTACAGAGGACTGCGTGGATTGTTTGAACAGTGATTCACTTTGTTTGTGTCAAACAGGGCCCGAAGGGGGAGCCAGGAGAACCAGGGCGGAGCGGCCCACCCGGTATTCCTGGACTGCCAGGCGTAGACGTGAGCCGCTCTCGTTTCTCGTCACGTGATCTATGACAAGACCTACTCGACTCCGAAACCGTCGTGTCGCGCTATAAAACCAAATTCGGGATTTATTGTCTTTCGCATGGGCACGTACAAGTCCACCGAGGTTTTGTCATCACGCACACAGGGGCCAAATGCAACCTTGTCATGTGCTGTGCGATGGATTTTTTTGTCAGATATTTAACTAAAACAATTAAACACGATTAAACTATTTTTTTATTTTACCAGGTAAAGCCCACTGAGCTATATAGCTGTTTTTCAGAAGAGACCTCGCCACAAATGACAGCCCAATTTAGTGGAATATCACGTGGAAATGTATAGCAGTCAAATACTCTAAAATGCATGTTTCTACATGTGGAGGGAAAAACCGGAGGACCCGGAGAAAAAATCCGCGCGAACACGGGGAGAACACGCAGACTCCAAATATACAGCGGGCGTCAGGCTCGGAATCGAACCCATGTCATCCTGTATACCAGCACATGGCCTGCAAGCGAACATTGGCTCCAAGAGCCTCAGAAAAAATACTTTGCGCATACTAACATAACGGTATTTAAGGTAAGTAAATACAGGCTGGCAAAGAAAGTAATCACGTACAGGTTGACAACAATTCACTTAAATACGCGCGGGCTCAAAAAGGCATCACGTACAGGCTAACAGTTGCCAAGAAACTCGCTTCTGGACTAATACAAATGAGTAGCAGGGTCGACAATGGAGAAAATTCTTACATTCGCATGTCGCCTAGAAGAACACATTCATCACACGATATATTATATATCAATGAAGAATGCAAGATAATATCTAAATTATGCTAATTGTACAAAATGTTATGGTTTTCACATCGCATTAATTTTCACACACACGTTTAGCACTTTAGCGAGTTATTCATTCTGTCTGTGTGGGGTGTACCGTCATTACTGTATACGGCATGCATGCTGAATTTGTACGAACACTAACACACGCTGCTGGAGACCCTCTCATCACGAAGCATGTTGTCCCTCTCTCTGGCAGGGGATAGCAGGCATCACGGGGCCACCTGGGGAGCAGGGTCCTCCTGGCCCAAAGGTACATTCTGTCAGAATTATGATGATGATGATGATAATAATTTACAGCCTGTGTCAATCTACTGCTGGATGAAGTCCTCTCCACGTGCCGTGTTGGTCTTCGGGGTTGTTTGATCGTACTTCAGTGCAATGGTCAGTGAGGGTTGGTGAGCGTGTGAGCACAGGGCTGGATCAATGCATTGGCCAATGATGTTAGCCATGGCATGGAATCGAACTATGACACCGCCTGGATTATAGTACAGCAAAGTGTGACAACCACTGTGCCACCACTCCCAGCCAACTCAAATGAGTAGATTATACTTGACTGTCTAGATATCTGGTCATGATGGCACTTGTCTGCATTCTAGAGGCTTTTAGCAGGGTTGGTGGAACAAGCACCAATGATACCTGTATTTAAAATACACTTGCAAGGCAATAAGGTTTATGTAGGAGACACTATATCAAGTGGGTTTCTGATCAACATATTCTTAGGTTTTTTTCGGTAAAGTCACGTAGGTAAAACATTTAAATTAATAAAAGTAAAATAAAATAATATATAATATAATTTTATTAATTTTAATGTTTTACCTATGTGACTTTACCGAAAAAAACCTAAGAATATGAATCCTTGCAGTCACGAAAGCTTCAAATCTAGAATTTCTGATCAACGTGTGTGTTTTCTTCCGAAGAGCTTTGGGGTACGCACACTGACTACGCACCCAACCATAATAGCTCAAAACAGGACCCTCCTAACAACAAACTACTATGGCTCAGGGAAGCTTCCTGGGTGTATTTGCAACATGGCCCAGTGGTAGCGCATCCGTCATTTGTTGCAGAGGTTTGCGCTTCGATTACAGCAGACTGGCTGCCCCTGTTATGACTGCTTCGCGGAATAACCGTAACAATTTGCACCGTCTGTTTCATTGGGATTGCACGTAGCAATCGTCTAATGTTCACTTGCAGACTATGCGCTAAGTCAACTCCAAAACGCCCTGGAGTATAGGGCACCATGTCAAGCACAAGATAGCAATAATTATGCATTTATATGTATTAGAGCACAAATAATAAAAATGGGCACTTTAAAAATAGTTTTCCACATAAATGTGCAGTGTTAAGATTAATTATCATAACACAATGCAGTTAGACTATTGATTTTGTAGATTCATGTTGGCTAAGCGCACCATTTATATTCGTGCCTGATCTTTAATCAATAGAGAAACAAGAGCTTGGGCAATTTATCCAGAGTAATGGTCTTCAAGGACTATTAATTAAAGCACTGCCAGTATGCACGTGTTTCTTGATCTGGCGCAGACACGGTGAACTGACAGTATCGAAAAGAATTGCATTTGTATTTGTACCACACGATGAACTGACAGTATCTAAAAGAATTGCATTTGTATTGGTACCACACGGTGAACTGACAGTACCGAAAAGAATTGCATTTGTAATTGTACCACACGGTGACCTGACAGTATCAAAAGGAATTGCATTTGTATTTGTACCACACGGTGAACTGACAGTATCTAAAAGAATTGTATTTGTACCACGACAAAAAAAATTGTGAGTAAGCCTATGCCTGTGACAGAATCACCTTGAATTCACACAACCTCATCATAGCTCGGAAGCAGTTGGTGTGAGCCTGGTTCGTGCTTGGATGTTGGTGGCCATCACCACGCATGTAACAGATGTTGTAGGCTGCTGCAGAGCTATGTTATTAGCAGAGGGCAGTGCAGCATAATACACTTTTGTACTCTAACTTTGCTCCAAGGTCTATGCTCCCCACCTTCATCTATCTCCACTGCACTGGCCAGCTTGGTGAAGTATGGTCTAATAACCTGCACGTTATTAGACCATACACATTGCATTAATTATTAGGCTATTGCACCCCCATGACCTGCACGGGGGAGACCCTCATCCAGCAGTGGTTTTACAAAGAACCAGCCAATGTCATGTAAAACAACAATCAATATAGGGTTATAATGATTATCAAACATTTTGCCCAACATTGAAATTGACAACTTATTGTAAAATGAAAAAAAGTACACTTTCTTTTTAACGTTTGTAATTCGGTATAAATACACGAGTCAACATTTTCACTGCTCTAATTTGCCATACTGCTAGTTACTAAACAGATGGAATGATCCGATTGATCTTAAAAGTGCTTTAAAATATACGTATATAAATTACTGTAAAACAAAGCTTGTATTATTTAAAGTCACTCAGATTGTATTTTAAATTAATGGACAGTCATGCACATGATAGATCATACACGCAGGTCTGCATATCCACTACATTGTAACGTTAAGCAAGTGCGATTGACAAGTTAGGCCAAATTATTAGGAGTGAGGTGGATTGTGGTATCGTGCGTTGGCGAGTGTCAGAAGGCCTTCATCTTGACTTGGATAGACGATGACTGATGCTGATGATGCATAGAATAATGTCGTCCTTGTGACATTTCACAAAAGAGGAATCAAACTATTATTTTTTAATGACCGCAAGAATGATTGACATAGCCCGAAATGAAAGCATGTCTCCAAGGAGGTGTACATTATAATACTACGCAATGCAAATGTTTTGCTCCTATGACATTTGTGCTGAGGAATTCAGGAATGGAAAGCAGAGGGGCTGTGTGTTGTTTAATCTTTCACTTCAAGGCTAATGACAAGTCAAACATTTAAAATCCCCAGCAACTCTGCACACATGCCCAAGCAGTCTGTTGACATTGTGACTTGCAAATAAGCCCTGGAGAATGAAAGACTGCTGCTGCTGCCTTGTGTTGCCCCTGTTCCTGACATCGAATGCTACTGATTAAGAAAACACAATGGGAATGTACACTTAAACATCGTAGCACTACTTAATTTACACCGTTTGTCTAAAAAGCCAATAATGGCTTAAAACACGTTTTATATTTATGCTCCACATCAACGCATCGATTTTTGTACGCTATTGTTATTTGCTGGTCCCTTATTATACACCGAATGCTCTTGTCAATAACATCTGGTAATATAGTAGCACCTGTTTAACAAACCTGACTGCTAATGAGGCCTAGAATGTTGAAACTGGTCCAGAGTTACTTGCTTCAACAAATGTGGCTTAATATTGGTCTTGAAAGCGTACAGGCTAATGGTTTTAAACACACACATTTTCAAAATGTGTGATTCAAAATCGATTTTCGGGTCAGATCGAATAATTAATATGCGTGTCGTACACCCTTCTCCACCCAACACAGCCAAAGAATAAAGTTTCTACTTTAACAAATGTTTAACCATTTTGTTTAACGTTGTTTTGCTGGTAGTTACAGGCAGCAGAAATCTGGAACCTGCCTGTTGTGTGCGGTATAGGAGAGTTGATGACACATTTTATTTCAACGTCTTGACCCCCATGTTAAAATGTGTATTTACGTGAGATATATAGACTGGAGGTCTGCTTCTATTCAATTACAAATAAATCCAGCGTTGTTGGTTGATGAATACACTTGCGTGTACAATGTACATTGGTTTATTACAAGCAGATGCCACAGTTATGTTCAGTGGAGACTGCACCACTGGTTGCATGCACTGAAATATGCTGCATTCATGGGGTGTAACTTGCTACCCTTTTCTTATAGGGTGATACCGGTCCTGCTGGTCCAAAGGGGATGCCTGTGAGTGTTATTTCCCACCAAACATTTCCCATTCAAATAAAGTCATCAAGCTGTGAATGTTATACCCAATTGCTGATGTTGCATATTTTAATACCATTGCTTATGTTTATGGCATTCAGGGATTGGGGATTCCTGGGCCTCCTGTGAGTACATTTGTGATTTAAAAAAATGAACGTAAAACACCACCGTTCCAAAGGAACGTTTTCAACTCACACATTGATGATCATGACATAAATTACACAGAACAAATTAGCTCAACAGTTTCAAGCCCAAAGTCAGTTCCATTTCTGTATGTGTGTGTGTAATGTGCGGGGCACCACTGTGCATCGAGGAAAGGAAATTATTTCTGTAAAATGGGCTACATGACAATTTCTTACAAAAATGCCTTCAAGTTGCTTTAAAACAGACGGCAGTCGTTCAGGTTTAAGGAAGCCGCAGGCCAGAGGGTAACCATTGGTTGGGGTCACGGTCTGTCTGCTAACCTCTATAGGGCTACACGGAGGTCTGGCTGACTTGGCAAAAGAAGGCAGGGTGAGTGGGCAGGGTGGTTGTCTTGTGCAGAGAATATGCGTGGTGCCAGTGTTCATCGTGGGTTGACAGTGCTAGTACCGTAATTGGTCTGGGGAAGGGATTGAGCAGCCGTTTCTGAGACAACGTTCCTGGAGTAAGCTGTGGAATTTGCAGGAGGAACTTCGCTCCTCCACTTGGCATCTCAGGAAGCCATCGAGTGGATCCCCAAACTAGACACCCCATTAAATGCGTTTCCCATCTTACAAACGAAGGAGTTTGCGAGTCGTGCTCTGTCTGAGCGAAGCACCCGACTTCAGTGACATCGTGGTGCCTGTAAAATACAGTCGATCAAAGAGGTAGCTGATCTGTGTGAGGTCTCTGCATACATTTTTTTATGCGTGGGTGTTTTGTGCGCTTTCCAGTTTTATTTATTACATTGAGGCTATTACTGGGATACAAATATAAATACTGTAGATGGTAATTGAAAAAAGTGGCAGGACTAGGTACTGTAGGTTGTCCTAGCTTTCCTGGCATCTGATATATTTTTTTATTATATATTTTCTGTCATTTAATAAATGTTAATGATCCCCAAGGCTTTATTACGCTTATAAGAGGGCCCAAGCGTATGGTTTCATGTCCACTCTTGAAGCAGCCTTTTAAAATAAAAATAGTATATTATGTACACTTTATAGGAGATGTCGGGATAATTGTACCCTTGTTGTTTCATTTCTCCAGGGTTTGCCAGGTGCAGATGGAGTTGGTGGGGACACTGGTAAACCCGGGCCAGTGGTAAGTTTATTTTGCTCTAAAGAAACAACTGCTTGATCAGCTTTCAAATGATGGTTTGAATCAGCTCTCTTAATCCCAAGGGCATTGCCTGGGGTTACGCATTTTCTCATGATAGGCTTTAAAATGAAAAGCTTCAAAAACAATCTTGTCTCGATATGGACTACTTCCTTGATTTGCTAAGGTATTATTTAAAGTCCCACGCTTGCCTGTGTTGCTGCTGTAGTGTTGCAGTTTGCACACTGAACTTACAAATGCAGAGGTCACCCGAAGCAGCGGTCAACTTCCTTAAATCCTCCCGCACCTTGTTCCGTATGTATGCATGTATGTTGAACTTCTTTCACACCGTATGCATATCCAACCGTGTTAATCGGAGGTGCATCCGGTGGGGTAAAGTGTGGGCACTCTCACCTCTTCCACTATGTCTTGACCGCGTTGGAAAAGAAGGCCACAGCATCCTCGAGAGGGGCTCTGTAGAGCTTCCTCTAGTGGAGGCCCTGCTGCCAAGCCGTGACGTGAGCAAGTAATTGAAGGGCTGCAGCATCATATTTACCTTGCATGGCACACAGTGATGGCAAATCAAGGTTAATTTGCCTTAAAATTCATTGCAATTTCTGCGTAACAAATATCTACAATATAATGCAATGTCTGCATAACTGAGCATTGCTTTGTAATTAAATAGTGCGTGGTTGTTATTGTTTTCAAGATAAAATTATCAGAACATACGGTGTATTCCCACATAAGTGTGTATTTTCATACATTTTTCGCCTTTGTCAATCCACGGATAGATGGAGGCTTTTCCTCCATGCCTCGTTAGCAATGGTTGTTTATTACTGTACATCACCGCACGTGCAACCCTATTGGAAGTCGAGTGACTTCACGTATATGTTATGGTCAGGTAAATTATATGGGTCACTTTGAGCTTTTATTAATTTCTGGGACATGATCAATCTATGTTTTAACTTTGTACTCATGTACGTGGAGGAGTGGTGGCACAGTAGTTAGCGCACTGCATTGTGCACCCGGTGAACCTGAATTTGCTCCCAGCCATGGCGAACATCAGTGCCGAGTGATGTCAAAGCTGATCCTCCACATCTCACCCACCTTGACCTGTGTTGCTGTGGCCTCCTCTTAATGAGACCATTATTCCCCACCCCCCCCCACCAATACCTCCCTGTGTGTTGCAGGGTCCAGTTGGTCCACTAGGCCCTCCGGGCCTACCTGGGCCCATCGGCCCTCCGGTATGTACTTCTGGACACACTCAATGACACAGGGAAACTGGGCAGGGGAGGGGGGTAATTTCAGAAAACCTCCCACTGCCCAATTAATCCCTCCCTCCGGATAGCAAAGTGAGACTGGACAAGGTGTAATGTTAAACCACCGGGGAAATTGCGGCACAATGTTTTTATAAGTTGTGTGCCTTTGGTGAAAATGGTTCCTTGATCATTTCCAGCCGTCAACACACATGGTCCGAGTAACAAAAACGTGCATTTACAAATGTCATCTAAAGATTGTGAGTGTTACTTTTTTCTAAATCAGCATTTTAGAAAACACTCATTTCAAGCTGATACATTTGTAAAGTTATGCAGAGTACTGCAAAAGGAAAACGATGGAATCGTTAAATAATGAAAACTCTTTTTTACATTATCAAAGAAACTACACGGTAATTGTAAAATACTTCATGTATGAAATGTTCAGACATATTAGGTCCATACATAGTTTTCTGAAATATTACCTATTTTGCTATAAAATTATGATAGCATTGTATTTTAGATGTGCCTGAACATACATGTATCACAAGGATTATCAAACTTTGTCTAGTATCTGACTAACACTACTTAGATTATGCATTATACATGTTTGCATCATGCAAATGTAATGGTGTATTGTAATCTAAAAAAAAATACTTAATTTGTAAAGTGCACAGTTTCCGTAGATTTAGAGGCGTGGGAAACCACAGAAAAGTGGGATGGCAGCCAGAACCAGTGTCAACCATTGCCCAAGCTCCGTGGCCCTGGATTGGGATATTATGACAATTTCGACTGGGAGTTAGACGATATTTGTGCGATCTACCAACCCTTGCCTCCACAGCCTATTAACCTATTTTCTATTTTACCAGGTAAGGCCCACTGAGCGTTGTAGTTCTTTTTTCAGAAACGACCTGGCCATAAATGACAGCTCAACGAAGTGGAAATCGATAGCAGCCACATACTCTAAACGCTGGATTACACGTACACCATCACTCTTAGTTTTGTCATTAATGCCATACCTAAAATTGTATAGAGACAGATTCAATATTAATGTAAAATAAATGAAAACTCTTTCTATTGTTATGGCTTTTTATTTGTAAATGCCACGTGCACTCTACCTTGGGGTCAAAAGTAATTGCGGTTACAGCAGCATTGTTAGCTGAAATTAGAATTTCAATTGCATTGTGATTGCAACTCACTGATGAAACATACAATTACAATTGCAATTGACCCCAGATCTGATCCACATAGAACACTGGTTTCACATACGTCTAGCATGATGCTGAGCATCATCCCTCACAGATTAATCGTAATAATTTTAAGACCCAGTAATTAATTGCCTCATTTATGCAGGGTCCACCTGGGGTTATAGAATTTGACAGCCTTGGAGAAATTAAGGTAAGTCATTGTGTGGCATTCCCTGATTTAAATAACTAAATGCACCACATGTAATGTGAATGACAAGAATGCATGCATATTTTTGTCCCGTGATTTCTGAAAGTATTCCTTAAACACAATGCAAGAGGGCAATGGTGGTAATTGTACTGTTGATGTTCCAGTGCCCTCCCTCTTGCCCTCCGGGCTTTGCTGGCTACCCTGGCTTCCCAGGCATGAAGGTAATATGGCACAAAACAAGCATTCATTCTTTCTGTATATACTTGCCTTTTGCCCGTCCAAGGACGGGTGTATTGCAGTAAATCTGAAACTTGCAAGCGAAAAGCAGACGACGACGTGATATTCATTGCATGAATTCGTGTGCAATTTGTAAGGGCACGGTGACACAGACATATTTCATTTTAAGGTTATAATCCCTTGTTCATCATGACGTCCTTTTTACTTTGATGTCTCAACAGCGTTATGGAGACCGCGTGACGTGAGGGTTCTGCATTTGTAGTGAGGGTTGTCAGTAGGGCTGAACGATTTGGGGAAAATAGCTTATTGCGATTTTTATGACAGATATTGCGATTTGATTTGCGATTACATTTTTTAGTCAAGCTTCAGTTCAATATCCACTGTGTAATAGATTTAAAACATGTGATGGAGCATTACCACATGATACCATCAAAATTTCAACTGCTCGATATATTCTAATGCAAGGATGAGAACTTAAAAGATATTAATTGCTTCCAACATGTATTTATTAAAATGTTTTAATTGAAATAGAACAACAAACATAGAACAATTGTTAAGTTAAATAAATAAAGTTATAATAATAAAAAATACAATAAGAAAGTAATAGGACTTTTCAAATCGCAAAAAATTGCAGCCTTTGCGATTTACTAATTGCATTATTTCAAATTACGATTTCGATTTGAAATCGATTAATCGTTCAGCCCTAGTTGTAAGTTTATGCCGAGGAGGGGGGAGTAGGCGCATGGGCCCCCCATGTGGAGTGACGTCAGCCGCTAATTATTATGAATGGGGTGGGGGTGTCCATTTGGAGGACGTCACCTATTGTTAATGAATGGGGCTGTTCGATGTGCAGTAATGTCACCTGCTCATGATTATTAATGAGGGGAGCTGGTTGACTTGGAGTGACGTCACGAGCGTTGCACACAGACATTCTTGGCTCATTATAGTAGGCAATAATAATAATAATGGGGGAGGGGTGTCCATTTGTAGGACGTCACATGCTCGTGATTATTAATGAGGGGGGCTGTTCGATGTGGAGTGACGTCACGTGTGCATGATTATTAGTGAGGGGTGGAGTGCTCCATATTAAGTGACGTCACCTGCTCATGATTATTAATGAGGAGGGTTGAGGGGTGTCCATTTGGAGGACGTCACATGCTCGTGATTATTAATGAAGGGGGCTGTTCGATGTGGAGTGACGTCACGTGTGCATGATTATTAGTAAGGGGTGGAGTACTCCATAATGTATTAAGTGACGTTACCCGCTCATGATTATTAATGAGGAGGGTTGGGGGGTGTCCATTCGGATGACGTCACCTGTTCATGAATATTAATGAGGGGGGCTGGTCGATGTGGATTGACGTCACGAGCGTTAAGGACAGACATTCCTGGGTGATTATAGTAGGTATATAAACAGAAGAAAAAACCCGAAAAAAAGAAACTTTTTTTTATAAAATAGTTTTTATTTATTTTATAGGACAATTTAATATCATTGCAAGTTACATAAACTCCCCATTAAAAGCTGCAAGGAATATTGCATTTGAATTCTTGATACACTGACATTGAATGTAGGTCCTGGGAAGTGAGTGTGAATAGAGTGTTGCTAAGTGCCCTACAGTAACCTGCACATGGCTCCCCGTGTGAGCTCAGCTCTGCAAAAGGAGCCATTGTGCAGCTGGGTGCATTGCCTGAATATAGACCGACAGGAATTAAAACAACACGGCTATTGAGGTTTTTTTACTGGCCGTGTTTAATTACATTTCACATGCGCCATTACCTTCATTTGGCCAGGCTTAAGTAAAAGTAAAGGACTTCAATGTATTTTTTTAATTAATCAGATGATAATCACCACCATCATCATCCATGATACCCAATAATTGGGCATCTGTACATGGACAGTTTTTATTATTTGGCTGTGTTGGGTGGAGGAGGGTTTACGACACGCATTGTTACAAGACAACCTAACCCCAAAGAAAACAATTATGAACTACGATCAATCCACTGCTGCATCACACCTAGCCATGCTGTTGCCATCTCTCATGATGCTGCTAAGTAATAGTCGTTCCTTATTCTTGACCATCGGCCGTCATCACTCCTTGCAACATGAAAAATCCAAGCCCGATTTTAACACATTCCTGCGGAGGGAGCTGGTAGGAACGTTGGGTTGCTCGGTCAATGGCCAGGGTCAACGGCGGCGTGGTGTATTGCGCAAATATGCCCGACTGTGAGGGCGGGCACAAGCCGGCGTGAGTAAGTTAAACGTTGAGTTTTATAAGGGCACCACGGGGTGACCAGCCCTTCCCCACCCAGCCCCACCCCTCCCACCTCCCCACCCAGCCCCACCCTCCCCACCCAGCCCCTCCCTCCCCACCCAGCCCCTCCCTGCACGACGGATACAATAATCCCATATGGGCTAGTGTAACCAGGAGGTTCCTACCAGTATTAACAATTTGCATGGTGCCGTTAACTTGTGCATGTTCTAAACTCATGAAGTCATAGATTCGCGTGACAGAGCACAATTAACACTCCACGCCGTCAGTGGGCCTCGATAAATAGGTTTGCCGTACAGGGCAAGGCCTCCGCGCAGCCACCCTTCACGGTTGGGGGGTGTTCATGACAACCCACACTGCAGTTGTGACACCGTACGAACGGTGTCACAAATCGCTGATGACTGTCCCACTGACAAAGTTCAGCGGAGCTCTATGAGAGAACTGCACATGGCCACCATGGACACTACCTCAATTATTGGCGATTCCGCAAACGCTGATTGAATTGAAACGCATTTCTCACTTAAATAAATGCATCCGATTAGCACGGTTGCCTACTTAAAGGTGCAAAATAAGTTCAACATACGAACGTTTTATTAATGGAACTTAAAACTTCACGAGAATCAGTCGTATGGGCAGATGCTTGAGGTCGGATTGGCCAACGTGTGTTGGCAATGTTTTGAAATCAGTTTACAAATGCTAATCGCACCAACTTGAAGGAAGGCAAAAGACAATTATCGCTGTGTTGTGTTTCTCAGGGGCACAAGGGCCACAAGGGCGACGTTGGTGAAGATGGTAAGATGGGTAACAAGGTGAGAGTTTCATTTGCTCCTGAAAAGGAAATATTTCCTGAAGGTTTTCATGACTAGCTATTCCTGAACAGCATTAAATATCTTCCTCACAATTTTGGTTGCTGTAAACAGGGTTTTGGTTCATATTAATTAAATAAATACTACAGTACATCCAGTATATTATACAGTACTGGGTACACAATCATGAAAATAATTCTACGTGAAGGGCTAATGCTAATGAATATATTTCTCCCAATATTATTTTATAAAACATATACGTACCGTTATCTCAGGATTAGAAGACACACTTCCCCCTTGTGCTTTTAGGCAAAAGTTGGGGGTGAGTCTTTTAATTTGTTCGCAGTGCATGAGGGTGACCATATCTGTTTGACTTGATACCGGGTGCAAGGTTCACGTTCGTCTTCCTTTACGGGGCGTCTTAGAATCTGGAGAATACAGACAATAAATAACTTCAGAATGTACACGAAGCAGTTGCTACTCGCCCCTGTCAATTATCTTTCGTCTTGTTCACTTAAAGACCCTGGCTCAGCTGAAATCAAGATCCACGAACGAAGGGCAGCGGTTGAATGGACCCACTGTTGCTTTTTTTTTTAACACAGTGTCCCTGATGAAAAAGCTCTGTGTGCCTCATGGAAGTTGGTGAACAGGTAAAGTGCACAGAAGGACAATGGGTGGCGATAACTTCACCGAACGTCTGATTTTTCCAGGGCGACACTGGCCCCGCAGGGGTAACGGGGGAACAAGGCACCGTGGGTTTTCAGGTAAAAACCGTGACCCTACCAACCGTCTAACTCGGACGTGTGTGCGCGCGCGTGCGTGAACCCGGTCGAGGAAGGGTCAGTGGGTACATCGCTAATACAATGTAGTTAGGAAGTTCTATTGTGCTTAAATATAGCAAAGCGACAGCCGCTACCTAACACGGAGTTGCTATTCATTGCACCGCAGGGTGACCAACAGACTTCATCCAGCCAATAGAAAATACCATGTGGACATGGACAAAGGAGCCACTTGACTTAATTCAACTCTGAAGGAAAGTGAAAGCTATACCGTAGTACATTAGAAACGTAATGTAGCACATATTACTTGGGTTCAAAACAGCTTGACTCGGTGGACAGATGCTGTTGCCGAGGTCGCGGGTTATGCGATCGAAGTGTTATCTGAGCCGAAGATTGAAACCTGTTAGAGGAAGCTTCCAAGTGAGAGTTCTATTGCCTCGCTCCTGCATGTATGTTGAACGTCTTTCGCACCGTGCGTAGCCAACCATGCTAATCGGAGTTGCGGGGGAAGGACAACAAACTAAAGATGAAGGCCAGTTCTCAAGAAATACGTTTTCAATCGAGATGTTTAAGTCCAAAGCTCCAGTGGCTTCCTAATATTGAAAGAAAGAACATTCCAGACGGCCGCAAAAGCACATCCGAAAGCATGCGATGCAGTGCCCGCCTTTGTTCCATGGTTAACCAAAAACCACTGCTGTGAGGATGAGCGGAGTTCGCGTGGTGATTTATGCTCCACGAAGTGGGTGCTGATGTTTCTCTTCTTAAATTCACTGAGAATCACGAAACGCTATCTCGGCACTCACCCACGCCCCGGCCCCAGGACTGCCCCATGCATGTCACCCTCACCCTGCAGTTAGCCATCCCCTGGTAAAATCAGTCAAACGGTCGCATCGCCCATGACGAAGTGCGTGGGTTGCTGCATATGTAAGGGTGCAAATAAACATTTTGAATTTGAATATGTGGCAAATATTATTGAGGATTATCATCAATACAAATTAAAGTGATCTGTCTTGGTACACTGCTATGGACAATGACGCGTGAGCTCCGAGTACAGTGAAGTAATTTGAGGCGTATGCTTCGTTGACTTGGGAACGTTTTGCACACCGTCTTGTGTGCAGGGTGGCAGAGGCCTTCGAGGGCCCCAAGGAGAAGCTGGCCCTGCAGGCGAACGCGTGGGTATCCCATCATGCATTTCCAGGCCGTGTTTACATCAGCCAACGTGTTGTTCGTGCACAATATATAATGTTCGTTAGTGTCAGTCGATCGCGTTAGTCAGACCCAATTTGTCAGGTCGATTGATGGCATAGCAGTCAAGGTCAGTCCGCTCCTTATCACTCTTACATTGCTGCTGCCATGGTTATTTTTCTCATTAACTTTACTCTATGGGTTCCTCCACCCATGCTGAGGACTCAGTCTCCCAGACTGACTGTCTCATCTCATCCACCCTATGTTCAACCACCACACTGCAGCTCAAAACATTCCTCTTTATACTTCCCTCCTATTCTCTTAACCTCCTTTCCCAAGTTCGTATAACCTTGCTCAATTCAAGAAAAATATTAGCCCTTATCTATTACACTTTCAAAAGTGACGTTTGCTGTTATCCACTTTGGACATCTGCTCAGCGTTGATGGTGTAGAGTATATCTAAATGCAGATTTACTATTTATCAGGAATGTCGTACAAAATACTGCAACATAACATGGGTTTCCATGGTTGATACTTAAGAACTAACGTTAATTAACAAGGCTAAGAGTGTTGAAGGCAAGTGTCAATCGGAAGCACCTATTAAGACCGCCACAATATATGAAGTGGCTGTTGTAGCCAGGACCTAGCATACCACCCCTCCTCTGCCCAGTGCTTACGTTGACAACACTGATCCAGGTGCTCTCTTTACTGTGAGTTGACTTGGAGGTGGCCCGTGCCAAGTACAGATATAAACCGACAAACTGCAAATGTACATACTATAGATGTGCGTAACCCATTTGTAGAGATTCTTACCACCAAACCGCTATTGCTTTCCACAAAGGCATATACATGCACAAATACAAATAAAACTATCCACAATTTAGGCTTACTGATGGGGCAAGTGCTAACTTGCACGTCTGAAAGCCGGAATGGCAAATGCAAAAGGTGGGTGGCTAGTACCATGCCTGACCCCCTTTGTCTTCCAAGTGCTGATGTTAACATATTGCAGCAGGTACTCATTTAAGGCCTAGTCGACCTAGGGCAGGCACAGGATGAGTTCAGATAATTTGTCACTGATATTGGCCATGAGCTAACCACTCCACTACCGCTCCCTACAACCGGTACATGCACATGTGTATGCACATAAACATTTTGAATAATACGAAGGAAATTATTTAAGATGGGACAGTCAGGGATTCTGTTCTGTAAGTGATCTTGGCATGCCACATCCATCTCGCCTTATTTTGGTCAATAGCATTTATAAACCTGGTTATAGGATTATAGGCAATGAGGGTACAATCAATTACAGTTATGTGTAGTGTATCTTGTACTCTAGTGGAAGTGCCTTGCGCTGGTGATCCATAATCCAAGCCCACCTAGTAGTGTTCCGGAAAAAAAATCAGGTGATAAATTGAGCCCTGACAATATTCTATGTAATAGCAAAACCTAATGACTGTTTTTTTTCAAAGGCATCCCTGGAAATGCTATTTATTCACTCTGAACGCTGCATCAACACTGCCATGTGATGGTTGAATCTGGCTGTGTTTGTTACAGGGTCCTACTGGGCAGCCTGGGCAGCCAGGTCCTATGGGACCCCTAGGAAGATCTGTAAGTATTTGTCGTATCATGAATTGACATCTCATCTCAAGCATTTGAAAGGGTTACCCCCAGTGGCAGCTGTCCCTGTGAGGCACAAACTGACCCAGAACCTGGCCTGCAAGTGGGCATGAGCAGGTGGCGATAATTGTTGCGGAATCACAAATGAGTCATTTGCGGGTCAATTTGGCAAATAGTGATTTTTACACTAGTAAACAATGGCCTACTCTTTCGCAAGCATCAGGGGATATTTCATGTCCACTCTGAAGCAGATGGTGCATTTTTTTTTATAGATCCACAGTAATAACCAGGGCAGTTTGTTGGCTTTGAGCCACAAACCTCGGCAAACAAGCATGTCAATGGCCAAAAACAGCAGTACCAAATATATATATTCTATCCAAAATATGAAAATACCCCGTGGGAACGTGATGTTAAGAGATGCGTTTTTAAACTTGACAAAGTAATACGAAATCAAATATCAACATTAACAATTTTAAACAATGTATTGAACAATTATAAGACAATACTTAAAACGTGAAATAATGAGTTCAAAACATGAAAATTCGAAATTAATTATGAAACTAACAATACTCTAATATTTTTATATTTTTGTGTGTGCTGTATTCTCCGACAGTAAGAGTACAGTAGAATATCAGTTGAAAACCATGCAGAATCTGACAAGCATTGCTCAATACAGAGTACTGCGATATTTATAGCTCTCAGTGTCACTAGGTAAACTGACGGATACTGAAAGGTGTACAAATCCAAGAAGCAGGTACGCAGTGGAATTATGGACAATGATTGTGAATTGTGCAATCATTTGTGACCGTTTATCAGGGGACAAATGCACAACCTCTGATGTCAGCCCATAGAGGAAAAGGACAAGCTGGGGCCCTTCCCAACATAGTGCAATCAGCAGTGTACATTTGCTTGGTCACAAAATCTTTGTTAACACATTTTTGGGACACGTCACGAGAAGTGATGGCGATCGGTGGTCTCGACTAATGATGGAGTTTTCTTTTATGAAATAAAACTATTTTTTGTTTTGCCAGTTAAGGCCCACTGAGCTATAAAGTGCTTTATCAGAAGTGACCTGGCCACAAAAGATAGCGCAATGAAGCGGATTATCATTTGGAAATGTATTGCAGCCAAATATTATAAATTAATTGTTATAAATGTGGAGGGAAAAACTGGAGGACTCGGAGAAGAATCCACACGACCACGGGGAGAACATGCAAACTCCAAATATACAAGCGTTAGGGTCGGGATCGAACCCACGATCTCTTGTATGCCAGGCGAGTTAGTTAACATTTCACCACAATCGATAGGATGCGAATAATGGAGAAGGAGCTATGGAATCATCTCTTGTGAAGGGGCGAGATCGATTATTGTTGTCAGATGTGAGACAGTGATGGCTTGTGGAGGCCTTCAGCAGTGGATAGATCATACCTTATGGTGATCATGATGATGACTGTATACATTTCACAGGGAAAAGAAGGACCAAAGGGTTTTATGGGATTGCCAGGGCACAGAGGCGACAAGGTATGTTGGCCTACCTCAGCATTTTCCACCTAATGAGGATCACTTGTGTTGCGATCGAAACGCTGTGATTTGTTTTATTTTATTTTATTTCTACCTACGTGACTTCACCAAAAGAAACAAATAGTATGTTGGCAACACATTTGTGCAAAAGATGTATTTGTTGCAAAATAAACTCTTGCTAATGAAATTTCATTTCAATATACTCTCCAGTGGTGCATTAAATGATACAAACATTAACTGAGGCCACTTGGATAATAACGCTAACATTAAGTAACATACCGTAGACATGGTTTTGTCATTATTTTTGTTGTCACAGATTAGTTGCTGAAATAACATCTGTTGTTGCTCCGTGTAGCTGCTATACTGTTTTAACATTATCAGCGAGCTTTGAAATAATTTCTAGACTGTGCTTGATCATGTACTCCCATTTTTCTCTATAGGGAGAACATGGCCTGATGGGAATTATTGGTATTAAGGGTGTCAACGGAGAACCCGTAAGTAATAATCACAGGTGATACATTGTCAACAATATTTTAAACAAAGTGCATTTTCGCTCCCATACATTACATGCTATTTTACTTAATACATATCCATAGTGAAATATCATATTACCAAACCACTTAAAGTAATTTATTATTATCATCAGGGATTTCTCTGTCACAGGAATATGGAATTTTATATTACAGTTTTGTGGCCACTAAATGGCGGTGAGCTCCACCCAACTCACAATTGAATGTGGAGGCACGTTAATATTGGAGCAATTATTTTAAATCTAATCACGGCACGTGACTTTATAGAGTTCGAAGACAAAAGCATGTGAACCTATTCCATACTGAAGTAAGGTCCCCGAGTGAACCCACTGGAAAGTTTAATGTGAATTGCATACTAATTACATGGTAATTCTAGTAAAGCAGACTAAAACAGACTTAAAATGTCCTTCTCCACAGGGAGACTTTGGATCAAATGGGCGTGGAGGTCTGGACGGTCCTCCGGGAGAAACGGTGAATCACACATTTCATGCACATGCATGCATTAATGCGCTCAACCAAAACATGGACACCTACAGCTGTATAACCATTTGGGGATCTGTTCCAAATGTTCAATTTATTCTGGCATATTTTTTTTTATAACAGGGCCTAGATATGACAGTTTCTACCATTTCGCATTGACCTGAAAATCTGACGTCACAGAAAGTGACGTCACATTCTTACTTTTTCCACCATAGTTACCATCACGTAATGTCACTTTTGCTTAAATTATTAAAATATATCAAAATATATCAAGTGATACAGCAAATCTAGCTGTGACGGTCCCACCTGATGACGGAGACTTGTGTTGCCTCCGAAACGTCGTGATTTTTATTTTATTTTTATTTTACTTTTATTAATTTTAATTTTTTACCTACGTGACTTTACCGAAAAAACCTAAAAATATGAATCCTTGCAGTCACGAAAGCTTCAAATCTAGTATTAAAATATATTCACGTTAGAATTATAATTTCAGTTGGAACTGAATGTAAAAAATGTCATTCAGTGATTAATGCAAAACATACACATATAAAATGATAATATTTGGTACAAAAACAATGAAAGCTATTTAAATATATTTCATTAAAAAATGTTTTATTTGAAATCGGAATTGAAATTTATTCTAAAGTAAAAAAAAGTCCATATCTGAATCAATGAAGTCACAAACTCATCCCGATTACGCAGGCAATGTGATGCATTGTCAGTATGTTGTGTTACGATTCAATTTAACAATTCATTATTATCTCATTTATTAAATGTGTTAATTGTTCAATTTCCTTGGGACAGCGTTTGTCTAGTTCACTCCAATATCCTAAAAGCAACATGAGCGGATAATGTGTATAAATGTTGATAATCAATTCTTACGCATACAATCTAATGTAGTCATCGTGAATGTAAGAGTTAATTGAAATTAATTCAGCAAAGTATGTTTTTTTATCACATCCAGGCAACAGGGGTCACACATTGATAGTTTAAAAGAATGGGAAAATAACGTTATTGTTAATCTCATGGAATAATTCTTGGAAACGCATATGAACTCCGCACGTTTGAACTTCTTTCGCACCGTATGTAGCCAACTGTGCTAATACGTGGTGTGGGGGAAAGACAACAAACTAAACACAAAAAGCAGTTTAAAAAATGATAATTGGTTTTTTACCCTTATATCTGGCAACAAAACTGACACCTTTTTACAAGGAGTCATGTTTGCATAGACCGCAATACCTGCAGTCATAATACAAACAAAAGAACATAACTCTGATAATGTGCACTGTCCTTGAAGTTGATTGGTCCACACCCGAGACAGCTTTCCTTAGAGCCTAGTCTCACATGGGTTGGACCAGATGACGCCAAAAGGCGCCTTTTGGCGTCATCTGGTCCAACCCATGTGAGACTAGGCGCCTTTTGGCGTCATCTGGTCCAACCCATGTGAGACTAGGCTCTAAGGAAAGCTGTCTCGGGTGTGGACCAATCAACTTCAAGGACAGTGCACATTATCAGAGTTATGTTCTTTTGTTTGTATTATGACTGCAGGTATTGCGGTCTATGCAAACATGACTCCTTGTAAAAAGGTGTCAGTTTTGTTGCCAGATATAAGGGTAAAAAAAACAATTATCATATTTTTACTGGCAAATGAGGTTCCCATAGTACAGTTTAAAAAATGTTTTCAATCTAGATTTAAAGTGCATTGCTCCAGTGATTTCCTCATATCAGAAGAGCGTTCCAGACGGCCGCAGAAGCACATCTGAAAGCACGCACCTTATTTGCTCGATGGCTAGCCAAAAAGTGCTGCGAGGATGACCGGAGTTCACATGATGGTTCATTATCCTGTTTATGCTCATGTGAAGGTTGCTTTCACTGCAGAGCAGATTCAATGGTAAAAGGACATCTCTACAAAAGGCATTTCAATGAGTGCATGGCCAGGCAATACTAGAGTGCGTGTTTAGTGTCCATGCGAGTGCAGGAGTGGGTGGCTGACCACTCTCAGCCACCTGTTTCCTTTCCCAACTCTTAAATATACAGCAGCGGGTGCTCTCTTTCAGACGGAGAGGCCCTCAGCTGTCAGAGGTTGATTAAAGGCATTGCACGCTCGGTTCTTTGAGGATGATATCGAAGTCAGACTGTGGGATATGAACACTGGCCTTGTAATCACAAAGCATATAATAAAATAAAGTTTTAGACAATGGATGTATTGTTTCGCATTTCCAAAATCCTTAGCTCATTATACACGATTCACAAGATAGTCACAGACTGAATACCGCTCAACACCGTCATCAGACTTTGCTAACATTGACGAGATGGTAAAGTAACTTCAGTATGTGCTTCCATCCTACTGCAATGAAGTCTCTGAAATGGAATCTAGTTGTGGAAATGAAAACAGTATCATTAGAATTTGAGATACGTATGGCAAACAACTTTAATATATGTAATCCCTGGCTATGAATGAACACAATGTGGAAATTGGTATCAGAATCTGGAATGAAACTCTCCTAGGTCAACTCAGCCTAAAATGTGTACCTTGCGGCTTGGTCTCTAATAATAATGATGGCTTAATCACCCAGGGCAGTCACACAAAGTCCAATGACCATTTTTATTAAAGGTCCTCCACTGGAATATTTGGCCACCACCAATGACCTTGGATGTTTTAGCCTCGGGAAGAAACCAGATAACCTGGAGGAAACCCATGGAGAACAAGGGGAGAACATACATACTCTGCACATAACGGCACACGAGTCAGGAATCGGACCCAGGTCCTTGTTTCTGTGAGGCACAGGTGTTGCCACTGCACCACCTTACCGCCTTGGCTGAACTGTGCGTGTGATATTCCAGGGTGAAGCTGCTAAGCCAGGCTTTCTGGGTCACCGAGGCTTGGAAGGTTTTCCCGTGAGTTTTACCAGCAAGGATAATTTGACCGTTGTTTTTATGGCTTGAACGAAGCTTGGAGAACAAGTTGCACGATTCCTTGGGGAGAATAACTACTCCTGTGCTCATATGCATGCAAAGTGAAGTTTGCTCCACGACTGAGCATGCATTAAAAAGTTCCCATTTTAAGACATGTTAAGAAAAGTACGTATTTTTTGTACAATTATGCATTTCGAACATTCATATATCGTTTTGTATTAACTCGTTTAAAAGTAAGTACTCCCTTTAATGTGCGTTATGTTGTTGTTCCGATTGCACATGTGCTATTGATTGGCAAACTTAAAAGGATAAACATCTCTTTGCCTTGCTTTCTCTGCAGGGCATACCCGGGACACCGGGAATGAAAGGCTCGATCGGAGAAAGGGTGCGTCACTTAAAATCAATAAAACAATTATTCATAATTATTTGCATGTTACATTCTTATTATTATTATTTAACACGCGACTGCATTCTAATTTTTTACGTCAAGGGAAGTACTGGAGCAGAGGGATCAAGAGGACCAGATGGTCCAAAAGGAATAACTGTATGTTTTCACTTTGTTCAATTACCGAAAATGTACTAATCACGTATTATGCTGTTTACTTTAGTCTGAGGTTATTTGGTGAGTGTGTCTCACATTACGCGGATATCTTCGTCAAGTGATCAAATTCTCATTGCCCCACAGGGAGACCAAGGCAATGCTGGCGAGAGGGGCTTTGAAGGTTTGCGGGGCCCTATCGTGAGTTCTGATTAAAACAAAATGCACAACAATAACAAGGGTGACTTGACCAGACTGTGGCAGGAGCAGCATATGTTGAATGACTGAGCAGCCAAAGATGAAATCTCCTATTCCCAACGAAAATACCCACGGAATAGCCTTTGGATTGTTAGTTGATCTCTGAATAGCACCCATAAGGATGGGAAAGCCTGCCTGGTGTGGATAGTGGCTGCATACGGCTTCATTTGCAGGATTTTCATTTCAAAGCAGTAGCCATACTGATCTAATCTCATTGGACCTGGGAGGCTAATGTGTCAAATGGACAAGGGCTTCTCACACAAAGAACCTTCAGAAAACTTGGATTAAATCTCTTTTTTTGTCTTCTTCAGCGGAAACTCTAGAATTTCTGTTTAATACCCTTACTTTTGGTGATAAATAAAATAAGTATGACCCATTACTTATTCCCCATACTCAGGAAAAATCCACCTTTGTGAGACTGCTATCTGGCATTGATTAGTGTTGATTTTGCCACCAGTGCAGGTTTGCAAACACGATTGAGGAAACCATGAATGGAATGCTTCTTGTGCTTTCGTTTTCAACTCTGTGAAATTAATCTGGGTCTGTAAGTGACTAGAGGACTGTGCACAAAAGACTGAAATCTTTATGCTCATTTCAGGAGCAAGGTGATGCACAAATACCATTTGTTTGGCCAAAGAGCATTGGGTCTCACACAAGCACGCAGTGTTGTGTGTTCTAAGCTGCGTTACATTACCGCAGCAGTAAAAGCAAAGCTACAATTTTGATTTAAACAAATAAACTAGTTAAACATTAAGAAATACAAAATAAAGTATCTCTATGTTCCAAGGAGTATCTTTGTTAACAGCAAAAAGCCAACGGTTGAAATTCCATATCCTTATGGTATGGTGCCAGTCTTTCTAGTGGACCAACATAGTTCGTGCCATTTTATGTCCTTCAATGAATTTCTAATAGCTCTGACATTCAGTGTACAATCACGAGACAAAAAGCTATACACACCTCTGTTTCAATATATCAGGGTTGATTACTGTCATATTTGCATGGGCAAGATAAGCATAACAATACAAACTTTAACAGATCAGGGGGAAACACATCGTAGTTAAATTACATCCTGTTTTTTTAATTGAGAAATAAAATTAAGTAAATATATGAGCTTTTGGAAATGAATCCTTATTTTACAATTTTAGAATTTCACAAGCTCACAAAATCACTGACAATCTGTAATTTGACACGACTATATGCCTATGGGTAAAAAAATGTAAAAGTGAATGTGCCACTATGTTAAATAAGAGATTATAAGAGACACAGTGCATGTTTCCATGCATCACTATTAACAGCAGAGTCAGTGAAATAAGCATTTTGTGAAACTTTCCACTAACAACGTTTAGATATTTTTTGGGGGAGGAAAGACAGGCTTAGTTTTTTTTTCTCCAAATTATTCTGATGTTTTCTTGTGACATTTTTTTATGCTAGTTGGGCTGATTACAAGGTTAAGATGAAGCAGCTAAGGACGACACATTGATGTTTTAATCGGTATATTGTGTTAGGATGTCAAGATTAATTTTAATAATTGTATTTTTCTTAATTTTCGTAAATCAATTCATGAAGATAAAACTATCAAATATCAATCATTGGCAGGACTTCCACACGCACCTATGACTTCATATGTACACTGTGTAATACATTGTTAAAAAAATGTATAAATATGCAAACAATATAAATATGCATCAAAAATAGTTTAATAGACATTATTTTTTGTAATTTTGCATTCCATATTTTCCCCCAAATATCAAACACTCAATATACGTTCCATGCATATATACATGTATGGGATTTCAGTGGATTGGTGCAACATATTATGAATACAGAATTGTGTATAATGCAAACATCTGGTTACATTCATAGCATGTGTTTATAACACATCCATATATAACATTTGCATGCAAGACATGCGTACGTGTGCGCAAGAACGTACTAATTAATGTTCCATCGGATTACGCTTCAGCAATAAGACAAGTTGTGCTTTCGCAGGGGAAACTGGGCGGAGAGGGCCCGATCGGGACCCCTGGACAGCAAGGAAAGCCAGTGAGTGCCTCCGCCCACTATGAACGTCATCTGCCACTCACACAAATCACAAGCAAGTGGCAACACCAAGTTCAAATTGCAATCCACGGGATGTTTTTGCTAGCTTCGAACCGGCAGCGGAACTGGCACCCCCACCCACCCACCCCTTGTCATTACGCTGTAACCCGAGTCTCTTTGTTGCAGGGGCCTAGGGGTCACGTGGGTGCTGGGGGGCTTCCGGGCGCCCCTGGTCACACCGGAGAGAAGGGGCACCGGGTGAGAGCCCAACGCCTCGTCGGCCGCCCCCCCCAACGCTTCATCAAACACGCGTCCAGCGCTGCCAGCTGAGCACATGCCCCCAGCGCCCACGGGGAGAGTGGTGCCGCGAGACTGCCACCCCACTTCCTCGCCAAGTGCCTTGTTTGAGCACAGAAGTTTAAACAAAACGCAGCTAAAACACAAAGCACCGGCCCAAAAGCCACACGTGTCCACGGGATAGCAACCAACAGCACTATCAAGGTTGCATTGGATAAAAGTTGCTTGCAATGAGCAAGGCTATGTATGGGAGCTTGGAAAAGAGACGATGAGGATGGGAATTCCAAAGGCGAGCAGCAGGAGGGAAGTAGCAGAACGAGTTGTGGTTTGACCTCCAGTTTGGCAGTTGAAACACAAAGTATGGGATGAGAAAGAACAGTCATTCTGGCAGACCAAGTCCTCAACGTGGGTGGAGGAACTCAACGAGTGAAATTAACGTTCGCAAAGAAGTAGGGTTAGAAGAAGTAGGCATAGAATAGTGATGAAGGGATTCATAACCGGTGAGCGGTAATGTTCATCACGTTTTTATCAACTGGCCATTGCCAAGGCAAGTTGACGTGGAATTACAGCTCAGTACAATGCCACATATCTGACTGTCACACATCTGTCCTGACCAATTAACCTCCCACACCCATTGTGGCATTTGTGCAGAGTGTAACTGTCATGGTCTATAGGTGTTGCCAAATCCACCCTTTTCACACGCATCCCTCGTCGTCTTTATCTCGCATACATTTGCCTACCTCCAAAGTGCAGTAAAGCAATTTCCTGTGCTTAAACCGGCTTGTGATTCTTTTGATAAGCTATTTGTGAACAGTGATGTAACCGCCATTTTCTATGTATGTTCACGTATCCAACCTTTTCACGTATCTGCCGATACCTCGGTCCCCAGCGAGTCGTGTATGGGGCACTGTGCTGCGTTATGTTGTAAATGTACAACTCGTGAGTGTTTCCTACCTTTTTTGTAAATTCGGGTCATGAGATTAGCACACAGCGGCACCAGATGCTGGTAAGCACATTCTCTGAATATTCACATTTTCAGAAACTAAAACACTTTTCATATTCCTCACGATGGTCATGCAGTGCAAACATTTCTATCTCATACTCGTCGATAAAAAGTAGAAATAAGAAGAAAAAAGTCACAACATTGCCATTGTGAGTTTAACACATAGGCTTTCACGACCAATATCATCCATAATAAAGATATTTTGGGTTAGATCGCGTAAATGTGTCGTTAAACCCGCTACCACCCGACACAGCCAACTAGTAAGGGTTGTCACGTAAACAGAACATGCCAATTCGTCACTAGTACAGCACACTGCTGTGTTATAGAGCAAAGCCACAACATTTACAATCTGAGTACGACGTTTCGTCAGTAATTACAACTAGCTTCATCAGGCGACAGGCAGATTTGTGGAGAAATCCTCCGAGAGCACACAAGTGTTGTCATCATATCTACCCCTCAAAATGGATGATATTGTGATAATTACTCATACCAGCAGTTTGTAATTTTATATCAATTTTGTGGCGAAAAAAATAAAATATATATTCCCAGTGTCATAATGGTGTTAAATACCACAATTGTTCACGTTTGCAATACAGTTAAGTTCCATCTGCATACTGACAATATAAGGGTGTAAAAAGATTTGGACTTAAACTTCAGCGACTTATAAATCGTGCCTTGCACCTACATGGACTAAGCACCTACGTTGTATGCGCGTCGTTGAATTTGACTGTACATCACCTAGGACAGCAGGTAGCATAGGCCAAGTAAAATGTAATAATACACGTATTGTTGACATTAGCATGAATAAAGAAAAAAAACCTGTTGTGTCAAAGTTACCTTTCAACTGCAACTGATATGCTTTAAGTCAAATGCCAGCTTTCAGGAAACAGGCGTTTATTTGTTCCTGTGAATGTTTTTTTTCTGCGTGAATAGGGCACAGCCGGGAAGCGTGGACGCAGAGGAGTGCCCGTGAGTGCCTCAGACTCTTACAGACAGCGCCAGATTACGTTAGATGGGGCAGGCCAGGGCAGTAATATGTGTGCGCCCCCCCCCCCCCCCATTTACCACTCCACCACCACCCATGCCTGCTGCCAAACACTGCATTGTCATTCAGCTACATAAATTCTGCCCTGAGTTTTTTTTGTGATAGACGAATTGTAAAGCTAAAAGTTAAAAGGGACTTTTTTTTTGGTTCGGCACATAATTGGAAGTGATACCGTGGCTTTAATTACCCATGGGGTTTGTATCACATTGCTACAGGATTGCGTTTCAACCATTATAAAGCTGGCCATGTGGCTCAGAGGTCGAGCAAGTTGATTCCTGGTTGGTTGTTAACTCAACTCATCAACCCTCTGGGGTTGTTAAAGTGAGTACCACTTTGTGGGAAATTTAACAGTGGTTGTCCAACGAAGAGACTTGGCCCCTTCTATAGCAATCTGGGATGTCCACCACTGGCTGAAGGCTGTAAATAGAAGATGAGCACTGCCTCAATTCTAGTTTAAGCGCCAAATAACTTTTATCTTTAATCATTTATTTATTATAACACGGTACATATTTTGAGGACCCCTCAAAATCAAAGGCTCTGAGAGGATGAAGCCCCCAGAGCTCCAGCATTAACCCGCACCTTCGATTAGCACGGTTGGCTCCGTACGGTGCAAAAAAAAAGCACAATTCCTCCCTGCTGCGAGGAATTGTGCACTTCAGTTGGCGGTCGACATCAGAATTGGACCGCGACGCTCAAAGGAATGGCCCCACCCCTGTGGTCACACAAATTACGCGAGACGCCGGTGTATGGCAGCAACAGAAGTTCATGCGAATGCTGTCGCAAGAGGTCACACGTTTGGCGCAACGGTCCTTCGCTGACTGTGCGTGATGATTTAATGATTGAGAGGATGCTCAATTCAACAAATAGCGTTCCACATTGTGGTAGGTCACATTAACTGTGCTGTACTTGTTTTTCTCACCAGGGCCCAGTTGGCGAAGGTGGCATCACGGGAGAGAGAGGAGACACGGTATCGCATTGCGTGCAGCAGACGCCGTTTCACGTTTTTAGGATAGCTATCGTTTTAATTATTAATGGTTTTTCCATATTACATTGCCTCCGTGACGCAGATCTTTTCTTGAAAGGGGACTGCTGGTTCAACATAAAGGATTCGTATCTCTCTGATGTATGGTTCACTGCGGCCATCATTCCTCACTTGTCTAAGCAGGGAGACACTGACATTGACAAAATCGTTGACACATTTAGGCTGGCATTGCATTTTAATTACCTCTTTTAATTCCCGGTGATTCACATTGTCTTGATTGTTAATGCACGAAGCTGCATTATTTATGATTTTTCCTTAAAACAAGACAGTTTGTTAATGCAGTCTTTTATCCTTGACCTGGAGCGATATACCTTGACAACTGTGTAAGAAACCAAGACTTGTAATGAGTGCTTGTGAACAAAAAACTGGCAAAAGTATTCAATTAAAAATACGAATCTTTCATTTAAAAAAATAGATTTGTAATTCAGAAGATGTTTTCCATACTGTGTATGTAGCGATTCATGGAATAAAATCGATTCTTATTTGTGCTATAAATCTATCAAGTAATGTGTGCAAAATTACATTATTTACAATGTATAGAAATCGTATATAAATTGTATCTTTAGGCCAATGGGACAACTGGGATAGAATTAACGGCACAGACAAATACAAATGAGATGGCACAAACAAGAGAAAACATTTGATTCATGAAATCACAGGGGAGGTGAATAATCATTACATACCTACGATATACTAAGTATGTCTATTGTCACATTTGCTAAATCTCAAAATCTCAAACAGATTGTGTCAATGTACTAAATTATGCAGATGTCCACAATGAATTAGGCCTGCTTATAAAATATTAAATGGCTTAAAAATAGCAACTGTAGTAGCAACCATGGAGGAGGGAAAGAATCGCCTGGTTATATATTGGATAAACTACATTTGGATTATGATGGATAACAACGGTGTAACCACTGCACCCCTCTCTCCCACCCATACTTTTGACAGGGTTTTGCTGGAAGCAAGGGATCAAAAGGAGAAGTGAGTATAATTGCCACGCGACCTTTTTTGAAACCAATTAACTGCACAAGCAGAACCCACTTAACACCACGCTGTCGGGGTCTCATGCATGCAAAAAGGGGGGCATTTAAATCGGTGAAAATAATTTGACCACAATGCCAGGTGTCACGTTGCGCTGTGACTTGGCATGACAAATTACACAGATGCATTTGTTTACACGGAAGCTTTCCTCTCTAGGTCTCAGGAATTCAATGACTGTTGTGGCGCTTCTGACTTGCATTGTGCTTCACTGTCCAGTCGCACGTCCTCACGACATACACATTTAATTTAATGAATAATAGCTTCAGTTATTTCCCCGTGGAAAAAAAACAAACTCACCCACTCATAAAACATACGAATAAAATGTACATTTGCATGGAGAGAAAAAAACATCTACATTAACGTTTCCAACTTTCACCAGTAATTTTTTTTATTGAAATGTATACAAGTGATTACAAAATAACAATCTAAATGAGAACCTTATGTGCGGAGAGCACCCAAGTTAATACAGGAGCGGCTCAGGAGTGATTCAAATTCAGTTACAGTATCTATGCTGCATACTGATGGAAGGTGTGTGTGTGCATTTAAATTAACGTAACAAAATAGTTTGCAACCAGTCTTCACGAATTCACATTGATCGCCACTATAGGTGGAAACAATGTTTAAAGCCTGGATTTTGGTGGTATTTATTATTATTCTTTGGTTTTTTTGGTAAAGTCACATAAATAGAAACCATATTTTTTAATATTTTTTTTTATTGTTGTTTTTTTCTATCTACGTGACTACAGAAAGAACCAAAGAATATAAATTAATGCAGTCACGAAAGTTTTAAGTCAAAATGTATTTATTATTATATAACATCAGAGCCATGTGGTGCAAGTAACATATGCCTCGCTCTGTATATTAAGAGATTTTCAGTATTTTACCACAGCCTTGACTGCTGCTAAGTGACATGGAAGCAGATTTAAAGAAGAAAAAATTCTCATGCATATGCAATATGAGACGCAATAATATATGGTCTCCCACAATATACTTAGCCTATAATCCTTCCCTCCTGGATTAATCATAATGAATTCCACTTAGTGCCATAGAGCAATGATGCTGCCACAGTGGTGTAATGGGGAGCATAATTGACTTGCAATCCGGAGGTCGTCGGTTCGATCCGCTCTCCTGGTGTGACAATTGAAACAGTGACGCGAGTTTCCTGAATCCCCTCCTCTCTCCACCCAAGCAATAGAAATGTGTACACCACAACCCAGCCTGTGCAAGTCACGTGTGGTGGAGTAAAGTGTGGGTAGTCCCACCACTTCAATGATGTGTGCCCAGCGTGAAGAGTAGGTCAAATACGATCTAGAAGTGCTATCCACAGGTCACCTTAGAGTTACATGTGTAAGTGCTGAGCGCAGTGCTGCTCATCTCAGTCAATAAATCAATCCTTATTTTACGTGCCAATATCGCCCACAATGAAGGAGGCATCAGTGTACATTGCAAAGGAACGGGAACGGTACTGGGGGCAGAGAGCACTCAGCGGCTAACACCGACCGAGCGAAGTAAATTGCAACCGCGCGCAAGATAAAGTCAAGCCGTGCACAAACGAACAACATAAGAAAGGTTAAGTAGTAAATACAAAATAAGTAGAATAAATCAAAAGTAAAGGGACGGTCTTCATTTAAAATGTCATACATTTTCACTGGAAAGCTCGTCTGAATTGTACTCCCTTGAATCGTCTGTACGTCCTTGAACCCCGGCATGCGCGCTCGCCGCGGTTGCGTTGCCCGTGTAGGTCGGTGCCCGTGGGGACGCGGGCGCCCCAGGCAGAGCGGGCCACAGGGGGCGAGTGGGGCAGCTCGGGCTGCCGGGGCCCAGGGGAGTGGTGGGGGAGGAGGGAGAGTCGGGGGCCCCTGGTATCGCCGGCCGCCCAGGCCCCCTGGTAAGGCATGGAAATGGGGGTTGGGGGGGGACATTCTCTGCCTTCATTGGAGATGAACTCTGTGGGTAATTCATAATAGATGGGGCTTTTTTGGGGGGTTAGACCACGTAAATATATAAATGTGTCGTTAAAGCCACCACCACCCGACACAGCCAACTAGGAAGGGTTGTTACGAAAACAGAACATGCCAATTCGTCACTAGTACAGCACACCGGTGTGTTGGAGAACCAAGCCAAAACATTTACAATCTGAGTACGACGTTTCACCAGTAATTACAACTAGCTTCATCAGGCGACAGCTATATTTGTGGAGAAGTCCACCTATTTCGTTTCATATTTAGAGGCGTAGATGTGGTTACCACACTTCTGCGCTGTTGTGCAAAGTGGGGGGGGGGGGGGGGTGAAATTGGTCGCGAAAGCCTACATGTTAAACTCTGTGGATAATGTGAACGACGCGTCATGAACTGGAGTAAATGAATAATCGCTTCACCAGGTGTGATGGACCACGCCTGAAATCCAGAAGCTTTAAAGAAGGGTGGGTGAGAAGGTTGCCACCTCTGAGGTACAGAAAATATCAGGGACAATGTTAGGAAAGACACATATCTCACAATACTGGAAGAGAAGCAACTGACAAACACCAGGAAGCTTCAATGTCCCGGGAAAATGTTTCATTTTCCCCAGGACAGTTTTCTCCAAAAGATGAGGATCTTTGGAAAACCAGGGCAGGTGGCAACCTTAGTGGATCACAGAGGGATGGGTTATATCTAGAGTTACCCCCTTGCTTATTGCAAGTTTACTCTGGGCCATTTAGTTTCCTCCCACCTAACAAAGGAATAAAATCAGTTTGACTCTCAACACAGAACCCTACTAATAGACCTGCAGAATTAAACTTTGCTCAGTAAAACAAACATTGAAAATTACGTTTCATTATGTGTCACTATGAAGAATGTGCTGGCTATGATGTGTACATGGAATACGATACAGCATTGCTAAATATTTAAATCATTTTAGACAGTAGCTAACGATGTATCTTATATTTTTCCATTTGAACAGGGGAATCGGGCAAGTGAACTGCACATCCGTGAACTGTGCACCGACATGATAACAGGTGATTTAATTTTGAAAAATACTCCTTGCATTGTTACGTCATCTCGTATATGATTCACCACATTGACAACTGTACAACTGTGCAACACCAAACGTACATCGGCATCAACAGCCATTTTCTATCCACTGCTGCGGCGACGCGGCCCAGCTGCAGTGCTGTGTTCACTGCTTGTTGCAGAGCTTCACGGTTCCATTAATACTGTGGTGTGCAATAACAATACTACCACCGATTAATACTGCAGTGTGCAATAACAATTCTACCACCGATTAATACTGCGGTGTGCAATAACAATACTACCATCGCATGCCATCTGCTTCATAGTGGATGTTAATGATCCACTGACGTTATTCGCAAGAGCAGACCATTGTGTGCCAGATTCACAGGCAACATTTTTAAAATTCTAAAATTACCCACAACTTACTCAATTTGCGCTCGGCGTAGCGATCTTCACCACCTACTGGCAGACTAATGTCCCAGGGTCCTCTTGCAAATGCGACACCTATCCTGGTCTCTTGACTTCTCACCTAGTTACACAAAATAAATTTGAGCCTTGCAGGCTGAAGGCCTTCCCATGCTGCCACCATCCCTCAGGGTCAATCTTACTCTTGCACATGATCTGATCTCATGTCTCCATTATCTGCCTGGCATATTCTCTCCTTTAGCTGCCATTCCATCAGCAGTCTCCTCTATTCTTCACATCTAGCAATGTGCTCTGCTCAAGCCCAATTATATGTAAAAGCCCTGGAACAATGCATTACTGAATGAGGGCCTGCCCATACCATGCGGTTGCAGACATTGGAGTGAGCACCCAGATGTCGGTGACCTCTTTGGGGGTGGGGGGGGGGGGGTATTTAAGTTGGTGGGACAAGGTAAGAACACACCTTGGGGGTCAGCCGTTGACTTTGCAGGAGCTGAAGACTCGAGCATAATAAAAGGAGTCATGGTGAGGTATGGTAGCATCAATGGCAGTGGTTGTGATGACCTATTGACCTTGACAATGTCAGCAGAATAAGCGTTTGTGTTGTTGCACTTTCAGAACAGGTGAACCAGATTGCTCTCAGCATGCGGCGCCAGAGTCGGGGCACGACTCACCTCCCAGGCCCTCCAGGCCCCCCGGGCCCTCCAGGCCCTCCAGGGGCCACTGGGCTGTTTGGTATGCGAGGGGTGCGTGGCCCTCAGGGCTTTGAAGGATCCTACGGAGTCATGGGTGAAACTGGACCAAAAGGTCAGTGGATAACTGCATTGCTTCATTTAGTCTATGTCCATGCAACAATATGTCCATGATGACTGCGCAGGTTTTTGTGGTTGTTCAGTCGAGCTCTGCGATTCGTTTCCAGGTTGTACCGTGTGTTGTTCAGCATGATGGCTGACGCTTCTCTGCACGAGCGAACTGAAGAAGTTTCCAGCATGCGGAGCAAAATATCAGATATCATGCTGAAACAACCACGTGTCGTACAAGCCAAAGACACACTGGGGAGCTCACAAAATATATTGTTAATTTCAATGCTGTGATTTGTTTAATTAAATGTAACTTCGCTCATTTACCAGGGAATTGAGATTGTCTGCCCGTTTTGCAAGAAAGATCTAGGTAATGTTAGCTGTGTCGTGACAATAATATCAATGCCAGTATTTACATGTTCAAGAAGATGCACTTCGCCTGGTGCACTGGACTATTCCTCTGAAATATTTAATATTTTTTTCTCCATCTGCTTTGAGCAGTTACTGCGTTTTTTAAATGTTCTGTGGATTGTACTTGGTACCTAAAGGACTCAACCTTCAAATAATAACAATAAAAAAATTTACTTTAGTGTAAATTACAGAATTGGTTCACGTAACTATCAAAGTATGATTTTTAATGTTGTACTAAAGTACAGTACTGTAATTCCAATAAACTCTTCAAAATTAGGTCTCACCAAAACAAAACACTGTTTCATAAATACAATTTAATTTGCAACGATACTAATGTATAATTTGTATCATTGGGTGGCACCACAGTGGCAAGATGTGAACTACCTCGCCTGGTATACAGGAGGTTGTGAGTTCGATACCGACCCTGATGACACCTGTATATGTGGAGTTTGCATGTTCTCCCTGTGGTCGCGTGGATTTTTATCTGGGTCCTCCGAGTTTTCCCTACACATCTATAAATATGCGTTTAGAGTATTTGGCTCTGTAAGATTTCCACATGATAAGCCACTTCGTTGAGCTATCATTTTTGGCTAGATCGCTTCTGAAAACGAGCTACATAGCTCAGTGGTCCTTACCTGATAAAATTAAAATAGTTTAGTTTCGTGGAAATATGCTTACCTGCCAATGCGTAGAGTATCTCACACCAAGCATTTACACAAATGGAAGGAGTAAAATTCAAGGCAAAACTTGGTTTGTTATTGAGAGATGCTCCTGTTGCGTGTGATGCTTAGTGTCCGTCACAGACCCGGCTTGTCAATTATGTTTTGCTGTTGTTTAGGTTTTCTTGGGGATAAAGGAGACAAGGGCTCTCAAGGGAGGGCTCTCTTGGGCTACATTGGTGTGCCAGGGCCAAAAGGTACAAGATCTTCCTTCCTAAATACCTTGACATAAATCCTTCCATTGGGATATACATCGTATTGCTGGTATGTGCTCACATTGTGTATTTAATTACGGCGTCAAATGTTTTAGTTTTGAGGTGGTCCAGTGGATCATGGGTCAGATATATAGCTGGCACTGCTGACACCGTGGGTTCAAATCTGGGCTGCTTATCATGATTATACTGAATTCACAAGTGTAGCAAGTTTATTGTCTCAACCTGGTGGTCACCAATGACCACCGCACATGCAACAATCACATTTAGTTGTTGTTGACACTTAATGTGACAAAACAAAATAAAGGGGACAAACACCCGATTTGAAATCCTATCTGCAAATTGACTCCACTGAATTTGCTGCACGAATCCACCTATCCGTGGAAAAGTTGTGCAGGATGGGACAAATTGCAGATCATCACGGATAACAAGAGTTTTCACAGACTCTATAGGTCTTTCGATTTAAAGCTTTCGTGACTGCAGGGATTCATCTTCTTGGTTCTTTCGGTAAAGTCACGTAGAAGGGAAATAATAAAATAATAAAAATTCAGCATAATAAAACACAATTCTCACGACGTTTCGGCCACAACGCAAGCAGCCGTCCTCAGGTGAAGAACAGGTCTGTCGGAAAGACATTCAGACGCTGTTTTTCCGACAGACCTGTTCTTCATCTGAGGACGGCTGCTTGCGTTGTGGCCGAAACGTCGTGAGAATTGTATTTTATTATGTTTTATTTGTATTATTTTATTATTTCCCTTCTACGTGACTTTATTGAAAGAACCAAGAAGATCTATAGGTCTTATCTTGATTTGATCTTGATTAGTGCCTGTGGATAATTTAAGTCACAGGTAACGGGGTGGTGGAAAAGAAGAGTTTTACTGTCCAGCTAATTATATTTTTTTGTAATATTTTGTACTCGCAGGTACACCTGGTCCGACTGGGGAGAGTCGACCTGGGACGGACGGGTCTCACGGGGATTGGGGGTTGCCGGGCTCTGCCGGCCGGCTTGGTTCCACAGGGGCCGTGGGCTCTCCTGGGGTCTGCGACAACTCGGGGTGCATCCCACAGGCGCCACCGCACATTGTCATGGGCAAACTTGGCAGCGTGAAGGGGCCTGGAGGCACGGGGCCCTAGAGACACGGCCACCACCAGCATCATCAACTGGCTTTGTGTGAAGGGAATGCGCTTTTCACTTGAATACAAATGGTGTATGAGTGACAACAGCAACAGCAGTGGCTGCAATTTACCAATAAGTGCCGGTGATGCCCCACGGTGCTTATGCCAGGATAGCTATACTTTGAAGCCAAATGCAAAAGAAAGGGTCACTTACAGGAGTAAAGAGACACAAATAGATGTTATTGAATAACGGAGGTTACTGGCAAATGCATTATCGGCGCTCCATGCTGTGTCAGCTTGCTGTGTAGTAGCTAGTAACTACTATTTTTATTTTTTACCAGGGAAGGTCCACTGAGCTATATAGCTCTTTTAACGAAGCGACCTGGCCACAAATGATAGTTCAATGAAGTGGCTTATCACGTGGAAATTTATAGCAGCCAAATACCCTCAGCGCACGTTTCCAAATGTGGAGGGGGAAAAAAATCCAGAGGATCCGACAATAATGCAAGCGACCACGGAGTGAACATGCCAACTCCAAATATACATCGGGCGTCAGAAACTTCTCGACACTGGTCATTGCTTGTGAGCATTGCTCCCTGCCTCCTGTTACTAAATAATGGCTATTGCAAGCTGCCCGGTAGCATCTCGCATAAACCACCTCCACAGAAGCCTTTTCTCTGACACTGCTGGTACCAGCCAGTGGAAAGGCCACTTGAGCTCTAGGCATGCCCGTTTACCCCCCTTTACATGTAAATACGTAAAAGCCGCTGAAGTGTGCAGTGATTGGGCGCATGGGTAACATGAGCCTGCCAATCCAGCCTTGCTTTCCAAGGAGTTCACGTACGTCTTGCCCAGATTCTTATGGTTCACATGATATCCTCACACAATCCACGCTTCTTTTAATTTCAGGGCGAGATTACAAAAGGTTTTTGGGGGGAAGGGATTACTTTTTAAACTCCCATGCCTCCATTTTAAGGTTTGTACAAAACGTGTTTTATTTTAATCATATTAAAACAAACTTCTTTCTACTAAATTTTTAATTATGAATAGCACAACATATATGTAGTTTATTTGTAGCAATCATTAGTGAAAATAACAAAAACGTGTTTGTGTGTGTGCATAATTAACACTCCTGGTAAACGTTCATACCTTCTCAATCTCAACAAATCAGTATACATCATGGGACCTTTTTTGCCAGTACCAAGTTATGATGATAGGTTTTCCCCTTTTTTCTGGCAACAAAACAGGTGTTAAGATGTTAAAACACCAACTGAAACCTTTTACAAGGAATCATGTCTGCATTAACCACAATGCTTGTGGTCAGAACGCAAACAAAAAACACACTGATAATATATGCATTGTCTTTGAAACTGATTGGTCCACACCAGAGATAGAAAGAAAGACATAACGCTGTCTCTGGTGTGGATCAATCAGTTTCAAAGGCAATGCATACATTAACAGAGTTTGTTTTTTGTTTGCATTCTGACCACAAGCATTGTGATTAATGCAGACATGATTCCTTGTAAAAGGTTTCAGTTTGGTGTTTTAACATCTTAACACCTGTTTTATTGCCAGAAAAAAGGGGAAAACCTATCATCAAATCAGTATACAATGATACTTTCTGAATTATATGAAGTTTACATTTGAATTGTCACTCGAATTTGCAAACACAAGCCTCGTGAACGTATCCCGAATTTCTATTACTCATAACGTAACACATTGAAGGGGACTTTGGAAAATTAGGTGAACACTTAGAAACCGATTTACAATTAGGATGCATTATACATGAACGAGCTGATGCTTGTATACTATGCTGTATTTATTATTTAAGGTATATAACAGCTCATAAGAAAACACATTACTGCTTTGTTCACGATGAGTTTGAGTCTTCATGTGTCACAGATGGAGTGGTAGTGTGTTGTGACCGTGTTTTGCATTGAACTGTAGTGATGCATCATGTGATGTCGTGTGGGTTTTCAATAAAAAAGATTCTCTTTTATACAACCAAACGTTCATTGCGATGCATTCACCTTCTTTATGGCGCCACTGAAGCAACCACACATTAAATGTCTACATTGTCAACACACTGATTATGCCATTACATGTATGTGTCTTGTGATCAGGTTACAAATTCGTCTCGCAGTCAGGGGTCCCCTCAGTTCTTTGCAGGGTTAATACAATGAGTATTACCACCTTGTGAGGGCTAAACATTGCTTGTCCTGTGAACAGCTCGTCTGAACCCATCATAGGAATGTGAAGTTTGCACCGCTGACTGAGGGCTATAAATAATAATAATAGTTCAATTTGTAACGCGCGCAAATTTGCAGACGTAGTGGCCGCAACTCAGAGGCGCGGAGCCAAGCTCAGAGTCGCTCAAAAGCATGATTGTAGAGGTGAGTTTTTAAGTCTCTCTTGAAGGAGGCGATTGAGGTGATGCTGCGAATGTGCAGAGGGATATCGTTCCAGAATGTTGGGGCTGCCACCGAGAAGCGGCGCATAGACATGACAATCCTGGATCTTGGTATCAAGAGGAGGTCGTGAGTCGCGCTGCGCAGGCATCTGCCGTGTGCTGAGCTGCAAGTTGTCAATAATGAAGAAAGGTACGGCGGGCAGGCGGATATGAAGGCATTGTGGCAGAGGCAGGCGGTCTTGTATGTGACCCTACTGGCGATGGGGAGCCAGTTGAGAGCACGGAGACAAGCTAGTGAGTCGAGACGGGGATGAGTGTGGGCAATGACGACGCGTTCTAGGTTATTTTGTAGTCTTTGAAGTTTCTTTAGGTTGCCAGCGGAGGTCCGGACTAGGACGGAGTTGCAATAGTCAAGGCGAGACCCAACTATGCAACATGCCAATGTGTTGGCAATTTCAGTAGAGATGAGAGGACGTATGTGTCTAAGAGCCTTCAGGTGAAAGTTACATGAGCTGATGATATGGTTGGTTTGACGGTCAAAGGATAAAGTTGAATCTAGGATGACACCGAGGTAGCTGAAGTGGTCGGTAAACTTGATGCTGTGACCGAAGATGTGTATGTGTTGGGGAGTGCTGCTGAATTGAGACGTTGCTTGGTACCTAACATGATGGCCACTGACTTTTTCGGATTAAGGGCTAGGTTGTGTGCAGTGAACCATTGTTGCACGGCGGTGGTACATTCCGAGAGCTTCTCGAATCCAGATGCATTGCTGGAATCGATGGCGGTGAATAGAATCATGTCATCCGCGTATGAGTGATGCTTAACACCAAAACTTGCAATGAGCCGGCCGATCGGGGAAGTGTAGGCTGTGAAGAGCAGGGGACCTAGTACAGAGCCCTGGGGAACCCCGCATAATGCTGTTGTTTCAGGCGATGTGGACATGCCCACCCTGACTGAAGATTGCCGGTCAGAAAGGTACGAGGCTATCCACTTAAGTGCTGAGCCGCATATACCGAAGTCGGATTTCAGAAGGGAAGTAAGGAGCGAATGGTTGATGGTCTCGAAGGCTGACGAAATGTCCAGACTTACAAGTGCAACAGTTGAGCCGGAATCAATGATCGTTAAGATGTCATCGAGCACTCTAGTGAGTGCTGTTTCTGTGGAATAGTTTTGACGGTAAGCTGACTGGAAGCAGCAGTAGTTTGCGGAGGAGGTGATGTGTGGTTTTAGCTCGGCAAGGGCTAGTCGTTCAAGGAGTTTAGAGAGGTTCGAGAGGTTAGTGATGGGACGATAACTAGATGGGTCATCCGGATCTAGACTTGGTTTCTTTAACAAGGGAGAAACCAGGCCATGTTTTAGGTTGGACGGAAAACACCCTGAAGAGAAGGAGGCATTAGCGATGTTCCTGATCATGATGGCGAGTTCTGGAGCACATTGCTTGAACAAGGAACCTGGGAGCACGTCGTGTGGGTTTTCAATAAAGAAGATTCTCTTTTATACAACCAAACGTTCATTGTGATGCATTCACCTTCTTTATGGCGCCACTGAAGCAACCACACATTAAATGTCTACATTGTAAACAGGGGCGGTTTCTTCATTAGGGCGATTGGGCGACGCACCACCAATGTCATTCAACCACAGAGTCACGCTAGCCGTCACTGTGCCTCTGGATATAGTCCAATCAGCGTCATGCTACGTTCTGTGGAGTACCGCCTCTTTTTGGGCGATTTCCCTCCAGCTGAGAATCGCCCCGAGTGGTCCCATAGACTTACATTCAACGGGGGCGCTGCAATGCATTCTCTATGGCTTCCGGGAGGGCTCGCCCTAACGTGCTTACGTCATCATACGTGCTTACGTCATCATACGTAAGCACGTTTCATCCAACAATATAATTTGTCGCCACCTAGTGGAATCTTTAATAAAAGAAACTTGAGTGGTTTATTTTAATAGTGAGTATAGAAACAAACAAGATGTATTGTAAGAGTCACTTTATTTTTCATTAATATTAAAGAAGTGAAGTTGCCTTTACATGCTTAAGCTGTTAATTTATCCATTGCATGGGTGGACCTTATCCTTATCAATCATCCAGACATTTGCCCCCCCTGAGAGATTTTGCATGAGTCGCCACTGATTGTAAACACACTGATTATGCCATTACATGTATGTGTCTTGTGATCAGGTTACAAATTCGTCTCGCAGTCAGGGGTCCCCTCAGTGGTATTACCACCTTGTGAGGGCTAAACATTGCTTGTCCTGTGAACAGCTCGTCTGAACCCATCATAGGAATGTGAAGTTTGCACCGCTGACTGAGGGCTATAAATAAGAGATGAGTACGGCCCAATACTCATTTGAATGGGAAATTAATTTGACTTTTTGGAGGTCAGTGGAAATAAGCTGATGCTTGGAATGAATAATTTAATCCTCGTTTTGCTCTTTAGGGTAATTGAGTTTAGCGGCAGAACAAGTGCTCACAAGTACCTGTCCAGGCTGCAGATCTTTGAAGAGAGATCCTGGCCTGCACCATGGAAGCTTGAGACTGCTTACTGAGCCAAAGCTCAACTTTTACACCAATGACATCACCTCCTGATTATCATATCAGCCAACGATGTTTAATGCTTCTGCAAAATGACAAACAATAAAGGAACTCGTATCATTCTAGATTTGAAGTTTTCGTGACTGCAAGGATCCATACTCTTTGGTTCTTTCGGTAAAGTCACGTAGGTGAAAAAAGAATAAAAAAATCATGGGAAAAAATAAGAATAAAATAAAAAAATGTTAGGTTATTTTTGATTTAATTTTAATTTTATTCTTATTTGTTTATTTTTATTTTATTACTTTTATTTTTTTTTCACCTACGTGACTTTACCGAAAGAACCAAAGAGGATGAACTCTTATAACAACATTGGCGTTCTTGGGTTTGTGCAGCTGCATTGCTGATTCAGGAGCCTGCACTCGTTCTCTGCAATGTCGACGTTTGTTTGCCTTAGCGCTTTGTTGTTACCACTGAGCTCACGCACCACGCATCTCACGTGTAACATTGCCAGGGAACTGGCGAAACGGTATCATGCGGGTAACAATTCTTCTTCTTGGTTCTTTCGGTAAAGTCAAGTAGAAGGGAAATAATAAAGTAATAAAAAAAAATAATAAAAACATTGATTTTTTTATTTTATTATGTTTAATTTTATTATTTAATTACTTCCCTTCTACGTGACTTTACCGAAAGAACCAAGAAGATGAATCCCTGCAGTCACGAAAGCTTTAAATCGAAAAAATGCAATTATTATTACTTTGGCAATTGCATTATTTAAACAAAGTGCTCGCGAGCATACAGTCGTGGATGTTGACTTCAAATGATATCCATAATGCGGGGGCGTGCCTGCCGCAGTTTAGGAGCTAGTTGCTGACGAGAAAACCAAAGCGTAAATGGTCTCCATGCTCAGACAACAGGCGTTACTTTATTTCCTATGACAGCCTTGAGAAAGTAGCGAAAATTCCACATTTCTATGTCAGGGGCTGTTATCTCTAAAGGTCAACCAATGCTGTAGAAAGTTCTGATATGAATCACCGTGAGTGGCTCTCGAAATGGAGGCGGAAAGTCGATTTTAATGGGGTCTAAATAATACAAGAGGTTCGATAGCCAGCAGCTGTGAGGTTATGGATTTCTGTTGAATAGCAAAACACATTTCGCAAGCAATGGTTTCTTCGTGGGAATTCCCACTTATTCTAAACAGATGTATTCAAATGTATTTTCAAACATTTCAATCACACACACAACGGATTCATATACCCTTGCAAATTCTGGGAGAATATTAGAATATGAGGAAGCATTGAGTTCTGCAAAAACTTATGTTACCCGTGCCCATAATCTTCTTATTGTCCACCATCATCCGCAATTTCAACGATGGAATGATGTCCAATTACCTACTTATTATCAGCTGATTGTCTTTTCCCCATGGACAAGTAGTGTAGTTGCGAATAACCCCACGGAAAATAGGATCCACAATATTGGTCTCCATATCATGACGGATAATTGTTCTCCTGTCCTACATTGTGCCCGGCATGGAAGCTTCTCTCACATTATCTCAGTTGGGACGGTCAGCTGATACACCACATCATGGCTATACCGTACTGGATTCCCATTGGCCATTGTTAAAGCCCCAAAAATAAGCGGTTAACTTTGCAAAGTAGGCCGAGGCTCGCTTACCTGTATGACATACCTGGTTTAGACAGTATTAGATTTGGTGTTTTGTGAACCACAATACCTTGTTGATCTCGTCAAGGATCATAAACCATCACACGAACTCCGGTCACTCTCGCAGCGGATTTTGTCTAGTCATCGAACAAAGACGGACACTGCATTGCGCACTTTCAGATGCGCTTCTGCAGCCGTCTGGAATGCTCTTCCTTCCGATATTAAGAAGCCACTGGAACAATGCACCTTTACATGTCGATTGAAATCTCATTTCTTTAGAACTGCTTTTTTGTCTATAGTTTGTCGTCCTTTCCCCCAACCTCCGATTAGCACGGTTGGCGACGTACGGTGCAAAATAAGTGAACCATACATGCATTGTGCCCCACAGGCGTCCCACTGCACGGAGAGGGATGACATGCACCAAGATAAACGTGGGTTTGAGATGGCAGGAGCGAGCTGTACCCGCCCGAAGCAGCAGGGCGTCGTTGATTAAAAATTCCAATCCGTCTTCAGTCGGGCATAACTGTTGAATGTGCCTTTGTTAAAGCACAGCTCATTCCATGGCTTAACAGTACTGGGAGGAGGAATTGTGTCTTTACAAGGTGACACGGCCTCACGTTGCAAACAAGCTGTGCACCATTGGACGAACGCTATTTTAAAATGTGTTCACCGCGTACACATGCCACGATATGTATGCTGAATATTGCTACTAACTTTGTCAGATTGTATTGCAGCTGGAATTTCAGCAAACAAGGACAAGTGTTTGATTTGTTAACGAACACTCCACAGTATTTTAGAAAGCAGTGTTAAGACTGACCAGGTGGCTCAGCTGTGGAGGGAACAGCTCGCAATAGGAAGGCTGCAAAGTTCAAAACCTGGTTAGTTGGTTGGCTTGACCCATCATCCCGCTGTACTCAGTTCAATGAGTACCGCTTTGTGGGAGACGTTAACATTGTTTGTGCTTCATATAGACGCACCCCTGCCATATGAATGTCCACCACTTAACTGAGGGATGTGAGCGGATGAGCACCGCCGTAATGCTCATTTGAATAAGGCATCACTCTGACTCTTTCGGCTGTGTTTAAATAAGTACAACTGTGTTATATGTGAGCTCGTCTATATTTTGTAAAAGTGTATTCGTTGAAAAAAGAAGTCACGTTTTTTTTCTTTGTTGCCAACTGTTTCCAGCACAGTAGTTTCTGAGAGATCATGCATATCTATCAGTACTTGTGTGATATCATATATGCTCCCATTTGAGTCATTGCAAAACTTACATTTAGGAAAGTTTTTTTTAATTTTACAGTCATTGCAGAAATTGTCAAACCATAAAATGTCGGTCTAATGTAAAATTGGCCACGCAACTTTGGTCATTCATTTTACAATTCCATTAGCCACATTTCCAAAAGCTCATGGTTGTCTAAGCAGATTAAATATTGGGCAAGCTTAATTATCTGGTCCTGGATATGTCAGCCCAATGTGTAAAAAAACCTGCAGGGAGTCAACAGCCAAGTAGCTTTGTGGTGGGGTAAAGTGTGAGCAGCCTTTGTCCAATGTGCCAGTTGCAGCTAGCTTTAATACATGTACAGAAGGCACACTGTTCTTTATATGACGCCTAATGTGTCTTGATGTTTCAACAAGTAGCCAGTTATAGCCACAGTGATTTGCAAGTGTGGTGTCTTGTATTTGATGGGCCTCTTTCTTAAAGGCGTATACCACCATCTTCTGGTGAAGAGTAGATATTTTCCAGAGAGCACTATGAAGTGACAGAATGAAGGTGAGTACATTGGATCTAATGCCGATCTCGACACAATTGTGGTCCTTTCGCATGAATAATATGAATAAAAGTGGAAACGCTGAGTAGCAATTTGTCGCTTTAGAAATCTGTAGAAGCATGATAATAATTATCGATGTGCTTGTTGTTACTGCTGTGATTACTGAGCAACATAACGCCACGGATTCACAACTGCGATTTGACCAAGTTACATTGTTATTTTGGATTAAAACAGTTGATCTGAATTTTTACCTTTCGGTGTCCCTTTGACCTTACAGAAATTCGTATTTTCAGTTGTAAACTAAGGTTTATTTATTTTTTGCGATTTTCTTTAGAGGTTGTCCTGAGTACAAGACGGCCATTCCGTATTTTATTTTGAATAAAAAAAAATCAAACTGATCAAAAAACTTTAGCTTACATTTACTCAGTTTTTAAATCAGTACATTGTCGCCGATTATAATTATGATTTTAAAATGCATGAGTGGAGATTCAAATAAGTTAATTAACTACAGCGGTATGGTCAGAGTAGCATAATTCATGGTCTGTTATTACCAATGTTACATAATCCAGGCTGATTATAGCCATATCACTGTTGCAGTACCAAGGGCGGTGTGAGTTTAAGTCCCAGCTTCGGTCAACTAAGCACAATCATCCTGCTTGAATACCCAGAATTTAGCACCACTTAATGGAGCATGCACAATGGTTGTATTGTGGAGAGACTGGTCCCTGTCATTAGGACAGAAGAACTTCCACCACTTGCCCTGGTCCAATTAATTGATACGAGCAGATCTCAAAATAAATTTGTTGTATATGAGCACACTGTGATCTGAAAAAAACTTTTCTGAAAATATTAACCTTACATTGGACATATTAAGGCATACAAAGTAATGACCCATGGCACGTGCAATATTTTAAGATAAATTTTAAAAAGCACACCTGAACACATCAAAGTTTTATGAAAAATACACGTAAAAATACAAAATGCATAAACTGAACAATATTATTGATCGAAATAATGAAAACATACTTTGAATAGCACCATTTCAAATGTTTACACAAAAGTACGTGTTACTTGTGGCAGCTAACTTGGAATATGGAACACGTAAAACAATGATAACAGTAACAACGTATGACTACGGTGCGAAATGTTAATGCTAAAGCATGCAAAGCACAATAAATACTGCATATCTTTTACATTTCAATGGACAGATTTTTGGAAACAGCAAGACGTGGTGCAATGACGGCTCAGCCGCTCATGCCTAACCATTGCCCCCCACCCGAACTCGAATTCATAAATTACAGGGCATCCAATAAGCAAATAACTGTTCATGATTTGTTGACAGATGAGAAACTCATTTCTTTAGAACTGCTTTTTGTGTTTAGTTTGTTGTCCTTCCCCTCGCACCTTCGAGCGTGGTTGGCTACGTACGGCAGGGAATAAGTTCAACATACATATATACAACACAGTTTTGACAGTGATCTAAAAAAAATGCACACTGCTCTAAAGTCCCATCTTCTCGATATTAATCTGAGATACGTTTGATTTATTCCATCATGTTGTCACGATCGCCTAGGATTTGTAGTACACTGGCATATGGCATCAGCTGTTTTAAATGGTCCCTTTAAAATGACACGTGTGTAGTGAAGTGAGCCACAGGACAAGAATTGGTACACTCATAAGTGTGACAATATTCATGGCTGTGGGATGACATGCACATGTGTTCGGGCATGTATCATGAAGGCAGAAGCGAATTGGCATTTCACACCGCAATCAAATGAACTTAACAGTGATTGTTTGTAATACCATTCACTTCCCTGCCTATTGACATTGTGTTTGGTTAAGCCCAGCCGAGCACAAAGAGGCCCGTTAAGTGGAACATTCTGTGATCAGATGGAGGGCAAATGCACGTGGCACATTTTGTTCCCTTCGATCTTGGACGTGTTCAAGAGCGACGAGTTGGTTTAAGTGCGGTAGCAAGTTGTGGATCAGACAAGACTTGAAATCCGATAGAAAAAGAGACTCATACAATGGTGCCGGTCAATGTGTGCACTTTTTCTTTCTACTATACTTTGTTGGGATTTAACAACGCGCGAGTGTGTGACATTAAAGGTTGAAAGAGACACTTTGGTTAAGTGACTTCACGTCAATATAAAGGGGGGGGGGGGGGGTAGAAATAAATGTATCGATATTCACTTAAGTTCATGTGTTAACGGAATATCATTTTTATGCCAAAATATTGCATGTTATATTCTGCCGATCGGTCACTTTCTCATCATAGATCAGTGGAAAATTCGATTATACCAACACTTGAACCTAGCCCTTACTATAGTCGTTGCATGGCTTACAGGGTGCAGCTCAAGATGCGGTGAGTTCAGGATTGTTAACGTTTCGCACAGAAACAAACACCGATGATGGGCAATTGTTGCCATATGTGTGCTTACTCGAGTACATGAGTAGTGAAGCGGGAACAGGCTTCAAAATAAGCCCAACATTAACTTGTTGTGACTCTTTAGTGTCGTGTTCTCAATAACGTTTGGACTGCAATTCACTGCAATTCACAAGCATGTGTGCGTGAACTGCGAAGAGCAATATTAGAATAGAGAAGCCTTAACAAAAACAAAACGTAAAATAATCGAATAAGTCCTGATAGACAAAGCGATGGACAGCAAGATATGTAATGTCTTGAAAGTAGCACAATTCAATGCTCGCCATTTCAGAATATAACACATGATTATAGGGACTTTTTGTATTGTGTTGTTTTAACTACAGAACTGAAACTGTAGGTCACAGATCAAACAAATATAACCCAAGACAACAATTGTTAGCACACGTTTCATTTGCCATCGAAGTTTATATTAGAAAGCACCAAAGCGGACATGTAATGCTAAAACCGTGAATGAAATAATATTGTTTCACAATGTAAAGGTGGTCACCGTACGCAGGGCACTGCGGCCATTCGTTCAGCAATTGCACATTCGCTGTGGTGTATTTCTGCACGGAATGAAAATGCGTTGCACAACGGGGGGCTCAAGGTACAACGCTTACCACGGTGTCTCAGTCTGCCTCTTGTGCAGGATTGAATAACGATGATGACGATGACAACAAACCCCATTAAAATATAATAAGCGTGACGATTTTAGGAAGCGCTGTTTATATCTATGTAATTCAGACTAATGTGAGCAACTGCCAAATGGGTTAAAATCAAAAGCTTAACAAGCATGTTAAATCGTATTTCGTAGATATTTGTTATATTTACATTATTCCCTGCTCTTGTTTTTTTTTTTAAACATAATGCTCGATAGTATTGCCACAACATAAGTATAGAGTCAAATGCTTTTTAAATCACTACCGTTGTTAAATGCTAACTTAATCCATGGACACAATTGTAAAAAAAATGCGTTTATCAGACATTCCCTTACGAGGCCTATAACATACAAAGTGGTCTACTAGAAATGTTAAAGTATCAGAATATATATATAAAAATACTGAATATAAAACATATGAAGGAATGTGTTGTATGTATGTTTGAACAAAGCCAAAATGACTACTGCTCACTTGAGGGGACACCTTTGGTAAAGTTAATGCACTCTCTCCTTCAACTCAAGAGCTTGACTTATCAGGACACAAAAGTAGGTGCTGTTGAGCGTGTGACATTGTGATGTGTTCTATGATGGACTGGAGTCATAAGAGTTCGCGATAACACATTTTCAGACCTACTTAAGTAATGGCGAGCATGCGTCCAGAGATAGCCATCGATATTGGTTCCATGTGCTGTTATGGCATTATTTGTCTTTATCGTAAACCCTACCAATAATTATTTTAACATTTTTAATCTATACTGAAGATGAAAAGGTACAGATTTAAAATAAATGTCAATTAAGTAATTTTTTTAGAATGTTCTTGTTATAATATAATCCAACAATATTACCATTTGTATGAACTGCCCACTTCACTTGCTTCATCTCTATCAGATAGTCAACGGCCACTTTTAGTGAATGGCTGCGGAGATACACATACCAAGTTGAAAAGTGATATCTTAAATCTTGCCTACACACGGTGACATCCCCGAATAAACTCCGCACAGAAACTCCCTTCGGACCTACATATTTGTACAGGCTCTGGTGCAAGTGGTTAAGCATGGGATAGTTGATATGATGTCTTAACTACTGTACAGGGGAAACAAAGAGACCACTAAAATCAATGTGTGGTCTGGTGTAAACGACCCAGGCACCCAGGAACATGGATTTTTTCTTTCAAGACTGGGCTAGCACACCATTAATTCACTTTGAAAAAGGTCTCCAGTCAAAGACTATAGTGCGTTATTTTAGTAGCATTTTCCCAATAAATGTTAGATGAGCAGTGATTGAACATGTATATTCATGTTGAACATCATGTCTGCCTTATTCTTTGTCATACTCACATCATAGTACTTTACTCTTAGGCGGGATAATGTAATGCACATTAGTTTTAGAAAAAAAATGATATTGTAAAATCTTGCCTCTAACGATGATTAAGTTTTTCCCACACCAACTATAAAGAAATGCTTTCTCCAGCGCAAGTCACAATCTTCTATAAACCCTATCTCTCTCTGCTCTGATGAAAAGCCACTGAGAGAATTACGTGAACGTATTACATATTTTATCCAAGTAAAAAGGCAGCTTTAATTTTCGATTTAAAGCTTTCGTGACTGCAGGGATTCATCTTCTTGGTTCAAGAAGAGGCAGCTTTAATATTATGGATAGTAAGTGTATCATTTCTATATATTGAAAAAAATGATCTAAGCATAAACTGAACTTAAAATGATTGCCACACTACAACTGATAACAACTGAAGGGGTACTATGAAGCTGTCATGAAATCTGTCGACAGCGTGCCCTGCTAACTCAACCCCTGGCCTGAAAGTGTGGCCTTCGCCTATGTTCCTTGCTCTGCTGATGACGCCGCGGTCCCATTCGACCGAGCTCAAGGTCCCTTCACGTTCTTCTGAGACATGCCCATGTCCACGTGGCCCCCGTGGTGGAAGCATTGGTGAGGGGCGCACTGCCCGTCGCGGCCAGAGGGCCCTTTAGAACCTGTCGCCCCAGGGACCCCCGGGTTGCCTTGAGGCCCCATGGAGCCCGGCTCTCCACTTTTTCCGTAGCCTGGAGGCCCTGCTGGACCTGAAATTATAAGGCAGAGACACCAGACGTGAGTACACACCCGCTGGCCCCATAGAAAATATACATTCTCAACATGTGTGTGTTGCTCATTTACCACCGGCACCATCGCCATCATCACCACCACCAGCAACACATCACCATCACCACCATTGCCATTACCAACAACATCACCACCATCAGCAACACCAAACAAAGACAAATATCCTCCAAATATCCTTCAACAGACTGTTAGGGCAACTGCTTTTAGTGGTCACATATAAAGGCCAGCACGGTACACAAGGGGGTGGGTGGCCAGCACCACCCCTGACTGTCTTTATTTACCTATTCGCAATATTTTAACCACACCAGGTCCAGGTCATCATTTGAGGCTGAGTCGACCTAGGGAAGGCCAACAATCGGTTCAGAGAATCGTCACTGGTGTTAGCCATGAGTGGGAATTGAGCTACTGGCACCGGGTTTATAGCGCAGTGCGGGAACCGCTGCACCACCACTTTGATGCCGGCACAGACGTGTACTACCACCACTAGCACCCACCATCACATGGGAATCCAACATCGAAGTATGCCAAAAGTGTACCGATTGAAAGCGTGAACAGCATATTACCATTGTAAGATGAATTGGCAAACACACGCAGATGCAGTAATGTTGCATGTAATATTATTAATGTATTACTGAATTAATAATACCCTTGATATGCTTCTGTTTCAACAGTAACATCTCATATGATTAACTAATTCCACTTCTGCCTTACCAGGTGGGCCAGCAGGGCCCGGTTCTCCAATGATGCTCTGTCCAGGTGACCCCCTTTCTCCATTCGTACCTGGTTCACCTGTTGGAGATACGATTTTTGTTTCATTGTGCATGGCATTTTGTACTTTGCACCTCCGATAAGCATGGTTGGCTACGTATGACGTGAAAGAAATTAAAAATACATACAAATCACGATTACATTTGGGATTAATGCCATTCTCATCACGCAAAGTATACGAAAAAGGCATTGTGTTTCACAGCCAAATGACAATCTGCAATAGTTTTACAGCAGGGCGCATGTTTGAAGTTGCTTTACCAAATTGGCCAAACTTGGACACGCACACACACAAAAAAGACAAAGATCCCCCGTATAGCCTTAACAGACTGTAGGGGCAAGTGCTGTTAGTGAGCACCTACAAAGGCCGGCATGGCAGACGAGGGGGTGGGTGACCAACACCACGCCCGGCCGCCTTTGTCTCCCCAGTGGCGATGTTTACACATCGCAATGGGTACTCATTTGAGGCTGAGTCGACCTAGGGGAGGCCCAGGACCGGTTCAGATAATCGTCACTGGTGTTGGTCGTGAGCAAGAATCGAACCCGGGTCGCCAGTTTCGTAGCGCAGCGCACTAACCGCTACACTACCGCTCCCCAACAAACACACGCACACACGCACACACGCGTGCGGTCTAATCATTTTTGAAGAGCGTCACATCGTTGGTCTCCAACCGGGAACCTTCACAACAAGCAGCGACTGCACTACCACTCGCCAACATTTAGAGGCTGACACCACCACTGTGCGTAGATGCACATATGCTCAAGATGCAGAAACCCACGCAAGTCACTCTGAGATCATACTCCCTGTGCCATAACCTTAAGCCTCATGTTAATTATCATCATCAGTGCAGCTTCCGCTTCCAAATTACAATGTCCTTATGTGCTTTGACAAAAAAATTGGATGTGCATAATAACTAATTTGATTTGATATTTAATTGGACACTTAGCCCATCTTTCTTAATTCAAATGGAAATTGAAAAGCAACTGACACAAAACATGATCGCTGTGTGTTGAGTTTGATAAATCCATTCGATTGCTTCAGAACTTGCTAAATATATAGCGTTCGTACCTCCTATGTTTGTGTATAAAGGACAGCAGTCGATTTACGTGAATAGCAGTGTGCACTTCACCAGATTCACAAAAGGGTGGCTCTCTCATCATCCCTTTGTGAAGGAGATAGCCACAGCTGCCGTGTGATACTCGAACGCAGTGAGGCGCAGCCCAATTGCCTTCTATGCAGGCTGGTGCCAGTCGGGTTATAGACTGTGCAGAGCCTCAATAAAGGGGTCACTTGATGATGTGCAACGCAGGTGGGGGGAAACTCATGATAATAAGGTCATACTCATTCCACACAAAGTACCTGCCACAAATGAACCATCATACCTTGCTGATCTCGTTAAGGAGTATAAACCATCATGCAAACTCTGGTCATCCTGGCTAGCCATCAAACAAAGACGGTCACTGCATCACGCGCTTTCAGATGAACTTCTGCGGGCCATCTGGAACGCTCTTCCTTCCGATATGAGGAAGCCACTGAAGCTATGCCCTTTAAAAACGAGATTGAAAACTCACTTCTTGAGAACTGCTTTTTGTGTTTAGTTTCTTGTCCTTCCGCCGCACCTCCAATTAGCGCGGTTGGCTACGGACGGTGCGAAATAAGTTCAACACAGGCACACACATAATGTATACCTTTGTGTCCAGGAGGGCCTGGCCGCCCCTCTCTGCCAAAGGGGCCCTGAGGGCCGGGCATGCCGGGAGGTCCTGGCCGGCCTGCGTTGCCATCCTTGCCAGGGGAACCCGGGGGTCCGGGTCTCCCCGGAGATGGAGCCACGACGGGCGGTGCGGGAATGCGAGCCAGCAGCTGGTTTAGCCGGCCTGACGGTAGGGACACACGGAGACTTAGACTCCCTTGGATGACAAGTGGACACCACCACTCAGGAGACCGTGTGGTGTGGTCTGTTTAGCGATCGTTTCACAAGTACAACGTGGGCTGAAACAAAGTGTTGCGCGTGTAATGTGGTGTTATTTAATTATAATCTTGATTAGCATACACAGCACAATGGTGACATCACAAGGTGGTATCAATGTTGAAGTTGAAGGCAAGGGTATATTGTAGATATCATAAAGTTCACCAACCCGATCGTAAGTGGAGCTCCTGTCTCTTAGGCACTTGTGACTTAGGCAGGATCCAAAGCGAATCACGGGGGGTGGGGCAAGGAGGGAAGTTTGGTTTTGGGAGGTGCTCTGATGTAATATCAACTCAGAGGATTGGTGTCCACTACAAGTGGGTGATTAACAATGAAGGGAACCGGATCCCAAATTATTTCTCGGTTTAAAATGATGTATAACCTATTGGTCCGGTGAAACATTAATGGGCTGGTTAGATATAGAGGGAGGCTCATGATTTTTTTGATAGATGGTTGTAATGTATGGCTTTTATAAACGCTCAAATGTTGATAAAGCTCTTCCTCTGAGAGTTAACAGGTGTTATTTTTCTCTCTCCAAGGTTTATTTCAGTTCTCCCATCAGCATCATGCCATAAGATGACGTGTCTGTCCATTTGGAGCACTCAGGCAGCACATTCTTACAGAACATCCTGTGGCAACGATGCTATTACAGAACGATTTCTGCTACAGCAATAACTAAAACCCATCAAACCCATGTTCTCAGCAGTCCTGGCTGCAGTACTCTGACCCACGAGCCACCCATTCACCTCACGATTCAACATTTCACTCCTTTAGGAGGATCAGAAAGGGCATGGCGGATGAGAAAGACAAACCACACACGCCGTGTACTCTTTTAAGCATTGAATAACGTTGAATGTTACATAACTGCAAGGGTGTAATGCGACAATGTTAGTAATTTTGTCTTATTTGACGTTATTTGCAGCTGTGTCATGAACTATTTTTGCAATATTTTAATAAGACCCCCAATTGGCCACATTTTCAATAAAGTTAAGCATGGTGTGAGACCTGAACATTCCCACACTTAAATAGGTTGACTGCAAAATGAACACATTACATGTGAAATATCCGATGTTTTTATTCTGTTCATAGTTGCGGTTCTGAAAAGATGAACTGTTATATTGCATAGTCTTTTGTGTTAAAAATGTGCACTCCTTCTCAGTCTAGGATATTTGTCATAAAGTGTTCACGGTTATGTTAGCTACCCACTGTGTGTTGAGTTGGCAGGCACTTAAAACTTGACAGGTATCTAAACAATTGTTAAAAATCCATCCATTTTGGTGAGAATAACCATATAAAACCCTTCACGTTATATGATAAACATGCTCGTCTCTTATGATGATGTGTTTCAGCATTACGATGATTGCCTTTGCCATATTTATTTATCAAATGCCACAAGTGAAACAACACCACTACTTAAATAGACGCAATTCTAAAAAGTAGCAAAATCATCGCAGCAATTCATTTGTTCAAGTTCAATCAGTTCCCCTCAGCGTTTCATCTGTCGTGCATATTTAGAGTGTACGATTATTGCATAGTTTTTTTAAAGTATGAAGCCAGACTTTTAATGGGTGCCATTTATATTTTTTAGGAGAAACTACTGGACAGATAGTTAATGTGAATGAAAATCAAAAATTGTAATAACAGTAACATCAGGTCTCACGAGGGTCGGAGTGTCTATAATTCTCCGGCAGAAAAACCTACCGTCAAGCTGCCTTGCAATTTCATCCACAATGAATCTCTTTATTTCATCAAACGATGGAGCTTCACCCTGGCAAAGATCATAGTTGAGAAGCGGGGGAGGAAGGGGGGGCAGGGGAACCCAATGATGAACATGTCAATCACGTTTGAATGATACAGAATCCGTGAATAATTCGTATCCATTTACAGGTAATGCATAATTTACGTCACCCAATTTTATACCTGAACATAGCCACATTTTAAATTCGACGTATAAAACAATGTATATCAAACGTTTAGGACATTTTTTTGAATGCTTTTTCGTAACGTATTATTTTGCGTATGCCTGTTGAACTCCTTTCGCACCATACATAGCCAACTGCGCTAATCGGAGGTGTAATAGAGAGAGGATATGGATGCTCATGATGAATGATACGGATGATTTGCAATGTCAAGTGGTCTAACATGTATTGGTGTTTGAAAAGTTTAATTAACACGTGAAAAAACAGAATGCTACAAAGATCATAAAAATCACATGTATATCTTATTGACAATTATAACAAATGCCAAAGTTTTACTCATATTTGTTTATCCATAATTTTATGCTGATCTTGTTACGTGTCACATCATGAGATCAAGTTTCCATTTGGATTTCGAGGTCAGCAATGCAACTCTTCTTGCTAGAGAGTGGCGAATGCAAGTAGATATCACAGAGCCACTTTATGAGATCCCTTTAAGTGACCTCTGGCCCACACAGTAGGAGGGCAGCACTTGTTCACTCACTCCACATATGGTAAGACATTGACAAAGGCTGATGATGACGATGATGACATGTTAAATAATACACGTTAAAATTGGCACACATATTGCAAAATGAAGTCACGGAGTGTTCTACCACTGCGAGGGAAACAACTAAGGCAGCACCTGTGGTCCAGGGCTGCCTGGTGTCCCTGCGGTCCCTGCTGGTCCTGGAAATCCTCTTTCTCCTGGAAGTCCCCTGGGTCCGCTCATGCCCTCAAAGCCCTTCCAACCAGAATTCCCAGGCGGTCCGGGCAATCCCCTTTCTCCAGATGTGCCCTTTGCTCCTGCCACGCCTTGTTCACCCTGCACAATTGAAATGCACACAAAGCAAGCTCATTCACGCACGTAACCACATGAGCGTAACCACACGTTTGCAAAACGGTCAAATGGAAAGGTGTAACCCTGTCATTTCTTGCTCACGCCACTGCTGGTATAGGGGGCTCCACTAGAGATAGCTATAAAAAGGCCCTGCGGATGATGTTTTGGCCTACTCTTCCATGCTGGCCAGACATCTTCGAAGAAGTGTCACTACCCAGGCTTTACCCCACTACAAATGATCTTCCAAATTAGTCACTGCGGTGTATCCATATATGCTGTTGGGTGAGCATAGTTTAAGAAACGTGTCCCATTGTTTAAAGTGAAGCGCCAGGAGATCGAACCGGCGACCTCTAGATTGCACGTCCAATGGTATTAACCATGACGCCATGGTGGCAGCATCACACACCGTAACCTGGGCACTATGTAGGCAGAGTTTCTGTACTCGTTGTGTGTAAGGCTAACTCGTAAGGCTGTAAGGCAGCATGTGAGAGCCACTACAGCAATGGGTTCTTTCACCTGACCTGTGTCAATGTTGGACACAGTATCTCCTCATATTGTGTGTGTTTTCTAGGGGTATCATGAGTCATTGCCAATGCAAAGTATGTATTAAGGTTATGGCTGAACATCCCGAGGAATGAAATTAGAGAAAATGAACATTTGATTGTGAACCCCCATCCACCCCCGATCAAATGTTGCAGTTGGATGTGAAATGAATAGAATGCGAGTGCCTCTTACAGGTAAGCGTGAGATGCTGTGTTTCGTAACATATATAGCGCATAACAACACCACGTGCATTGTGTCAATCAGGTGATACTGACCTGGTCTCCTTTAGGCCCCTTTTCACCAGACTTTCCTGGTGAACCCTAATAAAAAACACAAACGGGAATATAACATAAAAATAAACGCAACAAAAAAGTGTGCGCAATTTCCAATACACGTGAAAAAAAAAATCATGACATCAATATCACATGAGAGGTTGCGAAAATAATGTCGCGATTAGAATACAACGCATTTTTAATAATCAAACACACATCATTTGTCGAGTTTGTTATTACAATAGAAATCACGAGCACACTTGCTCTCTGTGCCATTCTTCTGGCGCACGGTTATTACGGGGGGGAGGGGGGGGCGTTATGTCGCAGAGACGATGATAGTTTGCAGCTGTCTCACAGGAGGGGGGCGATGCTGCTATGAAGCGGCACCCAATTAGGTAATTTGCGAGTCATTTTTTTTTCCCATTTTGTACCGGCTCACTGGCACACATGGCCTACAAATTGTAAATGCCAATGCGGTTGTAATATGATAATAACAGGTGTTTTAAAAATAATATTTGACAGCCTTATCAAATACATTACCTCTTGTGAGAAAGATTTGGGTAAATGTAAATACCACGTTATATCGAGACAGCTACAATTTATGTACTGTGACGTGTTTTTGTGGGTTGTATTCGCATTTGAAATTTGGGCTATAGTTGACCTATTTTTTCAGGTGATGCATTTAATATATCTTTAAAGACCTAGCAGTAGTAGATGTCAACTGCACAAAATGAATGTTTTGAGAATGGCAGGAACTGAAATGTGGACTCCACCATAGAGTAACTCTGAGTAAAATGCACTGCCCATGATATCATTCAGCAGCTTAAACATAGATCAGGCTATGACCATCATCACAACTTTAAAACACACATGAGGGATATTGTCATAATATAGGGTATTTATTTTAAGTATTACATCTTTGGCATGGAGATTAATTTGCTAAATGTTACCTTGGTAAAAATTTTTAATACATTTTTTTTTAAAAGCTCTTTAATATGACATTTCAAAATCAACACAAAAATATGTTCATTGAATTGACAGCAAAGCACAATTGATCTTACATCTTTTCCTGCTTGACCATCAAAGCCACCAGGGCCCTGTAAGAAAACACCACAGCATTATTAGCAAAATACATTTTGTGAAGATTATTTTGGAAATGTGTGCATCTTTACGTGAATGTGTTCTTTAGAGTAAGGTCCACTGTACACTATGAGACCTCCTTTACCAGTGGCAAAATATAGTAATAGGTTTTTACCCTTTTGGCGTCATCTGGTCCAACACCAATGGAGACTAGGCTCTAAAAAAAGCTGTCTCAGATGTGGACCAATCAACTTCAAGGACAGTGCATATCATTATCATCATCAGAGTTGTTTATTTTTGTTTGCATTTTTACTGCTTGTGTTGTGGTTATTGCAAACATGATGCCTTGTATAAAGGTGTCAGTTTTGTACCAGTTGAAAGGGTAAAAACCTATTACTATAAGGTCCACTGTGTCTATGTTCGTACAGTGCAAAGTGAATTTACTCTCAGAATCAGAATCTTTATATATCCTGGAGAAATCCCACGATCAATGAAGCTCTTTTTCACAGATGTCCTTTAAAGGCAGGTGAGAAAGTTACTGTGGTGAGTGTCCTCTGTGAGTGGTGGTGAGTGAGTGTCTCAGTTACTCACCGGTTCTCCAGGTCTTCCTCTGGGACCAGGGAATCCAATGTCACCTGATGATCCCTTTTCACCTTTTCCACCCTGCATTGACGAAGCAAAATGCAGAAATCTCGACAAGAAATCTGCAATGATGTTATCTTGTGTATAGGTGGGACGACGTCTGTGTAGGGGGAATAATGAGAATATTAAAACAATTCTAATACATTCATTATACTCTGAATTCTGGTTAAACCATGTTGGGCATTAAGAGATTTTACTTCATTGGGTTTGGTGGCATAGTGATTAGTGAAATTCCATAAAACTAACAAAACATGTTTTGTGATACTGCATTGGCAGTGGTGCACAAGTACAAATGATGCCATTTTATATAACAGGCGACATTTTGACAAATTAGCATTCTTCACAGCACACTAATGGCAAATATGTCTCTGCTATGAAGAAGAAACAGTGCCGGAAACACCGGCTGGTATATATATACATATTTTCCCTCTTTAGGAAAGAAAACCATGATTGATTCAAACCTTTGCAAAACATCGTTAGAAACGAGCTTTCTTTCAAATGGCCTGGTCCACCGCAATGTCAACTCAGCCTTAACAACTCCATATATTACTTTTTTGCATGAGTATCAGGACACAAATGTGGCTGATTCATAATTAGTTTCTTTTTGGTTAGATCATGTAGGTATAATGTGAAATCTAAACTATAACCCTCCAACACCTGAAAAAACCAAGCTATCGCAGGAGAGCGTAGCTTTTGTTAACACCCGAGAACCCTCGATGTAATCGCCAGTAAAACGTGGTACCAAATTGGCAACATTAAGCTTGCTTTCGAGTGGTGGAGGGTTGTAGTTGAAACATTGACATTATACCTACACGACGATCTAACGCAAAAAACACAATTACAAATCATAATATTTGTTGTGAGAGCCTCCGCATAAAATGAACCAACCTCTATGGGGAGGATACAAATGAGGCTTGAAACAGGCACCATTACTGCTGGTGGCCTTGCTTGTCTTTCTGCCCTCTGCTATACTCACCTTAATATGTGCTCACAAACACTACGATTGTTCGTGCTAAGAGGGTATTATATAAGATAATATTTGTAGGATTTTAATGCCTATACAACAAGATGACCATACTGTATGTGCAATATCCAACTGTGGCACAGCAGGTTATAAAATGTTCAAAGGTAGGTTCATTGAACAGACACCCAAAGATGCACTGTGGATTTTAGAATAGTACTGTCCCCTGCCAGAATGCGTCGTAGTCACCTTAACATTTGTAATCATAACTTAAAGGGTAAAGCCATTCAATATCTTGACATTGGCAAAAAGAACCCCACAGATAAAGGAGACTTCCTGTTTTGGAAATGCTCTTCGCTGTGCAGAAACTGATGCCGGAAGCACAATTTTCAAAGGGCATGTGAAATTAAGTGTCCTCCACTTACAGGTTCCCCAGATGGCCCAGGTGACCCATTACTTCCAGATGGACCAACAGGACCCTGTGTATAAGAAAGAAAACACAATTAATCAAACATTTTTCCAAAACGTTTAGCACCATCAATTCTTACAACATTACAGTCAGGCGATGGGCAAGACCAGAAATTGGTACCAGCTAAGATGATGGGATTTTTATGGTACACCATAAACACCACAGCATGGGGAGGTCTTGATCTATCACTCTATAGAAAAATTAGATGTGTTTTTATATGGTCAATAAAAAAGAATTATGTTATAATCTTTCAATAAAGTTTTGAGTATATGCACATATGCATTGCATATTCTAACACACACAATATATATCGTGCACATTTCAGTCTTCCAGTTTATATAATTAAATCAGAAAATAACAACAATAATTAACTAATTTAAACAAAATCATAATGCAAAATCAATAGTCTAATTATGTCCCAGAACCACGTAATGGAAGGGAATAAACAGCCTTCTGCAAATCTCACATTCAGCAGAGCCTATCCCTCACATCATGTCAGATAATGGCCCCCAGAAAATGACACCACAGAACTATGTCTGGAGTCACTTCAAGAGGCCTTTCTAACACTAGACCGGTGCTCCTTTATGCTCACTGAAGCGTGGCCTTTTTCCTGTCAATCATCCAATATATTTTTAGATCTGTATCGCTCGGGGCTGAAATATGTCAAATTGATTTAATGTAATGGGTATTTTTTTTCCTCACAGTAATTGGTGACCAGGCTGAGAATATCAACTATCCCAGGATTTCAGAACCTGTTTTTTTTTAGCTCACACTGGTAGCTGAAACCTGGATTAAAACCCAGGTATTTGATGGCACTGCCTCAGCGCTATAGCATGGGTAATGGCCACCTGTGTCACTTTGGCCTCCTCTTGCACTTGAACGTTATTAAATCCATTACCGTCTCCCCTCTTGTGCCTGAAGGTCCCTGTGGCCCAGGGGGCCCTGGTCGTCCCTGTGGTGAAAAGAACAAAATATAAATCAATATCATTGGCTTAGACATAAAATGATATATGAGACAAATTATACACCTGGTGTCTCCACTCCTGCCATTTTGTAGTTCGATGGGAAAAAAAATAATTGGTGCCATTTTGTTGTCAAAGGAATGTCCATCTGCAGCAGGGTTAGATTTCAAAGCTCCTGCTGTAAATATAAAATTAACATTGTGTCTGGAACCCTCATCTGATTGCATTCCAGACTGAGCACTTAAAATGTACGTTTCTTATTTGTATTTCCCCTGATGTTATTCTGATTGTCCTATTGGCATAATGTTTTTTTCCGAAACTCAGAAGTTCGTTTATTTCTTCATATATTGGGTCCACTTCATAAACCTCGTATCACAAGGATATGGCTTCTTCATGAAGATCATTGGGAACAGACTAATTAACCATTTAGTGGTCAAGAAACCACATGAGAAAGCTGGATTTAGAAAAGTGAACAGATATAAACTTCCATTGTGCCTAGTATTTGTCAGTTATGATAACGCATTTGACTCAGCGGACATTGATATAGTCATCCAAGTTCTCACAAATCAATGACTAAATAAAAAAAACATATTTCAAGATTATCAAAACCATCTACAAGCATATAACAGCTACACATCTTCTTTGTCGCGTCTCCTGTCCAACCTCTATGGTATTTGCCCAATATTCTGCACAGGCCACCGCTTCTGGTGTTGGCATTGCCGAATCTTGAAGAGTGCATTGTGGTGCTGCAGGGCATCACAGGACATGACCGATGGTTTGCTTCTCCTGACAAGCACATTGGTCGGTTGTGTAGAAGTCTCATGATTTCATGAGAGCGGCACTAACAATGCATACATAAATTACCAATATATATCATAAGAAGAGTCAGGCAAGGAGATATGCACTTTGCGCAAGTTATCCAGAGTGATATGATAAGATATCTTCTGATAATGTATTGAATAAATATTGATACAGATTTAGATGGAAAAAATATTCACCATCTCGGATTTGCCCATTAAATAGTTATACCAACAACTAATGTAAATTAATTACAGGAAATTGTTGAAAGTTGGGGTCAAGATGAATAGGAGAAAAGCTAAAACCGTGTAAAAATTTTGCAAAAAATGCAGATATTTGTTGGTGGAACACAACTGGAAAACACATCATGGTATGTATCCCGAGGGCAGCTACAATTATGTATGGCTACCACTCAAAATCGCATAAATTGAACATAATTTTCCAATAAGAAACAAAGGAAATTGTTGGGGTTAGGGAGAACACGCTCCCGAACCTCATTCTTATGTCTACATATTTCACTGGTTACAGTATATATTATATTTACAATCCACCATACATGTATTAAAGATAGTAACAGCTTATTCAAAGAAAGAAAAAATAAAGTAAAAAAATATTTAAAAAATTATGCTTACCAGACATTATTCGGCAAATGTGTGCACAAGACAAAGTTCACGCGGACAAGATCTTCACAATGGCGTGCGAGAAGAAGATGCTGATGCTGCCCGCGCTTGTGGTTGTTGTACTGCACCTCAGGGATTGCTACTGTAGTTTGCTTCCTGACTAACCATTAGCTCGCAGCGCGTTCCGTACACCATGGCCAACACGTTGGGGCACGTTATTTAAAAAAATAGAGCGTGCACAACAGAAATACGTGTAAATTAATCTAACACGCTATTTCAAAATCGCATTACGTAAACATGCGTAAAACGCGAGGCGACTGTACCACATAAGCAAGGGAAGATTGCAGTGCTTTTGAAAAAAAAAACTGAATTTGATCATATTAAAATAGTGAGTGCGCAATGTATGGAAACGTGGAGAGGTACGCGCCTTGATTTACACTGAGAGACAGCGAGGAGAACACACTGATCACAGAATAAATGCAACTTGGTAATATCATATCGACCCTGAAGAAAAACAAGTGGGCTTGGGGTCAGGACACATCACTATAAGGGTCGATGGTTGGATGGTTGAGACTCACGACGGAGTAGCAGTTGAAAGAGGGAACACACGCGGAAGGATGACCACCTTAGAAATGGACTAATGAGATCAGCCCATGGGCAGGAGCTAGAGATGACAATGACTTGAGATCTTCATACAGCAGTGGATAGAGCACAGGTGATACATTTTACCACCGGCGTTGGTAGTAAAAATGCATCTGTTGGCATTAAGCAGTCACAGGCCTTTAAGCAATTTTTGGTAGGTGACCAGCAGAATATAAGTATGCGTGAGCACGATTATCTTTCCAATAAAGTCCAATATTTCTAATATCAGGCCACAGGGCTATTGGTCATGATAGAATTGCTCTTTAGAAGACCTTGTTAAAACAAAGTTGATACATTAAATGGTATATCTGTCATGGTGCAGTCACTCCCCTGTGAATGAGCATCAATGTTGTTCACACGTTTTGATGGATGGTTACATTAATGCTCTAAAGCAGATGCTTTTAAACCAGTTACAAGCACATGCAGCTGTGCAATTGGTTTGGAGAATTGATGTTGTCAGACTGTGCAGGGATCTTGAATTGTTCATTATCAACGCGTTGCCTCTCACGTGTGATGTAGAGTGTAGATGGGATGCATTCTGGTGGCTTCTGTTTTAAAAAGTAAAGTTTTTTTTTTAACAGAAAAATGTTCAGCATAGTGGAAAGAAATGCCATCAATAAAATGGGTTACACGTTTTAAGCTTTTAATTGTATAACACTTATGAATATAATTGTGTTAAGATACATTACGATTTAATATTACCCTATGTTGTGGGTGAATAATAATGTGTGTAGTGATACACACAAGCACACTGTTTTTCACTCGCGTATATCCCAGTCATGCTTTTACTGCCTGTACTAAGTCACATTTTCCGAATTCCAAATCACCCGGAATACATCCTATCTCGTGAATCCTGGAAATTAAGCAGACCTTGAGCACGAATAGTTATTGGATGAGTAACCACCATGCATGCCAGGTTGTCACAGGGCTTTTGGAGCTAAGTGATGGGCAGCAGAGAACATCATTTGTTGTACTGCACGCCTATGCTCCTACATATATGCTGCCCACCTTCACCAATCCGCACTGATCAGCGTGGCGAAGTATGGGCAGCCGATTGACAACAGGGCTGTATTCGTGCATTACCTCATTTTCTTAATTAAAATAACATCGCAATCATTAAAACTTCTCTACCCCCGATGAGCATGGTTGGTTACTTTCGGTGCGAAAGAAGTTCAACACACATACATACACATTTTCCTCCAAGTGACTTTAACGCGCATTTGTTCTGAGATGTAATGCAGTTCACGAGCACAGGACATGAATGTTGCTGCCAAACTCACATCTGTCCCTGGAGGACCTTCTCGGCCAGTGATGCCCCTTACTCCAGAAGGTCCCTGCGTGGACAAAACACCTTCAGTTCATCAACTTGCTACATGTTTTTACACCATTGGAACCTCATTTGCCAGTAAAAAATATGATAATTGTTTTTTTTATCCTTCTATCTGGCAACACAACTGACACCTTTTTTACAAGGAGTCATGTTTGCATAGACCACAATACCTGCAGTCATAATGCAAACAAAAAAACATAACTATGATAATGTGCACTGTCCTTGAAGTTGAAAAAATGCGCCTTTTGGCGTCATCTGGTCCAACCCATGTGAGACAAGGCTCTAAGGAAAGCTGTCTCGGGTGTGGACCAATCAACTATTAATGAACGACAGTAATTTCGAGAAATAAAAAAGGTGTCAGTTTTTTTGCCAGATTAAAGGGTAAAAAAACAATTCTCATATTTTGCTACTGGCAAAGGAGGTTCCAATGGACAGTAATTTAGATTGCATAGATTTAGCTGAATGTTTCTGCCAATCTACATAATCTATTTTATAGATTAAAAGTAAATGTTCCAAGTCTATTATGGAACCAACATTTTGACGTATTTAAATGTAAGTTATATTTCTACAGTTTCTTTCAGTAACACCATTACAGGTATGTTTTCTTTAAAAATCCAATGTGATAATACGAAAGAGTGGGTGGATTTTCCTATATGGCATTGACATTTAAATCTAATCCCGGTTACCCAAATCCAATTCATGCCACGCACAACATTAGTGGCTGTTATTATCTGAAATTCACTCTGGGACAGTTGAGTTTTTGCTCCAGTGTAGTGGCCACAAGACCTTGATATAATCCACACTGCCCCTTAAAAAACATTGTGTGTTGGCCTTAAACAGACGTTCACTAACAGCTCTTAACCAGATGATCTATACAGCAAAGGTAAATGGGAGATCTCTGTCCATGCGTATCCGTAGAGGACTAAGGGTCAACAAAAGCTGCATAATGCCAACACGTGAGGGTTTATGTGCGGAGTATATCCAATTACATTCCATAATTCATCGAATGCAGGGAGGTCATGCGTCAGCAGATTCCCTGGTGCTCTCTGCAACGTGCGGACCCTATTGTGAACTACGACACGGCCCTAATGTGTAGCATTAGGTTTAATGACTAATAAAACACCATCATCGCCATCACTTACCATTGGGCCTGGCATTCCAGGTTCACCCTTGTGGCCTTTGTAACCCTGTTGAAGAGGCAGAGCAATTTGTCAGGTCAGTGAACCTGCGAGACACGTGATGGTAATTTCACGCGATTTTCTTTTTTACCTTCGGAGCAAGGAACGTGTATACCCAGGATAGACTCCTGGGTATACACTGCAATGACGAGTACCTTAAAGATGCAAAGTTGTATGAGTTGCATTGCCTATACACACACATATGAAGGTATAATTCACTTATACAGTAATGACATAGATGTTAAATGCACCGCTTTATTATTTACATTATCATCCGGTTAAAATCATATTCCAGGTTCAGCTTCCAATGACAAACATTGGAATCTAAACCTCGAATCCCTGCCTAAGTTGACTCAAGTGGTTAATATTAGGATTGGGGAGACAAAGGTAGCCAATTATGATGGTAGCCAAACCGGCAACATCTGTACCATACTGACCTTCAGTGCTCGCTGACAGCACTTGCCCTGACATTATTTCATTATAATTGGATACTCGTTGTCTACATACACGCAGATATGCATCCATCCATGCTGCCATCAAACTCTTCTTCTGCCCCAATTAGAGCAAATGGTTACACTCCTCGTAATGCAATTTCCAGATGGTAGTGAAAATCAAGCTACTGAATCCATACGTAATGGCTCTGTAGCAAGCTCACACGGGCTCAGGCATTCAGCTGTGCAATAAAACCTGCATGGACGAAAGTCAGGCTTCCACGCAGATATAGTTACGAAATTAAGGAGGCTTTTCAATGGGGAGGAAAACACCGGAGATCTGTTGCTGCATCAGGAGGATTTTCTTTGAGGCATGCAAGTGATAGGCTTGGTCGACACTTGGGGGCAGGTCTTTGATCCATGAGCATACTGAGCTGCAGGCCATGACAGATACTCCGAGAAGCGTGGCATTAAGAGAACGTGGCCTTGAAGAAACAACAGGGCTCCTCAGTTGTGTGCGCTCCTCTTGAAAGATGCATGGTATAACTGGGTAGGGGTGGGGGGGGTCACACTGCGAGAGTCTCTGCCATCCATGCTTTGGTGCCAACTCAAAAATGGGGTGGCACCCTTTTTTCTCTCTATCGCTGTGCCATAGTTGTAAAACCGTGGACGGCTCTGTGGTATGTGTTGTCGACGTTCGAGACAAGATTCCTCTACCGGATATCCTTTGATGCCATCTTTCCCAGGAGCACCTGGGGCACCGGCAGGCCCCTGCAATATAAAACATGTGATATGATGAGAAGCGTGCACATTCGTGTACATTTAATTCGGCTCTGCAAGAACATGGTTGCTTCACAACGTTATATAATACGGTACTGGTTCGGTATGGAACATGGGCCCTTCTTGACGATGGAGTGTCCTAGGATATAACATCTGAAAAATTCAATTATAACACACCTGACTTTGCTTATGAGACCCAAAAGGTGAGAGTGGGTCCAGGGTTTTCTTATTTGAACAAATGCTGTCGGATGACATTCTTTTAGAAAGCCCATAGGCTGATACACTCAAGTATTTATACGTAGAGAAATAAGCCAAAGTCTGCTAGTATCCATACCCATATCCATACTCCACGACCACAAATCATTATTTATATTACAGACATATACACTTGATACATATGTAGTGGTGATACGCGCTGGGTGTATATGTCGTGTGCCAGCGCGTATGTACGGGTGTGTGTGTGGTGACGCGCGCTGACGGGGAGGAGCAGGCGTCAGTGCGCGGGTGGGGGTAGTGCTGCTGATTGGCTGTGTGCCGGTGACGCGCCCAGAGGGAGTGATCGGGTAGCAGCGCGGTGTGATTGGTCGGGGAGTGGAAACACGCGCTGAGCGGAACCGGATCGTAGGGATAGCGCGTGGGGATTGGGTAACTGAGGAGCGGTGCCGACGTTGAGGTCCGCATCCGCTCCGTCTCCCGGGAAGAAGGGGTATATAAGGTGATGCACAGAGGAGCAGGGGCAGAAGTGGAACCATCTAAGAATGAAGACGAAGGTGCAGAGATAGAGCCCGGAGAGGAGAGTAATGGAGAGTAATGGAGAGTAGAGGAGAGTAAGGTATAAGTGTGTAGCCAGCGAGAGAGAACGGTCTACACGAGCTGAGTAATGTATAGTGTGTAGCCAGCGAGAGAGAACGGTCTACACGAGCTGAGTAATGTATAGTGTGTAGCCAGCGAGAGAGAACGGTCTACACGAGCTGAGTAATGTATAGTGTGTAGCCAGCGAGAGAGAACGGTCTACACGAGCTGAGTAATGTATAGTGTGTAGCCAGCGAGAGAGAACGGTCTACACGAGCTGAGTAATGTATAGTGTGTAGCCAGCGAGAGAGAACGGTCTACACGAGCCGAGTATGCATACGGTGTAGCCAGAGAGAGAGGAAGGTCTACACGAGCCGAGTATGCATACGGTGTAGCCAGAGAGAGAGATGCAAAGTCTACACGAGGCGAGTGGAGAGTGTAGCAGAGGCGCAGAGTCTACACGAGGCGAGAGAGGAGTGTAGCCGAGGCGCGGAGTCTACACGAGGCACAGAGAGCCGGCAGCACAGAATCCAGAGTCAAGAGAAGCGCATTGTGAAGAAGAGAGGCCACGCGTTGTATTGTTACAAGTCAAGATTTAATAAAAGAAGTGTGTTCCCGTCAAGGAGTTTCCTGCCGTCATTTTCAAATACTTCATCTGGCGTCAGAAGTGAAACGGGCTTCCAAGTATGGAGACGAGGAAGACCCGTAGGACCCACGGGATTGACCGCGAGGAAGACCTGGACGACTCGGGGCCGCTGGTGGCGGGGGGTGAGGAAGAGGACTTGCCCACGCTGCAGGGTCCGTCGACGGCGCCGGCCGAGCGACCGGGGACAGACGCCGGGCTTCGTGAGGCGCACTCCCGACTGGCGGAGCTGCTGCTCGCCGCCGCGTCCATCTTGGCGGAGATCAGCTCGTCGGGAGGAGCGGGGACGGTGGGGGACATTTTACAAGGTCGCCCCGCAGATTCCCGCCAAAACGAATGGGGGATTCCCGCCATTGCGCCTGGGCCTACTTTTGGCGGGAACGGCGAGCGCCACGTGGTGGTGGGTTCCCAAGCGCGCGCATCGACGTCATCAGCGCGCGAGGGGGTCCGCCATCTTACGTCTGCTGCTGGAGCCGCCATCTTAGACACCGACGGACAGGCGGAGAGGAACCACGAGGCGGATGACTTCATTTTTCAGCAGCGCCTGCCCACGTTGTCAGCCTTCAAGGCGGAAGGCGGAGACTGGGGCCAATTTCAGCGAAGGTTTTTGGTGCATCAAGAGATGTCAGCGTGGTCCGATGCTACGGCGCTGCGGGCATTGCCCGCCATGCTGGACGACGATGCGCTCGCGGCCTTCAGGGCTGCACGGAAGTCGGACCGCTCCACGCTGAAGGATGCGCTGGGTTTGTTGGCCAGGGTCTACGGGCCTCCCTCTACGTGCCGCCATCAGTTCTACGCAAGACGGAAAGCGGCCACGGAGACCGCGCTGGCCTATCGCACGGCGTTGCTGGCTCTTGCTGATGCTGCGTTCCCTCGGATGGACGAGGAGGGCCAAGACGCGATGGTTTTGGAGCAGCTGCTCAAGTTGGCGCAGGACCTGGGGGTCCCTATCAACACAGCTGACGAGATTGATATTTCTTCTTTGAGAGTCGCCACGAGTATTCAAGCGCACGAGGCCCTACAACGGAAGCAAGGCGTTGGTTGCAACGCTGCTGTCGTCGCAGCCCCGGGTTTGGTGGTCGCCGAACCCCAAGTCGTCAGCCCACGAGAGGAGGCGTTCGCCACGGGACGACCAGGGGACTGGAGGCCGGGGGCCCGGTCGCCTCTGCGATCGGGCCGAAAGTCGGAGCAACCAAGATCTACTCCGACCCTCGTCACGTGCTATAACTGCGGCCTCCGGGGCCACGTGGCGTCCGGGTGCCGCGCTCCGCGGCAGCGCGCCATGGGAGCTCGGCTGGACGACGACCGAGAGCCCAAGTCATCTCTACAATCCCCGGTGTCTCGGAACTGACAGCTGCCGATCACCGGCGGCCGGATCTCCGCGGCGGGGCCGGCCCTTTCAGGCCCGTTCCGCGCCGTCTGGAGCAGCCGGAACCGCCGGACGGTCGTCAGTGTCCCGCCCCATACGATGGACCAGCCAGACGGACTCGCGCCAGGTCGTGCTACTTTGCATGACCTGCCTCGTGAGGAGTCGGGGCAGTTGGAGCGCCTCGTCAATGCGTGTAGTCGCAGGGACGTGGGGCGCGTTCGTTTCGAATTTGCTCGTATCGTGTTATTGTTGACTTTTCGGGTTCATTGTCAATCTGTACATAGTTATTCTTGTTGTTGTTGTTGTTGTGTTATGTTACGGGGCACACTCGGGGGGTTACGGGGTTTTTTTTTGTTGGTTGTCGTTTTATCGTCGCGGTTGGTTGTTGTTAGCAGCCGGGCCGGCTGCGAGCTATGTGGGAGGGGGTGATGTAGTGGTGATACGCGCTGGGTGTATATGTCGTGTGCCAGCGCGTATGTACGGGTGTGTGTGTGGTGACGCGCGCTGACGGGGAGGAGCAGGCGTCAGTGCGCGGGTGGGGGTAGTGCTGCTGATTGGCTGTGTGCCGGTGACGCGCCCAGAGGGAGTGATCGGGTAGCAGCGCGGTGTGATTGGTCGGGGAGTGGAAACACGCGCTGAGCGGAACCGGATCGTAGGGATAGCGCGTGGGGATTGGGTAACTGAGGAGCGGTGCCGACGTTGAGGTCCGCATCCGCTCCGTCTCCCGGGAAGAAGGGGTATATAAGGTGATGCACAGAGGAGCAGGGGCAGAAGTGGAACCATCTAAGAATGAAGACGAAGGTGCAGAGATAGAGCCCGGAGAGGAGAGTAATGGAGAGTAATGGAGAGTAGAGGAGAGTAAGGTATAAGTGTGTAGCCAGCGAGAGAGAACGGTCTACACGAGCTGAGTAATGTATAGTGTGTAGCCAGCGAGAGAGAACGGTCTACACGAGCTGAGTAATGTATAGTGTGTAGCCAGCGAGAGAGAACGGTCTACACGAGCTGAGTAATGTATAGTGTGTAGCCAGCGAGAGAGAACGGTCTACACGAGCTGAGTAATGTATAGTGTGTAGCCAGCGAGAGAGAACGGTCTACACGAGCTGAGTAATGTATAGTGTGTAGCCAGCGAGAGAGAACGGTCTACACGAGCCGAGTATGCATACGGTGTAGCCAGAGAGAGAGGAAGGTCTACACGAGCCGAGTATGCATACGGTGTAGCCAGAGAGAGAGATGCAAAGTCTACACGAGGCGAGTGGAGAGTGTAGCAGAGGCGCAGAGTCTACACGAGGCGAGAGAGGAGTGTAGCCGAGGCGCGGAGTCTACACGAGGCACAGAGAGCCGGCAGCACAGAATCCAGAGTCAAGAGAAGCGCATTGTGAAGAAGAGAGGCCACGCGTTGTATTGTTACAAGTCAAGATTTAATAAAAGAAGTGTGTTCCCGTCAAGGAGTTTCCTGCCGTCATTTTCCAATACTTCACATATATACAGTACATCCATGAATCCTCAATGAATGCAGATGGCATCTACGCATGACCAATCTCTCCACAGCACAGCCACTCTTGACGTCCCACAAAATGGTGCCAACTTTTTCATCTCCGGAAAAAAACATGATGGGTTGAGTCAATCCCAGGCGGGGATATGAACAAACACCATTACAATTCTGATCATAGCGTGCGAACTGCAATGCCACCAAGCCAGAGAGATACGACAGTAGAATCCATTGCAGCTGTACCTTCTCTCCCGGAGGACCTTTTCTGCCATCAGCACCCTCTAGTCCAGGGGGACCCTGTACGAACAAAGTGCATTATTGATACATTCGGGACACACAACTATACACGTGCATATGTTTGTGCGGACGTGAATGCAGAAAACTGATAGATTAGCTGACCTGAGCGCCTGGGAGCCCCGGAGGTCCTCTAGCTCCTGGAAAACCATCTTTGCCCTGACAAGAGCACGGAAACACGCATCACCTCGGTGTAGCTCTCCGACGTGTGTCCAGGTTGTACCCTGCGCGGCGTTCGACATGATGTCTGGTGTTTACGCCCCACGTGTTGAGAACTCCCTAAAAGAGCGGCTGCCGAAGCTCCCAGCACGCGGAGCGAAACGTCGGACGGACGTGCCAAACAACGCGTGCGGTAAAACCCGAACGAAACAAGCTTTGGAGAGTGGTACAGCACAACCGCGATAACCTCAGTGGTCACAATAAGCTGCAGCAGCCAGAAATGGATGCCAACAATTTTCTAAGCTCTGTGGTCTCCCAGTAAGGAGGGGGGGGGCGATATTTGCTGTGTGCCATGCCAATTGAGTAATTTTCGGGTAATTTTTTACATTTGAACCATGATGCCTGCACACAACGGTCTACTGCTGTGACTGACGTCACAGGATATATAATGTCCATAGTTAAGAAGACAGAGCGTAGTAGTAATTTTAGGATTATTACGCCCGCAGTATTCAATCGAGTGGCCGCTGGATTTGAACCATGAACCTCTGAAACGAGCAGCGATCACTCTACCCCTCAACCACTTCACCGCCCCTTTACTTAAAATTGTAAATGCGTGCAGACATACACGTAGCACGGGATCGTGCATATGTGTGTGCTTATATGACATTGGTTTTAACCAGGTGATACAAACAAAACACTGGGTTGCTAAGAATATGTCAAATGTGAATCACAGTTGCATGTTCTGTACAGATGTCACTGATACTGCACTCACAGAAACACAGTTGAAATAACTCATTAATTAACGGTGCTGTTAAGGTATGTTATTTTTCCAACCCTTTACCTTATCACCAGAAGTTCCGGAAGGTCCTACAATTCCTGCTTCCCCTTTAGCTCCCTGTAAAAACAGAATGTTTTGTATTTGTTAAAGCCATCGACCTTATACATTTACCATCACTAACTTCCATTGTCGCTGGAACATAGCTTTGGTGAGAATGTATCTCCTATTAGTCTATTAAGTGATAATACAAATTGGTTTGGAGAAATAAAGACATCAAGATGCAAGTCTTGACCATCTCAGATTCGCTGATGACATATCACAAGTAATGGTAACGAAGACAAGGAAATGATGGAAGAAATTAACAAAAAGAATGCAAAGTTGCGCAAAAGATAAAATGAGCAGACAAAAAGTTACGGACAAAAGTTGGCAGAATAAAAATAAATATGGTGTCAGAGAGATTTAACTGGAAATGACAAAAGAGTTTGTATTTCTAGAGCAAATACTAAGTCCAGGATCAAAATGATAACATAAAGAGGTGAGTGAGAGGAAGGTAGAGTGTTTTTGGAATATAAAAATAACATACCAATGTGCCAATAGAAAAATGACCATGACATATGGACATAAAAATCGGACGAAAAAATACGGAGCAAAATCTTAAAAGTGTGCAAAGAAGCATGGAGAGACACGTGCTGGGAATTACACATAGAGACCACAAAAAGGAACGCGTGGATAAGAGAACAAACACAAATGGTAGACTTTATATTCAATGCTAAGAAAGTTAAGTGTGCTTGAGTAGGACACTTCACTAGAAATGAAAACAGATGGACAAGACTGGTGATGGAATAGCAGACAAAGGAGTGAATACACTTAAGAGGATGACTACCAAAGAGAAGCAGCGATTTGATCAGCTTATGTGGATCGTGGTTGCACAGGATAATACGGAATAGAAATAATTGATGAAGGCCTTCGTCCAGTCGTGGATAGAAAACATAAAAAGTGACACATGACGTAAAGAATAATAATATAACAATACAATTGCTATTCTTTTGGTGTTTCAGTAAAGCCAACGTAGATAGAAAAAATAATAAAACTATCACGATGTTTCGATCGCAACACAAGTAATTGTCATCAGGTGAAAAAATACCTATTAGCAACATCAGTAAGGATGAGCGCTTTGAGCTTTCTCAACTAAAAAATAGAGATGACAGAGTCATCCTCTCAGCCGACAAGGGCAATGCCACTGTCATCATGGACAAAACCACATACAATAACACAATTCAGGACCTACTTAATGATGGTAGCTATACCAAAATCAATAGAGATCCCACCAACCGCCTGGTTACGAAAACCAACAGTATCATTACTGATTCAACATCTTTAATCGAACCAACCAAGCGGCTTTCCTTAAAACCCTCTACTGCTAGACCACCCAGATTTTATGGCTTACTAAAAATTCATAAAGAAGGTACACCACTTCGTCCCATCGTCTCCACCATTGACTCACCCACCTACCAACTGGCCCGATTTCTGTCTGAGACCTTACAACCATTTCCTGGTAAGACCACCTCAGCTGTACTTAACTCAGCTCACTTGATATCGTTAATAAAGGACATCTCACTATCTCCATGTGATTTGCTTGTCAGTTTAGACGTAGTATCTTTGTTTACCAAAGTTCCTGTGCCTGACACCATTGCAATTATTGAAGATTTGGTCCAACAAGGACTGCATTCTAATGTACCGGCCCTGGTTACATACTGCCTCACAAACACATACTTCACCGGGAATGGAACATTCTACAAACAAGTTGAAGGTACCCCAATCGGTTCTCCCTTATCTCCAGTTGTAGCCTATGTTTTCATTGAAAATTTTGAGACAGATGCCATCCAGGCATCCACCTTACATCCTTCCTTGTGGAAGAGGTACATAGATGACACGTTCGTCATCTGGCCACATGGCCTACCAGCTCTGGGCCAATTCTTCAACCACATCAATTCCATACAGCCAGCCATCAAATTCACCATGGAGGTGTAAAGGATGTCAAGTTACCATTCTTGGATGTTTTAATCGAAAAGAGACCAGATGGCTCAATGGGACACTGTCTACAGGAAAGCCACCCATATGGATGTCTACCTAAAACTTGACTCCCACCACCATCCATCCCAGAATAATTCCCTCATCAAAACTCTACACCATAGAGCTCGATGTTTTCCGACCATCACCACCTAGCCAGTGAACTGGAACACGTACACCAAGCCCTCAAGATGAATGGATATTCAGACTACACAATCTGTAAAGCTATCACCCCAGCCGTTGGGAAAGAACCATCTGAGGACCCAATCAAAACTATCACCTTGCCATACATAGCAAGGGTCACTAAAAAATTTCCAAAATCATGAGCAAACACAAGATCGAGGTTCGATTCAACACAGTATATCAAATTCGTGATCTGATCTCATCTGTGAAGGATGTGATCCCTGACATGCAATACCCCGGCGTCTACAAACTAAGCTGTGTCTGCGGCAGTAGTTACATTGGGGAAACTAAGCGACATGACTCGGACCGTGTTCGTGAACATAAGGCAGATCTGAAACACGGTAGGACCAATACCTCAACCATGGCTAATCATTGTTTTAACGCTGTGGGCACACACAAAATAGATTTTTCCAAGACGATGGTACTCTGCAAACACACTGGCTATCAGCAAAGATTCGTTCATGAAGCCATCCAGATATATAAACACAGACACAATTTCAACCGAGAAGATGGGTACAAACTGAGCAATCATTGGAAGGACATTATTAACCAGGTTAAGTCATAACTGGCTGTGATGTTTAGTAGTTATTTTCGACTCTCTGGTGTTACATTAACAGGTTAAATGTCTTTACATTAACAGGTTAAATGTCTCACCAACACAGCCACCATTGCTCATTTTCCTCGATTTGGCGGTGGCTCTACAATCTTACATTGGCATGTAATTCTCTCACAATACAATGGCCAACTCCACAGCTTCGTCGTCGTGGATGTGGCTCTCCGATTTACCCGATCTTACATTTACATGCAAATTTCATCACTAGCCCTGCCTACTTTGCTCATGACCCTTGGGCTGCACCCATCTCAAACCATTATAACATCCTGCCTCAGCAGCTTCACCTGATGACGATTGCCTGTGTTGCGATCGAAACGTCGTGATGTTTTTTTTTCTATCTTTACCGAAAGACCCAAAGAATATGAATTCCTGCACTCACGAAAGCTTTAAGTCAAGATTTAATACAATGACTGTGGATGTCACTGATTGTATATGCACAAATCTCCCAATCCTGACAACAGTGCTGCGTAGGGCCCATCACCATTGGTGATCCTTAATATATGGCATGTAATATTTTTTACCACAGGGACTGGAATCTCCAGAAGACAAACAGTGCTGAATTCCCATCAAGCGGTGCAGCTTCACGAGGTATGCTCACTTTACCTACCCCAGGGAGATGATGGGCTAAGTGGCCAGAATTTTAAATTGGTAATTCACTTTTGTCTATCTGCTGCTCAGCCAACCGAGCTGTAGGCTAGTGGTTATATATATATTGAAGTATATGAAAGGCCGTTAAGTATATGATTGGCCTTTAAGTATACAATTGCTCTTTCTTCTGTAGATACAGCACTGCATCGTAGGTTGCTAGGATGATATGTCAGCAACGTTTGCTAATTTTATTAATGTTTGTCTTTTGATTAGTTTGTCTAGTATTCAATATCAAATAATGTTCAAATTCCACTTTAAGTATGTTCACCTCTAGATATGTCCTTAAATCTGCATTTATATCAGGGCCCCATGGTCTATAGTGCAGCCTCCAACTATGCTTCACTCAATCGCACTGCCATCCATCTCTCTGCTATGAAGCAAGTCCATTGTCCGAAATGTATCCTATTATATCTACATCCTCTTTCGTTCAGTTATGAATGTATTGCGTTTTGAAATACATACTTATATATTAGGCATTTCTAAACCAAGAAATTATTTAGATACTCACAGATGAGCCAGATGGACCTGGAGGACCTGGGTACCCAGGTTGACCAGGCAACCCCTAAGTGGAAGGCACACACAAGAACCACCGCAGCATGCATCAATAATTCAACAGGCAAAATGCATTTGTTTATTATGGAGCCTGGTTGTTGCTGGACATTACTAATAACAGAACAAAGCAGAGAGGAACATGATAGCTTTTCTCTGTCTCTGCAGTAAGGCTCCGCTTAACAATATCCTCGTAATAACTGTTTTGTATTGTTATTGTCGACCAAAAGTATTATTATACTACACACACATACTGTACATCACGTATGTACATGTACACATATTGTGTACATAGCTGTATTGAGATAGTAGAATAGATTCCGTTGCCTTATATTAGTCTCTGGCACTCCATGTCAATATGTTGTTAAAGTAATTAACAGCTTGCCTAATTGAGATCAATACACATTTGTCAATGTCTGAACCAATGGACATTACTGCCAGCAAGCGCTGACCTTTTTCAATCACCAACCTTTCCATTCCTTTGTGATTTAGGTGAAAAAAACCCATTTCCCTCGGTTTCAACAAAATACTTGCTTCAGTGTGACTAAATCGTGCATAAAATAATGGATGGGAATTCTTACATACAAAGTCCATTATACGTGAAAAATACCGAGGAATGATATGTACACACAAAATAGGATAATAAAATAGCTAGACCAAGTAACCACTGAAATTCTGTAAATCAGCAAATTCACAAAAGTATGCGTAATTTCTTTAAAATTTAAATACAGCCATTACACACAGAGGTCATTATCATTACATTTAAAACAGTGGTCAATATCTTCTTGTTGGTGGGGGAGGGGGAAATCACATGACTAACCATTCAGGTTGTTCGTGATTGACATTTTAATTTTCAACTGTGGGTTGTAAGTTAATTGCATGACTGGAGGAAAAGTATTCCTTACACTGACCTTTATGATAATTACAACAGATGAAGATGATTGTTTTTTATACGGTTGGATTGATGTTCGGGAAAGCATAGACATCGTCGGCATGATGCCGCAGACAGCACTGCTCCATTTCACAGTGGCCCGTACATTGTAGTTATATCGTAATAGCCAGCATTTTAAGCCATGCATGTATGGTTCGGTTAACTTAACCTTAAGTGAGAATTACAGGCATTGGGAAGCAACTGTAATGCCTGGGCATGGTGCTGGCGAGACATACAATCGCCATCTTACGTACCAAGGGTGAAAAGAACGACACACCAGCCGTGCTTAATTCGAAGTCCATCCACAATAAAGCCTTTTCCCTTAGGCACGAAGATATTTCTATTGCGACCACTCAGCGAGAATGCGCCGATAATCACCTTCACGCATTATTTCAGTCAAGTTATACGAGTGGTTTAATTAGGACGAGACCCCTGAACCGCAATGGAAGGCTTTTTTTGTCATTGTAAAAAATGCATTAAACGGAGGAGAGGTACGATAATAATGTCTAGAGCAGGGTAATGTTGAGGTTCGCGCAGAGCAAAGCCTGCCGCACGGCAGCGAGTCCACAATAGGGCAACAGGCGTGTGAATGATGTCCGTGATTAGGCACTCACTTGATCACCCTTGTTAGCAGGCGACCCAGGCATTCCACGTTCACCTTTGGCTCCCTGATTAAGAAGGGAGGAGGAGGTGTCATTTGAAGAGAAGGGCAAACGCAGGCTATGAAATATTTAGCATCATTAAGTGAAGCTGCTCGACTAAAAACCATTAATTAATTATTAGTTTATTTCTACATCGTGGCAATCACACCGATGTATACCGCATCAGCTGCATTCGTATGAATTAAAAGGCATAGATAACACAATATAAAAATGAGCAAAAAACAAGTATGTGTATGTTCATCACCTTAAGGATGATTGCTCTCACTGATAGATAAGTCAGTTGAAACAATGGGAAGCACAGCGGGTTGCGAAGCGTCGAGTCACATACACACACAATGTGCAACTATATGTATGTAGAAAATTTTCCGCACCGCAAGTAGCCAACTGTGCTCATTGGAGGTGCGGGGGAAGGACAACAGAGCGGGGCTTCACATTTACCCATGTAAAGAGCCGCTCTGAGCAGAAGCCCACTTATTTGCACCACCAGGAGGTGCTATTAGCAAAGACAATGGGGTGTGCTCGTAGGCAGAACAATACATTTTGATTTAAAGCTTTCGTGACTGCAGGGATTCATATTCTTGGTTCTTTCGGTAAAAAAATAATAAAAATATAAAACAATACAAATTCTCACGACGTTTGAGAATTTGTATTGTTTTATATTTATATTATTTCATTATTATTTCCCTTCTACGTGACTTTACCGAAAGAACCAAGAACAATACATGTTCATGGGTAAACGTTTTATTTTGTTTTTCCATCTTACACTTGGTCCCGAGGATCCTGGGTCACCTGGAGAACCTGCTTCTCCTGATTCACCCTGCAAAGTGCAAATTATCAAGTTGCATCACATCATATACACTGTGTAGCCTTTCCCATGATCTATATATAGTGTGCAAGGCTGGTAGAGGGGGAGATGGCAGGGGGGGATCGAAGGGTGGGTTTTCCCGAGGCTTTACACATACAGAGGTTCTCACAAATGGCTCGTGGATGGAGGAATAATGTTGAAATAAGGGGGCCCATGTGGCGTTCTCCCTTGGGCCCGCAGGAAGCCCCTTGGCAGCTCTCATAGTAGGGGCATATCAGTGGATTCGTTTTGCTGAAAACAAGCTAAGCAGAAGCACCATATGTCATGATGTACATGCTCATCAATACTGACATGAATTCCAGCTGTCTATTGAAGCTTTTGTCTTTAAACAAATACCCTTTTCTACGAGTTTAACACGTAGGCTTTTTCTATAATGCAATGAGTGATTTCCAATCTTCCCCTATGCATATAATTATCTCACTTATCCAGATTTCAGAGGTGTTGTAAACAATAACACAGATTTTGAAAAATTCACTGGATTTATGAAAATGCTTTTTTGTCATAGGAAACACATTTGAGCATTTGCAAAACCTATTCATTGCCATTCCAAAATCATGTGTTTCTTAAAATCACATCATAAAAAAAGTATCCATGTCCCTTTTTTGGCTCCACGGGCAGTCTCAAAGGATTTTCTAGCCTATGTTTTATAAGGCACTTGCTTAGGATATTTGGCCAATGTTATCATTGGGTATTTTCATGTGTTAGATAATGTGAGTGGCTGGATAGAAAACAAGCACATATCATAGGAAATAATGTTCAAACACTCACACAAAGCAGTCAACAATTTACTTGCTGGTCTAATACAAGCTACGTATCACATGTGCCTATGGGAGTACAAAGCACACGATGAACTCTGTGTGATAACTCAAATGAAGTGAAAAAAAGAATAATAGACTCATGCACATTTGAGCTTTTCAATTTAGTTTAGTCTCATTTGCTGCGTATATTGTCCCTACCGAATTCTTATTCAACATTGTATTTGATCTGCACTCACTGAGTAATAATCTGAAATACCTCTCTGTCCTGTCGCCTCGAGATGTACTGCATGGGCGGCATAGTATAAATAATAATGATAATACTTCATGATGGTGATGCTGATGTGATCACCAACCTCATCTGCAATGTGTCGGATTAACGGCCCTTTGGTATGGTAACGGTAAAATATGTTTGTAGTCAACGTTATTCGAGGGTTGTTGCCGGACAAAACGATCAGAGCGGGGCCAGCTCTGGGTCAGGGTTCACCACGGTGTGGCCAGCACTGTTCGTCTTACCTTGTATCCGTCGCGTCCTGGAGGGCCCAGTGGGCCAGGCATCCCTCGGTCTCCCTTCATGCCCGGATAACCCGGGATGCCAGGATGACCTGCCATGCCTGGCTCGCATTTGTTGCACATGCCCTGGGAATGACGACAGACACAGACCCACATCTGTCAGTGCGTGTTAGTCACAGGCGTTTAACTCTCGATAGGTCTCGATGCAGGATTCTGATGTGCGCTAGACTGAATGGCTAATCTCTCCGACGTGTTTTCGTGTTGTTTGGCACGATGTCCGACGTTTCGCTCCAAGTTCCTGAAGAAGCTTTCAGCACGTGGAGTAAAACGTCGGACAAGCGGCACGACTAAAAAACACGTCGGACAGCTATGCAGCACAACCGCGAAAACCTACACAGTAGTACTGTTGGCTTCCCAACAGATTAGTCTTTCATAAGCAACTAAAACAAGACCCACTTTTTTTCGCAGCATTTTATTTTTATTTAAAACTTTCACCAAACATTCCGAAATTAGAGCCAAAATGCATAAAATATGCCTGTTCACAATGCTTATGTAAGACATACATTTAAGATCAAGATGGTGTTTGAGAAAATGACAGTATTTCCTCTATCCACACACTTACTTTGACCATATCTTGAATTTCCCGTTGAGTGGTGGTAGAATATGGTGCCTTAAAAACAAAGGAAATAACACATTTACATTTTGTATATTCATTGAATCACTTCTTTGTTGCCAAAATATAGTTCTAAAAAAATGAATATTATTTCAATGTAATTTTGTTAGCAAATTTTAAAAAGGACATACAATTAAATATTTGCTGAAAGATAAAAAGTAGAAGTTTGTTTTTGATGAAAATCAATGAGCTGTAACATTAACCAACTATAATTTTCTTTCTCAGCATCATTTTGTATTGCCTTGCATTTTCTCAATAATTAACACATACTATCATGGCAAGCAGCAATAGCAGCAGACGTAGCAAGGAGCTGGGACCATTAACAAAGCAAAGGGAATTGTATTTAATGGACAATGGCATGCTTACATTTGGCCCTGGTGAGCCCGGAGGACCAGGTTTTCCATCCCGCCCAGGAGAGCCCTAGGGAAGAATCCACCCGGAAGGTAGCAAACGTTAAGACGGTCTGAACTTGAGATGGTGACGGAATGTCTTGTTTTGTTTACTTACCCGAGATGTATTGAGAATCCGTGATCGCTAATGTGACTTGGGCTGTTTCCTTTTAAAAAGGGACATGTGCCACCCAAAATGCACTGCACTAACGTTTATAGATTTTTTTTGCTTTTATTTATTGCTGTTTGGCTTTTTTGCAATAGGTACAATTACATCACTTCTTATTTTCAAGTTGCGTTTAATAGCTCTAATTAATTTCATTTGTAAAGCATCAACACATTTCATGTCTGTCTGCTACATGTAATTGATTTGAGATATTGGAAAACTATTCATGTGCCAATATTTTTTACAATGTGTTGCAATTCGAAGACAAGATTGGTGCCTTTGTGGGTGATTACTGGCATGTTATACGATATTAATACATGAGTTGGCAAAATGTACCAATGCAGAATGCTCCTGAAAAACAGTTTAGTGGGGCTTTCCTGGATACATATTATATAAACATTCATTCGTCTATTTCTTTTCTATTTGTCTCAGAGGTTAGATTTAAATGTGTCCTTCATTACACTGTGGGTATTCATAATGGACCTTAGTTGTATTTCTCTATCGCTGATGTTAGGTATGGAAAAGTTCACATTCTTCGCGTGAAGATTCGGATGATAGCAGCCAAAATACCCACGTTCTTCATTAATACTACTGTACCTCATAAGATAAACATATATATAGAAGGCTAACATTGTAAATAATAGAGAGAAGGCTGAAGGATTGACTAACATGGAGACCTCCTTCTATAGGGTGGCGCCTTTAAGTCGTAAATTGATGAATGCTGACATATGAACAGTTTTGAATGAACATATGAACAGTTATCAATTACTAGATGTTGAGTAGAAAACACATCGCTAACAAGTAGAGCATGAATGTATAAGCTGCCTTTGGTTTCAGGTTTCCACTGGGATTAAGAGTTAATAAATCAGAGCCATAAAATTATTAAAATTAACTATAATACCAAAGAGCTGCATCATGGAATCCATGAAGGTATAAAATAAACAAGTAAAAATAAATATATACATTCATTAGCCTATGCGCTTGCTGAATCATTTGTTTAAGTAGGCAACACGGGGAAGTTTCAAATTTCTAAGTCTCATCAGCAAAGTTTTGCCTGTTAAACAAGTACTGCTGGCCGACCTGACGTTTAAAGTTAGAGCACTCCAGAAATACCGGGAGACCGATTTAGCACAGTACAGCAATATTTCATCATCACATTATTTTATAAATCATGTTGGTTTGGGTTTAATAATAATACAGAGGCGGGGCGTTTCACTGGGTCAAAATAAACACATAAAAACTAAATTTTGGTTCATCAACCTCTGAGTGCCAGCAATGTTATTCAGCAGAAGCAGTGAAGGCAATATTTGTTACGGTTGATGTGGTGCTTTGATATTGGCTACTTGTAACAGTGGTGGTTGGGGTGAATGAATGCACTAATGTGTGGAGGGGAACATATCACTCACATTCTGCCCAGCAGGACCGGGTGGCCCAGGTGGCCCAGGAAAGCCTCTTGGTCCCTGTGGAATGTTACAGTGGCATTTAATGAGGCAACACTACCAACCAAGATTGCACGTACCAGGTTTCTATTAAGGAGTAGCACAAACAGCATGAGAATATGCGAGTTAAACTGCATGAATACACGTTAAGTAAAATATATTGGCGTGGCCCTGCAATTGATTGGCGGCTCATTCACTGTATCCCAAATGCAGTTTTTGAAAAAAATATAAGGAACACAAAATGTTTAGGTTCTCAGAAACTAGGATATATTTAATTAGGGTGTATGCATTTTCATCACGTGCATTTTTGGGTTTCTTTCTTCATTTAATCACAATGTATCTACCTGGCCCTTGTAAATGGTTTGTATGATTTCGATTTTTTTCATTTTGACCTTCGTTTGTGACAGCTGGGCATAATGGTATTTGACATTCACTTGAACTTTCCATCATGGGATTGTATTCATTTGACTGATGATAGAAAAGCCTTTTCTGAATATGGCTTGCTTAACGGTTTGCTGGCATTGTCATCGACCTTCATGAACAATTTAAGCACAAGGCTCTAAAGTGGAGTGGGACAAAGGGGTACACTCTTGCTTAACGAATAAAGATATTTGTTGGGTGGGGGACGCATAACTGCATAACATATGATAATACGTGAACGTGGGACAATTATTGAATGTGGAGCAAAATTTAAGCGATAAAGAGGTGGTTCAGATTGCACTGCGTTCTGTCCGGCATGGTGCCCGACGTTTCACTTCACCTTGAGAAGCACCCAGCACGCGGGGCGAATTGCCGGACGTTGCACCGAAGAACGCGTGGTGCAACCCGAGCACTGTTTTAAAACTACACCGTTTCTACTTTACCAGCAAGGCCCACTGAGCTATAGAGCTCTTTTGCGGAAGCGACCTGGTCACAAATGATGACTCAACTAAGTGGCTTATCATCACGTGTAAATTTACAGCAGTCAAATACTCTAAACGCGTGATGTTGATTCCAAATGTGGAGGGAAAAACCGGAAGACCCGGAGAAAAATCCAAGTGACCACAGGGAGAACATGCAAACTCCAAATATGTATAGGCATCATCAGGGTTGGGATCGAACCCACGACCTCCTGCGTACCAGGCGAGGGAGATAACATCTCACCACCGCGGCGTCCCAAATACGTGGGAGAACTGTTCAGTGCAACCGAAAAAACCTGTACAGTAGACTTCAAATGTATTTGCAGTTATACATGCTTGCTTGTGAGAGAAAGTGCAATCTTTATGCATGTGATTTTTTACCATAGGATTGTTTTACTTCCTCAAGCAACACGTGATATCATACGTAAAATGTTTACGTATGACATTGGATGTAAAACATAATAATATATACTTTCCCCGTTTCTTCAAATAATAAAAATGAGTTTTTTTTCTGTGAGGGAAAATATATAAATAATACGAAGCACGCAATGTATTGAGTAAAATACACGAATAATACAATAAATCGGAAATGTTAAGTACCTCTTGTCCTTGCGAACCAGGTGACCCACTAGATCCCTGTTAAAAAAATCAGAACAACACGGCAGACATAAATTAAACAATGCGTGACATTAAAAATAACGACATCGTCATCGTGGCCCAAGCTGTTGATGCCACCATGTTACCAACTCTCCCTACCCTCCACCAGATCCCAAGGTTGCTGCGCAGTTCAAATGCACTGCTTTTTGCAAATGATGAAAAAAGTCATCGCAACTATATTTACGAATCCGAATGAGGGATGAAAACGGCCTCTTTGAAGCATTGCTGCCTTCTTGGGATGGCCACGTCTTTCAACCCTTTGAGTTGATGGTCTCAAACAACAATACGACCACACATTCAACTCAAGATTATGGTGGTCTGGACAAGGCTGAGACCATTGTACTGTGCATGCGATGTGGTGATCGCATGACATGAGTGCAAAACACGATGGGCGTTGTGTCTCCTTGTTTGTTTGTTAGCACAACTTTGCACGTCATTACAGCTGCTTCATCAGTAGATGCGCGATCTCCAAGATCTGGCCTAACGTCATAATCCCACCATATAGTCACAGTGCATTGCGTGATTGTGTCATACGAGTATAATGTAAAGATGCTGAAAATAATCAGCCGCGATTTACCGGCTGGCCATCGCGACCGATCCCAGGAGGACCCTTCATGCCGGGAGGCCCCAAAAGACCAGGGAGGCCTCTCTCTCCCTAAAGAGGAGTAAATAATAACTTTACAATACAGCAGTAATTACGAACACAACAAATGTAACCACCGCTTATGGCTATAGGGGTGATGTCAACCCATTACATGAAACATATAAAATAGAAAACGTTAGGTTCATGCGCATACAATTTTACGCAAAATATGTGAGTTTAAGGATATATATTAATAGATGCATTGTTAAATATTAGCCACTATTTAATATATATGAAAACACATACATTGTAAAACACGTACATTGCATTCATGGTGTGCATGCACAATGTGCATGCATAATGTATGTTGATTACCCTGAATAACCCAACCAGTAATGCGCATCTATTGTAATTATATGCATACATTCACTCCCCTCCCCACCCCACTCCTTTGGCCTTCGCACCTGATTGGCTCACAAGTGACGACATCACATTTATCAACGTATTTAAGACCAAAACAGGAGGATGTCTCTACAACTCTGGCTGTCGCCTGATGATGCTAGTTGTAATTACTGGCGAAACGTCATAATCGAATTGGAAATGTTGTGGGTTTACTCTCCAACACACTGGTGTGCTGTACTAGTGTAGTGTTGTAATCACGGACAAATAAACTTCTTTATGAGGCACACTCTGTTTATTGTCTTTCTTCCGACACGGTCCCTAACACACACAAGGGGTATATGGTCCCCTTACACGATACCTAGAGAGGTATGGCCTCCGGACTTGGCGGGACCTACTCACGGGTTACCCGCTAACCTAACGTCCTCCGGCTGGGACCTAGAGGAGGCTAATTGACCCGACCACGGAGTCTGTGGGTCCCGACCACTGGTTACACTGAGCCACAGCCCTTAGAAGGGCTGCAAGGCTTGGTTCCAGGGTCCTATCTATCTTCAGCCCGGGCTTCGGTCTTCGGGTGGAGAGAACTAACTCGAGCTCTCATTGCTCTGTCTTTTATGCAGGTTCGTGGCTGGCTCCGTCCCAGCCACGCCCCTTCTTGGAACCTTCTGATTGGTCCTTCCCGAACCTTCTGATTGGTCCTTCTCAAACCGTCGTTCTGATCCGCTTTCACCTTCTCTGACCCCGGGAATTTCCCCTAGTAGGAATTGGTGTTTTGATCCGCTCTCACCTCTGTTTGACCCCAGGCTTTTCCCTAGGGAGGTAACTCAGTGGTACTGCAGGTTACTGAATGGTGAGTGGCGATCACCTCTACACTAGTAACGAATTGGCATGTTCTGTTTACGTGACAAACCTTACTGATTGGCTATGTCAAGTGGTGGCGGATTTAACAAAACATTTATATTTACACGATCTAACCCCCCATAAAACTCTATTATGCGGTGTAACTATTTATACTGTTAGATGGACAATGGCGGGGAGGGGTGAATGCAGGTGGGGGGCGGGGGGGGATTTAAGATACCCGCCGCATTGTTTCAACTGTGGCATTGTTTCAACTGTGGCATTGTTTCAACTGTGGCATTGTTTCAACTGTGGCATTGTTTCAACTGTGGCACCGAGAGAATGAATCAGCGGCCACTGCGTTGCAAGTTGAGTGTGCAGAACCACTGCACCACAACACCCCAGAACCATTGCACCACAACACTAACCCAAAAACCTCTATTGTTGATACATTATAAAAGGAAGTAACGAGAGACCGAAGGAAGTGAAAAAAATTAATGGACACTTACTTGCATTCCAGGGACACCAGACGGGCCTTGTTTTCCTGACTCACCCTGAAAAGAAAAGCCAATGAGTAATCATCAAAGGTATTCACAGGAGACTAACGGTGTTGTCCTACATTCAGTGGTGTGGTTTTTATGTTCTGACCGTAGAGTATGAGAGAGGGGGGTAAAAAACACACACAACAGGAAGATATCATATTTTTATGCTCAGCACATAACCCTGGCTTGCACTTGACATTGCATGTGCCGGAACGCTTTCAAAAGGTTTCCTAAAATCTATGGCATCGAGGCACATATCCGCAAATGAAATCTGTGCAGATCTAAAAAAAAACGATACCACCAGTCCTGTAATGTCAAGAGATGGGTTTTGCTTATTACATTTAAAGCAAAAATCTAATTGCAGCCACTTGTGAATATTAATCACTGATTGATAATAATTTTGAGCTATTTCCTGCATATGCTGGCCATTTAAATGCACAGCAGCAAAGATTGAGAGTGTGGGTAATCAGTGAATCTGATTAGATCACTCAGGCCATGGCTCATACGTTAATGAGAGAGCGCAGCTACACCAGCTTAGCTGCAGCGCTCATTGAAAAGTATCCATCACTGGGATAGCGAATGCTATCGTCAAATGTAGCGTTCGCCATTTTGTGGGATATAACGGTTCACAACAGTAGTTAGCAACAACATAGCTACAAAATCCAGTGGTTTTTGCTTACAAAACCAATGCATTGCAGCTTATCTCCGCCAAATGGATAGCCTGCAAACACGAGGTGAATATGTAAGTGTGTGTACTCATTTGAGGTAAAACACAACATGTAGGCCACACCTCCAAAACTGTGACTGCCACACATGTCTGACAATGGATTTTCAGGCTTACTTGCCGTGCAGCACCACGTCTGTTGACCACTCATTGATATGCTATTTTTTTCTCTAACCCCCCTTCCTTCTCTCTGCCTCCGCCCCCCCCCCTCTGTCTATTTAAGGCCACCCCACAGAGACGATCACCCCTCTCTGTTACCTGTGTTGCTCCCGCTATGTATCTTGGTGATATCTGTCTGCTAATATGTCTGTCTATAGTTTTCTGGTTAGATTTTATGTCGCTATTTCATTATACCTGATGATGATTGCTTGTGTTGCAATCGAAACGTCGTATTCTATTATTTAATTTAATTTATTATTTTATCTTTAGACGTGACTTAACCGAAAGAACCAAATAATAATTCCTGCAGTCACGAAAGTTCTAAAATTAAGGTCTGACAATGGAATTATGCATTTCTGTGAATAAATTGCCGTGTACAACAGGCCAATGACTACACAAAGTAATGCACACAGCCCACTTCTACACCCACGGACCATTTCGTATCTATCCACTCTTTACGCTGGTTCAAAGGAAGGTAGCAACATTTTGTGATACATTTCTCAATCGTGTCTTTGTTAGAAAATCTCACAGGCAATCCCTGAATCCCCTCTCCGATGGGGCCTTGCATTCCTGGAAGCCCAGGAGGTCCTCTGCTTCCAGAGTCTCCCCTGGATCCATCCAAACCCCGGTCCCCCTGTAGAAGAAGGCAAAACACAAGATACACACAAATACAAACACACGTAGACACACAGGCTTACACACATACACAGAGATATACAGAGATACACACACTCGCACCAGCATGCACACACAAACACACTATCAGACACATACAGCAAAGAGAAAGACAAGATGCCCCATATAGCCTTAATAAGATTCTTGGGGCAAGTGCTGTTAGTTACCACCTGTTAAGGCCAGCACGGTACACAAGAGGGTGGGTGGTCAGCACCATATCTGGCTGTTTTTTTTGTCTCCACAGTGGTGATGTGTGTACACCACACCAAGTACTCAGTGAAGGCGAGGTCGGCCGAGAGGAGTCGCAGGACCGGTTCAGAAAATTGCGACTGATGTAAGACATGGCTGGGAATCGAACTCAGGTGGCCACGTTCGCAGCATATTTTGCTAACCACAAGCCTCCGTTCCCCACACAAAGATCTCCCCTATAGCTTTTAACAGTAGGCCAGCATAGCACATGTGTGAGTGGGTGAACAACACCACGCCCGGTTGCCCTTCTCTCCCCAGTGCTGATGTTTAGACACTGCTACAAGTACAGTACTCATTTAAGGCTGAGTCGACCTAAGAAAGGCCCAGAACCAGGTCAAATACTGTATTTACCACTCTTATGGGTCGTGAACAGGAATTTAACTTGGGACAGCGGGTTCATGGCACAGTGCGCTCACCACTACGCTTCCGCTCCGCACACATAAAGACACCCAAACATGCGCATTCATTCACACGTCTATATTTGCATGCACGCATGCACTTCTTATAAATGAATGCCTCCCCAAGCCAGATTGTTCATGGGGGTGTTTAACCATACTTCACCATGCTGCTCAGTGCAGGTTTGTGAAGCAGGAGATCAAGGATCAGTTTAGATATCACTGAATGAAATTCACCAGGTTCATAGGTCACCAGGTTCATTGCTCAGTGCAATAATTCATTGTGCCAACACTCCACACGCACGCGTGTTGCATAGCACGAGAGAGAGAGAGGTTCAATAACTCACCTTGTCTCCTTTCAGTCCGGCAGGTCCAGCTGGTCCCTGTGGTCCCTGGAAACCCTGGGGATAAAAAAACAACACGAATGCAAACCAGCGAGTTTCACACCTCACTCGACTCAAACTGTGTCCGTTTCCTCTGTTGTGCGTCTTCCGCTCTGTTCTGATCGCATGCAACTCACGAGTGCCTTAGCCTTTTCTGTAGAAAGAGGACACGTTTGTGTGAATGTGCAGACACAAATGTGCATATAACGTAGGCCTGTTAGCACCACACAATGTATGTTTATAATTGTGACTCACTCGTGTTGTGCACTATATATAAATTGCAGCGATGAAGTGTTCTTGTTCCAGTGGCTATGGGCCAGTTTCATATAATAAAATAAAAACCAACGCAAAACATTGTTTTGATAATTTTGCCCAATTATTATTATTATTATTTATCGGAGACAGATATATTCAGAAAAAACGACAAAAAGGTACAATCTATATATTATGCTAATGTTAGCTGATGGACCAGGAAAGAATCGTGATTAAATGTATGTAAGTATACATTAATATAGTATATATAAAGTATAAACAAGCGGAGTGCTACATGAGACAGTTTATCTCTTGGACAAATCATACCAAAATAACGGGTACATAATTCTTTAGGGTGATATTGCATCTAAGCTTAGACTTTTTTTCTATACGACTTAATGCGACATTAAACTAAGCACGCGTCAGGCTGTGGTCGCTGCGTAATTTATTCACAACTTACATATTCAGTGCATTTTCTAATGAAAATACGAAATGCAAATATATGAGCAAGGGACACTCACGTGAGGTCCAGGCACACCAGGAGGCCCCATTGGACCCTGAGATCCTGGCACACCCTGAACAAACACAGACACAGCTTTAATGAAAACAAGTATTGTATTTAAATGCCACACATTCATACATGTCAACCCATACGGCTTCTTGTACAGGAAAATTTAGTTTCCAAGGTCCATACGGCGTACAGCCGTTTCAATACGGGAAACATGTTTTTTTGTCTATTTGTTTGTGTTTCTCCCTTGTGATAGGACTCTGTAGGGTGAACGTTGAGATTTATAAGAACATGGGGTGACCAATGGGGTCTGAATTGGTATTTAATAAGGTAGGCACTGATAAGCGGTTGACAGGTATGCACATTAGACCACGCAAGGTCATTTTTTTTTTAGTCAAAGTTCCTCCATGCTCAAGTGAGCATAAAACGGCACTCTTTACAATTCGTTTTCTTGAGTTTGTTGGTATGAATTCCAAGTCATTGTGGCAGGGACAGGCCTTCCATGGGACAACCACTGAGCTAGGCTGTGATCATTTTACTGACCCATGCCAGCACTTGAACCCATGAGCTCATGAATGGAATCTCTGTTGTCCTACCCACCCAGCGCTGTCCTGGCTCTGAATCACTATTTTGTAAGCAAAGCTAACACATAACCAAAGGTCACCAGAATCTTTAAGCTATACATTTAACTAATCTTCATTGTTAACAGCCAACATTAGACGAGGGGCTGCAGTGTACATTAAACGCTTTTGAGATCCTGTTCTAAATAAGGCAGGAAGACCCTTATCACCGCCTGGCCTGTGGAGGATACGCAAGGCATTTGTCTAAACCTTCATTAAGAGAGGGTGACTCCTAAAGGGCGTGAGAGCACGGTGGCCTGAAGGAGGACGGTGCCCCCCATGAGCACGGTGCCCACACATCAAAATATGTTTTCTTGTTCATGTTTTTGTTTGTTGCGGTTGCACCCGATTCAAGAGCCGAATGGCTCAGAGGGCTATACCTAATAAATTAAACTGAAAACCCAGCGAACACCTCAGACAACGCATTTGTGAGAACTCACGCAGTTTCCAAAAATGTTTTCACATTCATCGGCATCGACGAGGTTCCCGATCATGACACCAAGAGGCGAACACGCTAATTTCTCTACTCACCTGTGTCAGTTTACACTTGCATGCAATGTATTCCTATACCATTGCACAATGCAACACGCCCAGCTTGGTGCTTCTTTCGTTTGTCAAGGTGCACTTATGTACCTTGACGACGACTTAGATTGCGATGATGGTGATGATGATAATGAAGTGGAAAATAAAACACTTCTGAAAGCATTCCAAATCAGCCCGTGTGCATGTGCTGGGTGGCTTTTGTGTCAGCGGGACCATGGAGGAGGACGACAGCTTGGGGAGGCCTTCATCCAGCAGTGGAATGACCATGGCCTTATGGTGATGTCGATGAAACATTGCATAATCCATGCATATGCGTGCCTTGTCCATGTGCCTTATAGTTCTACGACTCCCTGCTGTGGAGTCTGCTTTGTGTGTATTATTTTGGTCAAAACTTATTGGAGCACAAGATGAAGTAAACTCGAAAATGATGACATGGGACAGCCAAGGTTAGCCATTTAAGCACTAGCTATAGTATGACTGTGCAATACACAAGCCATTGAACAAAGATGTTCACTGCATCGCGTGTTCTCTGATGCGCTTCTGCGGCCGTCTGAAACGCTCTTCCTTCCGATATTAGGAAGCCATACACAAGCACAACCCAATTCAAGGCATGCTATTTATCTCTGATAGGTATTTCAACATGGCACTTGGGGTCAAGAGGCATTCAAGAGTGTCAGGACATCTCGCTTGCTGATTACAATTTCTATCATGACCATTCGATGAGCCATTGCTTATTATAATCGGTACCATATTTATGCAGAATCGGCCAAAGTATATGGTTGAGTAGTTATTCCTGAGCATGTAGTTCATGTTATCAGTGTAATTAAGCACACTAATGAACATTATTTAGAAAATTACAGCAACTATGTGGGGAAGTGACACCGGCACATTGAAGATACGGACGCAAGCCCTGATCCACGCCACCGCGGACAAAGCACCGTGCCCCAGTGTGGAGTGCCAGCTCTCACACAGACCTCGTCAACCCCGAAATCAACACCGCACTTCGTATCGTCAGCAGCGCACCTTGAAGTCCACTCCACTCCCGTGGCTTCCGGTGCCGGCGAACATCGCCCCGGCCGACATTCAGGCACGATGCCGCGACAACCCGGGAGTAACCACAAGATTTATGGACATCGTCACTCTGCCGCTCCAACGAGACCTACAAGAACCCCACTTCCCGACGTCATCAGTTCAAATCCACGAAACCGCATTCGGGCGCAACGTGGGAGATTAAAGGATCGCCGAACTGCGATTGCAATGAGGTCCAAACCGCACAGCGTCTAATGCTTCCTCATGGGAACGGTTGACGAAAGTTAACGTTCAACTATAACATTTTTCACAACTCTTGCCTTTCCATCCTAACGTGAGCAAGAAGAATAAAGCACGCACCATGTCTCCTCTATCTCCGGGGAGGCCCGGGGCACCTGCTTCTCCTCTTTCACCCTGGGAAAAAAAACGTGTTTAAAGAAGAACAAACCACCAGCATCATAATATATCGTAATGTGTACACCCTTGATTGCCTATTATTTGGAAACTGCTGCTATTCTGATGTCCTTATTAAACGCCTTTTGTTTTTGATTGTTTTAGTTTTAAAAGCTTTAACATCTCCGTTTGCCCACTGTAATAACTTTCGGGGCAAGTTGCTGTGAGCGAGCACCTAACGAAGGGCCAGAACGACACACGAGGGGGTGGGTGGCCAGCACCACGTCCCGCCACCTTTGTCTCCCCAGTGGCGATGTTTTTACGCACCGCACCAGATACTCATTTGAGGCTGAATCGACCTAGGGGAGGCCCAAGACCGGTTCAGACAATCGTCCCTGATTGTTGGCCATGAGCGGGAATCGAACTCGGGACACCAGGTTCGTAGCGCGGCGCGCTAACCGCTACACCACCGCTCCCCCCAACGAAGGACAGCACGGTGCAGTGCACGTGCGCTTTGGGACACGCGCGACTCTTCGGTGAAGTCACCAGGAGGTGGCACCGACGCTGCGTCGTACTCGGAGCATGGCGGCAACAGATACATCTCAACACAAGGGGGTTTCAGGCACGGGCAAGCGAGGTGGGGAGCCACTGCACACACAGAGGCTTACAAGGACACTAATGAAATCAATCGTCGTCTATTTAGTGATTAAACAAAAGCCTGACACAGAAGGAACGCTTTAGCCTTCAGCCCATGGGTATTTTTCAAGAGGAGGAAAAAAATATCGCGCTCAGCATTTAGGAGGGGTGCACTTGAAATGACCTTCATAATCCACGAACTTACATTCATGAAGCATAAAAACTAAACGATATTGTGGGAGAAGATGCTTTAGCATCATCGGTATCAGTGGTCAATTGCAAGCTTTTAATCAAGGTGAGACATGACGCTTTGATGGATATGCTGAGCTTTGTAATGTGTCACTGCTCTCACCTTCGGTCCAACAGGGCCCATTATGCCAGGAGAACCATCTCTTCCAGCATATCCCTAAAACATTGCACGATAATACGTGCATAGTAAATACATATATATACACACACACATCATACATAAACATGCAATGCTGGCTTTTCACAGAGGCTCCATCTTAGAATCATGATGGACAGTAAACCTTTAACTAAGATCATAACTGGGGCTTCCTAACCCCCAAACTCCAGAGCTTCGGCTGAAATTGCGTTGTTGAGAGTCATGACTCTGGCATCACCTAGCCACATTATATTTACATTACAGTGTTTAACATTTCAGTAAATTAACGTGTTGAGAGCAATAAGACAGCAAGAAAAAATGTTAAAATAATGACGCACTAAACGGTAATTTTCTATTAACACGCAGTGTAAAGCTCCGTGGTTTCTTTCGTTAATAATATACCAATTTTGTCACTAGCATAACAAGAAGTCCCCCATCAACAGCACAGCAACACGCCTTGACAGATAACAACCCTGAAAGCTGACACTCGTAAACTGGCCGAGCGTTCCAGCTTGCGATAAATTACGCGTCGCTGCTTCTTGGAATGTTTTATTTTATTTATTTAATTCTCCAACGTGACTACAGCCTAATTATATACGCCAATGCTATTTTTGCACAGTGTTATGCGTGCAATCAATGGTAACTAAGCCGAGTTCATAAAACTCGCTGATAAAAAATGTACCTAAATCCCAGGTGGCAACCCTGGGCTGGGACATAGAGGTGCAGCGGTTGAGTGTTGTCGGGGTCCTCGCTCAGAATTCCAACACAGTTTTTAGAAGAAGAAAAATGTTGAATGTGAAATCACATTGGGAGATTAAGTGCTCAGTATGAATCATCATCATCATCATCATTATTATTGGTATTTTATTGACCTTGCGCATGCAAACACCAGTGATGTCATGAGGTGATGGCAGGGTACTGCTGCTGCTGCTCTACTTACCCTCTCGCCTGGCTCCCCACGATCCCCCTTCTCTCCCCTCAGGCCTGGCACGCCCTGCATCCCATTGCACAAAGGTCACACTCCAGAATTTAAGACAATTTTGAATCATCAACACGTGCAATTTGTTTTAAGCAGGTGCGTGATAATTATACAATAGAGTGGTGGGTAGAAGTGACATAGGATGTTTAATACTGTATGGGCAATCCTATTAGTTTTGAAAAAACCTGATGTCGTGGTGGTTACATTTCGGGCCAATTGATTTAAGTCCATATAACATAATTATTGTCATCCAATTGGCAATTTGCTGCCAGTTGAAAGCTTCCCTATGCCACGTCGATCATCAGAGTTGTTGAACAACACTTCACGCTGATCAGTGTAGGTTAGTCAAGAGGAAGAAAAAACAACGTTTTCTTTGGTTAGATCGCGTAAATATGAATGTGTCGTTACACCGTCACCACCTGACATAGCCAGTTAGTAAGGTTTGTCACGTAAACTAACGACTGAAACAAGAAAACAGGAAGACTTCTTCACAATTCATGAAGCTGGTTGTAATCACCAGCGATAAGTCGTACTCAAATTGTTAATGTTGTGGGTTTGCTCTCCAACACACCAGTGTGCTGAAGCAGTAACTAATTGGCATAATTTGTTTACGTGACAAACCTCACTAATTGGCTGTGTCGGATGGTGGCGGGCTAACGACATATTTATATTTATGCAATCTATTCCAAAAAAGCCCTTTTTGATTAATAATATTGGCCATGAAAGCTTACATGGTAAACTGATAGAGGAAGGTGGTGGCCTGGACTGATCCATATGTCATTATATGCTAACAATAACTATGGCGCCCCACGCTCAGAAATATATTTCTAGGCATTGGGGAATGGTGAGATGTTAACTCCCTTGCCTGGTATACAGGAAGCCGTTTGCTCAATCCCGACCCTGACGATGCCTATATATTTGAAGTTTGCATGTTCTCCCCGTGGTTGCGAGGATTTTTCTCCAGGCCCTCCGTTTTTCCCCTCCACATTTAGAAACATACGTGAAGAGTATTTGCCTGCTATACATTTCCACTTTGTTGAGCTATAATTTGTGGCCAGGTCCCTTATGAAAAAAGCTATATAGCTCAGTGGGCCTTACATGGTAAAATATACACGTTTTAGTTTAGTATTCCAGGTCAGAGCACCCCATAACACAGTGCACAAATGACGGAGCCAGCATTCTCCCCATAGGCTTATGTTTGAGTGCTTAATTAAAATAAAATATGAGAAAATAAATTCAAGAGCACAATCATTACCATATTCTTGTAGTCACATCCACAAACACACAAATGTTCAGACCTCAACTTGCATGAACAAAGATAAGTCGGCTAACACTTCAGGGACCGAGACGTTTAAAGATGTATTGCTACTACAAAGGACACTGGCATTCCAGTGTATGGGCACACACTGTTTAAATATTATGGTGGTTCTGTGGAGTAAAAAATCAATGCTACTTACGTGCATCCCACCGTCCAAGTGGCTTGCCATTAAACCGTCTCCCTGAAGGCAATAATTGTTTTAAACGAGTATAAAAAACCACTCCATAACGAAAGCTTGGTGTCACGGAATCACATCCACAGGTATGTTTCAACAAATAATAGACTTTCGACTGAATTTTAGATTCGTTATTAAATACATCGATATTGTTTTGAGATTAGTAATCAATAACTACGTTTTCTGAAAGATTGCCACATGTGTAATACATTTTTTTATATATATATATTACAACAACAAAAAATAAAGTTTCTAAAATATACATTTCACTTGAGTTTGGAAAATATGCAGACACTAAGTATGGTAATGCAATACTTAAAATAAGCGAAAGAGTAAAGGTGCAACCCTCTCATTACTTGCTCACGCCACTGTTGGCAGACATGCATATCTTTAAATGCTCTGAAAATGTGACGCAAACTATTTGGTTTTTTTCGGTGACTTTACCGAAAAAACCCAAGGAGTATGGATCCTTGCAGTCACGAAAACTTCAAATCTAGAATGTGTGACCCAAATTAAACAAAATAATTATTTTAATTTATTTCCGAGAGCCGAAACTTCGTGCCAAACTATGAAGTGAAACTTCCAAATGTAATATCGTGGCATTTCTGTGCAGTCATTGTGACCATGCTTGAGGCCATCAACTCGATCAAATGAGGTTCAGGGAAATGTGCAGCCATCCGATTGTCTCAAGCCACTGGTCGCCCAGGGGGCGTCCACTGGCCAGCTCTCCAGAGCCCCTCTGGAGGGTACGTGGATTGCTCTTCCATGCCGGCCAGACATCTTTCAAGAGGGTGGGGAGTACCCACACTTCACCGCAGCAGATGCGACCTGTCCATAGACCCACTGTGGTGAACCACCCGTATGTACTGCTGAGTAGACAGAGACGCAGGGGCATTTAAGAAGTTTGTCCCATTGTTTTAACTGCCGTGCGCACGAAAGAATGAACCAGCGACCTCTGGATTTTTATGTCCGGTGTGCTGACTATTACGTCATGGGAGCAGCATCTCTTAAGGCAAACAGATTAGAGTACATCTTCAAGAATATAGTTCTCAAACCCATTTCCAACAAAAATAAACATACTCGCACAACGTATGAATAAAGGCACACAAATACCCTTTACAATGGGCACATATTAAAATAGATATAAAAAAAGGTTATTCAGCAAGCATGAAAATATCCATATATGAAATATAATCTCCATTTATTAATATTAGGTCCTAATGATATGACATTTTTCCCAAACGAAAGCCTGGGGGAAGTGGGAAATTCATATTTAGTTATTAATACATTCTTATTAACTCGTTTGCAGTATTTTTTTAAAATGTGGGATTGGGGCTCTGATATGAGAGGAACAGGACCAACTTTGGTGAAAGGCAGCAGAGGGTCAGCTACATTTACTTCCCAGCAGATAATGAGCTTTGACAACGACAATTTATCCAATGAACGCTATCCTCCACTTGCTTAATAAACGCATTGTTAAGCAATTAGCGGATTTGAACGATTCAACACATACAAATGAGCCCGGTGGCAAATCATTGTTTTCAAGCCATGTAATCATGTGCTGAGGATATAAAAATAAACAATAACTATGACTCAAGAGCTATTCTGTGCCCGAGGCAAAGAATATTATTTCAATATGAATTTTAAACACTCACGATTCCTGGGTAGCCTGGAGGTCCTCTTGGTCCCGCATCCCCCTAAGAAATATAATTACAGGGCAAGATTAGTCACATGTTGTTAGCAATTCATTTGTCAGCACCAATACACATATAATGTAAAGCTATGTTGTCAGGCAACAATTCGTAATGGTAATTGTGTTGCCAATACAGTATTTACAAGCACATTATAAATGTATGTCCCATGAACATTACAGCTGATGCAATATTTGTGAGTTATACCAACATGCTGGACTTTAGAGCCGGTAGGCTATGCAGAATTAAACAACAAAACCCCTAATTGGAGATCTCCACAGAGTGGATTCATGTCAGAATACACACGGGCAATAGTAGAGTCATAGAATAGCGTCATAGAATAACTTCAAAGGGCATTCATAATAGAAGAGCTTCGAAGAGTGGATTCGTACAGACGAGTCTGATTGGAGATCATATCTGAGGATCCTCATCGGAGCGATGAACAGTGAAGCCTCGTAAAGAAACCTCGCGTTGAACTCTCAAAGAGGGGGAACGACAGAGCCTTCTCGGAGAGAAGCGTCAAAGCCCCCCTATGGGGGTCTCATCGAAGGGGACAACAAATAATATCACAACACAAGAAGCTTATATGAGAACCCCATGGAGGAGCCTGGTAATGAACTCATAAGAAAAGGCCCATAAAGGAGAGCCATTGTGAAGCACCTCGGAGCAGTATTCTATAAAAAAAGCCACGTAGGCATCAGTCATGGTCATAACGAAGAGTTGTGTAAGAAACTTTACAGCTCTCAATAAAAGAGAGAGAGATAGAGAGAGAGATAGAAGCTTCACAACAGCCTGAGGAGTCTCACGCCTTCTCTCAAACATTTTCCCGGTCCCTCACAATGACATTTTTTTGCCAACAGTCTGTATGTGTGCATAACTGCATATAATGTGAGGAGCGGTAGTGCATCGGTTAGCACGCTGCACCATAAACCCGGCGACCTAAGTTCGAGTCCCGCTCATGGCCAACATAAGTGACGATTATCTGAACCAGTCACGGGCCTCCCCTAAGTCGACTCAGCCTCAAATGAGTATCTCATGCGGTGCGTAAAATCATCGCCACTAGGGAGACAAAGGTGGCCGGGCATGGTGCTGGCCACCCAGATTATCGTGTGCCGTGCCAGCCTTCATAGCTGCTCGCTAACAGAACTTGCCCCAACGGTCTGCTATAGGCTATGCTGGGGGATCTTTGTTTTTATATACAAATATTGCATTGAGTAAATAATCGCAATTCAATCGTTAATATGACGTACGTCTTCATGTCGAACAGTAAAGGACATTCCAATGGAATGTGGTCTTCCGTTGTGTGAGTGAATGGCAATGGGGCATAGGGCAAAGAACCTCACCCTTTCTCCTCGGTCCCCTTTGTCCCCTTTAAGGCCTGCATATCCAGGGGCCCCCTGTTACACAAAAAAACAACAATCGTTACATATCACAGAGCAGTGTAAAATATATAATAATTATCATTATGCCAGGTGCTTAATGATATTTAACCTACTCACGCCGGCTTGTGCCCGCCCTCACAGTCGGCCATATTTACGGAATACACCACGCCGCCGTTGACCCTGGCCATTGACTGAGCAACCCAACGTTCTTACCAGCTCCCTCCGCAGGAATGTGTTCTTTATGAGGTCGATAAACGAACACCACTTTGTGGAAAAGTCCTATGAGTAGACTTGCCCCTGCCACAGGAAACTTAAATTTCCACCAATGTAACAGCAAAGTTTACCTGTTCCCCCTTCTCTCCTGTGATCCCCTGGCTTCCAGGGATTCCAGTGATGCCCCTTTCTCCCTAAACACACACACACAGGGCATCTTCCATGAGCACAGTCTATGAGGTCGTGCTGCGATATGGTGATACGACTATATATTGTACGATAAAAGGTCCACGGTTAACCAAAGTGTTTGGTTATATGTCAAACAAACATAGTTCTGAATCATAATTATATTTGCTCATTATTTTGTTTCAATGTACCTTTCGTTTTTAGACGAACATATATTCATGCAATTACAAATAAAGTCATTAAACGTCTAAATAAATAGCTACTTTACCCATAAAATTAGTGCTTGGAAAAACATTTCATGGGGTGATGGTTATACGACGTAATTGTGTTTTAATTTAATGTAATCGATTGATTAATTGTACGAGTAACTGACAGCGTGTGTGAGTGTTATGCAGTATTGTTTTTAAAGGAGCGATGATTGGAAGGTTTATGCTTAATGAACTGCAGTGAAAGAACTATGTAGAAATTGTTGATGAAGTTAGTTGTAATTACTGGCGAAACGTTGTACTCAGATTCTAAATGTTGTGGCTTGGCTCTCCAACACACCAGTGTGCTGTACTGGTGACGAATTGGCACGTTCTGTTTACGTGACAACCCTTACTAGTTGGCTGTGTCCGGTGGTGGCGGGTTTAACGACACATTTATATATTTATGCAATCTACCCCAAAAAACCCTGTATTATGAATGATATTGGTCGCGAAAGCCTACGTGCTAAACTGTTTGTTCTCAGCAGGAAGTACAGCAAATCAGAAAGACAATACAATAATAATTTTAAATATAATTACAAATATGGGAAACTGATATTGTCATGATCGTCAAGTACTGAGAATGTATATTGTATGGTAATGTATTCTAAAATAAGATTCTGCTGCAAGCCTAATGTTAAGACTGTCATGGCATATTAAGAGGTGGTATGGTCAGTACAAAGCTTACCTAGCCCCCTTTGTCTCTCCCGTGCTACCTTCCACCATACAACTCCATTAAATATTAACTCAATATAGGAGAGGTGCATATTCTGTTAAGATATCAAACTACCATTGGTGGGTGATGATGTGTCTGGCCAGGAATCAATCCAGTAAGTAGTGCCATAACCATAGGATCCACACAAACAAAAACACAAAGATCCCCTGTATAGCCTTTAACAGACTGTTGGGGCAAGTGCTGTTAACGAGCACCTATTCATGAGGGGGCAAGTGCCTGGCCGCCTTTGTCTTCCCAGTGCTGATGATTGTACACTGCACGAGGCACTCATTTAAGGCTCAGGACATGTTCATATATTTGTCACTGATGTTGGCCGTGTGCGGGAATAGAATTCGGGTCGCCTGTTTCATAACACAGTGTGCTAACACACCACAGTAGCACATGCGCGCACACATTTACTGCGCGTATAATTGTCTGAAAACAAATCAAACATGGCATAGCTTATTTATTTGAAGGCACATCTAACAGCTATATAAATGTCGGTGCATTTCTAAACTACAGAAGCATTACATCTAATCTGGTGAGGTAGGCCCGTCAGAAGGTTAAGACAACCGTGGTAATGAGGGAAGCAAAATAAACAAATCAATCCTGAGGATAAAAGTAACTCGGGCATAATTATACAATGAAACAATATAAACAAAACTAACCACACACTCTTTAGCTATAAAGAACAATTCTGGGAATGTAGATACATTCAAACATCCATCACAAATGTGGCCAGATCAAACAGCAGAGAAATGTATATTCTTGGTTCTTTTGGTAAATTCACGTAGAAGGGAAATAATAAAGTAATAAAAATATCAAACAATTAAAATTCTCACGACGTTCCGACTGAAACACAAGCAATCATCATCAGGTGTGAAATCCACAGCAATACATTTTCACACCTGATGATGATTGCTTGTGTTGCAGTCGAAACGTCGTGAGGATTTTAATTGTTTGATATTTTTATTATTTTATTATTTCCCTTCTACGTGACTTTACCGAAAGAACCAAGAATATGAATCCCTGCAGTCACGAAAGCTTTAAATCAAAATTTAGCAGAGATATGGTACAGATTTGGGCCACGTGTTCATCACGTGCTCCTTTATGCTAATAGAATGAGGATGGGGGAAGAATCAAAGGCCGTATAACACCTCCACTTTAATGAGAGAGAGAGAGAACATTCCACTCCCAGGGCAAGAAATAAGATGGGGCCTAAACGTAGTGCAACGCCTGGGGAGAGAACAGTCTATCTTAACACAATATGGTGCCGACCTTTAATACAGGTTAATATTATCATATTGGAAAAAGCGGAGAGAATTCTATTTTTTTCCGGAATTTAAAAGCAGTATCATACCCTCGGATTCAAGCACTGGATGATATAAAGTACTTTTATTACTTTTTTTAAAGTCAAAGATCTCATGCTCAAATGAGATTCTACATGCGTATGGCAGGGACAAACACTTCTATAGGATAGTATTGGTTCTTTCGGTAAAGTCACGTAGATAGAAAATAAAATATATATTTTTAAAATCATTTTTGGTTATTAATATTATTATTTATGGTTAGTTTTATTTTATATCTACGTGGCTTTACCGAAAGAACCAATAATGTGAATTCCTGCAGTCACGAAAGTTTTAAGTCGAAACTTCTATAGGAGAGATGCGACGAACATCCCCACAAGCGGTGGCGCCTCACCACGTGGTGCTCATTTTACCCATCCGAGATCCGGTGACGAAAATGATAGGCCAAGTTCATCCCTGTTGAGAGTTAAACTCATGATTTGATTTTTAGAAACCTTGCTTCTCTAACCAACTCCCCAACATGTCAGGATTATCGGAATTTTTTTTAAAAATTGCATTCAAAAGAAAGAAGAGTAATCAATGCTTATTCTTTGGGTCTTTCAGTAAAGTCACGTAGAAAATAACCAAAAAAACAAAAACTACGACGTTTCGATCGCAACAAAAGCAGTCGTCGATATCAATACAAGACGACCGCTTGTGCTGCAATCGAAACGTCGTAGTTTTTATTTTTTGTTATGTCCTTTGAACCTATCTACATGGCTTTACCAAAAGACCCAAAGAATATGAATTCCTGCAGTCACGAAAGCTTTAAGTCAAGAAGCAATCAATGCATTTATAGAATGCCAACATGTCCATGAATGCTGATTTGTTTCCCAAGTCCAAATACAGCTGGGGTGAAATTCATTTTCAATATGAAGCTGCGCTACAACAATCAGAAAAAAACCCCTGAACTGTGCTGAGATCAAAGCATGAACTGGCCAAGCAATGCCTTGACGTTCATCATGGGCACAGGCACACTTGAGAAGTGAATGGTTCCCGGTGATTATTGATTGGATCACACCGAATGTGCAGTGACTCATTATTTGCAAATGCTATTATTTCGTTACAATTGCCATACTTAATGTAGTAATGACAAATCCTATTAAACATATCCTTGACCAGGGCCGCATTATTTTGTCGGCGTCTCTTAGCCACATCTAAAAAAAAGATGTCGCGGGTGTCCGGACCTCCACGTTGGCTGCACCCCTGACATGCATTCCAAGTGGAGTTTAGAGTCAGTGGGAAAGTGAAAGTTATCCCCAGCCCATGGGCCAATGTGCAATTAGAAGCAATCGAATAGGGACTTCAAGTCAGCATAAGAGCATGTTAATTGGTGCTGTTGTGATGGCTGCATTGAATTGCTATGTGAAAATAAAATAAATAAAACGTTTAGATTTTCGTGTGTATGAGAACAAACACACGCAAGACTAAACCATTTTTTGTTTATTTTACCAGGTCAAAAGCGACTTATCCACAAGCTGCACACACGTGTGCTCAAGTGCACACACACACACATCAACCACACACGTACTCATACTTCACATCGTGACACCATCTCACACACTCCACTCATCAAGTATCACAAATTTCACTGCGGGAGGTCGGGTACATTTTAATAAAGTAGCAGCGTATAGCTGCTAGATCAAATATAAGACCGGTAGGCCCTGAGAGCAATAATGTAATAAAACACGAAAGTATCGAGTGCTGTTGAGGTCCCATCTCACCTTCTCACCTGGGAGTCCATTCCTCCCAGCCTGACCGGTCTCTCCCTGCCACATTGTAAACGACACGCGATGAGACAGGGGGCACCACAGACTTCTCCCACGTGCTCACAGCATGGGATGAGCCGAAACCGTGTTCCAATCGGACCGCGTGCACATGTACCGTGACGAGCGTTCTAATGAGAGCTTTGCAAGCCACACGAGCGGCAGCGTATCTGGGGCCATTAACACGCGCACACGTGCAAAGGGTGTAACCGGCTCATTTGAAAAATGCTGGCATTTTGTCTTAACCCTGCGTCGAAGCCCCCCCCCCCCCCCAATTGTATCGCCAGGCTGAAGAAGGTTTTCATAGGGCAAAAGGGGAAGTGGATTGCCGACAGGTTCAATTTAGGCATGGCACCCTGGAGTAGAGGTTACGGGGGTGTGAGGTATCGTGACAATGATGGCTCACAACCTCGATCCCCGGTAAATACGCCACCGCGGGTGTGAAACAATTAAAAATGTAGCCAACTAAAGCAACGCACGCATTTCTTATGCATGGGCTTCTAGAGAAGCATTAAAAAAAGCGTTGTATTACTGCACACAAGCCATGTGTGGGTGTGTTATCCAACATGGCTTTAGCTTTTTTTTGCTTTGTACATTTCCTATTTATCATTGCGATTCGGCCTGGGTAAGGAACTGCTGTAGTTACCGTTGAGCCAGGTTTTCCAGGAAAACCATCCGCCCCCGACTGACCTGCCTCACCCTAGAAAGACATACAAACAGGACAAGGACCATGCTGTTTACAGTATTTTATTTATCTATTTTGTTTTGTTAGCTGTTTATTTTAATTTTAACCCTTTCACCAGATGAGGACATAGTGACCGTGTCATTTTCAATGCTATGAAATGTGTTTTTTTTCCATTGAATGGTTTTAGAACTGTTCTGAATTACTGTGGGAGATTCTCACAGAGATTATGATGGCGTCTGGTTGTGACTGCAGCTTGTGCATCGGTGTGCAGGGAAATTAATTGTAAAACATGATACTGAGGCCAAAAACAAGTTTAGGGACTTCAATGGCAGTCGTGCAGACACAGACTGAACACCAGACCACTATAATCCATAACATTCAATCTTATATTAAAATTAAAGACAGTTAAGAAATGGGAAAATGCTACATTTTCAAATCAATGCCACTTCTGTTTCCAAGAAGAGTCAATGGTAGCAACATCGGTCTCATGTATAATTTCAAGTCGGTTAATGGCATTATTAGTTCACGATAACCTTTGCAAAGTATTCTCAGCTTGTTACTAAGAAATGATTCAACTTCACTGTTGTGTTTACATGACTGCAGGTGAAAGGGTTAGTTAAACAGATTAAAAAATTACGCAATTTGGTCACGTTTATAGTTGACATTTACATTTCAGATTGGAATTTTGTGCAGAATATATTCAAGAAAACATTTTGCCTTTTGTCACTCAATCATGCAGGAATACAAGCTGCATAATGGCACTGCAACAGAAGCAAGCAAATTAAAACATTAAGGCAAAGCCGAAAGATCGCAGCTGAAAAAAAGAAACACGCTCACATACAAAAGAAGACAAAAAATGTTAAAAATAAGCGAAAAACAATAAAATACAAACTCAGCATTCAGTGGAATCTGCTCAACACCACTACATTAAGCAAAACATATCAAACTGCGGACGTGAAAATCTATTGGACAAGTCATTTTCTTAAGTGGGTTAGGTTTGTTTACAGATGTTATTTTCAGCATGGGGTGAACGATTCTTAAAATTAGAGCTTCAACATAACACAAACCAAGTTGTGCCGTTGTTATAATGAGCTAGTGTGCCACAGGGAGGAGGAAGGAATTTAACTGTTGACCTTTAAATTGAGGAAGCCAGTTTCTAACCCTCATATTACCTAGCAACCAAATGTCAATGGTCAGCAGTGCTTATTATCCACTACGCAGCATTTTTGTATTACAATAAGCAGCACGTATTAAGCTGGTTCCACCGTCTTGGTTTTTTTTTCCCAACAGGTACATGAATGTGGATATCAAGTGTCTTGATTATAAGGACATTTACAGAGTATTCAGATGTGGTTGATGTTAGTGAGTCGGAATCACCTTAGCTGGTAAATTGCACGCATTACACATCAGCGAATATACATGTTTTGCATCAGTCTTTGGATGAACACATTCTTAGCTTGTACAGGTTTGTATATCACAGACTCATTTATAAAAATAATTTCCCTACAGCTCAAAGTTTCTTCAATGTATGTCCGCATATTTCAAACAAGCTTTACATGTATATTAGATAATCATAAATGCACAAAAAATTAAAGCCTTATTTGAATCATCTGCTTCATGACGGTCTCTCAATGCCGTGTTGTTCATTGAGGTTGTTTGACTATACTTCACCACACCCGTCAGTGTGGCTTGGTGAAGTGGGGAGACCAGCATCGGTAAAGATAAAACTTTACCACTGATGGTTAGCCATGGCAGCAATTGTACTTGGGTCACTGGGTTTCTCATGCAGTGCGAAAACGCATGTGCCACTGTTCCACCCGAGCTCATAGTGTCGAATTCTCCTTTAAAGCCATTTTATCTGACCAGTTTCCACAGATGGGACTGTTCACAACCTCAATTCGTAACAATGCCAATCAGCATACCTAACAGCAGCTTAAGTTGAGACTAATTTGTATTTCATTTGCCAAACAATTTGGAAGACAGATTACACACTAAAAATGATTTAAATGCATTAAGACTGTAACATTTCCTACATGTGCAGAACAATACCGCTGCAAGGCAGACTTTTCTGACAGAACAAAGAAATGTAATTATGTTGAGGTATACACAAAAACATTTTTTTTTACATCACGGGCACATTCATTTCTGACAGGGCAGCAGGTCAGAATATTAATGCTATCGAGATGAACAATGAAAGCTTTGTCAAAAAACGTAATTCTCAAAATTTCAGGTAAAAAATAAAATTAACGACTGAGGCCCACAAAAAAGGGGGATTTTGTGTGCCCATTATGGGGAGTACCTTCATCCCAGGTGCCCCGTGATCTCCTGGTCTTCCGCTCATGCCAGGCTGTCCCTGTAACAAGGGAACTCATTACTGCTTAATTAGAGCATGTATGGACACAGATAAAGGCTACTCGGTTAATTAGTAAGCAGACATAGTAGACATTTTTTTCTACCTGAAGTTCAAAGTGTTCACGATTTTTGGCAACTGCTGTACATAAATGAACTGGAACTAGAAAAGACAAACATGTTGAATTTAATTATAGTCTGCACTGTAAGTCTGAAGTGAGAAATCAGCATATGCATTTTAAACGGATTATTACTACAAATCGTTTATGAGCGCTAAACACTTGGGGTTGCGGTAGAGTAGGCGGCTCGCAAAGCGAAAGGTTGCGAGTCAGCCCATCATCTCCGTGAGGTCGATAAAACGAGTACCACTTCGTGGGGAAGTCAACAGTTGGTGTCTCCTATGGATAAACTCTCTCCTGCCATAGGAAAGTGGAATTTCCACCATTGTCTCATGGTTGTAAAATGGAGACTAGCAAAGCATACATGCTTATTTGAGCCAGACATCTCTTTGAATTTTAGAGTGTGCTATCCACACAGAGGCAAATATTAAGATGGACAATTTATACGACGTGGAATGTTCGTGGAATTTCTGTTTGCGAGTGGCTGTTAATGGTGTTCTAAACACCTTTTGCTGTGAGTGGGAGGTGTGTCCAGCACCACACTTCGCCATGCTTATGTTAAATGTCAGCGTTAAATTATATTTTAAAGATGTCTTATATCACTAGTTTCCAAGAACAGAGCTGATGTTCATATACTGCACTGACTCATTTTTGGCTAAGTTTAACGAAGACCCAAGCCAAGTTTCAAATACCAATGACCATGAGTGCTGTGTGTGAACAGACATCAAGACAAGGAAATGTTCCATGCACACAGTAACATGCCAATCCATCCTTGTCTCTCCACTGCTGATGTTTGCATACCACCCCGCATTTACTAATTTAAGGCCGAGTCAACCTAGGGGAAGACTAAGACAGGTTGACATACCGCTTGCCACCAACGTTGTTTTTCCACTCCGCTTACGTCACACGCAATGAACGGGTCGAGTCACAGCGTATGACGAAAACGATTAACCGTACCCGCTGGCTCTGCTGAGCTCTGAGCTAGATTCAGATGTCTTGTGAGGACAGACATTCACGGTTTGGTTCGAGTTTATGTTAACAGCCAGTGGAAAACCACCAGTACTGTGCGGGCCGCGTGCTGGCATTAGGCTCAGATGTGCCAGTAGAAAACGGGTAGGGGGCCGTCTATAAATGACGTCACGCGATTTTGGACGATTTTTTAACCCCCCCCCCTTCGTCACACGACGTCACAAAAAGTCAGACCCCCCCTCAAATATGATGTCACAAAGCTCTGCCCACCCCCCCCCCATATAAAACATGCTTCAAATCGCTTTAAACTATTGTCATTGTAGTGCTTATTTAATGTGGTGCTGCACTCTGATTTTGTAGGAGAAAGCATTTATTAATACGTCTATTTAATTAAGTAGAACGTGTTGTCTATATTTATTTAACGTTGCGCATTTTGATGTGACGTCACATCTCTCACCCCCCCCCCCTCCTTGTCACACATCGTCACAAATGTCTGACCCCCCCCCCCCTAGGTGCGTGACGTCATTTATGGACGGCCCCTAGGATATTCTGTGGCTGGAAATTGAAGTCAGGCCACTGAGTTCATTGTATAGCAATTCTAACCCACAATGCCATACCTTTCCAGAGCACACACACGCCCAACATGTGTACACAGACACAATAAAAGGACAGCGCAAGTTGAATTGGCATGAAATTGAACTAACCGGTGGTCCAGAACTTCCTGGGATGCCCGGCTTGCCAGTTTCTCCTGGGAAACCCTACAAGGGGGCACCACACAATTCAAACAAATCAAAACATACACAAACACAGCTCGCAATATGAGAACAGAAATTACAGCAAACAAGCTATGACACAACACTATACCAATTTAAACACCTAACGCATACAAGTGACCATACAATGGAAACAATCACCAATGTGATATCGTGATATGCCACATACACTCGCAGCACGGGAACAATTTGGAAGTGAAGGACAATTATATTACCATGCATAGGGGCTCATGAAAGGCTGCTTATGGGGTAACGTGGATTTGATACCAGGTTCAAACATCTTCATGTGCCTTGTTGTTGGTGAATATGGTGACGGTAAACAAGTTAATCACGTTTGAACCACCTCTACGGGGAGGATTTGAGTTTGTTTTATCTCTCTCTGTGTGTCTCTGTGTCGTCTCTCTCTGCTTGTGTGTCTGTCTGTGTGTCTCTGAGTCTGTGTTTTGTCTCTCTCTCAAATTTTGCAATCTTTGGAAGAACGTAATCAACCAGGTAGGGTGTTGACTGTTGTGTTAGCCGACTCTCTGTGTTGTATTGCATTATATTTCTAAGTTTACTAGGTTTGTTTTCTCATTCTTTCTTACCTGATGACGATTGCTTGTGTTGCAATAGAAACGTCGTTTTATTATTATTTATTTATTTATTTAAATTCTACGTTACTTTACCGAAAGAACCAAAGAGTAATGGGTGATGGTGGTTTTTGTGATGTTGGTGTGGTAGTGTGGTTATAATGGCCTGGCACAAGCGTCGTGGTGACGTCACCGCCACTTAGTGGCAAATTGCGGTTGTTGTTGTTGTTGTTATAATGGCCGTAGCCGGCTATAGAGGTTGCTGGTTGTAGAGGTATTGCTCTCATGCTGAATGTGGTGATGAGTATTGTGACGATTGTGGTGATGCTGTTGATGTTTGTGGTGGTAATGGTTGTGGTGTGATGCTGGGAGTGATTTTGATAGTCGTGGTAATTGTGGTGGTGGTTGAGCATAATAATGTGTATGGTATTGTTGATGGTTAAGGTAGTTGTGGTATTGGTTATGGTTGTAATTAATATGAATGGTAATGGTGGTATTAGTCGTGGTCGTTGTTTTCGTGTTATATTTTTTGGTTGTACTTCTGGTGATGGTGGTGGTGTTGGCGGTAGGGGTGTCGGCGGTAACATTGTTGATGGTTATAGTGGTTGTGGTTATTGTGGTGGTGATGGTCTTGTAGCATTACTTTGGCTCTGTCCGTAATTGTCCCAGGCACAGCATGTGCCATGCGACGCTGGCAAATAGCTATCAGATTGGAAGTTTTTACTCCCAAAAACAACGACGTTCATTTTATTTTTAGGAAACCAAATAAAAAATGTTCTCGGTATGAGTTGGAAGCCAAAGAGATGGGAGGCCATGGGCACCCATTGGTTAGCCAAGGGTGGAGGGAGAGGAAACAATTGTGGGGAGCACCATATAGCTTGCTCCTCCGGTTCAGATATCTGAGGAAGAATGTATGTATGTTGAACTTCTTTCACACTGTACATAGCCAACCGTGTTAATTGGAGGTGCAGGTGAAGGATACCAATCTAAACACAAAAAGCAGTTCTAAAGAAATGAGTTTTCAATCGAGATCATTTAAAAGTGCATAACTCCAGTGACTTCCTAATATCAGAAGGAAGAGCGTTCCAGGTAGCCGTGGAAGCACATCTGAAAGCACGTGATGCAGTGACCGTCTTTTTACAATAGCGAGCCAAAAGCTGCTGCGAGTAGCTGCATGTACCTAGCTGCATTACCTCTGCATTCTGTGTTTCAATGGCAATTAGCATCGTGTTATTCGAATAGTAAAGATGAAAAATTGTAGAATTCAATAAAAATTGACTTCTTTTTAGTTGGGCTATTACGCTGTTCCTCTTATCCAACATGCTAGGCCATGCCTGTTTATGTTCTGTAAAGAATATATCACTGAAACGTTCATGTTCACGATGCAGCTCTGTCAACATATGTAATAAATATATAAAGATGATTGTATCAATTCAGCGACATATTAACAGTGCACAAATTGTGTGGTGGTCCTGCGTTGGTCGTAGAGCACAAGCGTAATTAACAAAAAACACTCAACACATTCGTCAATAACAAGCTCTTGAGAGTAAAAACATATAATCGGTGACATTTTTGACAATGGCCCTTCTCCAGAAACGGTGATTGAATCCAGCAATGCAATGCAAAGTGTATATTGCCCTATGCCTACAGGAACACATGTTCCCACAATGCAATGTGCCAGCAACATTTTTATAATTTAGCCTTCAATCAAAATTGTTGATTTCATCATAAATACTTTTTAATAATTGAAGGCTTTGGCTGTTACCCAATAGCTAACATTAGTTCACCATTCATATTACAATACAAAAATAAAATTGGTCATCATAAGACATGAAATAAAAATAAATATAATCAGGTCCTATGGAATCCAGTGCCGTCTCCAACTGTGATTATCCACTCTGTCTGGTCTCTTTATTTGTGTGCGATGAAGAAGGGCCAAAGCCTAAATGACACCTATTATTTTATTGAGGCCACGGTGTTATTTACCCATGTGCTGGGTTAACAGTGATGTATTACGAAAGCATGCTAATCTTGAGTTTACCTATGTGGCTTATCACATTTCAACTCGTGACCTCAATGGTGCTAAATAAATGTTCCCGATGAGATGATGCAATCGTTGAGCTGCCCAACCACGATTTTTTTTTGTAAATGCGAGAGCATGCATAGACTAAAGAAAATTAAAACGTTTACATGCCCTGCAGAGATCACAAGACTTTCGTGTGTGAAAGGGTTATTGTTAACACGTGGGTGTGCATACCATCGGACCGGATAAACCAGGGGGCCCAGGAAAGCCAGGGGGACCCTACGTGAAACAAACAACGGAGACATTAGCTGGTGCGGCAAAATAATCAATGCACAGGGCAAGACATAACATGTATTAAGATTCCGATTTAAAGCTTTCGTGACTGCAGGGTTTCATCTTCTTGGTTCTTTCGGTAAAGTCACGTAGAAGGGAAATAATAAAATAATAAAAATAAACCATTTATTATTTCCCTTCTACGTGACTTTACCGAAAGAACCAAGAAGATGTATTAAGATGATTGAATACTTTATTTTCCACATAGATTCATAAAAATCAACCGGAACCAAATAATATTGTCCCTATATGTTTGGATACAGGCGTTAAGCACACAATACACAACCATGGGTCAAAAACGATTGTCCTACGGGAAGCGTTGTTACCACCGGAGGAATGCAGATTGTTTTCGTCTCTACCAACAGAGGAGGAGAGACTGCCCTGGTGTGACAGCCAGCACACACCCCACTTGCAATCCAGAGGTCGCCGGTTCGATTTGAACTCCCGGCGGGGCAGTTGAAACGATGGTACAAGTTTCTTAAATCCTGTCCTCCCAGCAGCGTGTCCATGGATACGTACGTGAATGGTTAGTCGCGTACATGGGTATGGGGACGGTTAGTCACATACATGGGTATGGATTGGTGAGGCGTATATACGGGTATGGGAAGGGTTGGTCATATAAATGGGTACGTCAATGTTAGTCGTATATATATTGGTATGGGAATGGTAAGTCGTATATGTGGGTACGTGACTGTTAGTCGTATTCATTGGGACGGGAATGGTAAGTCATATATGTGGGTACAAGTGGAGGTACTTTTGATCAAGGCATGTCAGGGCTGCACCTTTTACTAACAGAGCTCTGCACTCTTGTGAGCAGGGAGACCCTCGAAGACAGATTCACATCTGAATTAAATGGTCATCACCTCAGCATTGCTCTTTTGTTCATGCCGTATGGATCAGCAAGTTCGTTATCGGATAAAAATGAACATTAGTAAAGACGTGAATTGGGGCCTTAGTGTGAATTAAGAGAAAGAGGCAATTATAAGCCCCCACAAAAAATTCACATTCAACAACATACATTTTCATCAAATAATACGAACCTCACATTTTTGAATAGATTAAATATAATTGCTTACAAATTCTAAGAATATTAATTTGTCATTAGACTACGCTAATGCATTTAACTCTGTAATTAGACTATGTTAATGACGTGATTAAAATGGACGCTTGTGTTGCAGCATAATTAGAAGATATGATATTGCACAAAATGTCTAAGTATACATTTGCCACCATTACGCGCTAACATCTATATATAACATACTGAACAACAATTAATGTAATTGTCGCTCATTTGCAACACTGTATAATAATACAATACAGTATAATAAAATCTGTTCATGTAATATAACAATCTATCAATAAATCACGAAATACTTTTTGGTTCTTTCGGTAAAGTCACGTAGGTATGAAATAAAATGAATTCTATTTTATATTCTATTTTAAACCGACGTGACTTTACCGACGTGACTTTACCGAAAGAACCAAAGAGTATGGATCCCTGCAGTCACGAAAACTTGAAATCTAATTTAGGAAATACATTTTCCTTAGATGATATCAAAAGTAATATACTGTACAACATTTATATATATATGAATAAAAGTATGTCTGTCTGTTCCGAATACAAAGCCACACCGTTAAAGCTATCGCCACCAAACTTGGCAGGGTTACCTTTGAAAACCCCACGGGAAACTTGGAAGTACATGGCACGCCAACATTCTTCTATATGTGGGTGCACAGAACCTCCCAAAGGGCACCCCACACGGTCCCAGTGATGTCACCATCCCGAACCCAGCACGCATTAATCTGGCCACGCAAATCTAATACTTACATAATGACCCCATCCTGCCCATAAAGTTAGCCTAACAATTGCCGTTGATTGTAGCAGCCAAAACCCCGTTGGTGGTGATTCCAATTAACGGTCAACCTCCGTGAGCACGCCCACCATAGTCTCTCTGTGCGAGACAAACGACATCGTTCACTCTTCAAAACAAAGCTCCGCTTTATCGTTGTGTACCCCATTGTGGACACGCTTTATGACATTTATTACAGGCCCCATGGCACGGCAAAATCTTAACAGTTGCTGTAACGCCATTGACCCCCTCCTCCTTCTGAATACAGCGATTTAGCCACTCTACATTCGCAAGTGCCCGGGCAATGCCTTGTATTTCCCGCTTGTGTTATATATACAATAAGCTTCATAATGTGCCACTTACAATAGCAATTATACATTCGAAACTGCTGTAGATGCAAAGTAATTACAGCGATTTAATAACGCGTGTTTGTTTGTACCTTGCACGAACCCAATGTGGGGCAGAACAATTTTCGTATTAATCCCGTGTTCAATCTACAAACTAAATGTGATATCTAAATATATTATGATGTTGGCTCATTAATGCCACGTAAGCAATATTCCAAACAATTATCGTATAATCTGTGGCAATTAGTAAATTGCAGTACGCATTGAATAGTGGTAACCATTACATTTTTAGTTTGCAGTTATACACATGAACACTGGGGGGGCGTCTAACACCGCGGATTCAAGGAGCTGCTGGTGCGGATTCAAGACATGGATGATCCCTGTCGCAGTTGACAGCACACAATGCTCGTCCATGTTGTACGAGGCACCATCCAGCAATGCGTTTGTAAAGTGTCTCCCATTGCACACACACACACATATCTTCATATGAATGTTAGCAAATTGAGTGATCATTGATTTGAGTGATCTCCAGCAGGGCCTTTTTTTAGGTCTCGATTGGTCTTCGATTATAGATCAAATAGGGTACCCTATTTTCTAAGCATCCAGCTGAAATGGAAAACCAATGCCAGGTACTGAAAACAACTCCTGATTTTTTTTTATGTAACAGTTCTATATGAAAATTGCACTGTTACTGGTTCAGCTTTTTGTAATCAATGGGCGATTCGAATATTTTGGCTCAATCGACATAAGCGAGGTTTTGGAATTTGTTTTCTCGCTCTCTAAAACATGTCTTTCTTCGCATTTCTCCCTCGAGAAATTATATCCCGACGTTGCTAATTTATGTCAAAGCGCAGAGCATTATGTGAACTTTTGGATTTGCCCCTTGAAAAAAAAGAGACTCTGTAGAAATACTTTCCGTACTTCTTCAGTCAGCCCTCTCTTTTACCACAACCACACAACAACAGTGTTCCTTCATCTTTACAGATACGTGGTATGGTTCTATGTATCCGACAATGCGCTGTACTGCATATAAAGAGAACATTCATTCTGTGCTATTAACTGCTGGGGGCAAATGCTGTTCGTATGTATGTTGCATGTACGTACGTTGAACTTCTTTCGCACCGTACAGCCAATCCTGCTAATCGAAGGTCCGGAGTGTAGTATGACCAGTGCCATGTCTGGTCACCTACCTTTCCTCAATTATAACGTTTTTACACATTGCAACCGATAACCATATTAAAGCTGAGTCATTAAAACGGGCTCAGGGCAGGATAAGACATAAATTGCCACTTATGCTACACATACACAGAAATCAAACGCAGGCAACCGTAATCGCAATGTTGCATGGTAGCCGCTGTGCCACTGCTCCCCAAAATACAAAGATCCACCATGTAGCCTAAACAGACGATTGGGGTAAGTGCTGTTAGCGAGCACGTATGAAGGGCAGGATGGTACACGAGTGAGTGGGTAGCCAGCACCACGCCCACGTGCTTTTTGTCTCCCGAATGGCCATTTATACACATTGCACCAGGTACTAAATTTGAGGTTGAGTCGACCTAAGAAAGGCACAGGACTGGTTCAAATAGTAGTCACTTGTGTTGTCCATGAGTGGGAAACGCACTTGGGTCAATGGGTTTCTAACGCAGTGTGCTCACCGTTATATTGGCTCTCCCCATTAAATGCACACTCACATAGTGTGCCTTTGAGAGTTGTGATGAATCCAATTATTTGCAGAACCAAGGTGCATTTCTATGTGAATTGTGAAAATGCTGAAACTAGAGAACTCACAATGCAGACATCTGTCTTACTTGAGGAGGTCACTCCACGATCTCGGTGATTCTGGTTTTGTACTATTGGACTGGCTTAGGTGCCCTAAGCCAATTGATCAACTAAAGAGTTGTGTTTCTTTTTAAGTCAGCCAAGAAATTAATAAACGTATATATTACGTTTATTAAGCAGTCTGCGATTAAACTGTGTTCTCAAGTGCACTGTGTCATCAATTAATGCATGCAAAAAACATGTAACGTTAAAATTGGTTCTTCACTTACATTTGGCTCAATTCCAGCTCTGAGAATTGCAAATATTGGTTTGACTGTTAGTGTGGAAAGTGCTGCCCCGTACCGCGTGGTCTAGAGGTCACTTGAAGGGAACTCAAGAGCTACCTCTGTGGTGTCTGCTTCCTTGGGTCGTTAACTCACGCGAAGGGAAGTACGGATTTCCATTCATGAGTGGTTGGCATGTGGTAGAATACTAGATTATACTGGAAAATTAAGGGCTCACGTCCAAAGCTCCACACAGATGGATTCAATCCAACCCACGCATCCCAAGTACAGCATTAAAGTAATTTGCCACTGCCCCTGGCTATAATATGATAATCTAAATATTCTTCAAATCTAAATACAAAATAAACTAAAAATAAACCATAAACTATGTTTTTATTTTAGCAGGTAAGGCCCACTGAGCTAAATAGCTCTTTTCCAAAAGCGACCAGGCTACAAATGATAGCTCATCAAAGTGACTTATAACGTCAGAATTTGTTGCAGTAAAATACTCAAAAACATGTTTTTACATCTGGAGGGAAAAATCGGAGTATCCGGAAAAAAATCCATGTGACCACACGGGGAGAACATGCAAACTCCAAGTATACAGGCGTCAGAGTCGATATCAAACCCACAACCTCCTCCATACCAGGTGAGGGAGTTAACATCTCAGCGCCGCGGCGCCCCAAAGTATACATTGTATCTTAACAGTTATCATACATGGAAAACAATACATTTGTTATACATGTGAATAAACGTTTGCAGAAAAATTTTTTGAACCTGTAGACAAAATTATGATTTGAGGAATTAAACATATATTTTTTTTAAATGCCAGCCTTGCTCATGCTACCAATTAGAGGGTGCTCGAGAAGGTATTCGGCCTACTCTTCCACTGTGACGAGATATCATGGAAGGGTACTCTTTGTTTTTTTCGGTAAAGTCACGTAGGTAGAAAATTTAAATAACTTAAATCACGACTTTTCGGGAGCAACACAAGCCTCCGTCATCAGGTGTAACCGCTCCAGTAAAATTGCTGTAGCATAGGCTTGTGTTGCTTCCGAAAGTCGTGATTTAATTAATTGTATTTTTCTACCTACGTGACTTTACCGAAAAAAACAAAGAGTATGAATCATTGCAGTCACGAAAAATTCAAATCTAGAAGTCATGGAAGGAGTTTATATTACCCCACACTCTATGCAATCACACGTGGCCTCCTGATCGAGTCAATTTACCAAAAAGAAAGAGTTACCCCAATCTCACCTGAGGTCCCCTTGGCCCCTCGTTGCCCGGGGGTCCTGTTTCTCCCCTCCTGCCCTGCGGATGGAACAGCAAAGAGCAGGAATATTGGTACTGTTCAGCATATTTTAACAAAAACGCAACGCAGGTATGCACGTGACCTCATACTCATGACACTCAGCATAAAAATCCAAAAACAAACCGTAGGCAACAATAAACAAAGTGATGCGAACATTACAACTGTGCCCAGAAAAATGTTTTTGCCAGCTAACCTTTATTGAAACAAGAATATCTGCTACACTCTCAGCTTCTGGCCCTTAACAGCATTTCTCATCCACTGCTTCCATCTTATGACACAAATTGACATACAAACCAATTCGCAAAAAGCACAATTTGCAACAAAAACAGACTGACATTCAGTAAAATGCTTATATCCCAATCATGTTTGGACTTTTTTACATAATGCTCTGCAGAATGTGCAAAGAGCTGTGCGAATCATGTGGAATTAGGTACACACAGAACCATTACATAATCAGTAATAACAAAGGATGGAGGTGGTTTTTAAAAGTGTATGGCAACATATTACGTTTTTATTCTCTGTGTTACAAAAGGAAAGAAATTGGTCAAACATAGCAATAATATTGTTATTATTACTATTTTAGAGAAAGGCACTGGTTTGACTTTAACACCAAATGACAGGTGTTACACTTCAATGTCTTCCCATATCCTTAAGTGCATTTACGCAAATTTAGTAGCCTGTGAATAACAGATGGCATCCTTTGGCCATACTTCACAGTTATATCCATCAGTGATGAATGCGCGTCATAGATGGCTGTATATTGCTGATGGATGCATGTGAATGTAAACGGGTGAGGAAATACACTTTGTTTCACAATTGGCGAGACTGTTGTCCAAAGTGAAGTGTACAAACTCCGTGCTCTGCACATTTTTCCTGACTTAATTAGCATTTTTATTCCACATATATACAAGTGGATGGGTGTTTTCAATATAAATGAAGTGCATTGTACACTGTGGCCAAACCTTTGCATGCAATACGAATGTGCCACTTGCACGCATTACCGAGTGAAATCCAAAATGTCTATAGCGCAGGGGGTAAATGTTGCATCTAAATTATGATTTTCACTGGTCTTTTTTTTTAAGGCAATTGCTAAGTACAGGCCCAAAGAACCAAAACTTCCATCGGACAACAACCATTATCAACGTTGAAATCGAACATATGTAACATGCTTATTGTATTGGGAAAGGTCACAATGGCTTGGTAAAAAGCAAACGACATGTGTGGAGGGAATTCCAAAGTCAAGCTGTGCAAGGAAAAGATGCAGAAAATGTCATTGTTGTGACCTGCAATGTGGTGAGTGGGTGAGTCATTTGGTGAATGAGTGAGTGTATCTATGGGACCAACTCGAACAATTGCAACTTATATACTTGCATTGCGTTTGTCCTGTTCGCCTTTTGGCGTTCTCTGCTCTAACACTAGTGAGACAAGGCCAATCAGTTTCAGGGACAATGCATATATTATCAGAGCACGTTTATTTGCATGTCTTTCCAGAATGTACGTGTGGTTAATACATACTTGATGCCTTGCTATAGGTGTCTATTTGGTGTTTGAACATCTAACACCTGTTTTATTGTCAGAAAGGGTAAAGTATATTGTGTCGTGGTGGCTGGACATGGTGTGGATGAGATGAAACAGTCAGCCTGGTAGACCAAGTCCTCCATAAGGGGTGCAGGAATCAATGATTGAGGTTCACCGGAACAGACGCCATGTTAGCAGTGATAGAAAATAAGCATGTCTATAAGTGGCACATTGTTATCTAGCTTCAGCACACTGGCTGGTGTCCTCTTGGGCATATTCATCCCTTTGGCTGCCACTCCAGTCTCAGCCTCAACCACCGGCCATCATCCCTTCTATCAACGGGCCCTGCCCAAGCCTATTTTACCCATTTACATTTTTTAACGGTGAATATTATGTCTCTAACATTGCATTTGCGCTCTGATCCATGTGTTCCTCTTTCTGCCTCGCAATGTAAATCTAAGCATGTGTCTCTCCATGCCTCTTTGGAGACCTCTCAGCTTTTGTTCCACAGTCTGTCTGGGTCCATGTTGCTGATTCGTACGTCACAGCAGGTAATACGTACTGATTGAAACAGTTTTTAGGCACATTGGAATGTTGCTTTTCATTACAAAGTAATTTTTTCCAAACGCACTCCAGAGCGGTCTTGTGTGTGCCTTTTTACTGTACGTCATAATTTTGATTGCAGTCTGAATTCAATAGCTGCCTTAATTATACATACTCTGATGTGTTTTCCTTTTTTTGTTTCCCGTCAGCAGATATCTTCAATTGTTCAGATTACTTTTTTTACTAGATATTTATCTGTAGTCCAACTTTGCAGTCTTGTTTATTACGTTCAATTATTTTCAGGAGTGAAATACATTTTCTATTATAATGACGATGACATCAGCAAATCTGACATCGTTAAAATGTTCTCCTTTATGTTTATGCATTTACTTCTCAATACAATTTTCAGAAACCATCTTTAAATGTCTATGTGAATAAATTTAGTAAAATAATGGCTCTTCTCATTTTTGCAAATGTTTTTTATGAACACAAAGATATATCACATTTGTATTATTCGTTCATTTGTGACAGCTTGGATAACTACATAATTTCCCACAGAGTCAAAACATGTTTTATGCTCTTATGCAGGCTAGGCACAATGGTTATGCATATTATTGTTTCTTATAAATAATATTTTGCATAGTGTGTATGTGGTCAATATTCGAGAAACGTTTCCAAACATCCCCTTGCTCATGTAGTTAGTTGACCTAGACAATATAGCATTAATGTGTGTTCTTCTTCTTGGTTCTTTCGGTAAAGTCACGTAGAAGGGAAGTAATAAAATAATAAAAAGAAAACATAATAAAATAATTATATTATTTTATATTATATTATTTTATTATATCACATTATTATATTATTTTATCATGTTTTATTTGTATTATTTTATTACTTCCCTTCTACGTGACTTTACCGAAAGAACCAAGAAGATGAATTCCTGCAGTCACGAAAGCTTTAAATCGAAATTTAGCATTAATGTTATTTTAAAAAAATCCTAAGTATTTATATTCATACGTTAAGAGGATAATGGGTCAGCAAATATTTCAAGGCAGTTTATCGCCATTTTTATAAAAGAAAAATGCTTAAGGTTAATGATTCTGTGTAAACATTTGATAAAGGAGGTCCACTAATCCTGTCCTGCTTCTTTAATAATTATATCATCCGCACCAGGGAGCTTTAACTTTTTTCATACCAAGAAGGGCAGAGACGACTTATAAAGTGTGACATGGAATATCTTCCCTTCATCTGACAAACGGTTTAATTCATGGGGTGTATGATTTTAATGAGATATAGACATGCGTAACATTTCTGCACTTATTTTAATAATATATGTCGATCACCTTTAATGGTTACATTTCTTGCCTGGAGGGCATTTGTAAAGTTGACAATTATGCAGTTCATTCTCGTTGCCTGCTCCAATGTTTTTTTTTTATCCCATTGCTGGCTTGCTATGGCATTGTGATAAATGTTTACGGCGGCGTGTTCTCCAATTTCTTTTCTGACCCATTTCGTAATCGTCTTACAGGGTTCTGTTTTCCATATTTTGTTTAGCAACTCCATCTCCCTTCATAGCTCCCTCTTCCTCAACACGTCTCTCACGCTTTCCGATGCATTTGTTCTCCGTCTATCTTTCAACTTAACCCCCCTCCCCCACTACTATGCTAGTTTTTGTATTGTTTAAACTAGTAACATCCTGTGCAGTACTGAGATAATCTACCTCAATATCAAGAGGAGAAATAATGCTATCAATTATACCTCTAGGCATTTGAATCTGTTCTTTATAGTTAGTTTAAAATCAGCTAGATCTTGACCGAGATTTTATATGTTAATTATCGAGTTCCCCCACCCACCTGCAATTAGCTTTGCCCTCTCCTTGGCGATGATGAAGTGCGATTAACATCACACCAGCCTCTGATGTCATCCCAGGCTGTGCTGTACCCATTAGCTGTAATGTATGCTGTGCACCTTGCCAAACTAGATTAAGAATAAAGAAAAAAAGGGTACACTGGATGCTGCTATGTAATGGGTACGAGCGATAATATTTTTTTGTTTAAATGATTTCACGAACAAAATTTTTAATACTGTGACCGTAATCATATGGCAGTGTGAAGATGTAATTTCAGGGCTGGTAAATAATGGGTATTAAAGGCATTTGCTGACATTTCAGACTGTAGTCAAATACTAATATTATACAATTCCTTCTCCATTTCAGGATTCAGAGGAATGCATTGTAACTCCCAGAATAAAAATGTACTATTGGAGGAAAGTGTACAAATATGTGTACGTGAAAAGCTACAATGATATTTCGCATTTGACCTTTGTAATATGACCAGCTAATATTACTTTGTAATAATTTTGTGCAAAGTTTACACCGTATCAAATGCATGGTAAACAAACAAAATAAAAACCCAGAAAACCGAAACATATTTTGCTTCTAATCTAGGACTTTGGTAATATACAGAAGAGCCACTCTTTTTGATACACTCTTGCATGAACTTTCATAAACTGTTGCTCTTCCAGCCACAAAGCTCGGGATTAATGTTAAAGGTTGACATTAGGAAAATCTACTTCACATAAAAAAGAATGCGTGCTAATGGCAACCCTTAAGTATGTGCCCTTTTCATATTAAAACTGACAGTTGGGTTTGTTTATTTATATATATTTCCAATTGCATACGGTCCACTCACTCACATCTCTAAATAGCCTGCATGTCACGTCTATAGGGTGGTCAAGTGAATGTTTATGGTTCTGCCATAATTATCCTCCGAAAATAAATTGCACAAAATGTATTGAGAACTATGCGCTACGTAGGTGGTATTTAAACTTATTAATGCCAAGTACAACCGATTAAAAGAAGTTAACCTCAAAATAACTTACAGAAAATTATGATGCTAGTACATATAACCACAATTATAGCCACTTACAAAATGTCACCACATATTTGTACAAGGCTAGGTACAATTTAAAGCGAAATGGAGTGTTTATTCCCCATGTCATCATTATAGGCCACTGTCTCTTCACTGCTGAAGAAAACAAACCTCCGTGTCATTGCCATTCATTATAATTATATGATTACCACAACAACAACCGCATCTGCTACTAAGTGGCGGTGACATCACCACGGTGCCTGTGCCAGGCTATGTGCACGTTAAGGCCACATGAAGTGTCGAACGCCCGCTGGCAGGAAGTCACGGGACAGCCCCAGGTGCCATGGGTCGACTGACTGAGATGACTGAGATGACTGGCCGATGCACCACCTGTCCCCCCTACTGTGCCAACTTGCTGTGTTTTAGCCACCTGGCGCTCCGCTCATTGTTGTGAGCACAACACACACACATGCACAAATAGGTATCTGCCAAATAAAAATAAAATTAATACAGCCAATGTCTGAGAGGGTTTGACCTTCTCAAAGATGTGAAAACTACAAAAAGAGGAAAGTTATATGAAACCGCGAGTGCTGTAATGATATGTCAGAGCGGCCGAACTTAACAAGACACAATTGTGGTAAACTTGATCCCTCCTTTTGGATGGCTGCAGACTTTACCAGAAACGTAGAACAATTGTTCTCCATTTGTGTCACATTTGACATGCAAGTGAATTGTTATTTACCTTCTTGATGATTTGCCGGAAACATTGCAAATATTTTATTCATACTTGGGCTAAACAATTTTGCGTCTAAATCCCTGACTAAAAGTTGATCTTTCGATTTAAAGCTTTCGTGACTGCAGGGATTCATCTTATTGGTTCTTTCGGTAAAGTCACGTAGAAGGGAAATAATAAAATAATAAAAATAAAACAGCTATCGTGCTGTGACGGTTCCACCTGAAGACGGAACGTCGTGAGAATTATTTTATAATGTTTTATTTTTATTATTTTATTATTTCCCTTCTACGTGACTTTACCGAAAGAGCCAAGACGATACAAGTTGATCTTGAAACCACACGTAGGAGGGGGGTCTGGTTAGTCAAGGTTAAGAGCAGTGAGATGGTACCACTGGGATTCTGGGTTTGAATTGGGGCAGCCACCCATGGTTAAGAAGGATTCATAAGTGTATTGCAGTGAAGAGTGTTGTGGTGCAATGGTTCTGCACACTCGACTTGCAACGCAGTGGCCGCTGGTTCATTCTCTCGGTGCCACAGTTGAAACAATGCCACAGTTGAAACAATACAGCGGGTATCTTAAATATCCCCCCCCCCCCAGTCCCCACCTGTGTCCACCCCTCCCCGCCATTGTCCACCCAACGGTATAGATAGGTACACCACATGATATATGTTTTTTGGGTTAGATCGCGTGGAGATAAATGTGTCGTTAAACCCTCCACCACCCGACACAGCCAATTAGTAAGGTTTGTCACGTAAACAAAACGTGCCAATTCGTTACGAGTTCAGCTCACCGGTGTGTTGGAGAGTAAACCCACAACATTTACAATTGGAGTACGACGTTTCGCCAGTAATTACAACCAGCCTCATCAGGCAACAGCCAGAGTTGCGGAGAAATCTAACCCAAAAAACATCCATTATGGATAACATTGGTCGCGAAAGCATACGTGTGAAACAATTACACCGCAGTTTGCTGATGCGTAGGTCGTAAGTGCTGGGGTAAAGTGTGGGTACGCCCCACCCTCTTGCAAAATGTCTGGCCAGCACGGAAGAGCAATCCAAGTACCCTCCAGAGGGGCTCTGGCAGAGGTGGGACAAAGTCATTGTTATGCAAGTCCAAGTCGAGTCGCAAGTCATCAAATTCATGACTCGAGTCTGACTCGAGTCCAAGTCACACGACTCGAGTCCACATCTCATAGGTGGGACAAAGTCATTGTTATGCAAGTCCAAGTCGAGTCGCAAGTCATCAAATTCATGACTCGAGTCTGACTCGAGTCCAAGTCACATGACTCGAGTCCACACCTCTGGGCTCTGGAGAGCGGGCCAGTGGACGCCCCCCCGGCGACCAATGGCTTGAGACAATCGGAAGGCTGCACCTTTCCCTGAACCTCATTTTGTCGAGTTGTTGGCCTCAAGCCCATTTGCAATGACTGCACAGAAACCACATCATATTGAATTTGGGTTTTCACTTAGTTTGGCACAAAGTTTCAGCTCTCGGAATAAAATATTAAATATTTGATTGATATGTGATCACAAATGTTTGCAGAGCATTCAAATGTATGCCCCTGGTGTTAACGAAGAGGTATATTGATGTGGAGTACTTTCTCAGGGCTGATCTCTAACAGAGCATGGTGCTCTGTCAGGTGTGAGCATGGCAAATGGAAATGTCTTTATCTGATGACATAATACTAATAGCACTATTAGAATATAATGTATGTAATATTGGCGGGAATTCCACCAGAAATGTACCCAGTTATCTGATGTTACTGTAGAGGAGTAACGCGCGTGGGGTTTTGCAAACAGTGGGCATGCACGTGTGAGAAGTCACGTCAAGGCAAACAGGTGCGGAGAGTAATCCAGAGAGAGACGACCAATTAGAATGCATAGCGGTGATTGGCTGGCTGCAAATGCAGACACGGTGTAGGCGCCTGGGAGTCTGCAGATGGAGGCGATCGCAGCAGATGCCACGCACGAGAGGAGACGGGAGGAGCAGAATAAATACGGCAATGTGTGAGGCAGGCGTTGAGTTGGTTGGAGTGAAGAGAAGAATGAACACCAGAGAAGTCCCAGGCCCTGCTCGCCACACCTCCTCCTCTCCAGCGGTGATGGCTGATCCCCCACTGGAGGCAAGGGCGAGGTTGGAGAGGCGAGGGTAGAGAGGCTAGCAGTAGAGTAGCTAGCGGAATCCTAGGTGTGAGTGCGTGAAGACTAGCAGTAGAGAAGCTAGCAGAGTATATAACGAGAAGCTAGCAGAGTGTATAGTAATAGGCCAGCAGTGGAGAGGCTAGCAGAGTGTATGGTGGGAAGCTACCAGAGTGTGTAGTAATAGGCTAGCAGTGGAGAGGCTAGCAGAGTGAGAGAGTGGAGCGCGCGGAGCGTGGCAGACAGGCTAGCAGAGTGAGAGAGAGGAGGCAGTGGAGAGGCTGGGAGAGAGAGAGCGGAGTGAGCGAAGCAGGCGAGCGGCGCAAGTGGGAGAGTTGCGAAGAATTTACGTGGTGTTGAACGCGAGGAGTCCTGTTCGAATAAAAGTGACACAGGATAAAAAAAAGTGGTCCGCGTGAAATAACACCACTACATTACTATGACATCCAGCAGTTCCTTACTGCTTGTGCAGAGGCATAATTCATGCAATTTCTTGAGCTTGGATGCTCGTGATTTACCATTCCAATGGGAAAAATAGCCACGACTGAAAATATATTAGCATACATTATGGATCTTCATTTAAAGCTTTCGTGACTGCAGGAATTCATTCTCGTTGGGTCTTTAGGCAAAGTCACGTAGGTCTACGTGACTTTACCGAAAGATCAAAGAGTATACAAGAGTATACTGTACATTATGGAGTTATAAATTAAAATTATTTATTTTAAAACCAAACATGAATTGAATGATGCAAGCCTCCTTGTGTCAGTAATTCCACATTTCTAAACCTGTCAAGAATGCCTTTTCTATCGAATGAATGGAATTGTGAACTCACATTTATAAGTGGGTCTTTTCGATTTAAAATGACAAAGCTGGAAAAATGCAGCGACAAAACACTTCGCAAACGAAAATTGGGAATGTGTTAAGTACACCGTGAAATTCCAAGTTAGGATTCCGTGTGTTGATACGTTTTCACTGTGCCTTGTCTTTTGTAACCTGGTCAGATAAAGAGCCACTGTCATATGAATACATTTCAACGTAGACAATGCATAAGCACGCAAATGCATTCACACGTGCATACACATGCACAACAAAATATGTAATTCGCAAACCAATTGGCAGTTACATCATCACGGCGCTTGTGTCAGGCTAAATGCACATCGAGGCCTCATGAAGTGTGCACAGCTTGCTGACTGGTGACGGTACAAACTCAGGTGCCATTGGTTGACTGAGATGGCTGGCAGGTGCCCAACCTGTACTCCTCACTGTGCCAGCTTGCTGTGGTTTAGCTACCCCACGTTCTGCTCGTTGTTTTGAGCATCATACACACACAAAAACAAAACAAAGATCCCCGTGTTGCCTTAACAGACTGTTGGGGCACACATCACACCAGATACTAATTTTAGGGGTGGCCCAGCACTGGTTCAGATAATCGTCACTGGCGTTGGCCGTGAGCGGGAATTGAAATTGGGTCGCCGGGTTCGTAGCGCAGTGTGCTAACCATTACACTTCTGCTCACAGCACACATACACGCGAATAAAATCGCAACGTAAAATAGATGAAGATCTTGTATATAGTTACATAGTCTATTTGGGCAATTACTGTGAGTGAGCATCTATGAAAGCCGCATGGTATACAAAGGGCCAAAGGGGTGGTGTGGTGAGCACCACAATCTGGCCACCCTTGTCTGTGCAGTACTTTATAGTTACAAGCCACACTGATACGTACTCAATTAAGGTTGAGTCAACATAGGTAAGGCCAGAGAGATGATCTAATTTCACTTGACACTGATATTATTCATAGCCAGGATTCTGATTTTGTGCAGTCTGTCGTAGAGCAATGTGCTCACCACTGGACCATGGACTTAACTCAAACACATACTGCACAAACATACGTGATACTTACAATAAAATACGCACGCAATTTTAGTTTTTTTTGAAGGGTAACAATCATCTTTGGGCATGCAATTTTAGTGCCTCAGAAAGCAATGATTACTGTTGAAAAGCCTGGGACTATCAAATAATACTATTGACCACTTAGATTCAAATATGATCAGTTTCATTGATTTAGGAACACTAATTATGAGCTCCATGAGCTGCCCAGCTACCTTCATCAAATTCATGACAAGGAGGTTAAAGATGCAGCCTTGCAATTTCCTGCTCATGCCACTGCTGGCAGAAGGGCCTCCACTCAAGGGAGCTCTAGAACAGCCCGGTGATTGGTCTATTCTCCGCCAATGAGCAGACACTGCTGAAGGGGTATGAGTACCCACACTTTACCCCATCAGCTGTGGTGTAGCCATGTACACTGTTGGATGCACAGTCCTCTAGATTGTAAGGCCAGTGTGCTAACCATTACACCACGGGAGCACCTGTGAGGAAATGATGTGGAGAGAAGTTTAACAAATATATACACAATTAGCCTAACATGAATATCTGTAAAACCCATATCAATGCTAAAAAAAATGTCCAGTTTATCAAACCTCAGTAGGCTTTTAAAGCCACAGGTCACATTTTAACTTAATGAACAGACTGCAGTTCAGCAAAATGACCTTTGACAAACGTGTTGTGTAACGTCCTAACGTAAAATGACCTCGACTTGAAATATATACAATTGCTAAACCAACCTCTGGATGATCCTGCATTTCTTAAAGTTTCAGACAAATGGTTGCAAAGGGGATTGCACAATGCAGAACACATTTACAGCAGCGCAGGTTGAATTGTTTATGCGGAGTTTCAGATCGATCTTCGCATACAATAACTAAACCATCGACAGAGAAACGTAACTATCACTTCAAAGTGGAATGTAATTTTCTCGTAATCTAAGTCTAGAAAAATAGCAATTAACTAGAGCTTGCAAAACCGATGAAACTGTACTGTTTATGATATAAATGTCAGGCCTATCAAGGCCAATAGCTTTCACACATATTGTATTACTCTGCAATAATAAATGGATAATTTTGATTTGAAGCACGATATCTGCTGCCTTGTGACATCGTGCTGCTCGCAGCAGATATGGCGGCTATCGCGATTTTCACCTGAAGACGATGGCTTGTGTTGCTATCGAAACGTCGTGATTTCTTTCGTGTTATTTCTACCTACGCGACTTTACCGAAAGAACCAAAGAGTATGTAATGAATGGATAGTTGCATATATCCACTTATAATAAATATAACAATCAAAGAAATGTTGATTGCATAAAACATATGTGAGTTTACACTTGAAAAATATATATGGTGTGTTTAATTGGAATAACTTGTGGGTAAGAGTTAATAAAATACAACCTACAAGGTAACCAGCTGAATCAGAGCTCAGATTAGTAAGTCTATAAGTTCTAGAACGATGAGGCAGATTCCATTTCAGATGCCAAACATTGAAAATGTGTTGTTTGTAACAATAACATATTATACCACTTTTACGTTCAGCTTACTGCTCAGGAGCCCACTGCAAATGGCTTGCATGCAGTGATGTGACGTTGACTTCTGCTGCTAACTACCGGCATGACCTGAATACTGGAGCCATTTACAGTTTTCAGCAGTAAATGACAGCCGTTGCAAATTAATCAAGCGGGGGTGGGGTGTCTTATTTATTAGCCACTTTTAATATATACCTTGCGACATAAGCTGTCACTGCTGAGATCGTGGGTTAAAATCCAGTGATTAAACTGAATTGAATGTGGTTTTGCACTTTAGTTGGCCAACAGTTCAGAGCCGAGAATAAACAAATAGCAATATTGCTTTGAATGTCGTGCTGCAATCTCATAACACAGGGCCTGTGGGGAAGTGCTCTCCCGATTATGGTAGAGGATAAAAAAGCCACTTGAAGATGTTTTTCTTATTCATGTTTTTTCTGCTCCATGTGATTTCCGAATGATGTTTACTTCTCACGACGTGGTGCCAATAGCAGAACAGGAGTACATTGTGGCAAAGAAGAACACACAAACCCACCCCCCATTGCATGGCATAGTCACCTGTTCAGCACATATTGTCTCTCTTTTGTATGGCATTTGAAACGAAACTGGAAAAAATGATAACTGTATGTTGAGTTTGATAATTATCATTTATATTTTTTATTACTGATGCCAGGGAATCGATTATAATCAGTTATAAAAATTTGAAAAATCAGAGGTGTACAGTATAGCACCCGTAACTGAGCATCGATTACGGACTGCCTATCATCGCTGGCTATCATCACTGCCCGATAACGCAGTCTGCGTGGAAGCCTGTTTGGTTAGCGGAGAGTGACGAGCAAGGTTCAGAATACATGCCACTGTTTTTTTCTTCCATGGTTGAAAATGTAAACTCAGGTTTCTGGAATAAAGTAAAGTGTTTTAATTTGCAGACACAAACACCCAATTAACTCTTAACTCCTACTAAATTTATGCGAGTATTATTATTGTGATTCATGTATTCACACGCTGTTTGGTAGGCATTGTATCATCGTAAATAAATGTCTAACAAATTTGCCTCATATAACACAAAACAGAGCGATACAAAATAAGTCGGTGTAGAAAATGTAATAATAACTCTAGCTACGAACATTAGATATCTCCGTTTAAGCAAATGTAAACGAATCAGCCCTATCTCACTAGGCTCATCGAAAAGAAAGTAAATTGATGGTCAACATATGCTTTTGACTTGAGTAGTATAAAAGCTACATAACGTCCAGACCACCCACTGGCACCCTCAGGCTTCCTATAACATATCCACATCGCACATTCTGTTCCAAGAACACAGCGTGATCTCACAGCTTCCTGGAGGTTATATTTCGATGCATATTTTAATGTACCAAATGTCATACTTGAAATTTCGCCCAAACCACATGCAGAAACACAGTTGACTTTTTATACATATGTAAAGACGACTCTACTGTCATTACACATTTATCCAATCTAAGACTAGTAGATTCACACTGCCATATTCTTAGCAGTGTATTCTAATTATGTCAACACCTTTTCCATTTGGCAGGGTACCTCAGTGATAAAGTGAACAGCTCGCGATCAGACGGTTGCAAATAAAAATCCCAGTTCGGGGTCGACTCAACCATGCATTGATGAAATGAGGATCACTTTGTTGGAAATTCAAAAGTGTTTGTCTAAAGTGAAGACCCCAGCCACCACCATAGAAATGTGGAATTTCCAATATTGACTCAGGACTATAAATGGGAGATCCGTATTGTTCCTAGCTCAATAACGTTTTTTTGTTCTCCTTACATCTCTGACACACTCAATGCAACACCATAAATACAATTCTATTTTCATGACAGATTATTAAAATAAAGTACATTGGCATGATGCAGTTCACAATCTAAATGAGACGTCAGATATTTCACAAAAAATTGTGATGAAATAAATGTCGCGCTATCCTATATGCAGCACCATGGAAAGCTATTTGAACAACATTTGCATGTTATGTATGCCATTAATATAATAATGTCCAGATGGTAATATTACATTAGCATATATCATTCATTATACATTTTTGTAAGATTTTTTACATTTGCTTTGATTTTTGCTAAAAACTATTTTATTAAACATTTCACCTGGAAAATCCCTCGAGATGGAACATCTCATTCTCAATTACACCATACAAACATGTACGAACATGAATACAGTATGCATTTTAAAGCTATTTTTTTTTAAACCAAGTATTTTATTTTTTGTCCCAATTTTATGTATTTTTACAATTTTTCACAAGTGTTGAGTCAAATTAGCTTGCATCAAAACAAATATAATTTATCTCCAAACTTTTAAACTATTCAGGATGGTATAGGTCATGTTTATAGCTTTGCAGCCAAAGTCATATTTCCTTCAACAAAGTACAGGAGACTTTCAGCAAATGAAACAGCCAACGTGATAAGACCCAGAATTCCATTACCAGTTTCTATTGGACTGAGGGCCACTTGGGATTCATGGCATCACATGGCTCCTTTTTGGACGCAAAGTCCCAATGTTAAATTAGTGGGATAAAAAGGCTGAGTTATAACCTGAGCCCTACCAAGAGTGAACACTGCCCATTGACAGACCCACATCAAAGCACGCAGCATCAGAAACTCCGAGGGTGAAAAGTCACTGTTAACATAGGACCTGCGAAATATTAATCATAAATCGTAAAACCCTACACCTGTCCAACAAGACTTACAATAAGATGTTTTTTTCTCCAAATGTATATTATCAACCCCAGGATATGAAGAATACTTCTTGAAAGTTTTTTTAATATGAATTTCCAAAAGTCACAAAATGCAGAAAACTTTCCAAATATTGTGCTTAGTGGTCATAAACCCCACACTCAACAAGAAAATAAACAATTTCATATTGCCATCTTGATGATATATATTTACAGAGAAAACCATCACTGATCTTAATACTAATTTCTATTCATGTCCTGCTTGGGATGTTTTATTGTTTTCAAAGTATTCTTGCATGAGACAAAAATAAAAATACAATGTTCTCAGAAATAAATAAATAATTGGCCCCTCAAATAACTGATGTCAGGGACTGACAATTAACCCTAATTGATGTCAGGGACTCAAAGACATGCACAACATGCGTATTTATTTGTGAGTGTAGGGTCGTATGCCAGTAATTCAGCCACTTTAATGTAGGATTTGCACATCTCATAGAGGTGAAACCATCATGTGAGGAAAGAATGCCGAAACTGCACACACAGGGCAAAAACCTACTTTCTCCACTGCCTCCTGCAGGTGCTATGTTCCCTGTTGGTGAGAAATTTATACACATGATGGTTTCACCTATGTCAGATTTACATTCAAGTAGCTGGTTTAGTGGCACACGGCCCCACACTCAACAATGAATATGCATATTGACCATGTGCACCATGGTCTGCCTCCACGCCGCCTCGGGTAGAATGGCAGTTACTGACATCAATGCATTTTAGAATTTTATATACGCATTTTATTTATCACAGCTTGTAATTTAGAAAAGTTTGTTTTAAATAAAACACAAAGCTAACAACAATAACGGTAAATGATGCAACTATAATACAATATGAAGCTAAATGTCGACATTTTCTTTTTTAGGTACTGCAATAATGTTGAATTAAACTTACTCTCTGCCCAGAATTCCCGGCCAAGCCAGGAAACCCATTCAGAACACCCTGGGAAAAAAACATGACAAATACAAGAATGCAAGTAACGACACCTTAATTTGGTTTTCTTGAGTGTGTGTGATAATATACACACTCAGATGTACAACGTTGCTGTGATTGTTATTGGTTTTTTTATTCTATGTTAATAATTAAAACAGAGTGCTGCATTAATAACAATAATAATGATAGTGATATTAATTGTGATTATTATACGTTAAAATCAAAACAACATTTTAGTCCATCAGCCTATGGTGCCTAATAAAGAAATGTTATTCTTCAGCAGAATGTTGTTCTTGTTACTGTACCAGGCAAACTCTAGAACCAAATACAACTTTCGGTGACTTCATGATTAGAGTGAGGCCTACAAAACAAAAACCTTACTTGGGTTACCTGGTGTTAGGCAACATTGCCGTCCACCAATATAGCGTGGGGCTTGTTTAATGCAGACAGGAAAACTGCACAAAATCCCGTATGCACTCCCATGTAGTGGCTGCTGAAGTAAAAGTGTATGTTGTCATGCATAATTTAATTCCTCAAAGGCCACCATTCTAACAAATCATATACCGGGCACAACGTTGCTGCATTGTGCTGAGTGGAGCCCTTGGTATTCATGGAGGACTTGTCTGAAATAACAGCCAATCACAGGACACGGTCTGCTGATGAAATGAGTTGACTCAAAACTGGCCCACATTTAGTTTGCTCAAAGAAATACGACTGTAATAGATTTGAGCAGTTGTCACATTGGCTGAGAGACTAAAATGTTGTTTTATTTTTACAGGTGAAACAGACCTCGTGATTTTATTGTTTTATTGTTATGATTGCTATAATCCATAACGTGCCATGACAGTGCTAAATAAATATTGTAAAATTCCACGGCATCATGACTTAACACAAAATGTTATTCATACAACCTTTAAGAGGCACAACATACCCCTGCCCCAGAGAGATCAGGAAAAGCAGGTGGGCCTTTGGTGACTGGATATCTCTGCGATAAAAGTTTACACAAGACTGTCACAAATGCATCATTAAATGCCGCCAAGCATCGAGATATGCATTTCACATATCTGAGCAGGATATGTGGTTTCAAAAAGCAGAAGACAATTGATCCTTTAGGTATACTGGGCATTGACACTAGACTTCGACATTTAATAATGACAAAGCAACTTTCAAATACATATCACAAATGAGAACTATTAACAAGAGCAATATATGTGATTTAATATGGCATTTCTTATATTTATTTAAAGGTTAAACGTGTTATACATTTTTCTTTTAAAAATCAAATGATCAAAAATTACTTTGTAACATTGTTACAGGGAAAAATAAAACATCATAAATATTCAATTGCACACAATGGTTTCCTTATGGAAACCAAACATATATTCGAGACTGCAGGAATTAATATTTTTGGGTCTTTCGGTAAAGTCACGTACATAGGTTCAAAGAAAAGAATAAAAAAAATTACAGAAAACTACGACGTTTCGATCGCAACACAAGCGGTCGTCTTCAGGAAAAGGGGGGTTAGCTTCCAAAGGAAAACTGTCTATAAGGGTTTGAAATGGGCATAGCCCAAATGTCAGCAGCCAATGATAATGTAAGTGGTGGGCAGCCAACCTGACGGTGTTTAGTTTTCCACCAATCAAAGGGCTGCCAGGTGAAAATTAGCATGTTAAAGAGAGATTAGCATGTTAATGGGAGATCGCAGAGCCGCAACCAAGGGGTCGGCACGCGAAGTGACTGTAAAGAAAACGCAAGTTTGAAATGGGCGTAAAGCACAACATTGGAAGGTGGTCGGATGGGAACATCATAGCCAATTATGACTTAAACTGGTTGATAACATCCTTCCATTGATTGCTCAGTTTGTACCCATCTTCTCGGTTTAAATTGTGTCTGTGTCTATATATATGGATGGCTTCATGAACTAATCTTTGTTGATAGCCAGTGGGCTTGCAAAGTACCTTCGTCTTAGAGAAATCAATTTAAATTTTCACCTGGCAGCCCTTTGATTGGTGGAAAACCAACCACCGTCGGGTTGGCTGTTCACCACTTACATTATCATTGGCTGCTGACATTTGGGCGATGCCCATTTCAAACCCTTATAGACAGTTTGCCTTGGAAGCTAACCCCTCTTTTCCTAAAAACGACTGCTTGTGTTGCAATCGAAACGTCGTAGTTTTTGGTTATTTTTGGTTATTTTCTTTGAACCTATCTACGTGACTTTACCGAAAGACCCAAGAATATATTTGAGAATGTATTAACCTACCATCCCAAGCAGGACCTGTATTTTATAAAACCTTGAATCAGTGAGGTTTTCTTCAGGTAAAGTTTTTTAAGTTCATAATTTATAATAACCGGATTAACAGCAGAATACAAGCATGGCTATACTGTACAGATGAGTCCAAAAGATAATTACACCGGTATGCAGTTCTCAGCTATTTTGAGCTGGTGGCTGTTATGAGGCTATGTGCACACAAACGATGATATCATCTCAACATACAAAGCATTAATGTTATGTTGTGATTCCGAATAATCGTTTTGCATTACTAATCTAATTATTGCATTCATTTAACAATACATTTTGGTAAAACAAGGACGAAAATGTGGCTACGTGAAATATTATGTTTAACAGAGCAACAACATAATTTTGCAATAGTTTGTTGAAAATGCTAATTATGATTTGAAAATAGAACTGGCATACTGCTAGGATTGTGATTCATACCATTTTTTTGTATGTCATAAAACCCTCCTCCATCCGACACAGCCGATTAATAAAGTCTTCACTTGAACAAACATAGCAATACATACTTGTTTCAGCTTACCGGTGTGTGAGAACACAATCTGACAACATTTAAATGGGCACGACATTTCATTGATAGTTACAAAAAGCATCATCAGGCAGGAGCCAGAGTTGCGAAAATGTCCTCCTTTCTTGGGCCTTAAATCGGGTGTATGATGTCATCAATGTGCATTCACAAGGGAGCAGGGAGTGGCAGGAAGTGCTACTTATGATGAATGTATTGACATAAATCATGTTATTTTATCTTACGATAAGTTACGTGAGCGAACCGTCACACCCATTTAAACGTTGTGAGATTGCTCTAAACGGTGTATTGTGCATTTGTTGTTGAAGCAGTAATGAATAGGCACGTTTGTTCACGTGACAACTTTATTAATTGGCTGTCTGGTGGAAGAAGGTATACGACTCACATTTTATTTATGTGATCTGACCGAAAAAGTTAATTATGAATAAATAATATTTGTTCACGGAAAGTATCCGTGTTACATTTACTGTGATTGTCTGATGATGGTAAAAATAATTGCGTTCAAAATGATTATTATTACTTACACTTCCTCCAGGGACATTGGGTGGTCTGGCAGATCCCTGGGAAAAACAAACAAAAATGGTAAACAACACAAAATTAAACTGAGTTGGAAAAAAAATCCCTTCCAAAACTGGATTTTTAGTGACTCACAAACAAATAATATATATTTGGAAACAATAACATGCAATACCTTTGATTTAAAGCTTTCGTGACTGCAGGGATTCATATTCTTGGTTCTTTCGGTAAAGTCACGTAGAAGGGAAATAATAAAAATATAAAAAATTCTCACGACGTTTTGACTGCAACACAAGCAATCATCATCAGGTGTGAAGTCCAGGTGTGATGATGATTGCTTGTGTTGCAGTCGAAGCGTCGTGAGAATTTAATTGTTTTATATTTTTATTATTTCCCTTCTACGTGACTTTACCGAAAGAACCAAGAATATGCAAGACCTTGTTGCTGATTGCAAATGTACATTCTTTGAACCTTTCAAAATGCACTTCAGTCTAATTGGGTTATCAACATGCCACAAGCGAAACAATAAAATTGCAGTCCCTTGTGCTTGTTTTTATTTTAAGCTGCTTTTGGTGGGTGTACATCTTAACTCGGTTACATGCCATATAGTATAACGTGTGTGATTAAAAATGCATTCTTCTGCCAAATTTCAATAGACCACGTGAAGAAAGTGTGTTCTATAATGTTCTGCTCATATAATCTGTTGGCCGAGAATATAATGCCGCCCTGACTTTCTCTGGCCACTTCCCACTTGCCGCAACCACATCCAAAGAGCTATAGGACTGCCAGGCAAGCAAGTGCTTAAACCCCAGCCAGAATAAAACCAAGTGCAGTCATCTGTTTATATACAGCGTCATCCATTTACAGACACCTCACTGCTCTCTAATTATCCTGTATTAATTTATTCTCAACAGTGGATTTAATATTGTAAAAGCAATGGCTGCCGTATCTTACAGTTAACGGTGGTGGCATGGATTGAGAGTCACGGATCTGTGGTACATTTTACATACACAGCGTGTGCCACAAAAGGAAATGTCATTACAAATTGTATCGCAAATTATGTGACACTTAATTTTTTTTTCGTGACTGCGGGAATTCATATTATTTCGTTTGTTTCGGTAAAGTCACGTAGATTTCGACTGCTTGTTTTGCGATCGAAACGTCGTGAGTTTTTGTTGTTGTTTACTATCTACGTGACTTTACCGAAAGAACCAAAGAATATGTGACACTTGGTTCGATTAATTAATATGGGAAAAAACATAATAAAAACTACATTAACTGAGGAGATTTTGTGGCATACACAGGATGCCACGTTGAACAGTCCTCAACACAACCTATGATTGTATTATTTCTGTACTTTCTATGACTTGGTAGGTTAAATATACAAGGATCACCCTGGACTGTAGTTAATGATAACAATTTAATCTTGCAATAAACACAGTATTTGCTCACTCTCGAACAGGGAGAATGACTCGAATGTGCGAGGAACCATTGACAAGCAGAAAGACAGCAGCCACGCAATGAGAGGGCAACACTCTATCCCACACAGATGGAACAGATGGAGTTCAAATTTACTGTACCACCCTCTCCTAGTGAACCAGGCTATGGCACCTTGATACCCATGGATTACAGGTGTGTATTGCAACAATTAATGAAATTAACCACTTTTTTTCCTGATTTTAAACCTCTCTTTCCAAGCCCACGATTCAAACCTCCCAGCTGTATGTCCTGAAACAGTCCTGCCAAGATTCGTTACGACTCAAATTGAGTTGTTATGCATTATTAACAATTGCAAAATTAAGTGCAAGACATTACACCAATCATCATGTGTTTCCACTTTCCTCTGTCTTGTGCCAATATGCTCAAGTAGTGCACATCTTTCTGGCACCAATATATATAACGTCGTCAAGCCATTCTTTGTTAGCCCTTCCTCTCTTTCTGGTTCCTTCCTTTTTTCCGAACAACACACTTTAAATTTTACTGTTATTGTCCATCCTACATATGTTATTGGTGTATGTATTATATATATATTACTAGCTTTTTCACCGTCACTTTCTGTAAAGAAACGTCATTTTTGAAGCCACTTTGCGTAATGAATTATTTAATTCAGCTCAACCTCCCTCTGCGTTAATGTAAAAATCCACCCACTCATGAATGTTAATGAGGGGGGGTGGGCATCATATGGAGTGATGTCACGCGGGGGGGTGGGCCTCATGTGGAGTGACGTCACGTGCGGGACACACACACATTTTTGGCTTATTATAGTTGTAATATCTGTACATGTTTGATGTCATCCTAAATGAGTATGCATTCATCTCATAAGATTTCTGATGCTAAGCTTGCATGAGCATGGCGAGTACTTCAGAATCATAACCTGTATTTATGCTGGAGGAATCCGATGAGCGATAATGCTCTTTTTCACAGATATCCAGTCGGGGCAGGTCAGAACGTTATAACAACGAACAATACAAAACACAATAGGAATGCAAAGTATAGGAAATGTAAGCAAATCGCTAAATGTGTTTTTAAATAAAACGAAACTATTTATATTTTATCAGGTAAAGCCCACTGAGCTGTTAGCTTCTTATTCAGAAGCAACCTGGCCACAAATGATAGCTCAACGAAGTGGCTCAACATGTGGAAATGTATAGCAGCCAAATAATTAAAAAAAATGCATGCACTTGGATGGTTTACCATCAGGGCCTGGCAGGTTTTGTAGACGTGAGGGGTTGAGGCGTGACATGGATATGGGTGGAGTTATTTTTTTGGCCGCTACAATTTCCTCCCACATGCCAAACACTAATTTATGGAATTGGCCCAACATCACAATGCAGGACCCTCCTGAATAATAGTCTTGGCGCTCAAGGACGCTGGCTACATAAAATTAGTAGCACAGATATAGTATTTTGATTATGATTTTTTTAGATTTTTCTCATAGTGTCACTGCACAATATCTGAATGTGTTTCTCCGTGCTTATATATCATGTTATATTTACAATATTTTGAGTCTGCACTTAATGTTATACTTTCTACAGCTTCGTCCAGGTCCTTCTTGAAAAGAGACCGGCTGTCCTATTGGACTCTTGCCTGCCTTTAAATAGCATTCACAAATTGACTTATGATTTGGCCCCGTTCTTTCATGCTGGCCAAATACGATGGCATCACCCCAACACAGACGATGCACTAATTGCCTTTTTTTATGAAACCCACATTGCTGCTCAATAAGTGATCACGTCTCTGAAACTTGCCGAACGTTTTTAGTGGCCTTCACCTGGATCTGAGCCAAGTACTCTCGCTATAGATTTTGAGGCCTACTTTTATCACCCGCAAATAATTAATTTTATTCATGGCACGATATGAGCATGCCATGTGCAATACTTTTCTGTTTTGAATGGATGAAACCAATATCCTGGCTGGTGGGTTTGTCGTAATATTTGTTCCAATGAAGTCTTACATATATCATAATTTGTATTGTGTCACAAACAAAAAAACAAAAACTTTATTCAGAACTCGATGAGCACATCAATCAATCTGTATATCGTAAAATAGGGACGTTTGTTACAAAGATTTCAAAACAATTACAACACGATACAGACAGATCCACAAAATAAAACGAAGGTATAGACAAGAAAAAATAATATCACTTTAAGTGAAAAAATGGCATCCAACAATTGTAAAATATTAACACAATAATTAATGTCAGTGATTATTGTTCGTGCAATATAAACAATTTCATCATTATGAAGCAATTAAATAACTGTCCCTAACATGCACTATGCCTAGCTGATAGTGAAGATTTAAAAAATAAGCTATCATTCACCACCTCTTTATTAGTAGACACTTCAGCATAAATAATCACGGCCGTATCAGACTAGAAGCACTTTACACATATTAATACACTGTGGCAATAGCCCTGACCTCGAGCTGCCAAACTAAGTCACTCAGTCTGCCATGATGTCCGCATTTGTGATCAAAAAGCACAACAAATGCACAATGAACAAAGCATCTCACTTGCGATCATGATGACTCATTTATTTTCCCATACAAAAGACACCATCTGACTGGAACTTGGACTATTATCTTTTCATTAAGTTGATTAAACATTATTACTCTATGGCACTCATGTGTCTATTTACTTATGACCTTGGCCTTCTAATAATGTGAAAATTCAAAGCGCCAACATTTAAACAGCATTTGATTAATGTGCAGTGCTTACAATAATGCCATTGTTCATATCAAGCAGATATTTGCTATCAAATTGTATGTAAACAAAGTGTTGCATGTCATTGCATAGTGCAAACCTGTGCGTAACACATTATGGGCCATGCTGGATTTATAGAGACTTTGTGGTGTACTTTGTGTGCAAAGGTTTGACTTATTTATCCAGGAGAGTTGCAATGAGTCGTATGGCTCTTTTTCGTTTTAAGAAGTGTTTCAGTCAATTAACGATGAGCGGTTATTTTGTACGTGTTTGGAGGAATTCAGACCGCACGGAAAAAACCGACAAGTACGAGGGGGCAACACCCTATCCCCGTATAGATGGAAACAAATGGCGATTATTTCACTTGCTGTACTGCCTTCTCGGGGAGAGTCCAGAGGATGGCACCTCGATGCCCATGGGAAGGCAAGTCGCAAGACGTCTGTGCGATCCGTCAACCCCTCGCTGCCTCCACAGTGCTGGATTTCAGGCCATGTGCACAGTCGCCATATTGGGTCACATCCCGATTTGGGTGACTTACTTTCGGGTTTGTTTGAAAAGTGGCCACATTTTGAACAGGGATATCCAACAAACCACACAGAACAGCTTGTAATTTCTCTGGGATTACATGTAACAACATCGCTCCCGACTGTGAAACTATTTCAGACTGTTTGTAAATCAGAGCCTTCATGACAGCCTTGCTCTATGAGAATGGTGCGAAATACCGGTTGTAATAGATTGTCATTGTCATGTATGATACAAAACACTCAAAATGCTTGTTTACATTTCTACAAAGTGTGGGGCTGAGAGGGAACTGAGATAGTATTATTGTATTTCGATTTAAAGCTTTCGTGACTGCAGGGATTCATCTTCTTGGTTCTTTCGGTAAAGTCACGTAGAAAGAACCAAGAAGAAGTATTATTGTAGTCAAGACATATAAGACTGGAAAACCTCAGCTATACATACATAGCCGGAATACCTCTTGTTTAAACGGTAGGACATGATGTTTCCCAATTCAGAAATGCAGTTTTTGTTTTCATCATCACAGTAGTTTCCATTCCACAGAGCCTCATTCACACGTACAGCAATGCAGGATATGCTGTGCAGTCCAAGAAAATGGCCTATTCATACAGCCGTTTTAATTACACAATCACATTTGGCCAATGAGAAAATTGATTGAACTTCTGCACTTCTCTCAGTCAATCTGCATACTAACTCTAGGTGTGCGTACAAACATAGTGAACGCTCATGACCCGTTACACACCAAATGGTCCATAAAATTACATCACAGACTGCTCAAACCCACTGGCCATAATCTATTACTTAAGACTGTGTGCAAACCTCCATATTTCCTGAAGAAGGGTAATCAACTGAAACACCAAGAGCTTATTTTCCTCACAGTGACAGCTAACAAGATCCGTGTTATTACAGTATTTGCGTTAACCTCTTATTTATGTGTACGTTCACTGAAGGCAATGCATGTGTAGTTATGAAGGCTCTTCATGTAATGAGATGTAACTTCAGAAATACTGTACCTCACAGAATAGATGCAATACTCAATTTTCCATACGAAGAATTAATTGTGTGGCTACTGAAAAATCACAACATTCTGATAGCAACCTGTAACCCACTGCTTTGGAAGCAAAGGATAGTTGAACATATAGATCTGTACTGCCAGGAGATGGCAGCACAGAAAGCGAGTTTGCAAACCTGTCTATGCAGACCTTAAGTAAATGGGGTTTCTACCGGCATTGCTGTTTCCTCCTATGAACAAAACATTCTTTGAACAAATAATTGGTTCAGCATCCTCATGTATGATCCTCCTTAAACAAGAAAATCTTCAACCTCAGGGAGGGATTATTTAATAAAAAAAAATTCACTGTAAATATTACCGTTTCATTTGGCTTTCTAATCATTAACTGTTTGTTGTGAATCAATCAGGGTCTCTGGAAAGCCGATGCTTTCTACACAACATCACGTATGATCAATGAATAACACATTCCCTCACAAGATGCAAGCACAAAGCCAAATAAAATTCCTGGACTGGAGCCACCGTTAGAGATGTTAGATGCATCGATTTGCAATGCAGATGCTTTGTGACCCACTCCCTCTCAGCTAATTTATAATCCAGTGTCTCCCCGCCTCAAGTGCGCATTTGGGGCAGAACTCATCTTCATCAGAAGCTCTTATCGATTCGTGGAAAGTCCACGTGCCTATTCCAGGGCGCGAGCCTCCCCATTATAAGATGACCACTGTTGACTTCCCACAAAATATCACTCATTTTAACTGACCCCGCAAGGACAATAAGCCGAGTTGACAGCCACCTCTGATTAGCACGCACGGTGTGAAAGACGTTCAACATACATATATACATACACCTGGGATTTGAACCGACGCACCTTCTGTTGGTGCGTCTAGCACTCTGACTTGGTGTGTAACAATGCTCCTTCCCCTTGTGACTCAATTAGATGTCACAAGTCAGGCACCACAATGTGATGCACACATTGATTACGTTGTTCACAGTGTGGTGAATGTAGCGGTTTCTAGCAATTGGGGGTGTGGGTCACATGAACCTGTTACAGTATGTACAATGTGCTGGATATGAACATAAAATATTGGATTCTTACACAAACTGTTCAAGGTATTTATCCTAAAAATATGCCAATTAATCAATACACCATTCCGCTCCCAACTCGAATGACAGCACAGCCCTCCCAGAAGTGTTATATTTTAAGGAATGAATCCCACCTCTATTGATTACAAATGTAAACATCCAGACCTGCAATTGCTTTTAATGCTTCCGTTGCAATGAGGCCCTTCAATAGCAGGGGCTTTTGAGAGCCTACTCTTCAAAAATGGTTCGGTCTCTTGGAAGAGGTGTATGTACCCACACTTTACCTCACCACACATGACCATCCAATCGACTAACAGCGGTGGACCCAATTATACTGCTGGGTGGAAAGAGGTGGAAGGGAATGTAAGAAACTTGCCCCATTGTTTCAACTGGCACACTGGGAATTTCAACCGGTGACCTCTGGATCGAAACCCAGCGTGCTGCTAACCATTATCCCATTGCAGCATCCACCTTCATCAATGGCAATTCATTCAAATATAAAAACCTCGCCCAACAGACTGTACAGCCAAATGGAACCTATTATTATTATTATTTTGCATTTAAACATTTTCCTACTGCGCAAGCATGTAAAGTGTGGATGTGTGCAAACCCAATGTGTGATGCTGGTGTTGTTGTAGTATTGCCACTTATGTGTAATGCTCGTGCTCCCAAGTGTATTTGTTTGCTACACGGACACCGTGTGCACCTGACCCCCCTGTTCTCTATAGTTACCTCACATCGCTCACATTGTGTACCTTGCCAGTCTCATCCCCTAGAGGTCTGCCAATTGGCCCCATTTGCCCGGTGAGTTTTCTAAATTCACCATACGATAGCCCCACACGCACAAACCATACATGTATTTAGTCCTTTGTTTGACTTGCCAGTTTTATGTTTTCTGTGCAAAACAGAATCAAAACTCTCCATCGCAATGCCCTCCTGCACTCCCGTAAGTTGAAGCCTTTGTACTCCACCCAAGACCAACCAGTCCACTGCTTGATGAAGGCCTCTCTCACACATCTCGTCGAACATGGGGAGTCAGTGATGCTTTTTATTTACCCAGGAAGGCCTAATTTAGCTTCAATATACATTTCCAGGCGGGTTGATCGTCGGGATTTTTTGGCCATATGGATGAATGACTGTTTGGTGTGTGGGAGTCAGTCAGTGCCTCTAAAAACCCACTTCATTTGGGTGCAGGGATGTGCTCAAAGCTCTGCATTGATATAATCGAGCATTCATAGCTGTTCTGCCATCCCTTAGGCACCACGCAAGCCAAGCCTACGACAAAAGCTGATATTCCTAGACAGTATCCCATCCAATTTCTAGTCAGGCTGTCAGATCTCAGAATAACTTCCACATTCTAGAATCGCTTCTGAAATCCGACAAAACCCCATGCAGAGTGATGTATTTCTATGAATAACCGTTGGATAATTATAGGTACCGAGACCTATTATATTTGTGAAATTAATTATTAACAGGTGTAGGGAATACTGGGGTTTGCTGTAAAGCCGAAGGAAACTCACAACCAAGTGCCAAGCAACTATTCAAAGAAAGAGGGTAAAGAAGACTAAAACGAGCTATAAATCGGCTGCAGGGTAGTGTCACATGAGTTATGTGTGTATATCCACGCCTTTAAAACACCTACGCAAATAATGTGGAGTATGCATAGTATTACCACAACCTTTGCTTTGGTTGACCGTTGTCTAATGTGCAAATTTGATTGGACAGAGGGCAGGATTTGTGTCTGTTGGTGTGCTTAACAATTGATGTCAAATTGTCGGTGTAATTTATCCACGAAGGACGAAGGAATTCAAGTTCAATTCAGTATTTTCAAACGCACAGATCCATCGATGCATTGTCTTCGAGACACACAACGACAGACATAAACATAACCACTATGTGGTGGTGACAAGACCAGGGCGCTTGTGCCAGGCTAGGTGCACCTTGAGGTCACATGAAGTGTCGAAGGTTCGCTAAAGATAGACACACCACCATACCACAAAGTAAAATAGCCCCCCAAAAATTAGCGTGCAGTTGGGATGTCGATGTTCAGGGATATAAGAGCATAGCTGATAAATATATATTTATAAATAAAATAGCTATGCAATATATATAGCCACTTCAACTGTTACGCTTATCCATATTATACACACGTACATATGTAAAACACGACATCAAAGATAAATGCAAACATTTTATATGTGGACATTTAAATGGCTACATATGCATGCCTACGTAATTTAAATACATGACAATAATACTCATAAGACTTTAAAGCCAATGCGGTGTGGACAAGGGAAGTGAGAAGACATTCTTTGTTATTATCTGGTACAGTTTGATTATATTGGTCTCACTTGCAAGGCTTGTAGAGTGAGCTCCATATGTAACCTTTAGATTGCCAATATAGTTCAATGGCTGCTGAATAGTGCCAGAGGAAATCTATAGCTCTGAAGGAACAACCTTCCCAGCACTGAGGTCATTTAACACCATGTTCAGTTTTAAGAGTCATCTTCAAAATGTCAATTAGAAAGCATGCCTGTCCCCACGGATAATGATTTTGCCATAATGACCTCAAATGTCCTGAATCTATAACTAGTAATTCATCCGAAGATATGTTAATTGTCGTGCGACAAGTTAATGTGCAAAGTGTGGGCGCAAAATGAGCCGACTAGTCTACAGCGATGTGACGACAAGGTTAGGGAATGTGAAGATTTGTTAACACGAGTCGATGCTACCTATGGTTATGTTTTTAATTTTTGTTAAGTGCACTGGAGCATAACCGTAAAATGCAATTTTAATGGAATCTGCATCTGGATTAACTGGTGTTTTGTGTCATGCGTGTGCGTCATCCACTTGCATTAAAATGTCATGAGATCTGGTGATTCTGGGTTAGATGTATGCAACATATTAAAACAGTTGTGTTTTTTTGCATGCTCTTAGAATGATACCAGTGCCTTCATGCTATCACATTATAACATGCAATGGGTCGACATTCTTTCAATGCAGGATTGCTCTGTGGCTCAGGGGGATATCGCTATGGCTATACCAAAGTATAATTTACCATCTCAATTTGTCAACCTGTCCCCCATAGACAAATATGTATATTCAATGTCAAATACAAAATTAAGGTATTGCATTGGCAGGTGTGTACAACACACACCCCACATTTTCTGGTATCCATATATTTACCTGTATCTTAACAAATTATAAGCTGGAATTTATCATCGAATATTTTATTGTTTAGTTATTTTTTTACACATCTACAACCCTGTGTTAATCCAGTATTGGATTAAGGCTTCCATACACCACGTCAGCCATGGTGATGGTCTGATCATACTTCACCAAGCTGGCCAGTACAGGTTGGTGAAGGGGGTCATAGGACTGACTCATATATCACTTGCCACTGATGTTATCCATGGCCAGAAATCATGTTCAGGTCGCTGGGTTCAGGACACATTTCTCGAACCACTCTGTGATGTGACATGCAACAAACAATCTTCAGCATTACAAGAAAACAAATATCGCTCCATGAAGATTTTTCGATTTTCAGAAAAGCTTGCTGGAGGACAACACAGGATTTGAAAGCAGGAGGAAAGGTGGGAGGGAAGTGTTTGGGGGGACAACCCAGCATGCATCCTGCCAAAAAAACCACATCCAAGAGGTCTCTGTATTTTAGTCTATGTGCATGTATGTACGTATGTATGTGTGCCCATGTAGGGGAGTGGTAGTGTAGCGGTTAGCACACTGCACGACGAACCTGGCGACCCAGAGTTCGATTCCCGCTCACGGCCAACACTAGTGACGATTATCTGAACCTGAGCCTCCTCTAGGTCGACTCAGCCTCAAATTAGTACCTGGTGCGGTGTGTAAACATTGCCACTAGGGAGACAAATGCGAACCGGGCATGGTGCTGGCCACCCACCCCTCTGTGTGGCGTGCCGGCTTTCATAGATGCTCGCTAACAGCACTTGCCCCAACAGTCTCTTAGAGGTTATACGAGGGATATTTGTCTTTGCTGTGTCTGTTTTTGCGTGCACACAAGTGTTGTGGTGACGTCACTGGCACTAAGTAGCGAACGGCGGTTGTTGTGATTGTGTGTGCATGCAAGTGTGCATGTCTGTGTGTGCATGTGACAGTTGTAAATAAGAATGGAGAAGATCCCATATTCGGGCAACATGATCATGGTTCACTTCAGTTTAGCAGCAGAGGTTTACATTTGCATCAATCGAGCAGCATTATCTTTTGATCGACTGCATAGTGCTGTGTGGAAAATACCTGGCGTATAAACACAGTAATGCCCTTTCTCCTCTATGCTTGAGAAACGTGTACCCCTTTAAAGAAAACATGTGTTCCGGCTTCAAACGTTCATGCTCGCATGCCTACTCTCCATTCTGGGTTTAACCAGGCTGGATTGTGTGAGGACCTCACAGATCCTGGAAATAGCTGCACACAATTCCATAAGTGAGCTTCTCCGGCAGGCTGGGCTGCATTGGCTGGGTAACATAACCTGCATGCCGAAGGAGCTTTTATTTGGCGAGATAAAGGGGCTAAGTGGGCATGGCATTGAGTAGAAAATAGATGGCCTGATGTGGTTCAGGAGAATGTAAAGCTGATTGAAATTTCTGATGATTGGTACACGCGCTGTCAAGATCGGATTTTGTGGAGGAGGCTCATGAAGGATACTGGGAAGGTGAAGGCAGTCGCCCTCCAACAACAACAAACAGTGGAGGAGCGACACTCACAACAACGAGTGGAGCACCGGGCAGCTGAAACACAACAAAGTATGGGACAGTAGGGAGTACAGCTGGTACATCTGACAGTCATTCTAGTCAGTGAGCCCTTAACACCTGGGTCTGTCTCGTGATATCTTTCCAACGAGTCTTTAATATTTTACGTGTCCTCAAGGTGCATTTAGCATGCCACAAGCGCTGCGGTGACATGCACATCACCACCACTTAGTGGTGAATGGTGTCTGTATGCATGTGTGTACTCATGTGTGCACAGTATGCAGAGACAGATAAAAATTACCCATATTAGAGTCGCCAATGCGCGTTACAGCGGCACGGCGCCCGGGAGATTGTGCGGATGTGGTTGTTTGGGGCCTGGCACACAGACTGTGACTCACTTTTGAGAAAGGAGGAGCCGGTTGGCCTGGTCCACCTGCCTCTCCTTGGTCACCCTAGAAGGACACAAACCGTGTTCACAAGATCCCAAACAGCACCGACCAAAGAGTAATCATAGCAACAGAAAGTTGTTCATTTCATGCAGTTTAAACAAATGGATTGAAGCTGAGAAAGTCAAGGGCACATGACTCACTGTTTCAGCCAAAAGTCCCTTTACATGTTTATCGGTGAAATTATTTTACAAAGTGATGTTGCTCTCGCTTTTCTATCCTACATGTATAGTTGCATGTATGTACAGTACACAATAAAAGATAAGACATTAATCATCACCCTGTTCTTGCCATGGGCAATGCAATTTTTTTATTCATAAACATTTACTCATGAAGAAAGTAAAACTTGAACAGAAATAAAAATGTGGTGACAATTTCCATATTAATTGGAAATGTTGAACTGGTTTATTTCCATTTGTCGTTTTTCATCAATTTCCATGTATAGAAGGACCGTAATAAATATTTACAGCCCTTTGTCAATCTACTCCTGGATTAAGGCAGCCGCATGCCATTTCAATTCCGGGGATTGTTTGACCATACTTCACCAAAATGGTTCGTGTTATTTAATGAGGGTAGCAAAGTGGGGGGGGGGGGGGGGGTTAGGAGGAACTACGGAACGATTCAGATGTCATGCCCCATTGAAGTAGCCATGGCTGGGAATTGAACTCAGATTGCCAGATTCATAGTGCAGCGCACGAACCAATGTGCCACTGCTCTATCCCCTATTTACCAAAATGACCATTATATTTCCACCATTCCTTATTTTACCCATGTAAATAGGCACATTTACATATTAATAAAGGCTTATTATTCTCAGATACGGTTTTATATGACGGGCAGCTCGTTGCACTATGAACCTGGTGAGATGAGTTAAATTCCTGGCCACTCTAACAGTAGTGGCGGCGAGGGATATGTGATCCAAGTATGGGTCTCCCTAGCTCCCTTCACCAACTCAGACTGACCAGCGTGGTGAAGCATGGTCGATAGACAAAAACGAAGATCGCCGATAGGAGAAGCACATAAGGCCCAGGACGAGTTCAAATATTCATTACTGTTATGGGTTGTGAGGAAGATATTTAATTTGGGTCATCAGATTCACAGGGCAGTGTGCTAACCATTACGATACCGCTCCCGACATGGTCAAACAACCCCCACGACCAACACAGCACGGGCAGGCCTTCATCTAGCAAGGGGCTGCAAATCATAAAATACTCACAACAACATTATTAACACATTTGTGATAACAGAAAGCAATCGGATGCCCTGCGACATTTCTCAGTTTGTAATATATAAGTAGACATTTAATTTATGGTAATAATCCCTTGTCACAAACCTACTGTATATAGTTAACATTTCAAAAAATATATATAATATATTTTTCAGCATTATTGTGTTAAAAGAAAAAAAAACATTAAAATACCTTTTCCCCTTTTAAAAATCCCTCGCCATGATATCCTGGCCAACTCTAGAGAACGGGAATGGAAGTGCATTAACAGATAATTACTTTCTTTTCAACACGACATGTAAATAAAAAATGTTGTCGCCAAAGGTTTATATGCCAGAAAAAGGTAATTTAGCAAGGTAAAAAAGTAAACAACATTTACAGACTTTATATCCCACTGAAATGAACATCTGCAGTTCTGACATTCACTGCACTTTGTATAATGAAAAGTAACGGCATTTAGCAGCAGGTTTTTTCACTTCAAACCATACATTTTAATTATGGATGTAGATTCTGCCTCTGTAAGAATGAATCAGCCTTATTTTTCAAGTGAGTAACAGTATGATAACCCATTGGGCAGCGGTGACATTTGGTCATAGTTCTGAACCAGTGGTGGAAAATCCACACAACTGTAGTTAGGAGAAGCCTTGCCACGAGACAGCCACTTTTAGATTCCAACAAAGCAGGTACACAGCAGGTGGTGTTTGTTTTATTGATCCCATATATATAATAGCGGAGTCAATCCTGGCTGAGCCTTCATCTTGTAGGACCTGATTCATGTAGCTATTTGGACCATCGTTTTGCCACTTTTTTGCAGAATGACGGCCAATTATACATAAAATCGAGACGATTTTGCACCTGGCATTTCATGTATGGCCATTGAAAAGCAAAACCAATCCTCCACGAATTATTGCACAATTGCGAAATGGCCCAAAGTGTGTGGCAGTTAGGGCAGAGTTGGCAATTGTAGAAACTTTCTGCAAATATGGTGATTTAAGCAATTCTCAAACCTGCTGGGCTGGGAGATGGCCTGATGGTTTCCGCACAGCAATGGATTATTGACTATATCTGTGTGGAGCTTTGAATGAAACTCCCTCATGTGTGGATTTTCTCTGGGTCCTAAAATATCCTCCCAAATGCCAAACACTAAACATGAATTGAAGACTCAGCGTGGCTTTACGATGAATACTTCCTCTTCTGCATCAACATCATCGTCTTCTTCATCATGTGCAGCAGCATTAATTTAACAGTATCGTGAGCACGAATATAGAATCATCATCATAAGAATTATTATGATTATCTATATACCATCATTTTCAGTGCTATCATCTTATTCATACTTTTCAACACCATCTTCATAATCAAGAAGGGTGTCGTTTTGTTGCAATTGCCCTTCTTGTGCTATGAGGAAGGGTCATTTCCGAAACGTCACCTATTATTAATGTTTCCTTTTAGCAAACATGTTGAGATTGTTTGTGGTATTTGTGCTTGTGCATCACTGCCAAACGTGGCATCGCCCACTTGTTGATCGTTTAAATAGAGACAATGCAATGAACAATTTATTCGTTTTACGTTAATTAAGGGAAAACTTTTGTTTGCATTCTTTGTCAATTGTGGTTCAGTATGAATGGGACATCCATTTACTGCACATAAACATAAATAAACAATAATAATTATAACCCTGATCAAAAGTACATTATGTATGCTTAACTGCAGGCAGAGTTAAGGCACTCACAGATGATCGGAATGGGCCCTCTGGAAAAGGCATTCCTTCAAGGTCTTGGTAATTCTGTGAAAAATAAAGACGAAATATCACATTTGCATGAATCAACAGTTGAATATGAAAATTATATATTTGTATGCTTTGATCAACAAACCATAATCACAACTGAAGAGTTGTTATAAAATCATGTCAGACGAAATGTCACCACATCGAGTATTGTCTTACCCCAGAATAAATTGAATTAAATTACATATATATTTACGATGAAAAAAGTTGACACGGCTTTGTTTTGATGTTATTTTTTAATAACATAAAAAACAATCACCATAAAAGTAAATTGCTAAGGCTATCTTCAGTCTGGTGTCACCAAAACACAATTCGACCAAAGAAAATGTGATCAATGTTTTATATTTCCACAGGCATTACATTTACAGGCCAGTTTATTCTCCCCCCCCCCCTCAACATCTGCGTATTGTAGTGTTTGTCCCAAATTCCTTTAATAAGTACTATCACTATGTCACGTGAGCTGCGACTTTAACCTCTGCAGGTGGTGTAGGTCATCTGGGCAAGGTATCAAGCCACCCACCGGCTGCGTACAGTCAAGTGGTCACATCCACCCAAAACACCCACAAATGCACAATTAAAATTCCATTACTTTTTCTAACCATCCGTCAAGAAGACTGCAGAGTTTAATTGCGTCGTGCAGAAGAGGGCACCAAACGCGTAGCCATTTCGTTATGCACGGCTCTTTGAGCATTCGATTATTGCATCGAATTAGGCGGCACGCGCAGCTCTGCATTACACAAACTGCATATTAAAATGTAAAGCTTGAGAAGGGATTGCAATTCAAAGCAAGGTTGATGGCTCGACACGAACATGAACGGCATTAACCGAGAATGCAGCAGAATATATTTCTGTTTGTGAGCACAGGAACCATTAGGCAGGCTATGAAACAGAATGTAGCCATGTGTAGGAATTTCCAGCACATTTGTCTTAGTAATACAATGTCTCCCGAGCCCCCTGATGGTATAAACTTTGTTTTTCTTGCTGATGCATAGCCCAACGGTTTAAAATATCGCAGCTGCTTCTATCCCAATAAGCACGGCTGCAATTTCATGGCTCAGTGACGCAATACTGACAGTTTATAAGAAATGAATTTTGCTTTGAAATACCTTATATTTTAAATATAATTGTGCGCCCTAAACATACTTTAAAATATGAGCACCAATGGTTTGGTTTCACTCATATTTGCGATGCACCTTTTAAAATCCAGTATATAAAAGGTGCATGGTATTTTTTTCGTCTACTTGAAGCCATGAACCTTTCTACAAGCCACCATAATGGGAAAATACTACAACAATGATCTAAATAAGTAGACAAAGTATTAGCCTGTACAAGGCTGTACAATGAGAACACATAGTGCTGATACATTTCCTGGCCATAACAAACCCCGTTTCCCCAGTAATCACCGCCTTAACTGCCTCACACTGGCTCGTACCTGGCTATGACATACTCTTTGGTTCTTTCGGTAAAGTCACGTAGGTATAAAATAAAATAAATTAAATCACGACGTTTCGGGCGCAACACAAGCGTCCGTCATCAGGTGGGACAACCACAGCAAGAAAAACAATTGCTCAAGTGGGCAAAAGAACTGCCGTGACAAGAGGCCATATAGGTAAGAGGCGGGGGAGGAGCAAGGGAGGAGAGATAGAGAGGGGGTGTCACACCTGATGACGGGCGCTTGTGTTGCGCCCGAAACGTCGCGATTTAATTTAATTTATTTTATACCTACGTGACTTTACCGAAAGAACCAAAGAGTATGGATCCCTGCAATCACGAAAACTTCGAATCTAGATTGGCTATGACTTCTTAATGTGTTACAATGGATTGATTTTATGTTTTGAAACTACAGTTCCCAGGCCGTCCAATAATCTATGTTTAAAGGTGTATCACGTTTCTTTTTCAATTCGTATTAGGTAATGACTAATGTAAATATAATTAGCTTGTTCTTGCTAGAACATTGTCTACATATGTTTCTTGGTAAAAATTGGCAGGTACGAGAAAATGTATTTTAGGAACCCTTGGGTGAAACATTTATTATTTCGTATTGCTTACCGCTCGGAAGGACAGCCAATATGGCTATTTTACTGGAAATCGATAAAGACGTTCTTTGATTGACATATTAATCGATTTTGCATATTGCTTTGTATACATATTTAAAATATATGTGAAAGACTGCTATCTGAGTAATCTACTGACAGTTAAATTGTGCCATGCCAATCATGTTATAAACTGTAATATTTAATATTTTGAGTTCATGGTTTATGAAAGAATATGAGAACCATACGCTTTAAAAAAAAAACTACAGTATTGCATTCAACAATAATAATGCAAAAGGTGAATCCACTTGGAGAATGATGCTAAATCACAAAAACAAGTTTGCTCGCTGGATTCGTGCCTGGATTCCTGGCTGGCGAGCGGCCAAGTGATAGTGCGGCGGTGTTGACGTCATCACGCACATCTGCGTGATGACGTCACTCAACACATCCCCACCCAACACGCAAATGCGATACGAGAAACAGATGGAGGGTGGAGATAGGGGGAGGTGAGGGAGGGAGATGGAAGATGAAGGGGGGATCAAGAGAAAGGAACGGAGAGGAGAGGGCTGGGGTGAGAGTGAACGGGCGTGAAACAGAAAGAAAAGACTTTGACTTTTAAACAACTTTTATTGCCGCCAGCAGCAACAGCACTGGAGGCGATTTCGATATGAAATACACAAAGTCACCAGCAAACAAATGAAAATAAACGCTACAAATCCACGCGCTGTGGCGCTAAAAGCACCGCGCAAAACACGAAAGAAAAGTCACGTGGTGGTTGTGGTGGTCATCGCGCACGCCACGGTGACGAGCGAGCGCTTCAGAAGGTGAACATGAGAAAGAAAAGAGAGAGCAAAACGGAAAGAGGATAGCGAGGGAAAGTGATACGGTGGTGGAGGGAGGATTAAGGAGAGGCAAGAAAGGTTGAGCTGGGAAAGGAAGAGGTGGGGAATAAGGAGAGAGAGAGAAACAGGGAAAGAGATGGTGGGGGGGTATAGTGGAGAAAGGAGAGGAATATAGGGGGAGGCAGGGACAGGTATAAGAGGGGACAGAGGAATAGAGAAACACGGAAGAGAGAAACAGAGAGAGTGACAAATCGAGATAAATTGGGATGTACGGCAGAGAGAAGGCAAGATAAATGTGGAGAGGGACAGGGCTCTATCTGAGATTAAACGTGTTGCTGGCTGGCTGGCTGGGAGGGCCCGACACATGGCCACATCCAAAGGACACGTTGGTATTTTTTTTTCAAACAAACATAAAATAAGGATACTCTAAATATAATGTAATATTTTGTTTCACAGTCTACTGCTATACTGTCATTTGTGTTTATGCATTCTGGGTGCCTGCTATATTAACCCAAAAAGTATTCCATAAATGTTGAAGCACCATCAATATTTAGGCCACTGCCCTCCATCAGAAGAAGCATCATTCCTCATCTATCTACTGCTGAATGAAGGCCTCCCAAACCCATTACCATCTATCACGAGAAGAAGAAACATGCATCTTGCTCCGACATACGAGCTGATGGCATTGCTCCATCTCTGCCCTGAGTGTGCCTCTCAGGTGTGTTCCTCCCCCTTGTTTTACCAATGAATTTTTATTTATTTCAAAATGTAATTTTTTTAAAGTTATTTTTGGTGCCATTTCCCGAGATAAAACCTCGTTAAAGCCTAACATTTTGACGTTGATGACATGATATTCCATACATTATCTACAGGTGCAGCTAAACAAAAGATGTATACAGTTGGATGTTGAAAGTGGAGGTTAATTATGTTATAAAGTATCGTGTTTATAAGTTGCGAATGATGTTCCTTTTTAAACATTTCTGGATACCCCAATAAAATGGTCGGTTTTAATTATGTAGACACCAACATTTCACCGATCTCAATGTATCTATTACATATTTTAACACAGCCATCTCTGTAAGATATTCTGTGGAGCAGAAAGTAAGAGGGCAATTCGAAATCAGTGGGGTATCTATAAATGGATTGACCTGTGTTTGCATCACTTATTTGCACTACGGTTGTCACAGCAGAAATAAACTAAAACTAACTTTTTATTTTACCAGGTATGGCCCACTGAGCTACATACATCTTTTTCAGAAGCGACCTGGCCACAAATCACAGCTCAACGACGCGGCTTAGAATGTGGAAATTTATCACAAGCCAAATACTCTAAACGTGGAGGGAAAACACGGGAGCACCGGGAGAAAAATCCACGCGGCCACGGGGAGAGAGAACATACAAACTCCAAATATACAGGCGTAAGGGTCAGGGTTGAACCTACGACCTGCTCAATACCAGGCGAGGTAGTTAACATCTTGCCACCGCGGTGCTGAAATGATTTGTAATCAAAGCACGTTTGCCTTATTGTTAACTTGCAATTGATTAAAGTTGTTAATTATTGGAATACAAAGTAAATTATTGGAATACAATTTCACTACAAAGCCATTGCAGTACGATCCACTAAAATGCATGTAATTTTAAAGCCAGATAACTGCCCGAGAGGTGTGATTTGTTGTGACATTTTAGCAGCGGTGCATAATGCTTTACTCATCGCAAATGTAGTAAACTAAGGAACCCCTGCAAGCGTGAGTGTGCTAAAGAGATAGAACATGCAAACTGTAGATGCTTAAAACTATTAACCCAAATGCATTATATATTCGTAACAAGTAAAGATGCAGCCGTGCAATTATTTGCTCACACCACTGCTGGGAAGATGGCCCAGATGTCTTGCAAGAGGTGACAGTACCCACATCCTACCCACACTTTACTCCACCACACGACCCACTGACCGACTTTATACTGCTGGTTGGACAGAGGCAGGGGGATTTAAGAAACTTGCCCCTTTATTTCAAAAGCCATGCCGGGAGATTGACCTCGTGACCTCTGGAATTGCAAGCTCAGTCTGCTAAGGTTTTAGACTGGGCCCCTGAAAAAAATTCTGAGACTTAACATTCAGATTATTGACCATCTTTGTCTTTCAGTGATTGAGTAATACCATAATTGAGAAAGAACATAACGCCTGGAGGTGCCTATAATGAAAATGAAACACTTGGTATTCAGCTGTGAAAACTCTTGACTCTTACTTCATACATTATGTGTGGAGTAAAAAAAAACATTCCCATGTAAATGCATATTAGATCATTTATTTGGGACTATGGTGATTAACTCCCAGCAGTTATGCTCTCCAGGTAGATGCATGTTATATTATTCTACGTGAAATAAATAACTCCCTGAAGTTATTAAAATTTTAATATAAATAGCCGGCATAACCACTTCATAAAATGGGTAGGCTGAGGCACATAAAAGGTTGGATAAGCTTACTAAATCCTATTTCTGAGCCTGCCAGTGCATAATATATAAGGAGAATAAATATTGCATGCTATGCGTGATAACCATACAGATACAAGTTAAGGAACATGTGCCCTACGGCAATATCTTTTTTCACTTTCAAATTCTATCTGATTTTGTACACGGCATGTACAAAATGACACAAGAACATTCATGCACTTAAGCACACACACATATATACAAAAAGTGCCCTCTTTCGTTGTAAATTGGGAAAGCACAGCCAAAGTTTTGGCAGCATTTAAAAATCCACACGTTTGAAAGGTTATGGATTTTTTTACAGTGATTTTATCTCCAAAAACAGCCATTTTTGCACGGATCTACCTACCCATCTTTTATACAAATATAATCATCAGTCTCTTCAGGAGGATTGCAAGCGGACAGATATCAACAAGCTATCCTGGGATTGCAGCCGCATGCGTGCTGCGTTATGGCCACCAACTTCGTAGCACTGCATGCGATGGGAATTCACACTGGAAAGTGTGTTAATTAGTCTCTTGGAACCAAAATAAAGCATCTCCGTGAGTTGCATCAGCAATTTACAACAATGCGTAAGCACATGTTGTGCTAAAAAATAGGACATTATGGCCTTATTTAACAAATTGGGAGCAGGAGCAACAGCTTGCACTGACATTTGCACCGAAAGAAACGGCCTCTTTTGAAACCTGCTTGCACTGTGAGACACCCCCCAATCAAGCATTTTATTGCCTTTCTCTTCTCCAGAGGCCCAGCAGTGCATGCCACAGCCAATTAAACCCAGCACATTTCCCACATGTTTATCTGCGATGCGTGGCATGTCATCTTCATAAAGCGCTGGGTGCCATAACGGCGTAAAGTATTTTTTTTTGCATTAATATTACTTCATATGCATTGAATAAAAAATAGCAATGGCTCTGCTTTCTAATATTCATACGTAAACTTTGATTTTCATTCATGAATATATCGCTTTATAAAAAAAACAATGAATGCATTTTATGACGAAAATTAATGACCACTATTCTCAATACACCATCACATGCCATTGGCAATCGTGCTATACAACAAGAATCGACTGGCATGTGATCATAACACTCAGCAGCAAGTCAAAATATACAATACATTCGGCAACATGTATTCCAGAGCCAAAACAGCCACCTCCAAATAAATCAGTATTTAAGTGAAATAGACACACCCCAGGATGCTGTCGTGGTGCAATGGTAAGGCCACTGAAGTTGTAATCCAGAGGTCAAGGGTTCGTTCTCTCAGCACGGTAGTTGAAACAATGGTCCAGCTTCCTCATTCCCCGGACCTCTTCATCCCAGCAGTGTTAAAAGGTATGCCACAGTTCGTTGATTGGGAGGTCGCATATGGTGTGGTAGAGCATATATACTGTCAGCTCTTCTTGGCCAGCATGGGAAGACGATGCCAAATGCCCTTTAGAGGAGCTCTGTACAGCTCTTTCTAGTGAAATCCTTTTTGCCAGCAGTGGCGTGACCAATTGATTGCAGGGCTGCACCTTTATATTTTATATATACAAGTGATGCATTGTTGGCTGAGTGCTCAAGTCACAACACGATTCAGATGTATTGTCCTGGTCGGGGATTATCATCCCACCACAGTGAAATGAAAATGCGTACCACTTTGAAGAATCTGCACAAGTGTTCATTGTAAACAGTGGAGCGGCTAGCCTATGACATGAGAATGTTGACTCGTTACTAGCTTAGGGCTAGTGCAGCCCCAAGACTCGCTTGAGCATGGGGGACACTGACTTGACACACGCATTAGCTGGATTTCAGATTTGCCTGGTTTAGATTAAACCCTAAACCTCAGAGAATGTACTGGGGGAAAGCACATTATGTGGACCAGAAATGGTGTTCCGAGTCTGGTTTTGGCTCTTTGCAGGCTGTGCCATTTCAAAGAAGCCCATGCTTTTACATCTGCGAGCGCCACAGTGTGGTTATCATTGTGTAGGCGATGGCCTCCACCTGGCTAAGTGGCAAGATAGCATCCTTTGCAATTCCGTACAGCATAATGACCTTGACATTAAAATTGCTCTTTTTTCCAAGAAAGACCTTTATGACTTCAAAGAAGTAAAGATAGATGAAGAATGCTCTTTTCAAAGATAAGTTGGCAGCAAAAAGAGACGAAAGAAAATGTGTGGGAACTAATTAAGTATCTTAAAATGTCAAACTACAAATGTAGCCAACTGTGCTGAGGTAAAGTTTAGTCTGCCTTCTAAATTGGAAAGTGGTTGGGATTCCACAAATGGGTTTTGGGTTCAAAGTTGAGGAAAAATAATGTTATTCTCATTAATATAAAAAAAAACACTCAGAAGCATGAAGTTAAAAGCCACTGAAAGTGTTATATAATATCAAGGTACTCACTTTAGTAAGCACCTACCAATACCAGCACAACACACACACACACAACATGTAAAGGCCAGTACGATGCCCTCATCTCTCAGTTGCTGATAGTCACACAAAACAAAAACAGGTACTCACTTTAGGGTGGGTGGATCTGGAGGAGGCCCAGGTTATATTTAGATGAAAATGTACACTGCTATTGAGCATCATTGACAGGAATCGTATGAGGGGTTAATAGTATAGTAATGTGATGTGCTAACTTCTATTGCCACCGTTCTTCATAGTGCACACACACGTGTGGTGGTAGTATATTGTGTAACGAATACAATATATGCAAGGGACAGTCAACGCACTTTTAGAATGAAATGTGGTAATAAACGTCACACAAATATAATACCGAATATATTTGAATATGCATTCTTAACGGTGAGGCCTTTGTCCAGCAGTGGATTGACCATGGTTGATGGTGATTACATTTAATTTACAGCAATAATGACATATTAAGTGCATTGATGATAGGGTTTAAACATGGGCAGAGTTTGCGGGGGGGGGGGGCAATCCCCCCCTCAAAGTGGACTCCTGTATTAATTTATTTTCAGCAGTTTACAATTAAGATTATAAACAATTTAATTATATGCACCCGCGATTCATGTGAGGGACAAAGTGACCCCCCCCCGCCCACAAATATAGGAGTTAAACTCCGCCTATGGGTTTGAAATTTGTTTAATTATACGTGTGCGTGCATACTTTATAACCACATTGTTACAGCTTTTCGATGACCTTAGGTTATGCGTAAATTAAACATACTGATCTGTGGCCGTGTCCTTCCACAGCAGGGGGAACAATGCTTCCCCCATTCATTTAGCTCACACTCTCGTTAAATCTGTGGATTCTACACACGCGACGTGTAGTAGTGGCATTGATGGGCGCGATGCGCGATAACCACGCCTGTAGTACTGGTCCCGTGTCAACAGGAGGCAGAAGAAGGGCCGAACGAGATTGCCCGGATTAAGTCGGGCCGTTGGGCTCAGGTGACTCCCAGCGAGGCTGGTGAACGGACTCACCGGAGGTGCAGACCCCAGACCCCCAAGAGGGGGCTGGGGGGATGACGTCACACTCCAGGTCCCTCTCGAAGGTTCGAGAAGGAAGGCCTGGCTAGGGGCAGAGAGAGCTGGGACCCCGTTAGCCGGAAGACTGACACTAGAGCTGTTCCTCCAGTGTGTAGGGCATGCTAGCCCAGAGGACATACCTCCCCTAGAGTATCGGGTGGAAGGGGTCGTTACCCCTTTGTGTCAGGGACTGTTATCATATTGTTATAATAAACGTGTTGCCTCCAGAGAAGCCTCTCTCTCTCCATTTATACCCACTACACATGCACAACGTGCAGAACGAGTCCATTCCAACAAAGTATTTCTCAATAAGCGACCCTGTATGCATGAGGAGACTTTCCAAACGGCCTTAGTGAAAATGCTTTTTGTACAACAGCTTGCGTTTTAACTTCAACAGTTGGCACGCCTCTTTATTCAACTCTGCCAAGGGTGGGGAATGAACAGAATATTTACCCGGTCTCCGTAGGAAATGTCCAAGTCGACATCTGCGGAATCCTGCTGCAGTCTTCCGTGCTGGGAATAATGTAAAAATAGAACATTAACAAAAACACTAAATGCACGATAATTGATCAATTGAATGCCAGTGGTGGACATTTATACGTACAATTTATATATTTCCACACGATGGTGATGCGTATTATATGGAATACTCAACATGGGTTGTGCAGAATCTATATTTTAATGAAAAAATTCGAAGCAATGCTGTATGGGAGAAATTGAAATTTTGGGCATGATATGTTTGGGGAGAATCCAAAGCTTGGATTCATTACAAGTCCCAGAAATAAAACCAGCAACTGTGGGAGTCTCATCGCCATCTGCACAGAAACTATTCAACACCCTTTATAATGAAATGGGTTCTTTCTGCTGCTTGGAAGTGATACATATTAAATTTATATAGAAGATTGCCATAACTAGGTTTGACAGCACATTGCTACAAGTTGAGGGTATTTGCAAATACATATCTTGCCGATTCCACATGTGGTCAACATGAATTCTTCATGAAATAAAATGTCCGTTTCTTTTCCTCCGTATTACGTAAATATATACGCGCTGCGGGTACAAGGCTGCCTTTGTGTGGATCACATGAACTGTACATAGATTTGTGCCGTGTTTCGTTGGACTAGAACTTGCGGAACAAGACATCCGTCAAGTCCAGACACAACAACTGGTCTCCAAATGACTGTCTCTTTACATTAGCATCATACCATGACCACACATGGGTCTGCGGGGATGTTCTTTCCTTGTGCATTATGAAACCTACATGCAAAAGTGCGGCGAATATCAGATACAGTATTAATACCATATTGATGTGCCTCTATAGGGTGGCAGTGTTAAAATGCCATGCTGACTCAGACGCTTGAACAAACAAAAATATGGCCTAAGTTGATGGTCAAGCCAAGAAAAACTAATTTTTTTATCGACTTGAAGCCAATAGCCGCAATAATTGTGAAATAGAAGCAAAACCCAGTCCCACGTTTAATTTGTTTGGTTTCCACAATTTAAATATGAATTCATGTTTGCATTTTGGCATCCTCTGGTCTAACACTGTTTAAGACTAATCTCTAAAGAAAGACTAAGCTCTAAAGAAAGACAATGCAAAAACTGCCAGAGCATGTTTTTTTTTTACATATTCACCACAAGTATATGTGGTTGATGCATCAGTCCCAGCCATTGCAAAAGGTTTCAGTTTAGTGTTTTAATATCTTAACACCTTATATCGTAGGACAGTGTCGAACCTTAATACCATTGCACCACATGCAATTATATGGCCTTAGACTGCCACACACATCCATGATTTTTCACTAAATAAGGACAATGCAAAATTGAGTTAGTGGTTCTGTGAACACCAAACTTGACCACCTTCGTCTCCGTAGTACTAACTACTGTGTTGATACACCACACCAGGTTTTCTTTTTAGGCTGAGTCAACCTATGTTGAGGTGCAGATGCCAAGTATCACTAGAATTGCACGCGGCTAAGAATCAAACCATGGTCAAAGAAATGATTGTGCAGTGCACTACTTTTTCACAACTCCCTAAATGCACACACATGCGAACACATTGACAAAGATCCCCTGTGTAGTCGTGAGCAGACTGTTGGGGAAAGCACGATTAGCGAGCACCTACGAAGGTGAATACAGCACACGAGGGGGTGGGTGGCCAGCACTACGCCCGGCCAGCACTACGCCTGGCCACCTTTGTCTCTGAGTGCTGATGTTAACACGAGGTACTCATTTAAGGTGGTGTCAACCTATTTGGAAGCCCATGACCGGTTCAGATATTCGTCACTGATGTGAGTCATTAGGAGCAATTGAATGCAGATCGCCAGGTTTGTAGCCACCACTGCCCACACATGCAAACAAAAATCAAGATCTCCCTCATAGCCTTCGTAGACAATTGGGGCAAGGGATGTTAGCGAGCACCTATGGAGGCCGGAACGGCACACAAAGGGGTGAGTGGCCAGCACCATCTCCGGCTGCCTTTGTCTCCTAAGTGGTCATGTTTACCCATTGCACCAGGTACTTATTTGAGGCTGAGTCGACTTAGCGGAGGCCCAGGACCGGTTCAGATATTCGTCACTGGTGTTGGTCATGAGCGGGAATCAAACTCGGGCCACCAGGTTCATTGTGCACCCCCCCCCCACACATGCAAAACACATACGGACACACACACAAAAAGATCCAGTCAAGCAGACGGAGCTCTATAACCATTATTTAACACGGGTCACATACAGTAGTGGAAAATGTACACTTGGCTGACTCTGAGCCATATGGTTACTGGAAATGCATATGCACACTGTTTCTGAAAACTGGCCTTTTCTTATGTAATCAGAAAAAAACACAAACAATTATAACTACCATATACGATTTACACATTGTAAAAGACAAGAACCTGAAGAATTATATTGATTTCAAATGTCCTAAATGTTGCGGATATGATAGATCTAGTGGTTATTTTCAGACCAATCCACTGTGTGTTGTTTTAATGGATCACGCTGTACGTGTGAAAATTACCTATCAACTAAGCTTCCTATATCTGTGAGACTTTGATTAACGAAGCCAAGGCCAGGGTTGAAGCCTGCAGCCTTTTAGGTAAAGCCCAGTGTCCAGGCAGGTCTAGGCCAGATATTCTAGGCTGAGGATTGTATTAAGCCATTGACAATAATTTCGAACGATAATTTGCAGTTCATGTAAAAAAAAGATACAACAGTCGTATAAAATTCACCTTAATTTGAGGTACATTTCTTCAAGAAGGACACACTCACGTATTTTATGAAAGCTTTAGAAACCTGAATATTTTCTGAAAGTTATAATTCTGAGAAATCGCACATGACCAGTCTGAAATAGGACCCAATTCCTCAAAAGGCTTGCAGTGCAGCACCTGTGGCCAGATCAAGGTCAAGAAAGAGAGTTGAGAAAATGTCCTTGAGCCAACCTCGAGGCTGAGGTCTGGGCTCGAAGACCCAACACTGAGGTCACGTGTGGCCTAAATATAAACTTTCTCTGGGCCCCATCACAGGAATGTGGAATGTACACTACTATCTCAGGAATTAACATTGAGATGAGCCCTGCACAAAGCTTTCATGAGTACAGAAACACACTTTTACATACCATAGCATAGCCATATCCACTTAGGTCTGACTTGCAAAGATATAATATCTCAGTGTGCTATCTGCTGGTTTAATAAATTATAATGAAATAACTTTTTTTTTTAAAACAGATAATAAAACGAACAAAACACGATGCTGAAAATAAGCTCTGATTATTCTGATAGTTTCAAATCAGCATCGACAATAATGTGTGAAAAATATACCAAAAACATTCCACACGACACTTCATAACAAATCACTTAAGCCTTCACACAAGATCAACAGAAGGGAATCAGATGGTATCTTTTGTCTTTCAACTCCTGGTTGCCCTTCACGGTGGCAATTTCAGATAGAGGGCAAAGCAGGCATTTTAAGCGAGACACCGTGATGCAGAGATACTGATCATGTGTTTCTGCATTTGTGACCTAATCAAACCCGCAAAACCTAACCAACAATTAAGTTTGGAGGTGAATGCTAAATTCAAGTCCCTGTTGTCCCCTATAAATAGGCTGTCTAATACAATTCTGCGTGTATTATGTATTGAGTAATGGATTTATCTTTTCGTTGATAAATATATGTTCACATTCTTTAACAAGGATGCCACGATTGTGTGTTTGAGATAATACCCTTTTAATTGCGTGAATATATCAACTTTAAATGAGAAAAAAGTGTGTTTCTGCTTAACATTCCAAATGCTACGCTCTACGAAAATACTATAAATATTTTATAATTTAAAAGACATGCTTTATATTACAGCTAAAATAGATTAAGTGACTAGTGATGCAAGAAAAGTGCATGTTAAATGCAATATACATTTGGTTCATCAATGACCTATTACAATATATGGTTGGAACTTACACATATCGCTAACATTTACTTCTCCTGATTGTTTCGTGTAGATGCCTTAGGTTATCTCTACAAGGCTTCATCGTGTACAATTAAATTAATCGTCATCATTAGCCATGATCAATTCACTGCTGGAAGAGACCTCGCTAAGCAACAGTCCATTTAGGTCCTGGACATGAGCTCATGTTATTGCTCCATCCCTGTGGCGGTTATCCTCCCAGGTGAGTTTCCTCCTTCAGCTGCCACTCTATCATCAGTCCCAGCCATTGGGGCCATCATTCCTTCTCATAACGTGTCCCAAACCAAGCACACTTTCTTTCGGGTGCCCAAGTGGCAAGATGTTAACTACCTCGCCTGGCATAATGGAAGTCGTGGGTTTGATCCCAACCCTGACGCCTGCATATTTGGAGTTTGCATGTTCTCCCCGTGGTCGCGTGGATTTTTCTCTGGGTCCTTCCGTTTTCCCCTCCCTATTTAGAAACATGCGTTTAGAGTATTTCGCTGCTATAAATGTCCACATGGTAAGCCACTTCGTTGAGCTATCACTTGTGACCAGGTCACTTATGAAAAAAGCTATATCGCTGTGTGCTTTACCTGGTGAAATATTATTATTGCTTTAAGTTTATAGTTTTACTTTCTATAACAGTCAACATGATTTCCCTAATTTGTATTTATTCTTTGGTCAATGTATTTGTGACTCCCCACGCATCTTTGTATACTTTTTAAAAGTTGTGTTCTATTTTCTTTGTGAGTGACCATCTTTGCGATCAATGTCATCACAGATAAAATGCACTAATTAAACACATTCTTTGTGAGGCACATTGCTTTGGTGCTTTTGATTTTCCAAAAGCACTCGATGTCGTTTGTACTTGCTCACCTCGATATTTCATCACTTTGATCACAACCCGACTTTAGCAATTTGACTTGTAAATACAAACTCTATCGTCGCCTCCTGTCCCAAGCAATCATATAACCTTGCTCAAATAATAAAACATATGAACTCTTACCTGCTACAACTTTGACAGAGCTGTTCGTTGCTGGCTGATTGACAATTTAGGTATTTGGGCTTATGCCCAGCAAATCTATATATATACTGCATAGTATTTTCATCCTGTGTCTCTCAAAAAAATATCTTATTTAGTTTAGCAAACTTAGTGTACACAACATTTGTTTTGCTTGTATTTATCTTGAGCCCAGCGTTTCAGCCTCCTTTAGTAGCTTCTTCAAACAAATCCCGGAGTTAATTTAAATTTGTTGTCTTAATGACTATGTTATCAGCAGATTTATAATTGTGAATATTTGATCCATATATGTAAATGCCTTGGTATTCTATAATCCAATTTGTGGAAAATAGTTTCTGTTACCGTCAAATGCATTGTTACTTTTGCTATTTAATCTCTGCGTAGTCGTTTTACCACTATACACAGTATTTTTAAAAAAATAAAAATCATATATACCCCAATGATTACAATTTTAAACACGCATACACAATATATAGTACCATTAAATGACAATGGATAATCACATGCGTCAATGACCCCTAGGTGCGTGTCGTCATTTATGGACGCCCTCCCCCCCTGAGTTCAATTCCCGGCCAGGGAAAATGCCAATGGCACCTGTTTTGAGCCTCCCAAGGGGCGACTCACTCAGCCTTACGTGGTTTCAAGTGCAACGTGTACACATCATTGTTGCACATTTGCTATCCAGCGCTTTGAAGGCAATGGTTGGTGGATCATCATGGGATATGATTTGAAGTAGATTGGACGACCAGGCATTTGGCAGATAATCATTAGTTACAGCAGCGTCTTGATTATTATAATGATATCATCACCTGCGATGAGCACGTTAGGCGACGTACGGTGCGAAAAAATGTACGTTCAAATTAAACATTCAATTTTCTTAGGTTTTTTCGGTAAAGTCACGTACCGAAAAAACCTAAGAATATGATTCCTTGCAGTCACGAAAGCTTCAAATCTAGAGTTAAACATTCAAATTCCCCACAATTACTGTCATCATCACCAACGCAATCACTATCATCACCAACATTGATTTTAATTCACGCTAACCCATCGTTGTGCACCTTAGTGGAGAGCAAAGCAAACTACTCACACGCATTAGCGCGAGTGTTTGTGTGTGGCTGGGCGTGGTGTTGGCCACCCACCCCTCTCGTGTGCCGTGCCAGTTCTTCATCAGTGCTCGCTCACGGCACTTGCCACAACAGTCTGTTCAACCTATACGGGTGCTCTCCGTCTTTGTGTGGGAGCGCTCAGCGCTACGCTGCGCTACGAACCCCCGCTCATGGCCAACACCAGTTATGGTTATCTGAACCATCAGTGGCCCTCCCCTAGGTCGATTCAGCCTCAAATGAGTAGTAAACATCACCGCTGCGGGAGACAAAGGGGGCCGGGCGTGGTGCTGGCCACCAAACACCTTTCGTGTGCCGTGCTGGCCTTCATTAGGTGCTCGCTAACAGCACTTGCCCCCAACAGTCTGTTTGGGCTGTACGTGGAGGGGGGTGGGGGTGATCTTTGTCGTGCTCGTGTGCGAGACGGGTGAAGCCTGATCCGTCACGGCAGTCTGACAGCAGGGTGAGCGTGCTGGCGTCGGCGCGCACACGACCCCAATTCCCATCGGCACCCTCCCCCCCAGCTATTGCCTGGCCGGTGGGATCTTTTGTGCGTAATGGGGTGGGGGGGGGGCGGCTCTGCCCACTCTGCCCAGCGAATATGGGTTTAACAAACAAAAAAACCTTCACGTGCATTTGGAACCAATCGCTTTTGGGCAATATCCAGCCAGTGCCGGAAGTCGGCAAAACGACTTCAAACCAATTCAGGAGGTCGCTTCTGAAACAAAACAAGCTAATACCTCACTGCGCTTTGCCTCGTAGCATGTGGATGGTTTAGTTGCACATGCATGTTTTTGGATGATCTATTTACCTTTCTTGTCCTTTACACTCCTGTCATGTTTTTTATTGTTTGTTGTAACGTTCTTGCCCGCCCCTACTGGACATCGTGAAAAAGAGCTTTACAGCTCATCGGATTCGTCCAGTATAAATACATATTCTGAAATTCTGACAAGCCGTCATCATTCTGCTGTCACCTGATTAATAGCGTCAGGCTAGCGATGCATTATTGGGAAGTCAACAAATGTTCTATGGAGAGACTGGTCACAACCATAGGAATGTGTAGTTTCGACCCACTGGCTCTGAAGAAGAACACCACCTAATGCTTTTCTTAGAATCAGCCAACACCGATTTGTTCAAATGCTGTGCGTGTAAGCTCTTCGATTACAAAAAAGTATTCCACGGCAATGGTCGCGTGTATGCATACCACGTCTCACGGCTTTTCGCAGCATCGGCTATGCATGTTACAAGACAAAGGCAGGTTACAACGGTGAGAGGGAGAATGGAAAGCGCATGACTTGTAACTGATGACTCAGCACGCACGCGCACACGCACACACGTTACCAGTTCTCCCCGAGTCCCTCTAGGGCCAAGTGGGCCCTGTTATGTCTTTTATTACTGCCACTAATCAGGCATTGTTCCCCGCAGGCTGTGTGTAACACCGAGCGATGCCTGCACATGATCAGTTTGCGGTTTAAACCGCACAGGTGATCAATTGAGACGCAGTGTGGTGAACGTGTGTGATGGAGAATTATAAAACAGCTACCTAACACATTGCTGCAGGAGTGTAGCACACGTTAGAGTTGATATTACAAATGCATCTTTCACGATGTTTGTGCTTTTCGTTCATAGCGTTTACCTTTAGCGGTACGGCACAACGCCCATGAATGGACTCTACCGCGTTGTGAAGCGATACAATCCTCTAGATAAGGGACTTGACGTATTGATTGGCATGCAGTCAAGCAGTCCCACTTGCAAGTGTAGCGACATTTATGTCACGTGGAAGATCATAAATTCTCAAGACAACGGGATCTCCATCGTTCAGACCAGAGCGAAGTGGTAATCCGGTATTGCCTGGCAACGACCGTTACTGCCATCAGTAATGTGCTGGTAACGACCATCGCCAAGCAACCGGGCCAATAACGTGAAATTGCCGCTTTATGATCGGTGTGGCCAACGGGATTCCAGGTTGGCTAATTTCGCCTGCCCGGAGTTTTCCGTGCACATGTTCGGAAACGTTGCGCGTGCACGCGTGTGCGCGCGTGTGTTTGTGCGGGCGTAAATGCGGCTTCGAGTGGGCTGGGGATGACGGGTGAAGGAGGAGAGAAGGAGTGGGCGAGTGGATGTGGGTGTTTGGGTGAGTGGATGTGGGTAGTGGGGGAGAAGATGCGGGCCTGCGTTGAGGGGGAAGATGGAAGCTTTGGTGCTCAGGCTAATGGGGCACACCGTGACGGCATTGCCTGGGAGTGGCAGGCAATCAATCGTTCAGCCGCATTGAGGATCTCTGCTTTTCAGTCATTGGATGATTTTAAAATAATGCATGCTGGCGTCGGTGGGAGCAAAGACCTGAACATTTTTGACACTGAGTGAGCTTACGGTTTCATTATTCCTTTGATATTTTTTTGGATTTTCCCTATCTGCAGCTTGTGTTAAATAGCAACATTACATTTGTATATGTGGACATAAAAAAGAGTAATGTTCTTCCACTTTGTATTGATTTTGATTGGGATGCTGGCGTCAGGCGCGTGTGTGTGGGGGGAGCGGTGGTGTAGCGGTTAGCGCGCTGCGCTACGAACCCAGCGACCCGAGTTCGATTCCCGCTCACGGCCAACACCCAGTGACGATTATATCTGGGCCTGCCCGAAGCCGACTCAGTCTCAAATGAGTTCCTGGTGTGATGGGCAAACATCGCTACTAGGGAGACGTAGGTGGTCTGGCGTGGTGCTGGCCACCCATCCCCTCCGTGTGCTGTGCCGGCCTTCATAGTTGATCGCTACCAACACTTGCCAAAACAGTCTGTTAAGGTTATACGGGGGATCTTTTTTTAATTTTTGGAGCAGTAGTGCAGTAGTTAGCACTCTGCGCTATGATCCATGCGACCCGTGTTCGATTCCCACTCATGACCAACACTGGTGACGATTATATCTGGACCGGTCCTGGGCCTCCCCTAGGTCAACCGAGTATTAAAATGGGTACCTGGCACACTTTGTAGTAAACATCAGCACTGGACGTGGTTCTGGCCACCCACCCGCTTTCGTGCATGTGTGGCCCTTCACAAATGACAGCGCTTGGCCCAACAGTCTTTTAAAGGCTATACTGGGATTGTTGTCTTGTGTTAAAAAGTGCCTTGGTTAGCACATTGATTCCTCCACATGGCCAACATCAGCGAACTCAGATTCAGCCTTAAATGTGTGGTACAGTTTGGCGCCAGGTATCATAGAGTGCGGTCGAGTTGCTACAGTTCTCCGTGGTGATTACAATGTATTTTAAAACAATGGCGCTATGCCTCTCTGAATGAAATTAACGCTGAGCTGCTTTCCGAGATTCGGCAGTGAACGGGACCCAACCTTCAACTTGCAGACGTCTCGTAACGGGTTAATCGGTGCTCCCTAATTGGACTTGGCTTAACAGTCTGTCAAAGGCGAGACAGGGGATCTTTGTATATGCATGTACGTGTGCACATACACTAGCGAGTCCGAGGAATACCAGCTGCCAAACTGCTCGGGGCAGCCTTAGCCAACCAACACTCCTGCCCTAAAACAGGTATGATCCACCCTTGGGAAGCCATGGAATCCAATCGAAGACCTCTTTGGCAACTGCCCAAGTAAATCGAACGTCAGACACGTTAAAACTGCAAAGCCAATAGACTTGTATATGGTGATAGCCAAGAACCGTCCAACATTTATAGCTTAAACCGGGCATAGCATTACAAACTCTTCCAAGCAGGAAAATCACTTTAGCACTCAGCTCAAGAAACGAGTCTTCTATAAATTCTCACGTGATATTTTAACACCGAATGTTGGTGCTCTACACCTCGCTGCAATGTTGCGAAAAAGGTCACCCACACAAAAGCCATTACAGGGAAAGGGGCCGTCCATAAATGACGTCACACGATTTTGGACGATTTTTGACCCCCCCCTTTCGTCACACGACGTCACAAAAAGTCAGACCCCCCTCAAATATGACGTCACAAAGGTCTGTCCCCCCCAAAAAAAAAAACATAAAACATGCTTCAAATCGCTTTAAACTATTGTCATTGTAGTGCGTATTTAATGTGGCACTGATGTTGTAGGAGAAAACATTGATTAAAAAGTGTATTTAATTAAGTAGAACGTGTTATCTATATTTATTTAAAGTTGCGCATTTTGATGTGACGTCAAATTTCTCAACCCCCCCCCCCCCCCCTTCGTCACACATCGTCACAAATGTCTGACCCCCCCCCCCCCCCCTAGGTGTGTGACGTCATTTATGGACGGCCCCAAATGGCTTTGCTGTGTAGTCATTCCTATCCTACAGCATGTTCGGTCTGAAGAGGGGGCTTAATCAATGGGTTAAAACACACATCAGGTAAATGGTCAACACCTCTATCATTCTCGGTCCAAGCCTTGGTAACTAAGATGTATAAGAGGGGTTGAATACACAGTGACGGGATAGCGTATGCCAAGTTATTACTGATGCCTGGTAAAAAAAAAAAATGTGTACACAAATTGGAAGTCGCTCATTACGTGTAAGTCCTTTCCATATTTTAAGTCAAGTATTGAAATTTTATTGACAACAATATCCCACAGGGCCAAATGGCACTTTTTGGGGCCGCATGTCAAAACCGACTGCATTGTTGGCTGTGTAGCTTACTCGTATGATTCGTTCACCATGGGTAATGCAATGGGGAAAACATCTATATTTAATCAAATAACGTTGCTGAATGGCCTTCTGTCAATGAGAACTGCAAATCTCATCCAGTTGTCCTTTACAAAGTTGGTATGTCACTGAGCTGAGGATGGCTCTCTTGCAGATGTCATTATGCCTAACCTTTGCTGATTATCATCTCACTAACCGCATCCCAACGCACACAAATTTGAATGAAAACTAAAATCTAGGTACATTTTTGGTCACAGAAACATTATTGCAAAATTCCTGTCAATTGTTGGTGATAAAGGTAATATGCATTTGATGGTGGCTTATTCGATAAACAGTGGTTGCAATAAAACAAATTGATCATAACTTGCGAGTCATAGGCACAATTGATCCTGGATGTCATTTGAGGAAAAGTGAAATAAATTAGCAATGCCTCGTGTGGATAAGAAACAAGCAAATAAGTGGACAGCAGCGCTATTTTATGTGGCGGTCTTTTCTTGAGTTGCTTTAGGTCACAACCAATAAACAGGTGGAAGCGTCTCGTGCAGCAACTTAACCTCCACATTGTTCCATAAATGGGCAGCTGGCAATAGAATGGGAGGCCGTTATTCTTGAAGACCAGAAATGTAGCATGTGCATTGCTTGAGGAAGACAGGTGACAAGTCAATGACTCACCCGGTAGCTGTGATGTCCTTGCGGACAGCTACAATTAGCGTCCTTCCGTTGCAGGTCAAACTTGGAGCCTCCCTCGGCTTGATCCATTAGGTAAGCAGAGTTCGAATCTTGCTGTGCGGAGTAACACTTGCAGAATAGAGACGGGGAGGAAGCATTAATGTCATTGCTGTGTAAAGTAGGCACGGAGAAATACCCTGCTTCTGCTTTATACAAATTATAACCGCTATCACTGGCGTTCACACGTTCATACATTCGCTGATCAAACATGTGGAAATAATTGCCTCATATGTTTATGTAACAGGAAACCCTCCTTGATCAGTAGAGGTCTTCCATACCCAATGTGTAATCATGGCTGTATGTGGGTACGTATGTATGTATGTAATGTGCAAATAATACTAATATTGTATTTTCTGAAAGGATATGATAATCATTCTTTAAACCAAATAGGTCAAGGTCAATATTGACCCCTGGATAACGTACATCACAACATGTGTACTGCATTGATATACTTTGCTGAAGCGGCATGATTAGTTAATTAGTATTTGCTGTGTGTGTGGGTGTGTACATGTAACCGTATGTTAAGGCTATATGTGGGATATTTGTCTTTGTATGCGTACTTGGCAGTATTACACCTACAGACCGCATTAAAGTTAGGTCAGCTAGCAACACGATTATATTAATATTCCATCAATGATTCCTGGTGGTCTAAGGCCACAAATCTTGTGGTCAATATTGTATTCCACTTTTATTTAAAATGTTCTTCTGAGATGCACAAAAGAGATGAGCCAACTCATTTGAAATGCATTACTGCCCAAACCCATGCCAGCGCTGCCAATAAAAAAAGCATCAGATCAGATCATTGTTCCAGGCAATGTTGGTTATTTTATAGACACCAGCCTCCATCCATCATTTAATTAATACTTATTTAATTCTACGCTTGGAAGTTATGATAAAGTAGCCAATTTATTTTAGTTCAGTTTATGTGGCAAATGTGGCACTGGAGGGAGAGTATTTGACTCGCAAATGGACAGTTGTGAGTTTAAATCCCAGGGAGGGCCCACTCAGCCCATCATTCCTCCACGGTCGATACCGGTGCTTAATTTCTACCAGAGCTGTACTGGGAGTTATTTTGACACGGCACATCTATCTCGCCTTTACATTGTCCTCATGATGCTGCATTCAATTGTATAAATCTGGTCATAGGATTACAGGAACATACGGCACTATAATACAAGATTACAGTATTATGGTTGGGTATACCTCGTGCAAATAGTGGTAGGGCCTTAAGCTTATAATCCCTACTCCAAGCCAGCTTGCCAGTGTTCCAGAAAACATCGAGTAATAAATTAAGCCCTGGTCCATACAGTGAGTGCCACTTTGTGGAAAGTTAACAGTGGTTGCCCTGTGCGAAGACACATTCTCACCTTTGCCCAAGGGCGACTAATTCAGATGAGTGCTGCCCCATTTGCTAATTGCAGCGAAAAAAGACACTTTGACCCGTTGACTTATTATTTTTTGGTGGGGATGGATTTTCATTAGTGTTGGAAGTCCATTATTAAGACAGGTTGTAACGGGCAAGTTCTCCGAGCATTGTGGAGGCATTAGCGAATGGGACATGCTGTCACGTGCGTACCTGAAATCCCGGGATGTCGCAGCAGCTCTCCAGTTCGGCGTGCCTGGAGTCGCAGTATATGGCGAGTTTAAGGATGTCAACCTGTGCACAAATATAACAGCACAAAAATCCATTCTCGTTCAAACATGAACGGAAATCACAGATTTACGATGCATCATTAATCCTTCAACAGCTGAATTTAGATTTTCTGTTGATGATAGTGACAATGGAATATCTGACTTGGTCCCATCAAAGTTACGAACACATTTTGTTCGGGGGGCCACTCTGAGCATAACGGATTCGCATTGCTCGTGGCACATGCCTGTAATCCAGTGCTGCAGAAGCAGCGAGGGCTGGTGGATCACAAAAAAAATGTTGTGATACTCGTATCCAATGTGCATTGAGGTGTCATACCCTGGCTTGCTAGGAGAAGGTAGTACATTAAAATAGTGCACTCCACCTGCTCCATCTGTATGAGAAAGAGTGTTCCCCCTTCACACACGTGACTTTTCTACGGATGCTCAGATTTCCTCCCACATGTAAACATTCATGAATTGTCCGATAACAGCTTAATACAAAGAGGACCACAGAGCTTAGGCAATTGTTGGTGTGGCTCATTGCATGCCTCTGGGTCATTCTCTCTCTACAAAAGTGTGTGAATATTGTGTGATGATGATGGTGTTATTGTCAGTGTTATTGATGTCAGTCTTGTTGCTGTTGATGTTCTCAGTGGTATCGGTGTTGGCGGTGTTGTTGCCATCGGTAGTAGTAGCACATGCAGTATGGCAACCCTGCACTCACTTCTGCTGACGCATCGCTGTTAACAGAGCTCCCAAGCAGCGTCAAGCCATCCATGGCAATGTCCTCCTTCGGCTCCGTGGCCCGGGTGACGCCGGGTTGGCAGTCCACGTGCAGAGAGGTCCGAGTTGGCTCCACGTGCAGCTCCAGACGATGCCAGCGCTGGTCAAAGAGCTGGCCCACCAAGGGACCTTTGAAGACGGCTCCGACGCGGTCACGCTGGCGGCCCAGTGCTGAGAATTCCAAAGTCTTCGCCTCGCCATCAAGTCGTAAGGACACCTTGCGGAAACAGTAGCAACAATCGTATTGATTAATTGCAAGTTCAGCGCTCAGTCTACCACCAGGCTGTTTGTTTTATCTCATTAATACCATATTCACCCACCACACTGCAGGTCAAAAAGTGTATATTTTCGTCTCTTTATTCACATTGCTCCACTTTGGAATTTCCTCCTCTCCTCTCATTATACCATTTCTCGATTCAAGAAACACATTGATTCTTATCTATGACATCTTCACACGTGCTGTCTATTGCTGGCGGCTGGGGATTTGGTCCTGACAGATCCTGGTGGTGCTCTGGTCAGAGGGCCTGATTCACAATCACTGAGTCGTGAGTTCTAATTTAGGGTCAATAAAACGTAACTCAAATTGTTTTGGGAAGTCACCAGTGGTTGTGTAGCTTTACACTACTGTCTCGAGACAACTGAAGACAATGTGTTCTGCCCAGTGCCCAGTTGAGCATGGGAAAGCACTCTGACGTTTGCTTCGTGATATATTCTCAAGCCTGTCTGAGGGTTCGCTGTTGAGGAAGGGAAAATATTACCAGTGGCTCTATGACTGCATAATGATAAATAATTCACAAACAGTACATAATAGAGGATGAGCTAAAACAGTAAGCTTGAAGTCCAACATTTTCCACAACGCATCATTATAGTTTGAAATAGCTTTTTGGCTCATCACTCATAAATGGGGGAATGCATTTGTTGTGTTCAAGCCAGAAAATCTGTGTATTGTAATTAATGAGTGCATTATTTTGATTGAAGAGCCGGGGTAAGGGAACGAGAAGATGGAGGGCCAACAGCTTATTGCAGGGATTTTCATTCACAAGGTTGGTGAGTTGTCTGGGCATGGCTGGGTTTGCCTCTAGAACAGGTAAGTATTGTACAGGCTGGTCCAGATGTCTTGTGACCCCCCAAATAATTGACCCCTAACTTTGTTTTTCTTTTGCACGTCAGCTTTCGCGACCAATATTATTCATAATAAAGGTTCTTGGGTTAGGTCGCGTAAATATAAATGTTTCGTAACCCTCCACCACCCGACACAGCGGGTAAGGTTTGTCACGTAAATAACGCGCCAATTAGTTACTACTTCAGCCCACTGGTGTGAGATTTATAAGGGCACGGGGTGACCAATACGGTCTGAATTGGTCTGTAATAAGGTAGGCACCGATAAGGGGTTGACAGGTATGCATTTTAGAGAATTAAATGGGGGTCACAAGACATCTCCCCCCTGTATATCAAACATCTAAATTCTTTAGCACATTTGTATGTATGTATGTTGAACGTCTTTCGCACCGTACGTAGCCAACCGCGCTAATAAGATGTGCAGAAGTAAAATATTAATTAATGTATCTAAAATATAAAAAACCTCTGTGTAATGTATCTGTGCCCATTGAAATGGGACATTCATTTTTTTGCAGTATTTATTGCTCAAAGCCTGGACCAGAATGGTTGCAAGAGAGGATAGTACCCACATTATATCCTACCAAAAATACACTATTGATCAGCTGACTAGTGTTCCACCTTGACTACACTACAAACAGATACAATATAACATTAACAGATATATTGCTAATGTTACTCTAAGTCCAGAAGGGCGACAGGATGACGAACGTATTTTTACATGGAGATATAGAATGAAAGTTTATTTATTTATGTTTTTACATAGAATGCTCCACCACAGTAAATCTTTTTTTTAATATGAATTTAGAATTCAATTTGCTTCAAAGTGAAAAAGAGCCCCTTAATGCTATTGGCTATTAATGTTATATATGACTATAGGCGTAACATATTACCCAATTTCCCCGTAATTTATCTAACATTAACCACCAAGGCTGACGGGTCTCTGGGTTTCCTTTGTGCCAAAGATGCCTGCAGCCAGGTGAGCCCTGATCATGCTGGAGGAATAAAAATGAACACATGAAGGGAAATGACGAAAAAAACCGAGAAACTTTTATTTTACCAGGTAAGGCTCACTGAGCTATATAGCTCTTTTTCAGAAGTGGCATATCACGTGGTAATTTATAGTAGCCAAATACTCTAGATGCAAGTTGATTCTAAATGTGGAGAGAAAAACCCGAGTAAAATCCACGCGGTCACAGGGACAAAATACAAACTCCAAATATACAGCAGGTATCAGGGTCAGGATCAAACCCACAACTTCCTGCAAACTCCAAAAATACAGGCATCAGTGTCAGGATCAAAGCCACGACCTCCTGAAAACAAGGCGAGGTAGTTAACATCTCGCCACAATGGCGCTTTTTATCATCAACTCCCCTTTGAGAGGCAGCAGGGAGGGGAGAGGTAGAAAGATGAACAGGACAGGGCTCCTTGCAACTGCAATGTGGACGGTAATTTAAACTTAAGGGATGATTCTAAAGGGTCACAAACCCTTTTGGGTTTAACCAGCACCAGCAGTGTGAATTCCATATTTGTTAAATCTTGACTAAAAGCTTTAGTGACTGCCGGAATTCATATTATTTGGGTCTTTCGGTGAAGTCTTTACGTGACTTTACCGTTATTATTTTCTAAATTCATTATGATTGTTTCCTCAGCTTGTATGCTTGTAATAAAGGAGACAATCTGTTTGTTTTATTCAGTTTTAGGAGTGGTAATTATGGATCGTGTATCCTCTATTCGGCAGTTTGGTTTGACTGAACTACCAGGCTACTGCAGGTAGGCAGTACCAACGAGACACTACAAACAAGACCAAAAATGCATTCATGAATCAAGTGATGACCACAAATAATTAACATCTCATTCGACGTGAAGATGGTGAATATGTCAATTCTCAGTTATTACGTATTATTGTGCTGAAATGTAATGGCACAATAATGGTCGATAGCAGTATAATATGTGCTTTGTGTTGTGCGAGTGATTCATACTTGTAGGCAACGTACCTGTGATATGCCAAATTTATCAACCACTTGCCACAGAATCCAATTATCTTCCTGGGAGCTCTTTTGAACTTTAAACACTGCTATGAAGGTATATTCTTCGGGAAGACCATGCGGGAAAACCTTGCTGAAGAAACAAACGAAGAAAATCACGTTAATGGTAATGCAACGCAACGCAATGTCTTACAATAACCACTCTCTCTAATGAAAATTCTTGATTAATCAAAATAAGAGAGTGTAATATTCGCAAAGATAAATGCAGCAAAAAGTGACATAGCCGCATCACAATTCTATTTTTCTGACATTGCGGTGGCAGCGATGCACAGGGAAAATATACAAAAAACGTACGACATTTATCAATAACATTGCATTAAAACGAAAAGTAGGTCACGTTTTGATAACGGACCTTCTTCGTAGCACATACATGTCGGACGCACGGTGCAAAGTGCAGTGTCCAACTTTTTATGCACTCTACCTCTCTGGCCTCTCTATTTTGAGACGTCACTTATCCAAATAACTAGGAGTTACATTAAGCTGAAAAGAGATGTATGTTTCGTGATACTGCAATTGCATTTGTGCAGACGTACACAAAACAAACGTCAATAGCACTGCCCTTAAAGGAAAATAAATAAATAATAATAGGTGAGAGCATAAACCATCACGTGACCTCCGGTGACCCTCGCAGCTGCTTTTGGCTCGCCATCGAACAAAGACGGTCACTGCGTCGCACACTTTCATATGCGCTTCTGCGGTCGTCTGGAACGCTCTTCCTTCCCATATTAGGAAACCACTGGAGCTATGCACTTCTTTACGTAGATTGTAAATAAATTTCTTCAGAACTGCTTTTTGTGTTTAGTTCGTTGTCCTCCTGCACCTCCAATGATAACGGTTGACCACGTAGAGTGCAAAAGAGGTTCAACGTACATACATACATGCATGCTCCTGGCAATGACACTTCTTCCTCATCTCTCGGCGATGAAAAAAATGGCCATTGCTTGATATGTTGTCCATCATATATTTAATTTATTTTTTCTTCAAGAGATAGGCAGGTTCAAGTCAGCATGCTGGCATTGGGCACAGAATGGTGATATTGACCTCTTAAGCATTGTCAATTCTACACATGTGGTTTTCGTATACCACAAGCATGTGTGTGGCGCCTACTTTGCACCCACACGCGTACACACGAGCACACACGCAAGTACACACGCATACGCACCCACACCAGCCCTGTGGAATGTCTAGACTTAATGCTTTGAAAGGCGTGTGTTGTTAAGGATTTCTTAAGTGGGAAAATTTACCCCATCAAAATTTACTCCGTTTATATCTCTTGGGGTTTGAGTTGTGGTGCACTGATTCGCACACCGTACTTTCAGCCAGGCAATCATAGTTCGATTCCTGGCCATGGCTAACCACCCCCCTTCACCCCGTCACTTCGCCAACCTGCAGTGACTAGCAAGGTGAAGTATGGTCAACAAAACAACCCCCATCGTCATTAGAAAATGTTGCATTATGAGGTTAACCTTCACAATGGGCTAATGTTTTAGGTCTAGGCTTCTCCAGAGCAGACCTAACAGAGGGCATTTGTATAAAATGTTATATAATAAACCATAAGGCAGTGTTCAGTGTTTGTAACAGACAATTTTAAGGCAGGACTTTGGTAGCACTGTTAATTACGCTATATGATTGCATGTGCTTATTTATATGTTGAAGAACAAATCTTAGTATATACATTAATCTGGGACATTGGGAAATTATCTATCTGAGCATGTTACAGGAGTAAAAAAACACCATTATTTATTACTCGTCTCTTCTCTATTAGTTCAATCGAATGTATAAATTATACTCAATGCAATTTTACATGTAAAAGTAGAAAAAATGCGGCCGTGAAATGTATCTTTTCACACCACTGCTTGTGGCAAGGTAGCCGAAGACTCTCTGGAGGGCATTTGGCTTACTCTTTCACGGTGGGTAGTACATCTTGGAAGAAAACATTTAAGTACCCACAATTGACTGCACCACACGTGACCTGGCGATTTCCTAACTGTGGTTTACACTGCTGGGTGGACAGAGGCGAGGAGATTGAATGAACTTCCCCATTGTTTCAACCGCAGCGCCGGGTGATTGTACCGGCGACCTCTGGATTGCCAATGGCAACATCTAAAAAACAACGTTTTACTCAAAGTGTGCATTGCATTATAACAAAAAAAAACACTTGTGCTCCAATAAAATCGAGCATCACCAGAGTCAGCATATTAATATTTTATGAATTTCAACTCATTTTATGTTTTTACAAAAATATGTGTAAGTCGACTGAACCCGAGCTGGCCAGTTGTAAACGGAAGGGCTGAAATGTTTTTTTTTTTACTGAGCTGGTAGACCGAAATTTCAGACAAAATGTTTGGCAATTTCGCAAAAAAAAAGTGGTTAGTGCTCACTGAGCCAGAGCGAAACCTTTTTACGCCCTTGGCTGTAAATACATTGAAACGGAAAAAAACAACCTACAGCCTAATGGCTGCCGTCTGAATAAAATGGGGCTAAGGATTGTGATCATTTATGTGCCTGCCATTATTTCTAGAACATTTAGCAGGGCTTCTTAATTCAGAGCTGGCCTTTCATGGCATGCTTACTATAATGTATATACACACTCACAAGCATTTATATTCAATATGCACGTTAATGGTCTTCAATGTATGTATTCATTTGTTCCATTGACAAATGTTTTCTTCGAACAGAATACTACAATAATGAATGATATTCTGTATGAGTCATCATAATTTTATTATATTATTAATTTACTTTTCTATGGAGCATTTAACACTGCTTACGCAGTCAATAAATTGAACCAATATTGTGTTAGTGTGCACATTAATGCTACATATCTAAGAGAGGGTAACAACATAAAACAGAAGTATTGAACAAACACACTGCTTAGTATGCACACATACATCTGCGCTGCCCTTATACAACCCTGGCAGTACAATCAGGGTTGTTGGAATGATATTGACTTTCTTAACAAGACATTGCACTTTTCGCAATATCAAAGTAAAAGCGTCAACGCGCTCTAATGAGTACGTAATCGGCAACGTTCAACTCCACTGGTGGTCATCACTCATCGGTTGAAACTCCACATTTCAATGTCACGAAGCTGTGTATCCATACCCAGAAGCACAATTGACTTCCAACCCAATGCTCTACAACATGAGCTATTTGAACAGTAAATGTGCAATATATATCCGTTTACCACTACCCATGGGGCTGTGATGTGGCAGCGATGGTGCGTTCGCTGCCCGTTGCAGAGGTCTGTGGTTCGAATTCAGCAGCCGTCGTGGTTAATACCGCGGGTGGAAATAAACTGTAAAAATACGACGTGCCGTCTGCTTCACAGTGCTTGTGAAAGAGCCCCTGGCGTCAGTTGTAAAACATTCGCCAGGGTGTGCCGGGGTTATCATCCGAATTTTGCCAAATGGCAAAAAAATTTGCCTCAAGTTAAGCAAATTTGGATTACACGTAGCAACATTGTCTCCTTATTTTAAATTATTGCAGACTATGTCTGTGAAACACAACACATTACGTGATAGCCTTTGGACTATAAGAACGATGCGAATACCAATTGACCGACATGATTACGCAGTACACTGTAATGTAATACTGTACGTATGTTTACTCTATGTATCGGGCTATGCATACATAATTTATATATTTGAGAATGTAAGAGTGGTACAGTGCTTAGCACACTGCGCTATGAACCGGGCGAGCCTGAGTTCGATTCCCGAATGCGCCTACGGTAAAATCAGTGGCGAGTTACATTTAAATTGTTCCTCTGCCTCCTCCCTTTCGCAAACCCAAGCTGACCAGTGTGGTGAAGTATGGTAAAAATGACCACCATGAAGGCACAGAGAGGTACAGCCTTTATCCAGCAAAGGATTGAAAGGATTGAGAGACGTAATTAACGGACTCAATGAATCTGTTCAGCAATTTTTTTGTACCATCCCACGTTATATATATAAAACAAGTGTAACACATTCAACATATGCATATTGTGACAAAGAGATGAACACATACGAATTATTAAAACTGTTGCATTATGTCAGGAACGAAGCAATTAGGCAATATATGACAACCAGGACAAAAGTGCTTTGAAAACATGACCAGGCTTGCAAAAAGGCCCACATGCAAACTGTCTAAGGAAGGAAACTTGAGTGTTAATCTACAATTGTTAAAGGCAAGCCAGACCACAGCAAGCTAATGGGCTCCAGGAAGATGTTGGTGTTGACCTAATTTCAACAGGAGGTGCTAACACGGTTATGTCCTCAGTACATTGCCACGTTGAGGCTTGCACAGCTGCTTACATAAGCACCTTCATCCTTTTTTTTCTCCATCGAGCAAACAGGGGCGATTTGTAAATTGGAAGGAGTGAAGATGTCGCTGATGATGTGTGCAGCTGTGCATACTAGCATGTTAGCGTAATCAAGTCACTCCGTTTCACTTGTGCGGAAAACGAGCAGCCAGGGTGCCAGTGGGTCGCTGCACACTGACTGCTCACGCACCTTCGATTATCACGGTTGGCTAAGTACGGTACGATAAAGGTTCTACATACATACGTCCTTACTACGGATCAGTCGGTGGCTGAGCCAGTGGTTGAACTGGAACTCACACGTTCTCATAGCGGGGGTGGGGAGCAGTCTGTTCATAGTAGGGGCAACCACTGCTGACTTTTCAAATAATTGACGGTAATTTTATTGACCACTGAAGTCTTCTGTAAACAAAACCTTAATTGTTAATTTCTGCTACAGCTAAAGTTGCTGCCGATGAGTTACAAAACAAAACAAAATGGGACATATCATGGGAAGAAGAATATCTCAGTACCATCAGAGGGAAAAACTGCATATATCTGGACTGGTGCATTATTCTGCAACTGAAAAAAACTGGGGACTCTTAAGTTCCCGGGAAGACATACAAATTTCTCGGAATAGCGACCTCAACAATAAAAAAAAATCCTGGCAAAACAAGGACTGCTGGCGACTACCGGTACGTCTTTACAGGATAAACTACGGCATCAACTCTTTGATGCCTTCCAAAGAGCCTGCGTAAATATCAACGCCGGGGTTCTCCGTCACATCGTTGACTCAGACGATCACGTTTGTTGTGGCTGCAAATGCGTATTTGAGTGACAAGCGTTCCACAGGTTGCTCACAACACTGCCCGCGAGGACGTGTCATGCGCCAGAAGATGCGGCACTTACTCAGTGGGCTGGGAGATGGGGTTCCCCCTTAGGCGGAGTCGGGCTTTCTCGTCCTGTGCAGACTCGGTCGGTTGCGCCACATTTTCCAGGAGAGCCAGCCTCTCCAGGAGGTCGAATCCTGCGTCAGAAGAGGCAGCAACAGATGGCAGAGTCGTTTCACGGACCTTAATGTTTAATGTAACGGGAAACGTCCACGCATGCCGAAGTAACTGTAAAATGTGAGCGGTAAGAAGCTGATGGTGGTGCAATGGAGCAGTTTCAGCTTTCATGAGCTGCCCGTTTATGTTCTGAGCTTACATGAAAAAAAAATCACTCCAAGTTAAACTGGTATAACAGGTACTGACTTGAGAGGGGAAAAAAAAATATCACAACCTCTGTCATTAAAGCTGCCTTCGAACGGAAATATAAATGTGGTAGGTTAATGTTGCGTGCAGTGGCCCATCTTCAGTTGAGAGAAGGTAGCCAGCATATCCACTGATTTATGGCTGGAACATTCATAAAATTTATGGTGCCTTTAAATATGGGAGACATTTGGAAATTGTCAACATTCAGCATTGCATTGCATAACTGCTACTTGCATATGAATACTGTGGTGTCATTTGAAGGTAGATATATAGCACACGTGCATATATTTAATACAGAAAGCAAGCTGCTTTCACACCTTTACACAAAATGTACTTTGAAATATACGCTTGATGCACATGTATGGTTATGGATAATGTGAGCTTCAGGCCATAGCACATGCTTTACAGCTTAAATATTCTGGAATCTCCATTTTTCTGGGGCATGAGCACGTGAACTCGGAGGAAACCAATGATTGTAATTGTATTCATTATTACACTCGGATGTAAATGTATTCATTACCGAGGGTGCTATAAAAATAATACTGAATTCTTAATATTCCTCATGTGTTTTATACGATTAATCCAATAATATAATAAAAAATAGTCCGTTGACAAATGAACATTACATACTTTTACATTACTTTTGGAAATATGTCTCAATGATATCCGCATATGATATAACTGCGACCATTGTATTATATACATGCACACACGTAGGGTGCAGTCAACGAGCTGAAAGAGGATTTTAAACGTACACATTTTTAAGCACTTTATTTGTTATGTAGTTATTCTAAAAAATATATATATACATTTATCAGCAATTATAATACATTGTATAAATGCTGCTGATTTAGTGATATAGAATAAAAAAAAAATTTCCCATGTAAATTGAGAGTAAAATCAAATCTTGATATTTTAACTAACCGATATAGAGTCTTAAATGTAACAGATATGGTGAGAGGATTTGTGTTGATACTGATAATTCTAAACAATCAGGATTCAGATCATGATATTATTACTACTACCCACTATCGCCGTGTTAAATTATACCAATGGCTATTTGCATAATCTAAATTGTTCTCTCTATGAAATGTTTTGGATAGTTGACATTTCAACTGTAGATTGTCAGTCGCTGATATTAGCAACAACGTCCGTTGGCAAATGCCAGTGCTTAAAATACAAGAAGCAATACACTAAAGCTCGCAGACACATTTTGAAAGGTGCTCTCCGGAGTTCAACACTTTGGCTACAGTACTCAGATTGTAAATGTTGTGGATTTGCTCTCCAACACACCGGTGTGCTGTACTAGTAACGGATTGGCATGTTCTATTTACGTGAAAAACCTTACTAATTGTCTGTGTCGGGTGGTGGTGGGTTTAACGACACATTTATATTTACGCGATCTAACCCAATAAACATATATAATTGACTTTGGCTATTATAATTTTTGTGATGTATGTCGTGTGCAATTATTCATCAATTACTTGATTAAAATTAAGTATTACTTATGTCTGTTTGTTGAATTTCTTTCGTGCCGTACGTAGTCAACTGTGCTAATCGGAGGCAAGGGGAGTGGACAACAAACTAACACACAAAAATAAGTTCTAAAGAAATTAGTTTTCAATTTACACATGATACATGCATCCAATTGTATATGAGACAATTGCTAATGGAGCATTTTGACTAGATTTGGGGTTTCTGGGGATGGAGGATTATGAGGCGGGGGTGGAGGGGGGAGGTTAATTGTTACGCGCCAAATCAAAGTGACATTGGTGATAATGCACAGAACTGAAATATTTCAAAACAGTCTTCATACTTTTCAACTTGTACCGCAAACAGTATACGCTCACTCTCATGACGACAGAACGACTCAGAAGCACGAACAATCACAGACAAGCGGGACGACAGCCACGGGATGAGCCGGTGCCAACAATTGCCCAAGCTTTGTGATTACATGTGAGGAGAAAACAAGAGCACCCAGACGAACTCAAAATATACACTTAGGCAGTCAATATAATTTTAGACATACCAATGAATGCCAATAAATAACTATGAAGTCACAATTAAAATGTAATCATACACAGCAAAAATATACATACAGATTTCCATCTTTATTTTAACATACATATATTGGTATTTCCACTATAAACCTGGTGACCTAAGCTCGATTGCCAATTATAGTTAATGTGAATGACGAGTGATATCTGAACTGTCCATTGTGATGAATTATAGCCAAACATCACTCATAACTGACATGGAATGGGGGCCTTCATCCAGCAGTGGATTGAGAAAGGGCTGTTACATTTTTTTTCCATTAAAAATTTCAAAAGGTAAATTAATACATCACATTATCCTTCAACCATGCACGATCAGTCCTTCATCTCCACGTCATGCCAATTATGTCAGATACCAATCACCAGCCATAACAACTTTAAATAGTTTTATATTCCGCCCCTAGTTTTACTCATGGTCAAATCACTGTCCAGATCCCTTCCTTTGTCAGTAATTAGGAAATTGCTTTGGTTGATTTAGTTGTGTTTGCATGGCTATAAATACGTCCTTATTACCCCAGTTAACTCAGTTGCAAAATGGCAATGAAGCTGTTTATTTATTTAGGATATGCTTCTACATTGCTATCATATTCCAAAATATAACAGTATATTTTGTGAACTTTAATTTGCATATATTCTCACCAACACCACTACATTTAGCACTGCTCCAATAGCCTCAGATTTGATTGCACAGAAGCACTATTTCACAATTACAAATGCAAATCATTTTGAAGGCAAGAAAAACAACTGTAAACGCATTGCTGTTTAGATATTGTTATACTACTTCATTTTTTTTTATCACGTTACACTTTCATTTTTTATATTGTTTCGTAATTTCTTTAAATTATATTTTTCATATGTGTTGTCTACACAGTACAATTCGTTTGTCGTTTGGTGTGCTTATTTAAACACATGTCCTTTGAGATAAAGACTTCAGGGGACAAAATCATGAAATGCTTTTGGTAGTAATTCCAACACATTTGGCATAATGATGGCCATTTTTGCGGCAAGTTGGCCCCAATTTGTAATTCCCAATTCATGGAGGACCCTTTTCCTCCGATTGCAGACTGCATGCTGTTATGAATCAGTCCGCATTGTGAAATGGGCCAGTGGGTGTGAGGCGAAAATGAAGCTAGGGCAAAGCAACAGGATTGTGGAAACTTTAAACAATTCATGCACCATGATTTCAACGCTCTATTCGTGCCACTGCCTTGCATGGGGGTGGCCACTCACGGCATGGAGGAGTGGGGGCATAGAGACCCATTCCACACTATTCATGTGGCCCTCTGGCCACAAGACGTGTCAGAAGCCCCACCACAAAAATTCCAGGAGCTAAAATCCTCCCAGAATGGAGGTTGGATGTGGCAGAATGAGTGCAGATTGATGCTGATGATGGTGCTAATGATGATAATTATGACTATATCACGCTTTTATTGAGAATAGCCTCATTGAGCCTCAAGAGACACTTTCATTATGTTTTTGCAATGGGATGTTTAGACAATTATTTTTCAGAAGTGTTTTTAATGTGGCAGGAAACGATAGTGCCCAGATAAAATAAGTGATGCCAATGGAAATTATTCTCTGGCAGGCCTAACATCCCAATGAGAATTTTACAAATCTGTGCAATCGATCAACATGTGTCTGGAAAGCACTTCATTGCAGTCCTACACGACTGTGCCTTGTTACTGCTGTGGAAAAATAAAAAAAACAATCAGGAGGTGAGGCTTCATCATGGCATCATGATGCACATGCTGGAATGCCCTTAGCCCTCCCCCAAGCTGAATATCGGCTGCTAGCCATTGTGGAATGGGGCAAATACCATTTCTCCCAGTACATTGGTGAATTATGTTTCCACAAGACTTCCGCCGATGGAATATTGAGCCTGATATGAAATAATCTTAGCATGCTCTCTTCATGAATTGGACCCCTGGTATCAATGAGCTATTATCTGGCTGTTAACAAATTACACGTACCTATATACTGCTCTAATTATGTTCACAGAAGGCAGGGTGATATGTAATGCTTGGGTACTGAGGCTTGGCCTGTCTAGGTGGGTATATTATCAGTCCCACTCAAATGTAATGAGTTTCTAGGCATGAATGCTTTTCGTAGTATCCAGGTGGTGAACAATTATCTTTCAGAATTGTCTGGCTATGTCAATTTAAAGGAAGATAACAGTACAACAGACGTTTACCGGCATTTCTGCATATACAGGTGGCACTGGCCAAATGCTCAGGCATTATTAAAGTAACTTTTGTAATTTTTTGTTATTTTCTTTTAACCTATCTATGTGACTTTACCGAAAGACCCAATAAGATGGATGCCACATAATTCAAATATTACATTGATGAATATTTATACTTTCCCTCAAGTATATTTCCTTCAGGTAGCCTGTCATTATGGCATGTTGAACTTCTTCCACACCGTATGTAGCCAACCGTGCGGGAAAAGTACAGCAAACTAAACACAAAAGCAGTTCTAAAGAAATTAGTTTTCAATATCAGAAGGAAGAGCGTTCCAGACGGCCGCATAAGCACACTTGAAAGCACGCGATGGAAGCTCAAGGAAGCACACCAACTATGTGGTTGAGAACAGGGAGAGGGATGGGTGGGGACAAATCTTTCCTACTTTGTAGCTCAAGGAATAGAAGTGTTTTTCTGGGCTGAACATGCGTTAGGCTGGAAATGAGCAGCGGAGTGAAATTGCAGGTTGCACTGGCGCGCTTAGCACTTACTCAAAAGGCTGCTTATTTTGGGTCAAATACACGGCGTGCTGAGGGCAGAACGGAGCTTAAAACAGAGACAATGAAGTACACTGTTAACATTCCACAGCTGTCTTTAATTTTAAGAAAAAGCAGGCTTACAAATCGAATCTATCATAATCGATAAAACACTCAGGTCACGCCACATGGCATAACAAGGGAAGAAGGTGGCTCGGTGGTTCAGAGGCCAGAGTGCTGAACTGGCACTGTTGAGATCCAGGGTTCGAACCTGGGTGATAGTGATTAAAACTGGTCGTCAAGTGAATTGAGTTCGTTTTGACCGCTCGGGTTTTTGAAGGTATAATTTATTTTGTAGTTCTTTCAGTTGAGACGAAACTGCAAGCAATAATATGGAGGAGTTACAATCGTGCAGAGTTTTTTTGGGGGATTGTCTTTTGTCAGCCAAATATTTCACCAAAGTGGATTTTTGGCCAAATTCTCCATGCACAATGGATGGGATCCCATTCTGTAAAAAAAAACATCCCACAGCCAATCAGCAGTAGTTGTCGGGGAATGTCGAAGAGTGCTTGGGGCTGTGCATGCTGACATCAGTATGCGTGTACCCCCTGACGAATCAACTTGGCCAGTGAGGCGTCAACCATCTAACACCAATACCCGCCATTCGCCACTAAGTGATGGTGACATTGCCACGGCGCCTGTGCCAGGCCAGGTGTACTTTGAGGACAAGTGAAGTATCGAAGGCTGGCTGACAGGAGGTCACGGGACAGACCCAGGTGCCATTGATTGGCTGACTGAGATAACTGGTAGATGCCCTAGCTATACCCCCTACAGTGCCAACTTGCTGTATTTTAGCCGCCCGTCCCTCCGCTCGTTCTTGTATAATTTATTTTGCTTCATCTAACACATGAACACGCATACACACTTAATAACACGTGCGAAATGTAGTGTTAAGCCAAAAACTACCTAACGCGACTTAAAAACAATGGCGATGATGATAGGTGAAGATTATGATAATTGAAGACGATGATAGTGGTTCTGTTGATGATAATATATGAAGATGATGAATGCTGATGCTGCTGCTGCAACGACCATTAATACATCCAACGGCAGTCCACCGATCCACACCAACCCCGTTCCCATGGCGATCCACCAAGTGTGAACAGAGCAAAGCGCACTAGATAACCATTTGAGGCCGAGTAGCTCTAGGGGAGGCTCAGAGCAGGCGCCACTGACCTGTGAGGTGGCCTGTAATAAAACGTAAATCCCTGGGTTCACAGTGCGATGCAGGAGCCACTGTGCCACTATTCGCCACGTTTAAACTTGAAGATCAAAGACAGTGGATTGACAGGGGAAAGCAAACGTATGGAATGTGTCTGTGGGTTCTCTCTGGCCACTGCAATTTCCTCCCAGATGCAAAAATTTGAAAAAAATGCTAGGACTTAACGTGGCCTTTGCCATCATCATCTCCATTGCATCATTATCAACAACCACCTTCATCATCTTCCTAAACTCCACGGCGGTCTTCATCCTCATTGTCATCTCTAAGTGCGTGCAAGCTTTCCACTCTGCTGCTTTACAAATTGTTTAGAGCACCAAAGTCCTGCTCGAAAGCGGATGTATAAAAGCGGTAACAAAAGAGTTGTGTAATGGAGGTGACAAAAAAAAACCTCATGCACAAACCTATTTTGTGCGGAATGGCCCCGCCGTGATGCACTCACAGCCCTCCCCACACAAGCCTCAGCCACACTCGCGTTGTGTGACTCCAGCGATTCGGCACAGTGGCGGAATGTCGACGTTTAAATGTGCGTAGTTGCGGAAAAGTGTCCTCCATTGCTGTCTCCGCACTAATCCCACCGGCTTTCGGCCAGTCCCACAGAAATGTGGAAAGTGGTGGAGTGGGTGTAATGTGTCTAAATGATGGAAAACATAGCTTTATGATTCGGGCCCAAAGATAAAGAATAATGCAACAAAATGCATTTAAGCCAATGAACAGTTTACAAAGTGACTTAAGATGATGGAACGTAAATAACAATGAATAAAACTAGCATCTACGGTTGCATGAGTTAAGTAATGTTCGCGGAAATCTGCTGGCTCAAATGCAGAAATATAAAAATGTAAAACATATGTTTACTTCAAATGAATGTAAACTTAATGCTTTCTGAGCTATCTGTATAATGTAAATAATAATAATAATCCATGGGCAGTGCAAGCACATCTAGGAATCACACGTATTTGCAACGACACGTCTTTTTTTATCACATTGCATGTGAATGTGGCACTGTAGCAAGATTATTAAAGGAAAGGAAAATACAGACGAATGTCTTAACCCCTCCCCATATCCGGAAGCCAGCATGTCAGACTACAATCCGAGTGACGTATGCGAGAAAAGAAAAAGCCCACGGTATAACGGGGATGCCACGTCGCAGCTTGAAGGGGAATACAGTGCGCACGTAGTCGAGCGTTCCATGTGCGCACCACTTGTGCACGCGCACACCAGGTCACATGTGGCTGAGACGATGCCCATGCCGACGTGCCACGGGATTCATTCGCTGTGTAAGATGCACATCTGTGGGTCTCCCAACAGGGCCCCCTTCATTAAGGGCTCATGTCAACAGACACCAACTACATTCACCAGAAAGGGTAGTTGAGTTTCAATGTTATAGGTGTTCATATATATGGTGTAAATTACTGTATATGAATGAAAGGTTTTTTTAATGCTTTAAAAATATATATAATATATTCATAGCTTTAGGGGCATTGCCATTTTTTTACGTTTTATTGGAACGAGAGTAAGAGCAACACTTTTTTTATTTAGGATAACATGAAATGAATATTAATATACTTAATTAAATGCATATTCATCAAGGTGAGAATCAATTGTGATTTGTTATCTCTTTTGTGATGAAGACATGCACTTCATAGGTTGGATTTTATTAATGACCATGGAAAAAAGTGAATGATAATTTTTAGGACTGCTCCGTTTTGAACTTGATAATTTAGACAAATGTCTCTTACAATCATACTTAAAATTAACAGATAAAATGTACACATCTGATTGGGACCTTGTAGATAACATGACTGTTTCTTCTGCCGCGACAATGTCAACCAAATGTAAAGTTAACCTAATTGCTAAATTCAACATCCTGTCAAAAAAGAAGCCAGATCCAAATGTTAAAAAGTTAGATGTTTAGGTCACATCCCAGCAGACGTGGCAAGATCTGAAATCGCCGCCATCCTCAAAAACTCAAAGAAACCCATTAGCATCCATTGGCTCTACTAATTGGCCAAATGGCAGGAATGCTAATGTACAGAACCTACCAATGCATCCACTTATGTAGTGGGTACAGATGGAGGCTCAGGCTTACTATTGGAGGCAACACATTTATTAACCAACGTACTAACACAAAGGGGTAACTTCCTCTTTACCAGATGTTAACCAAGGGTGGTGGTCCATCGGGCTAACTACACTGTCCGTTTGTGCCCACTACATTTATATTAAATTTCAGACTGTCAAAAGCCAAAGTCAAGTCAAGCTTTTCATATCCGGTATGCTTGTTAATTCTCATTTTGGTGAGACAGTTTTATAAGTGAAATACGTAATGTTTATAGGGTAAGCATGCATACATTTCTAGACATGGAACATTTTACTGTGGGTTTGCCATACCACCGTACAGTTAAAAATCAACAAATGCAAATTGTTTAGTGGGGACTGGGTGGTTTATGCGGTTAATGCCAATGTTCAAACAACGAATGAGCATGGCTGACATTGTGGGTTCAAATTCACGCTCTGTTCTAAAGTGAAGTAAGCTAATATAATTAGCACAACTATTGATGACCATACAAAGAACAATGTGTACTATTTGCTTTTAAAACATCATTATGGGTTCTATTGTAATTGTAACTACTTCTGTTACTGCACAGTATAATATCGCACTTTATATTACGTGGTAAGATAGATACTAGAATGATGACAGGTGACAAACCATTTAACTTTCAGACAGTTTACTGATGTGAAATTCAACTTCGTGGGTTATAGAAATCTAAATTAAGCAGCCTGTGCCAAGCTACTCACAGCATAACTATGATAAAATTGGAGAAACACACATGCATGAAACAACGTAATAATAGATAATGCTACTCCATCCAGGGGTGCCTTGGGTGATGCGATTCTGTGAAGCTTAAAATACAATTCTGTCAGGGCATGTACGTAGAGCTTTGGCATTCGTAGATAACGTGTGGTTTTTCTACAAAGAACTGCTGCTGGATCAACTTTCTAACAAAATTGTTGGAAGAAATGGCAGATATACTTTGCCAAATGTGGTATCAAGTTTGGCAACGTCAGTGGTATCATCTGACATTTAACGGTAGTGGATCGCTCGCGTAGTGGTTAATGCATTGCACTCTGAATTCTATACTGGGCCACGGTTAATATCAGTGGCGAGTGGTATTATGATCTGGTCTTGCCCCCCACCTCCCTTCAATGACCTGCACTGACCAGCGTGGTGAAGTATGTTTTTTTGGCATTTCATCGAACAAAGACAATCACTCCATCGCGCACTTTCAGATGTGCTTCTGCCATCATCTGGAATGCTCTTCCGATATTAAGCAGCCACTGGAGCTATGCAATTTGAAATATAGATTTGAAAACTCCCTTCTTCAGAACTGCTTTTTATGTTGAATTTGTTGTCCTTCCCCCACACCTCTGATTAGCACGGCTGGCTACGTCCGGTGCAAAGGAAGTTCAAAATACATACATAAATACAACCCCCGTGATGGACACAACATAGTGAGGGCCTTCATTAAGAACATGTTAGATAAAAAAAGCAAAATGCTTTACCATTGCTGTAAATAATACAGGCGTTAAGATAATCTAGGATTGAAGCTTTCGTGACTGCAGGAATTACTATACTCATTGGTTCTTTCGGTAAAGTCACATATGTAGAAATAAAATAAAAATAAAATAAATCACGACGTTTCGAACGCAACACCAGCACTCGTCCTCAGGTGAAAATGGCGTTTCTACATTTGTGACTTTACCGAAAGAACCAATGAGTAAGTGTTAAGAAATTCAAACACCAAAGCGACATCTATTGCAAGGCATTAAAATGGGTCCCAGAAATATAACTGCTCAACCCGAGCTATGAATGCGCAATTGTGCTATGCGTCTTTTGGCATTCTCTGGTCTAACACTGGTAGTGAGACAATGCCTTAAAGGAAGCTGTCTCTGGTGAAGGAGAATCCGTTTCAAAGACAATTCGTACATTATCAAAGCATATTTGTTTGAATGTTTTACCAAAAGAATGTGTGGGTATCTGTTTGGTGTCTATTTGGTGTTTGAACATCTTAACACATGTATTATTTTCAGAAAGGGTTAAAGCCTATTTTTGTTCATACGTTGGTAGATCATGGATGAATGTTGGTCTGCACAAAGCATGAATGCTCTCTTTAATAAAGGCAATGGATTCACCTACAAGTTTCACTCTTTATGCGGCTTTTGATTTGTGCGATTTCGCTTCGGTGTGGCTTTCCTATTTCTACCCAAAAGTTGTTCTATGTAGTTTGAATTCCCTCATCTGTGACTATACGGTCAGACGTAGGACAACATTATGTGAACCGTGTGTGCCACTCGGCAGGCAGCTGCCTCCTCGTGCGGTTCTGCTTTGTGCGCAGGTTTGGAACACATCTGCTATCGCGTAGAGCTAGGGACACATGTACAATGATAATGCCACCCATTCCATAAAAGCCGATTAGGTTGTAGTGAAGGAAACCAATCGGACGCATTAGATGAATTTGAGCCCCCACAAGCAGTTTCAAAGCAGAGTGCCAAGCAGTATAAAGTATTCTTCATTAAATAAAGTGTAGAAAAAAAACTTAAAATGTTTAGCAACACGTATGGGTATACATTTTTACCACATGCAAGCAGTTTCTATGCTGCCTCTATTGTTCTCACCTGGAATGTCAATGCGCTTCCCTGAGCCTCTCTGTTTCTCGATCTGGTAACTTGGGCATACCACGTCTGGCAAGGGAAAAAAAACATAAATGGCTGTTAATGCACAATGATTCCAAAAGCAGCAACATAAAATTCAACAGTTTATTGAACTATGCTAGAAAGGCGAAGCATTTATCACCAACGTGCACGTACAATGCGACCTAGGCAGATGAAAACATGAGCACATCACGCCTTCCAAAATGTTTAGTGTATCTGAAAAGACAAAGCCATGATATATACATGCACAGGAGATTGTTTATCCACACCAGGGGTGCTGCGCTTTTCCACACATAATATCGCAGGGCAATTAAACCTACATTTAATATTCTGAGAAATTGTACGTCGCCAAGTTAAGCGAAAACACCAAATTGTGTCAACCCAGTCACAAATGACACTTAACGGTTGACCCCGTAACATCTCGCCATGGTGGCGATATGTTAACTACCTCGCTTAGTATACAGGGGTTCATGGGTTCGATCCAGACCCTGGCGTCTGTATATTTGGAGTTTGCACGTTCTCCCCGTGGTCGCGTGGATTTTTTTCCAGGTCTTTCGTTTTTTTCCCTCCCAATTTAGAATAAAATTTACACGTGATAAGCTACTTCGTTGAGCTATCATTTGTGGCCAGTCGCTTCTGAAAAAGAGCTACATAGCTCAGTGAGCCTTACTTGCTAAAATACAAACAGTTAAATAGTAGCCAGTTAATTTTGCTACACTGGATGATCAAGTTTAACTATGGGTGGCTGCCCTGGTTCAAACCCAGGCTCTCAGTGGTTTGGGCTCAGCGCTTGGAGCCTGCGACTCACCACTCGGCACTTTTGATTTTAGACACAAAAAGTTATCGTTTCCGTTGTTGCTGAATACATTTGTTTGTTTGTAATATGCCTAATTTAGAGTGGTACATTTGGTTTCAGAATACTCATTATCCACGTAAGCTCGAGATGTCACGAATGATTATCGCTTCACAAAGAATAAACTCTGTAGCATTGGAGCTGAGCAAAACAAGCCTGCATAAAATATAATGGAGAACATTATGGGTAAACGCTTTTGATTCCCGCAATGTTCTCCATTTTACATGGAACATTGTGACACGTGACATGGCGAGAATTTTCACTGGTTAAGCGTTTCACAAAAATGCTGTTTCAACCAACCGTCACCTCTAAATTGTTCGTGCAGCTTGTGGTTGGGAGTGTCACAATAATTGAAACAAGATTTAAGAATAAAATGAAACATGAGAGGATGCCTCACACCGAGTGTTGGACTGACACATTCTGCTGAGTTCACAAGGCATAACTGCCCCCTCTATTCCATCACACAAACATTTCATCATCTGCAAAGCGGACTCAATATATTATGCATTTTGTTCTTCTGCACTGGGAGTAACAATACCGTGCATTTGGATGCTACTGCATACATGATTTTACACACAAACGAGAAATGTTTTTTTTAATACATAAATGTTCGTAGGGGGAATATAAACAAGATGAAGATGATTATAGAAGTGGTATATATTATTTATTTTCGTATTAATGCTTAACAACTCAGGTTGAAATCGTTAATGCGTTAGCTCTATGCACCTATCTGCCCATCTATTCCCTGCAACAATGATAACGCCAGTGAAAATTAAATGTGTAGTTTAAAGTTGTCTTGCTATATGGAACTTGCCCTATAGAAAAGCAGGCAAATTGATACTTGGCGATGAAAAACCAGCGATAATGAGTACGCCTTTTCAGCCAAGGTGATGACCTCACATGCCATGGTGCGTGATTGCCTCACCGAAGTGTCATTTTGCGTGACATACACTCGTGACGTCGCACGTCACGTGCAGAGCGACATCGATTAATTATGCAACTGGGAAGGTAACTTATTATCACTAAACAAATACGATACTTCGGAAGACAAACACATGTTGGAAATACATCAATACTGATCTAGAGCCTGTATATATATAGCACTTTCACGTGCTTGGGAATTGACAGAGCTGTCACCATATGGAACACAACGCTTTCTTGCACAAATGAGTGCTAAATAAATAAAAGTCTAACAGTGTATACACAAACGGTGGCTGCAAGAGGAAAACATCATACATCCAGCAAACGTTGCATTGCATGATTGTATCATCATTGTTGGGCATATTCCGTACAAAGGTTTGTGATGGCCACCAGCTTAAAATAGCTGAGATTGTGGTTTTTTTTTTCGCAGAAAGATGAAGAAGCAACTTCACGCCAATTTCATCCTTATTAGGATTCGTCAGTAGAGGATGGTCACCATTCCCTCCTGTGGCCAGTTGTGACAGAGGGGCTCGAGTTCCCCACCCCGTCTCTCGAAATTGTGGAGTTTGGTTCGGCATGGCCTCAGTGAAATATCAACAACAATGGTGTGTTTCGCCATCTAAATATAACGTAACATTCAGGGTCATCAGCCCATGGCTATTCCGAAACAAGTCTTTTTCCTCCAGAATGTTTAAGCAGTCAAACTCCAATTGTCATCACCATACCTTGCTTGGCTTCTAAGAGTGAGCCAGTGTATATACATTTCGAATTGATGCATACGGTAGTGCATGTGGCTCCATTTCTAAATCTTCACCGTGCAACTGGGGAGGGCCTGACCTGGAGCGCCAACAGCACTGAGCTTCTGAAAAAGGCCCAGCAGAGACTTTACTTCCTGAGAATCCTCAGGAATAATAACATCACACAGAAACTGCTGGTGTCCTTCTACCGAGCCTCCATCGAGAGCATTCTTACATACTGCATCTGTGTATGGTACACCAGCTGCACAGTGGCTCAGAGGAAAGCGCTCCAGAGGGTCATCAACACAGCCCAAAAGATCGCCGGCTGCCATCTCCCCACACTGGAAGAACTACACAGTTCACGTTGCATCAAAAAAGCACAGATCATTCTAAAGGACTCTTCACACCCTGGACACTCACTGTTTGAGCTGTTGCCATTAGGCAGACGATTTAGATCAGTCAAAACGAGGACAAACAGATTCAAACACAGCTTTTATCCTACAGCGATCACCACACTCAATAATGCTAATTAATTATTAAGTAATAGTGTTTACAATTGAATGTGAAATAGAGATGTGCAATGACAAAATGTAACCTTATGTGGGTATGTGGGTATACTTGGGCTGTTTTTATATATAGTATAAATTGATTATTTTTCATTTAATTTTATTTTCTTGTTTTATTTAATTTATGAATGATGCCCTGACTGGTGAGCATTTTAAATTTCGTTGTACTGGTGACAATGACAATAAACGATCTATCTATCTATTATTTACATTGGACAATAACGAATTACATATATAAATACACAAATATCTAAATTAATATAGTATAAAGGCAAACATATTAATTGATACTAAATCCCATGCCATTGTCAAATACCTTCTGGATGAAGGCCTCACCACACCGTGTGAGTCATGGGGCTATTTGACCATACCTCAACACGCTGGTCATTGCAGGTTGATGAAGGGGACACTCAGGACTGGTTCTGATATCACTTGCCACTGATGCTAGCTGTGGCCAGGGATCAAACTCAGAGAGCAAGGTTCATAGTGCAGTGTCTGAATGGCTGTGCCAAGGCTACATTACCGTTTTACGAGATTGCTTTTTATTTCAAAGATCTGACTAATTGAATTGCAATTTGCAATTAATGAATGAACGATGCACACTATAGCTGCACGTTTAACAAACCCATTCAAAAAATGCTGCATATAACTGAAATCTCACGTAAATGGATTGCCAAAGTAAAGTTTCTAAATTTTGCAAACTATCGCGCCAAAACGGGCAGGGAAAAAAAGGGCCTCACTTTCACAGAGCTTCTGACGAAGGACGCTGGTGACCCTTTGCAGCGAACCGAAATCCTCGACGTGAAAGATGTGCCCGGAGTCGGGGTCGCTGGCCATCGCCTCCATCTCCTCCTTGAGCACGTCCCCGACGCCCACCACGAACACGCGCACGGCGGCGGCGACCGCGGCTTGTGCGCCTCGCTCCACCTCCGCCGCGGCGCCGCGGCTCTTGCCGCTCGTCACCAACACGGCCACGCGCTGAGGGCCACCCGAGCCCAGGACCCGGCCCCGCGAGAAGCTGTGCTTGGCAACGTACACGAGAGCCGCCCCGGCTCGAGCCGAGGCCGTCGCGCCAGGAGTGACGGCGCCGCCCTGGTAGCGGACGTTGCGCACCGCCTTGCGGATGCCCTCTCGTCCAAAGGAGCTGCCAAGGCGGAACGCCGTGTGCGGAGCGTCGTCAAACCACACTAGCCCCACGCGCGTTTTGTTCTTGCCCGTCTCCAGCCCGCCGATGAAGTCGGAGACCCACAGACGCGCTTTGGAGAAGTTCTCGGGGCCAACATTGGGAGAACCGTCCAGGACAAACACCAGGTCGTAGTGGAGGTCTCTACATCCTACACGTAAAAATGGTGAAAGAAATTGAGCTTCAGTGCAGTTGTGCGTATACAACGATCGGCAATATAATATCTCCTAATGTGCTTTCGCGTTGTATCGCGTGTTGTTTGGCGTGATGTCTGACGTTTCGATCCATGTGCTGGGAGCGTCTTCTTGGAAGTTTTTCTTCCAGCACGGGTTTATGTGGGGCAAACATTTAACGTCGTGCTGCACAATGTATGGTAGGACTCAAAAGTCACATCAGAGAGCTACAGAAATATAACCTTGAACTTCTAGGCAGTTGTAATATAATGTAACACCAAGGCTTTCGAGTGAACAAAACATTAAGGTTTGTCACGTGAATGTTTTGTTATTGGAATTCAACTTACTAATTGACTGTATCGGATAGAGGTGGCTTCACGGCATATTTACATTCATATATTCTAACTTTATGATTGATAATATTAGTTCAAATTGTATTTTTCTATGCTCAAGCAATGGGGAAGCATTCATCTCTGTTGGTGGCTCTAAGCAAGTAATGCAAATTCAATATTCCCATGGTGGGGGCATTTCCTTCATACAGTGACTGCAAATGTTTACTCACAAGATGGTACTCACTTTGAGAGCCTAGAGGGATACAGGGAAGATAACAAGCTGCTTAAATCCCCGACTGTGATTTGAAATTACCGACTTCCAATTGTTAGTATTGTAATTTAATCGCAGTGCCACCCAGACAGATATATTGATAATAATAATGATGTAAAATGCTGAAATTAGAATAAAAATTGCACTGTTTTTCAAAGACAAATATCCCCCGTATAGCCTTCACAGACTGTAGGGGCAAGTGCTGTTAGCGAGCACCTATGAAGGCTGGAACGGTACACGAGGAGATGGGTAGCCAGCACCACGCCCGACCGCATTTGTCTCTCCAGTGGCGATGTTTACACACAGCATCAGGTACTCATTTGAGGCTGAGTCGACCTAGGGGAGGCCCAGGACCGGTTCAGATAATCGTCACCGGTGTTGACCGTGAGCAGGAATCGAACCCGGGTCGCCAGGTTCATAGCGCAGCACGCTAACCGCTATACTACTGCTCCCACTGTTTTTCAAATCACACTCTCACAAGCATTGGTTATTTGTGCCTCTGTGAAAGCAAGATGATTTGGGTCCTCCCCCATTGACAGTCATGATGGGCATCTTGTGCTCACGCTGAGAAATGCCATGCTAATGGGACCAACCACAGCTTGATTCGGAGAGATAAAGGATGGGATGGGATTGCATTTAATTAATTTAATTGTCACGTTAAACTAGTTTAAGGTAGGATATTGTTTGGGGATGCATTGTCCATCAGAGGAGGGCCAACGCTGATGACAAACTGAAACAAGCTCTCGATAACCATAACAACCTCAACAACTTAATCTTTGGTTTAAGAAGCACAAACTGCTTTGTGTTGTCGACTTTGACAAACTGCTTGCACTATATTTCTTTTCATACCCAGGAGGGTTCACCATAACAGCTGCCATTTAGCCCCCCCCCCCTTATCTGATGGAACTTAATTCCATGCCTCCAGCATTTATGGTCACAAAGACAAGAATGCAGCTTCCATGCTAATCAAGTCACAATCGTACTACTGTACGTACAAGCATTGCAATGGCACACGCGACTTACATTCATATCCACTTTTCATATGTTGTAAAATGAATTTTACAGCGTAAAGGCGCAGCCTGCAATCGCTTTATAACTCCATTCGTGGCAGATGAGACCTCCACTACTCCACTACAGAAGTCATGGAAGAAATGGGAGTAACTCACTCACTTTACTCCACCACACACCATCTGACGATTGGTGGATAGTGGCGGTGTGATGGGGATTTAATGCAACGTTTCCATTTGCTTTCATTTGCCGCACCGTGAGATCAAGATCGAGCCGCGGGCCTCTGGATTGCAAGCCCGGTGCGCGCGAACCATGACACCACGGCGACATGCCAATGAAATAAACTTATAGGAAGGAATTCAAAACCCAGGCCCGAGGCAGCTGCACTATTGCTAACGCCACAGTCGAGCTTGGTGTTTAGTTGTACAATCCGCGGCAGTCAAGTGTGTTTAATTATATTTAACTGAGATTACTGTGTATATGCACACGTGCAGTACATTTGATATCCACTGCTGGATGAAGGCTGGCCAACACCGAGTGAGTCATATGGGGTCATTTGACCATACTTCACCATGCGGTACATGTGAAGGTCGGGAGCAAAGATGTGGTAGCCTAAAAGTGAATTAGAACAATGAATTGCCCTCTCTGGTGCCCACAACCTAGCCCTGTAGAAGCCGATAACACCCGTTTTTACAGATGGTGGCCACTAACCTCATAATCCTGGCGATACTCTGCTTCGCGTCTGAGATTTCCGGGTGAATTGATCTTCGGCTGCGCATATATTAAGGCGTAAGTAATGCATGTAGGTGATGTTCTGAATATTGGGATTTAATATATAGCTATATTATATTATTTGGGTCTTTCGGTAAAGTCACGTAGAACAAAAATATTAACAACAAAACTACGACGTTTTGATTGCTTGTGTTGCGATCGAAACGTCGTAGTTTTCTGTAAAACAAATTTTGTTCTACGTGACTTTATCGAAAGACCCAATGAATATGAATTCCTGCAGTCACGAAAGCTTCAAGTCAAGATTTCGCTATATTATTGTACATATGTTCCAAATATGAATGCATTTTTGGAATAGGATTGAGATGGGACATTGCAATAAGCAATGCACATCAGGCAATATAAATTTTTCGAATTTTTCATTATTGAGGAGGCCCGGTAGCTCAAGGGGTCAGAGCAGTGAGCTGCCACTGCTGAGATCTTGGGTTTGAATCTGGGCAGCCATCCGTGATTAAGCTACATCCTCAATCCCATCATCTTTTTTTAGTTTTCACTTCATTTGACAAATTTCCATCATTTCTGAGATTTTAAAGTATCAGTTTGATTGCTTATTGATGGGCATTTCTCTGCAGCAGGACATGTGAGGAGGTGCACAGACCATTCTTGTGGATAGAGATTATTTGGATCTCAGATGTAGTCCTGCGATATCTACTTCTGTGGACCCATTCTCTAATATGAGGTAATGCACTGCTCTGCAAGAGCTAATATTGTATACTTTGTCCCATGACATGATGCCGTAAGCACAATTTAAATAATTTGAAAAAAGACCAGAAAAAACCTGTCAATTATCGTAATACTTGACTAACCCCTGATACAACTGAATTGCATTTTTATTAATTTGACAAAGAGTAAAGGTACTGCTATAAACTGTGTATGTAATAGGGGTCTAACGATTTGCACCCATCACGATTGATCGAATTGTCATCAGTGAAGGTTGTAATTTAAAAAAATATCTATTGAAATATTATTTTTGTTTTGGTTAATGTAGTGGCCTACAGTGGCTGGAAATGTCACCTGGACCCACTATGTGCAACACACTTAAAAAAAACATCTTAAAAAAAAATCTTACACATTCAATGTAAGCTGAAGTATCAATGTGAATTGATTCATTGGTGCACCACTGAAGCTCTAGAAAATATATAATTGGATGCATTTTACAATGTATGGAATGTTCTGCAATGATTCTGTGTGACTCTGCCATAATGGGATTTATTTTTAAATTAGTATGTGGCATTGTGCATATTAATGCACATTTGCAGTACTCAGAATTTCGTGTAAATATGTGATGACACAAAGGAATCAATATTTTTAGTGTTTCTGTCCCATTGTATAACAGTCCAATAATTGCATTCAATTGTTATTTTAACATGAGTGCTCTTGAAAATAATATCTGGAAACCCAGAAGCATTTGTTTAACAATGCTTCTGATGAGACTCAGAAGGTCAAAACCAGTACAGAGTGTGTTTGCAATATTGAGCTGAAAAGCCAGTAGGTTGATGGACGAAGAGAGTTGTGATTATATATGCTATTAATTAAATTACGAGAGAAATATATGAATAAGCGCGTACGCAAATATATACGAAAGTCGATTTGAGTTTTTTTTGCCTGCATTTTGGATGTTTTGCCAAATCCTCTTCAAGAAGTATTGTTGACTCACTCGCAGTGCTGTACTTGAGAATATCATATCTAAAATTTACACAATGACTCTTGTTGAACCATTCGTAATAGAATATAAATCTATTGTTTTATATTAGCAATTTTAGTTACTTTCTAAAAGTAATGGTTAATGTTTGATTTTAATGGTAACAGCAGTGGGAATCAAACATTGCAATATATTGCATTTCAATTATTTCACAATAAGAAAACAACTTTAAAATGTTCCGTGTTATAGGCTATACAGACCCACAGTGTGCGCACGCACACACAAACCGTTATATCACAATGATTAGTGCAATACACTTTAGATCCTAATGATCACACACCGGTGGTACAACAGCATCAGCACATTCGTCAATAGCACCGCCTTAAAAGGAAAAAAAAACAGGCGACATTTTAGGCAATGGTCCTTTATCATGACATATTATTTATTTTTAAGGTCACTGTGTTATTTACAAACATGTTTGAGTTTGTTGTTGTTGGTGGTTGTGGACCATTGGAAATGCAGCATCACCAAATCAATTGTTTCTTTTTTAAAGACAACAGCTGCAATACCGTGTGCTATGAAAATGGGCCATTGCTTGAATTGTTGCAAATATATATTTGTTTTCCTTTTAAGGGGGTGTAATAGGCAAATGAGTGCAGTAAGTTGTTAGAAAAAGTACAAAATGGGTTTTAATAGTCTTTTCTCAAAGTGTATTGAATGCGATAAAATTGTTGTAAAATTGCATGAAATTGTAATAAAAAAGCAATGCTTCTGGTTAACATACCTTAATGGTTTAATATTTTCCATTGGAACTTGTTCAGCACAGTGCGTTACACCAATTTTTTTTCAAATAACACAAACTTTAAAGCCTTTTGCAATCCACTACTGGATAAAGGTCTCCCGACGCTGTGTTGGTCTTGAGGATTGTTTGACTATACTTCACTACTCTGGTCAATGCGGGTTGGAAGTGAAGGATAGGAGTAACCAAGGACTATTTCAGACATCACTCGCCACTGATATTAGCCATGGCGTGGAATCGAGCTCGGATAACCAGGTTGATAATGCAATGCACTAATCGCAGCACCACCACTGCACCACAACCATATTTCCCCGGGAAATCATTGCAGCGTTATTGTCACGGTGTATTAGCAAGCATGCAGTCACACATCCGCACCCATTACCAGCTCTTTCAGCTTCCGTCCGTTCTTCTAGAGATGCAATACATATCCACAGCACAAGCCACACTCTGCGCAGGGCGATCATTTCTTACTGCCCTGCAAAACACGGAGGCACAGAGACAACCGGTTATGTCAACAAACGTGAACGATGCAATCAGCTTCAAGCACATGCAGAGGAGAGACATGGGTGTCGCCGTTGAGTGGTAGTTTGATTCATCTACGGCAAGGTAGAGGAGCTTCTTGCGCTCTGAATTGTGCCCCTGGCGAAACACAGCGAGACAGTGGCTGCATTCATTTGCACCTGCACTCTTCCAAGAAAACATTAGCATTCCGCATTTCGGTAACTATGCGAACATGATTGTTTACAAAGTCAAAATTGAGTAAAAGTGTAAACCTCGTTCAGACGAGCAGGCGGTGGTGGTGTGCGTGAATCACCATCGGCACTTTCTGAGTTAATCGTGAACACTCCATGCAGTTGTGGGGGAGGGGGAGATCAATTCACAGGACAACCACTGTTGACCTCCTACAAAATAGAACCAATTTTATTGACCCCAAAACGACACTGAGTAAAGTTGACCGGGAACTGTGACTTGTTCCAACGTGTTTTCTAACTGCTGAGTCAAGCGTTTGACGACCATAGAATGTATTTTTTTTAAAGCAATGACGTTGAGTACTATGCAACTTTGCCGATCTATTTTTTTATTTAGACCATAAGGAATTGATTCATTGGACGGATGCTACATCTGCTTCGGCTTGTTTATAAGTCTGCCCGTTTGGAATGTGTCAGGTAATCAGGGGCAGGAGTCTTGTAGCCCAGCAGTGCCCTTGAGTGACGCTCATACCGAACACAGATCGAACACGGATCCAACACGACGAGATTGATTTTCGGCCCTCTGTCAATCCACTGCTGGATGAAGGCTTCCCCACGCCAGGGATTGTTTTCACCATACTTCACCATGCTGGTCATTGCTGCTCGTTGAAGGGAGACCCAAAATCAGTTCTAGATGTCATTCGCCACTGATGTCAGCCGTGACTGGAATATAAAATTCGAATCTCCGGGTCTCACAGCAGAGTGCACGAGCCAACGCACCACCTCCCCACCCCTCCCCCAGTGCATGAATTCTCCACCTATTAGTTGCTCCTCATTGGTGCTAGGGAACATCGGAGACGTAGACCAGTGCATGGAAAATAGCGTGTGCATGTGTGGTAAAATCCTAAGGCCAGCCACCGCTGACTTCATCACGATTACAGCAAAGAGCAACCACCAAGGCAGTGAGCGTTGCACGCATGTTCATGGTTTTCGATCGTGAAGATGCCACATGCTGACCATATAAACCTTATGGCGGTACCCCAGGGACTACCATAGTGCCCCAGCTCTCGCATAATGTCCTTGATGCAGTCATTTTTAGTCTGTTGATGAGTCGGCGATGCGGCAATCGACTCATCTCGACGAGCTGTTGCACGATGCACTATTCAAAGTTGAATGTTTCGATAACGGATTTTTTATGCTAATGTTTGGCGATTGGTACCCCAGTCGCGGAGTTAAGTAACACCCCTGGAAAAAATAGTGTCCCAGAAATGAAATATTTAATTGCCTCGGCCCATTTTCTATTATTTGCTACCCCGGGGTACCGCCATAAGGATCATATGGTCGGGTCACTGGCACACACTGCACTGCTGTTCCACTGGATTTCCAGTGCCCGTGTATTGGACAGACGCACGTTATTGTTAGCATTCTCTCCCCGGATACACAGCACAAGGGCTGATACACTCGTAATGGTATAAGCTATTATTGTTTCTAGATTTGAAGCTTTCGTGACTGCAATGATTCATATTCTCAGGTTTTTTCGGTAAAGTCACGTAGGTAAAACATTAAAAGTAATGAAAGTAAAATAAAACAAAACAAAAATAAAAATGCCTCCGAAACGTCGCGAATTTTATTTTTATTTTTGTTTTGTTTTATTTTACTTTCATTACTTTTAATGTTTTACCTACGTGACTTTACCGAAAAAACCTGAGAATATGAGCTATTATTGTTATTGATTGAGGACGCTTTCACACATTGGTCGCAACACGAGGGGCTATTTGCATTTGACTCTGCTGATAATATGGACATTTTTCGTTCCCGCGCCGCCCCCCCCCCACTTCTGCATAGCACTCCAGGATCTTTACGGCAGAGCTGCTCAGCCAATTTTAACCATACTTGGGCAAGGAGAACACTTGTGCAATAATATAAAACTTTCTAACTTGCTGCTTCAAAAGCGACCATCTGGTCTTCAGTGCCGAGAAAAGGCATATAAAGTTGCAAAACATCGCCAAGCGTGCAATGGGACAGTTGCTCGCCACTTTTAAGCTCATCTTAAAATACTCCTCGTGGACGCACTGCAAACCGCCAGGACAAATAAGATGTAGGGCATCCCTGACATTAGATGAAATAAACAAGATTGTCTTACTTGCTGGCATTTCATAGGGATGCTGCGCAAGCTGCTTTGACCATGTGTAGGGCCATGAGTCGTGACATAAGAGCTCCAATTATAAATAATCTTTTCAGATTCAGGGAAGAAGAAATAGGTCAAGAACTTAATTATACATCAATTAGATTCAAGTGTATAGTACAATGATTGCAATATCACGTAATCCAGAAACATAAACTATACATATATTTGAATCACCATCCTAGAGCTTTGCACATTTAAAATACAAAAAAAATCCCACTAAAGAAATGCTATTTAGATTACACACTTTAGAGATGCATTGAGGCTTCCAAGTATATGCTTCGTGTGCACACAAACAGGCCTCTCCCTCCCTGGCTCCTTCCCTCCCTCCCCTCAGTAGAAATATGGCACGCTACGTTATGTTTTTTTTAAGTAGTTGCACTGTACAGTGGTTTTGCTGTTGTGGACATACCAACGGAAATATCACCATTCCCTGCTTTCTATATGAAATGATCTGGAGAGCTTTTATAAAGGGCAGTGTGAATAAAAAAAAGGACAGGTTGAAAGATCTTATTCAAGGCCGATGGATCCATAATCCCTCCATGATCAGTAAAATATGTACCACCTGGTGAGCCCCTGGCACAATAGTTGTCAACAACAATGGTTACTCAGCAATAAAAAACAGCAATGCCCACACTCACATTAAACATGGACATGTGTGTGTGTGCATGTTCCTGTGGGGAACGGTGGCACAATAGTTAGCATACTACGTTATGAACCATGCCACCCGAGTTCAATTCACGCCCTCGGCCAACATCAGAGATCAATATGTGAACCTGTCCTGGGCCTCCCGTAGGTCGACTCAGCCTTAAATGAGTACCTGATGCGGTGTGACAAAAAAATCAGCACTGGGAGACAAAGGCAGCTGGGCATGGTGCTGGCCAACCACCCCCTCGTGTGCCGCATCGGCCTTCGTAAGTGCTCTCTAACAGCACTTGACCCAACAGTCCTTTCAGGCTATATGGGCGTATTTGTGTGTGTTCATGTACAATTTGCATAGTGGTTTTATGGTGTTCATGGATTACCCTGTACTTAAATTTCAATGCCCCATGGTTCAATTCCAGGCCAGGTACATCACTGATAATTGGCATGTCAACCTTCTCTGAGCTGGCCATAAATAAACGGAGCCTAAAATGAGTACCGACTGTGATGTATCAACATCAAGATGAAGGCAACAATGAACGACGATCAGCTGTGGTTGTAGCTCCAACGCAATTAATTTGCCACAATTACCTCAAAAGGTGCTCGCTAACTCACTTGCCCCTATGGATACATTTAAACAACTCTATAAGTATGCAAGGTGGTATGCTATTTAATTCCCTTTACATTTGCAACGATTAAAGGACATTAAAACACCGCGTTTGCACCCATGTTACTTAAAGTAAAACAGTGCAGTTCTGGAATAAGTACTTACACTTAATTTGCGAGAAAAAAGTACGCGGGGAATGAAGAAATAGCAAAGCATGCTGCTGACCTGGAAATCAGTAAAGGATGACCGCAAATGCTACATCAGTGCAGGGAAGTATCAATGTAACCAAATCGCTCCTAAAATCGGAGCAAGCACCATCATGCACGGTAGGAACAGACATAATCTCTTCTATCTCTGCTGGCCAAGTCGTTTTACACGTTAATCACCACTGGTGGCACACTATTATACTTTCAAGCTGTTCGCTGTCTGTCACTTACTGCTGGAGGATTACTGCGGTTTAAAAGTAATATATAAACAGATATAACGACAATAAAAAGTTAAAGAAAAACTTCTGAAGAATCCTCTAAAAATGATGCCACCCAAACACACAATGCGGCCAAATATATTTGTAGCTTTCTTTGTAGCTGATGCAAACCTCATGCAAATAAGATGACACCCGTGTCTCACACACAATTGTCAACGCTGATTTTGGCGAGTGGAACACTCTTCCAGAAACAACATTTTTTTTTACAACTGATATGTAGGTTATCAGCAAATAACACATGTGCACGACATTATCACCACGACCACAGGAAAAAAAAAGCTATTGTGTAAAAAAAAATCAGACAGTACAACAATATTTACCACATGATTTTGACAAACGTTTGCATGCAAGCTATGGACAATAATACAACAGCACGTAAAAATGGCATGAAGACACAAACTTTACTTACTCCTACCAGTTAACTTTTAAACTCCGAGTACAGCCATGATGCTGGAGATAATTTAATGATGTTTACGGTTTTACTGCTTTGCATTCCAAATCTACACACGCTTACCAGCGGAATGCACTTTCACCATCACACGCGGCCGTTTAGGGAGAGATCGTTTGCAATGCTACACAACGGCCCTGCTTTTCTCTTCTCTTCTGCTCTTGCTTTCACCCTCTCTCTTTCCCCTTCCTGTGAGTACCCCCCCACCGCTCAGACACACACACAAAAACCCAAAGCAAAAGAAACTTTTTTTTGAGAAGTTGTGACGTTCGCCTACAGACACGCACACACACACCGATCCCCTCTCCGCCAATGAAAGGCAGCGCTCCAGGCATAAGTGCACACGAGAACAGACCCCTCGCCTCCTTTGCTCAACATCTGGACTTTGTCAGCAAAACGTTTGGCGAAACTTTAGTAAATTCATGACATGTGATTTACTCATGCTCACGTCTGCAGAGATGTTGTACAGTTTTTTTTATATCTGGTGCTTTCTGGGCATGGCTTATACAGGAGACATTTCACATTCTTTTATTCAATTGTTCTGAAGAGAAAGTAGTCTTTAAGGAACAAACACTGGCACGTGTATTTATTTCACACTTATTCTAATTGTATTTTGTCGTGAGACAAGTCTACCATTGGCTTCCCTTAAAAAAACATTCTGAAACTGGTTCAATTTGACCAATAATGGATTTAAAAAACATGAAATACAATTTGATCAACAAAAACACAATGCAAAATGAAATTGTATAATACAGATTTATTATATTATTATATAATATTATAATATTTCTTTTATTATTTTATTTTATTATGTTTTATTTTTATTATTTTATTACTTCCCTTCTACGTGACTTTACCGAAAGAACCAAGAAGATGTATAATACAGGTTTGTATCAATGTTGCAGCTTCCTACTATAAATGTTTCAGAGTACAAACAACTATCTGTTTTGCAAAGAAAAATATTAGCTGCTGCTGCCCAGTATTCAAAGCGTCCGTGTTATCAGGCATTAAAATACCAATGCAACAACCGCATGTGGTTGATGCCTATGCCCTGCTGGAACCAGGTTTGTATATTTGCACAACAAACAAACATGCACAGCTGCACGTGGAAAGGTTGGGATTTGAGACTTCACTTATAGGTCCAAGAGAGCCTGGGAAGCTTGTCGCAATTGGTGGTTGCTTTCTTGCGTGCACCTCCAAAGCTGTTTCTGTCAGTATCACGGGCTCCCAGATTGCCTTTTCATGGGCATGGGGCCCAAGATTGTGACCCAGGTGTCTATTTTGGAATTTTATTTTTGTACGGTTAGCACACTGGACTTGCAATGGTTAGTATACTTGATTTGCAATGGTTACCAGACTGGACTTGCAATCCAGACATTGCCAGTTCGATTTCCCGGCATGGCAGTTGAAAAAAAATGGACATGTTTCTTGACCCCGCTACTTCTGCACGCTGGGCAGTATACATGGGTACAACATAGTTAGGAAATTGGTAGGTCGCATGCGGTGGGGTAAAGTGTGGCTACTCGCATCCTCTTCCAAAATGTATGCCCATTGTGAAAGAGTAGACCAAACATACCCTTTAGAGTAGATAGTTGATATCCTTCCATCAGCAGTGGCATAAGCAAACCATTGGAGGGATACACCCTGCACTCCTTCGTTGCGTGGCTGATCAGGAAGGGAGGTGACACCCGAGAAAAATGTGCCTGTTTACTGATCACAAGAATGCAGTTTTGACTGTTTTGCCTGGCTTGTTCATGTTATTGCGAGTGTTGATGAATGCCTGTAACCCACTTTGAAGGTGCTGTTGATGGATCGCAGTACAGTATACAGATATCACCATGTGCATGACTCCCGAATCTGTTACAGGGTACAGGCTAGCCCACCAGATGGCAGTAAAGCAAATTGGTTTCTGATTGCTCGCCGGTGGTTTCTCAGGAACGGAAGAAGCTCTCAGCAGGTGCAGCGAATCGTCGGACATGTTGTCTAAAACGTCGGACATCACGCTGACCAATTTGACCGGATGACACAAGGGAGATAGCTATACAGCGCAACTGCGAAACCCTGTGCACTGGTTTCTGATCAATATGTTGAGGTGTATTAGAGCGATCCTGCCATATGTGTTGTCTCCAGGTGTTGTAGTTTTTTTTATACGGACTAGACAACCCAATGCAGGATTTTTTATGAAAAAGCCTCAACGCTTAATGAGAGTTGACTTTATAACAAAAAAAATGATTGTTGTGTCAATGCTGCTTCCAGGCTTTGTTCGACTGATCTGACACACAGAATTAACCACAATTTTGTAGTTTTAAAAATAACTATTTTAATTTGCGAAGGATATTCGCGTTCAAGCCCAACATCCGAGAGACATTATACGTTATTTTACATATTATGTGAGCATTGTGTGAACGTAACTTTTTTTAAGTAAAAAAAATATCTCAGTCTATAATGTGAAACTTTTAAAAGTCACGTCCAAAGGGCAATTGCACTCTCTGCATGCAATATGCAAATGTTGAATAAATTATATGTCTTGAGGCATTCATGTGACAAATAGATTCTTACGTTTTATGAGTTTTGGTACAAGTGAGGTTTTGGAAAGCGAAAATGTAAGAAAATGTAGATCTGTCTCCGCCCAACAAAAAGCAAACATACAAAACATACCAATTAAACAATTTCTGACAAGATTTGGCAACCCATTGTCAGAATAGAGGGAACGTAATGGCTAAACATAGAAAATTTGAATAAAACAAATAAATCCACAGATAAATGGATTTGTTAAATCTCCAAGATTAAATACTGCAACTTTTAATCCATTGACGAATGGGCCTTCTCAATCAATGCCTTTCAATAGTTTTTGTTTAATCTCTAGGATTTGTTAATCTGTGACGTGTAATTCCATCCATTGATCTACAGGATTTATTAAATATTCATGTTTTGCAGCAAATAAATCAAATGGAAATGGGCAGCATGCATCACGAGAACGACTGAGGAGAGACAAAACTAACGACGGAGCGGAGACCGAGAGGAAGCTGGACAGAGAGCACCGACTTAAAGGAAGGAATGGACGCGAATGGGGGATGTGCTTGCCCTGCAGCGGGAAGTTACTGACTGACGACAACAACAATATAGTGAATTTCTGCAGTCACAAAAGCTTTAAGTCAAGATTTAACAACAATATCATTCTGGTAATTAAGTATTGCAACCTTGAATGGGTTTCAACTTCACAACGTCTCATCAGCAGGGTGTGGCATTTAAACACGGTTGGGTATCCCAATGTTATGGACAAGAGCCATGCTCTCTGACTCCTGTCTCTAATTTGAGTAAAGCAATAGCGACTAACGACTGATTCAGTACTCGGAGCGCCATACTTTTCTTTAATGCAAGGTTATACATAACATGAAGCGTTAATCATCCATCAATTAATGGTCAGTCTCAGTTTGCGACATTTCGGGGTTCAGAAGCAGCAAGCTTCGGCATCGTTTTGTCTACGGCATGGAATGGATGCAAGATGAATGCATCGCTGCTTGATGGATATTACCAACAATATATGTGATTTGAGGCTCGGGAAACCGCACCATCTTTGTTGATGAGCCAGATGGTGCACACGTTGTACATTCAGGGTTTGTGTGCAGCCCCTAATATAATGGTTATGATTGATCTAATGCATTGAAATGTAAAACAGTTCCCCCTGTTGGTTCTACTTAGCTTTTTTATATACATTAAATCAAAACGGGAGTTCTCAACTAGCCGGTCAGTGCAACTGTTAAGGGTCTGCAGCTCTCAATCAGAAGGTTATTCACTCAAATCTAAAGAAGCAGTCGATCCAGCCCTTCATCCATCTGGAAGTAAATAAAAAAGACGACCACTTTAAAGGAAGTCAATAAGAATGTGGATTTAGACCTCGGGGTTTTTTCCAACTGCTGCAGTTGAAGCACTGGGTCAGTTTTTAAAAATTCCTCACCTGTGTCCACCCAGCAGTTGAATTGGTTACACCACGGTTGATTGGAAAATCATGTGTCATGGGGTAAAGTGTGGGCACTTCCACTTCTCCCAAGATGTCTTACCAGCAAGAAAGATAAGTCCAAAATACCCTCCAAAGGAGGCCCTCTGGAGCTCTCTATAGTGTGGAGGCCCTTTTGCTAGTAGTGGCATAGAAAATAGTTACAGGGCTGCACCTTTACCTTTAAACAGAAGATGGATACCAACCAATGCCCATTCGAGCAGGAACCTTAAATTTGAGGAATGGAAAGCATTTCACAGGAAAGTATAAGAAGGTTTGATACGATTTAATTCTCGAAAATAATTAATGAAGACAAACTACTGAAGAAGCATTACTTTACACAAGCACGTTGCTACATTCTTGGCGATTTAGCAATACATATACATTGAAAAGTCAAATAGTCTCTACTCAAATGAGCACGGGATAGTGCCCACCTCCTTTGCCAGCAGTGGAAATTCCACATTCTAGCGACCAGTCTCGACATATGATCGCTGCTGCTGTCGTTCTACAGTGATAACCTTCATTTGAAGCTTTCGTGACTGCAGAAATCCATACTCTTCGGTTCTTTCGGTAAAGTCACGTAGGTATAAAATAAAATAAATCACGACGTTTCGGGCGCACCAAAAGCGTCATCATCAGCAGGCCATGCTTTCCCACCTGATGATGGATGCTTGTGTTGCGCCCGAACCGTCGTGGTTGATTTTATTTTATGCCTACGTGACTTTACCAAAAGAACCAAAGAGTATAGTGATACTCTTGTTTGGCCGATGGAGGGATAAAAAGCAATTTCTTGCCAACATTTTCTAAAAACTTAATTCGTTGTAAAAGTTAATACCTGCTTTAACTGATGGCTCTGGTGGGGTATGCTTGAAGGGTTGGTGGATCTGCGTGCAACACTCACCTGCAGGACAAGCAAGCTTTTGAATGATGCAGTGCAGAAAGTAGGTTTATGAAAGAGTAGCTGCGTGAATACGTTTTTCTATTATCCCATCGTATGTGAAAATTGCATCCAAGCAAAAAGTTATAAATATCATCCAACCCATATTAATTATAATATGTTGCAGCAACTATTCATTATTATGATAATTGGTTTTTTACCCTTCTATCTGGCAACAAAACTGACACCTTTTTTTACAAGGAGTCATGTTTGCATAGACCACAATACCTGCAGTCATAATGAAAAAAAAACATAACTCTGATAATGTGCATTGTCCTTGAAGTTGATTGGTCCACACCCGAGACAGCTTTCCTTAGAGCCTCGTCTCACATGGGTTGGACTCTAAGGAAAGCTGTCTCGGGTGTGGACCAATCAACTTCAAGGACAATGCACATTATCAGAGTTATGTTTTTTTTTTGCATTATGACTGCAGGTATTGTGGTCTATGCAAACATGACTCCTTGTAAAAAAGGTGTCAGTTTTGTTGCCAGATAGAAGGGTAAAAAAACAATTATCATATTTTTTACTGGCAAATGAGGTTCCAATGGTATTCATTATTATGTTAGTCGATGCATCAATGTGTGTCATGCATGACATTCATGATGTATATGTAAATACAGGTAAATAACGTGTAGGAATGGTTTATTTTTTTACATTTTCTTGTTACAAAATCTTTCATAAACTTGCCATATCATTATAATTGCAACGTGAGCTCGCACAACTGGTTGGAGATACTCCATGCGATGTTCAAAAGAGAACACGTGATTTTACAGTCCCTTTGTAAATCCACTGCTTACTGGTGGTCACCCCATTCCCATGACGGCTACGGGGATTATTTAACCATACTTCGTCACACTAAGTCGTTCAGATTGGTGAAGGTCGTGGGGCTTTGTGGGCCCTGGACTTATTCGGATATTTCTCGGCACTGATGTTAGCCATGGCCGGGAATTGAACTCAGGTCGTCATGTTCGCAAAAGGTACAATATGTATTAGACTAGAGTGTGGGTATATGACAAGCAATTCATGAGGAAATTGTAAAGAATGTAATTATAGTTATTATTGGATTCTGTCTCAGTGAGTGCAAGATAATTCGGTAGTTTTGCTTTTATATATTTATATATATACAGCCATAATCCTATTATCTCCTTTTTTTATAGAGGCATGCCGAACAAGTTGTCGCGGAAATCCCATTCACAATTTGCGTGCGCTTGTGCGAAAACACGGCGTCCTCATTGTTTGCAATGTGTGCGGAAATCCCATGCACAATTCGCGTGCGCTTCATCGTTTGCAAGGTTTTCTTCGCAGCCGCAATTGAAATGTGGTTCGGCACGGTCAACCTGTCCCTGCGCGTGGCGTTTGCGCTTGGCAAAACTGTCCCCACTACTCACCACAATTGTTTTAGAATCCAATTGAATCCCGAGGCATTCGCACATTTACACCCACCGCTGCATCGTTGGCACGACAACAAAAAACTGGGAAGAGTGTTTCTGTTTATATTTAATGTATTTTTACCGAAAAAAAACAAAGAGTATGGATCCTGGCAGTCACGAAAACTTCAAATCTAGAATTGTTTCTGTTTTGCTTAATTCGGACAAACAGCTGGCCTATAACCCTGTTATTGCTTCCCCCAACTATATTGCCTTAAATTGCCCCATTGAAATCGCGTGATGGCGAACGCACAATCTCACGAGCGATGATGGCTCGGTGCTCTCACACGGGGATTGAAAGCACCCCCAGCGAGCCACGTGGCCACCTCGACCCGGGTAGTTCGTGACTGATGGTCGCGCAATCATTCCAGGGATCGTGCAACCATATTTTATTTTCATTAAAGGTGTGTCAACACCACCCTCCCCCTTCCCCACCTCCGGCTTGGGAGGTCAAACTTAACAATTATACTTTCGCTCAAAGTTGCCGCATTGTGGCGGAGAATACGAAAAGTAGTTCAACACGTAGGCTTTCGCGACCAACATTATCCATTATCCATAATAAAGGTTGTTGGGTTAGATCGCGTAAATATAAATGTGTCGTTAAACCCACCACCACCTGACACAGCCAATATTTGTCACGTGAACAAAATCGTTACTAATTGGATGTGTCGGGTGGTGGCGAGCTTGACGGCACATTTATATTTCGGCGATCTAACCCAAAAAAACGATTTTATGGGGAATACACAGAGCGGCACGTATCCAACGGGCTCCTCGTTTCTCTCCTCCTGCGTACCTTTCAGAATGAGTAATTCCATTCACGGCGTGGGACCCTCGCAGGGAGGAGTAAAAACGGAATTTGCAGGTCAGCATGCGAATAAAAGGCAGAGCATTTTTTTTTTACTTGCAAATCTACTTGCACCTGGAACGTCCTTTGAGTTGTGCAAAGCTGAGGAGAAAACATGTTCACATTTTGTACTGGAGATGTACGTATGTTGAACTTATTTCACACTCTACGTAGCCAACCGTGCTAATCTGAGGTATGTAGATGAAGTGGTCTCAAGGACCAAAGAAAAGCATGTATTATGGTCCGAATGTATGGTGGGACAAACATGAACTTTACCTGTGTGTATAACCAACACGACCCATACACTGATGTCAATGGTGGTTCATGTTAACATTTATGGTGCCGAAAGCCATGGTAATCAATGTCAAAACAAGTTCATGTTATTTGTGAATTGGACATTTTGCAGTTAAAAAATCTAAACATTTGTAAAAGTAATCATTAAATACGTAGTTTGCATTTCAGAAATTAATATTTTAATATATATTTCTGAAAACAATTACAGCAGCAGATACGTTTACATAGCAGACAATGTTTTCACTAAGTCCATGTAACATTGGTCAACAAGTCTCACAAATGAAAAAGCCAAAGATCCCCCGTATAGCCTTAACAGACTGTTGGGGCAAGTGCTGTTAGCGAGCACCAATGAAAGTCGGCACGGCACACGAGGGGGTCGGTGACCAGCACCACGCCTGGCTTCCTTTGTCTTCTCAGTAGCGATGTTAACATATCACACCAGCTACTCATTTGAGGCTGAGTCGACTTACGGAAGGCCCAGAGACCGGTTCAAATAATTGTCACTGGTGTTAGCTGTCAGGGTTTGTAGCGCAGTGCGCTAACCGCTATACTACCGCTCATGTGTTTCACACACGCACACATACACGTTAAACTAATCTCGTGTGAACGCTAAACAAACATTTAAAATAAGCAAAGTCAAGTCAATAAACAGTCAATTTAAACGTGACGCACATTCGATTTTTCTGTGGCATGAGCGCACTGTGCTAATGCACCAAAACAATCACGTTATCAATTTAGCGCGCGGTTTTCTGCAGCTCTTAGGATTCGTTTTCAGATGCTTCCACTGGCTAGAGATTAATTTGCATGATCGCCGTTCTTTTCGACAAGCTGTGCTTTTGATGACGCCTCCAACAGTTTCTTTGCATTGCTGAGGACTCTTTCTGTGCGCTTAGATGACCCAGGTTTCCCTTCGAAGTGGGTGTGATTCTCAATTATATTCCCGACTGATTTGAATCGATTGGCCTTTGGCAGGTTAGTGGCGGCATTCACTTGCTGCACGGAGGCTCTCGTCGCTTCAGAAACCTGTCTGAGACCCGCTCGCTCTATCTCCGATTTGCAACGAGATGGGGATGCGTCAGATATATGCGCACCCTCGCGGGGTGCGGCTGCGTTATTTACGCAAACTTTTACGTTCTTCCGTGGTTCCCGAAATCTAATTTCACGCGCTGTTTTACCGCCCGGCGAAAACTCAGGCCCCGACTTCTGCGGGAGAAAGTGACTTTTGCTCGCTGGCATCAATTCGGCGCCGAGGCAACGCTTGTTTTGAAAAATCGTCTCTTCCTTTGGGACAACCAACAAGGCCTTTTCTTTACGTTTCATTTCTTCCATCGTGTCCAAAACTAATGGAGCCAGAGTCCTTCGCTGTGCATGGAATGCTTTTGACAAGTCGCTCCCGGGCATGTGATTCCCCGGTCGAGAAACGTCGACCTTGTATCCGACAGCAATTTTTTCAAGCTGGGACTTTTTCACGTCATCTGGGAGGTCCAGTGGAGCCAGCTTTACGGGCTTTCGTATAAACTTCTCATCACTGTGGTCTTTCTCCTTCCTGATAGGCTTTTCAATGTCAGGTCTGTCAATAGTCTCTGTTATTGTAACAATTGGGGGCGGCACAAGATTTCGCTTTGATAAACCTCTGCAGTCCTCCTGATTGCTTCTTTCGGTTTGGGATTTCTTTGCAGCTGCGACAGTAAAAGGGGGCTTTTGTTTAGGGTTCGGTAAGGACAATAAGGCGTCTTCATTCATTTGGGACGCTCTAGGCATTTCCTTCTGAAACAAAATCACACAAGTTGAAGGTTATTATTATCATTGCACACTTGCATCCAGTCGCCTCATTCACTCCACCACTGGCTAACATGCACAGGCATGCACGCACACATACGTTTATAATGTGCGAAAAGGAAACAGGCTGCTTCAAATTTGAAAGTGATTTTTTTTAAGCGAGAACCAACGATTAAATGAAGGGAGCATTTTTTCTGAGAGCAACATCAATAAAGCTTGTCATCTTCATTTCATTTGGCCATCATCACCATTATTGCAAGCCAAGTCAGCCCCCATTATGGCAGAGCCACGTGTCTCCTCCTCCAATAAACTTTTCAAAGTTCCAGTCACTTTTGCCAAGAAGCTTGGCTCGAGATGCCAACATAATCAACACAAGCAGCCAACACCACGAACAAAGTTTAAAGCATTTTTAAATAGCAGCACTACTTACCGAGGTGTTTAACTGTTGGCTCACGATGTCTCATTTAGTCTGATTGAAATGGTTTATGATTAAATATTGTGTACAAAGTATTTTACAATCGTTTTGCTGGTGTTTCTTTTGGTAATAATGTGCTGTTTTTTATTAATATATATTAAGTAAAATGTTGCTTACATTATATTTAGGTCATTTATTTCCTTCAGATTATGACCAATAGTAAGAATTTAGGAGATTCAAATGACATGTTTTGTTGTTGCTGCTCAATGACCTTCACATTCTTTTGACGAAGGGCAATCAACCAATATGTTGAGGTGTTTTTTTTCACTCGGTGACAGAAGATTAATTATTATTTCCAAGCAACCTTTTACCCATTGAATACTTATTTCATAAACCAAGTCAAAAGTAAAAATGTCTCGTCACTCAAAATATTGATGTAGCCTTAATCTTTGTTGGTGGACCTGAGCCAATTGTGGAAATTCCACATTGTGGAGACCAATGATTTTACAGAATGACCAATGATGACATCCTACAGAAGTGGTAGATATTTTATCAACCCAAGAACAATGATGGGCTGATTCCACCCCTCAACAGGAATTGAACTCATATATTTATGACGTTGGTCTTTATTTTTATAAGTATGTTTTATGATTGGAATTGGTGCTTGTTATTGAATTATGCACGACCAATTTTTTTAGCTTATTTTAGCCATGGTCCTTATTATAAATAAGTATTGTAATAAGGATCACGCTCCCTATTATAAATACACAGCATCTAGAGGGGCCATGTAGACCTAATTTTAATGTAGGCCCTTCTTGGGCCTACATGTATATTGTTGTGTTTTACAAATTTTATTTAAAAAAAGGTCACGACCTCTGTTTGAAAATAAAGTGTCCATCCACTCAGCTCTTAAATTTTTGTACAGTCGTGGACAAAGGTGATATTTAGTACGTGGAGGTGAGCTTGCTTCATCCAAGCTGACAGTGAATCCCCTTGCTTAAGATTATATTTTCATGTTTTTAAGCTCTGCTTCACACTGCCAGCTATTTTTTTCTGGATGCTACCAAGTGTCATTCATTATAACAAATAATACAAAAGAAGCACAGTAACCAACAATATCGGGAAAGAATGTCACTTTACACGCAATATTAATACATATTTGGGTAGAAATGTATTGGGGGTTCAAAGGTACGTTGCATGTTCTTTGTAGTTATTTCATGGATACTTTCGTATTCGTTGTTGCCATTATGGTTATTTTATCCACGAATTAATAAATCAGGAACTGGCAACGCACAATCTTTAGCTTGTTAGCCAGTATTCCTCTGGTACTCTTGACGAAATGCCTGCAGCATTTGAATGATGTTACAGCCGTGTAAAGCTTCCGTGGTAATGAGCCAAATGGCAAGGTTCATCTTGATGCGTGGGAAGCCATAGCATTCGCTTACAGAGCGCATCGTGGTTCCAGTCAAGCGAATGCTTGTAAATCCGCAGACACAACAACAGGCTCGATGTTGAAAACGACCTACTTATCACCATCGTCAAGCAAACAAAAAACAGTATGAGACTTGAATTCATACAGAAAAGCCTCTTTAGTTTCGATGCTTTTTTTTCCAGGAGGGATTTATTTGGGATTTTAAGCCAAATTGATATTGAGCATTTCGTTATTTGCGCAAGGAAACTAGCGAACCCGAATACAATCAAGCAATTAATTATTAAATTAATAAAATTCATGTTTGTATGTAACGCAAGGCAAAGGTGCAGACCTGCAGTGTCTGCTGGCGGAATGATCTTCAAGCCCTGTCGGTGATGCAGAACGTGGCCTACCTCGCCCACTCTTATCGGACGTCTTGGAAGATGTGGCGGTACCCACACTTTACCCCACCGCACACGACCTGCTGATCAACTCACTGTGGTGTATATTTATACTGCATGTAAGGCTTACACTATAATAATATCGCTCACAATTCCATATGCGGTAAATGGATCAGCAACCTATTTTCTCTACTGCCAACTTGTACTGGAGGTAGGTTTACCATGTCTAAGATGATGCCTAACACGGGCTACTGACCCAAAATGATGCACCTTCATATCCACACTAAATATTTAATCATGAACACTGCCATATTACCATAGACATCTGTATCTGTATTCTATTTTAAAAAAATAATTAATGACAAAAAACATGGTGGGTGGTTTTGATTTGTGCACGTGCACCAGTGCAAGCAGAGTCACTTAAGCTTATGATGAAATGTTTGAAAATATTTTTACTTAGAAATTATTGTTATATATTAAAACTATTACTATATGTGCTCTAGTGGTATCTAAATTAATTGATTTTTTTACTTATACCACCTAGTCCATAACGGTGCCTTGTGCGTGTTGAACTTTTTTCGCACGGTATGTGGCCAACCGTGATAATCGGAGGTGCAGTGCCCAATAAACCCTCCACACATCGGTTATGCACTGGGCTGTAGGAAGAGATATTGACTTCTGCATGGACGCACCGCCCAGTCCTTGATTATATTGTGCCTGACCTCAGTAAGTCTCTAATGAGATACCTGGAGTAAATAAGGAAACAGGACTGTGTATAATGATGTTGTCGTTGCAATGCAGGTAATAGATTATTTTTTTATGCATTTTGTACAGCAACTGCAAAAGTCAAGCGCTGGGCATAGAACATATGATCCAAGAGAACCAATGTCTTCCCAGTTTGTACAAACACCCCAATATAGGACCGCAGATCTTGGGCAATTGTTGGCGCTGGTCCTGGCTGCCTTCCCGCTTGTCTGTGATTTCCTGCACCTCTGAAGCATTTTTTTTTATCTCGCTGTAGATGCAAATTAAAGTGTCAATGTTACAAATTTGAAGTCTACTTAAGCTTCGGCGGCTATGTAAAAAAAAGATAGAACAGTGGGTTTACAGATTCAACATAATATCTGTAATCGATGTCTTTCACACTTAACAAAAATCATTGACTAAGCGTCTGCATCAAAGTTTTTTTTATAGATAATGTGGCATGGAAGGTACTAACTCAATCCTGAAAAATAAGGAATGCTAAATTATGTTTGTTAAGCTATTTACACGACTAGATACCAAACTATATTAAATGTTACATTCGAAAATAAGATACAATACATTAAACAAGACAAACAATAAAAAAATGCATGTTTTCCCTCATGTAATTTTACTTATTATCGTTCTATTTAAATATAAAAATCCCAAAATACATGCATTACAATAGGTCAACAATTTAAGGTCAGAGATACAGGGGGCTGGGGTTGAGACAAGCAAAGAGGCAGAGACTGTAAGTACACGCATGCAGAATGACCAAGCAGCTGACCCCCATGAATTTAGCAGTCTTTTGTCTGAGAGGAAGAACAATTTAATGGTAAAAGTTCCAAATTGAAAGGGGATCTTTTTGACATATAAAAATCATGTTGAACGTTCACCCCAAAAAACCTGTATTTTAATACATTGTACTCAGTATCACAGTGGTGCAAAAACATCCAACAATATTAAATAAGACTGGATTATGAATACAGCCCTATGCGAAAATAGTCAAGGGACTTACTGTGCCATCATGCGGTCTTGCGCAAGTCACCTGTTGTGTTCTTTTCATCGCTGTCACAAACAACACGGGCCTGCCAGAAGCAGGCCGTCGCATTCATTCGACAAACCCCCGAGGTTTCCGTGCAGTGCCCATTTAAATGCCCCAATGTAATGCGATTATAAGTTTAACTAGGATTTGCAAGCACGTGACCGCGTAAGCGTGGGATTTGCTGTACCAGTAGTAACTACCCGCATTGTCGCTAAGAGAAATTACAAAGATGTGTCTTTGACATGCCCTTTTGAGGAAAATGTCAGTATTACTTATAAAGAATAAGATAACATTGTAAAAAAACACTAATTTTCATACCATAGTTCGTCTATGCTACAGTTATTTTATTTTGTTCTGAGGGAAGCAGTGGTGCAGTGGTTAGCATACTTCGCTGTGGACATCATAATCTTAGTTCGATTCCTGACCATGACTAACATCAGTGGCGAGTAGTTACTGAACCTCTCCTGCAGTCCTGCTCCATCTCCCTTCATACATCTGCAATGACCAGCGGTGAAGTATGGTCACATAACCTCTCATAACCAACATAGCATGGGCAGGTTTTTATCTAGCAGTGGATTGACAAAGGATTGTACATTATCATTGTAACTAGAATATGTGTTATTTCATTAAATCCTTAACCTTCAATAGATTTATACTTTGTCTGCGTGTGTGTATTTCATATGTGTGGAGTGGTCACGCAGTGGTCAGCGCGCTGCGCTATGAACCCCGTGACACAAGTTTAATTCCTGCTTACAGCCACCAGCATCAGCGACGTTTATTTCAACCAGTCCTGGGCCTCCCCCAGGTCGACTCAGCCTTAAATGAGTACCTTGTGCGGTGTGTAAACATCGCCACTCAGGAGACAAAGGTGGTACTGACCGCCCACCATCTCGTGTGCCATACTGGCCTTCAAAGGTGCTCACTAACTGCACTTGCCCCAAAGGTCTGCCAAGGCAATTAAAAGGAAACCTTTGTCTTGTATTTCATGTCGGTAGCCACATTTTTCCATCCTCTCGTGAGCTGTATTTAACATGCACAGCCTGCCTCCTTTACACACGCAGATTGCATTGACTGACACACCACCCATGACCCACAATTAGTTCTGTTAAAAAATCTGCAGAGGAACAAGTTATCTTTAATTAAACTCGACTGCTTTTCCTCATTCCACATCAATAACATTTAATTTTCTTTTCTTAAAACAGACAACCAATCGTTCTGTGGTGTATGTTACTGATCACGGCATTGTTGTGGCTTAACTTGCCCGATTACGTTTGTGAGCGTACAGAGAATGCGTGGAATGAAAGATAAAAACGCGCTATGTGGGAGTGACAATGCAAAGTTACTTGAGATGCTGCGGTTAAATATTAATCCCAGTAAATGCTTCAGTTGGAGCCTGGAGTTGAGAAGAGGCGTTTAATAATGCAGTTGCAACGATACTCAGTGTGCATGTTCTTGCAGCGTATTTACAGAGTTAAGGCAACAGAGGGCAACACAAGCGTATGTTTCTTTAAAGGAAAATGGATAACCATAATCAGAACAAATAAACATACAAGTCCGGGTATGCAGAATAGATGTATATTCTGTTATATACTGGGACAGTGGTTAGGAGCACTTGGGATACAATCAGGATATTGCAGACTCAAATCAAGGTCAGGGAGTCGGCTCAACCTACTAAGCCCTTAGGGTGAGTATCTCTTAGTGGGTCTGATTTATTCTGGTCCTCGCCATGGGAATGTAGAATGTTCACCACTGGCTGCAGGTCACCCACCCATGCGGATGGATGTCTTACATTATGATACTGTTTAGAGCGGTACGATCCCTCGGTTTATTTGGGGGGGGGGGGGGATTAAACAGTGCACAGTGATATTGATTTGATAAAAATTGGAAACAAATTGTGGAACTGCAGCCAAAGGGGTGAATGCACCCAAGGGCATGACCACCGATGGGAATGAAGCGACGAGATCAGTTAATTTGAGCGAGCGAGGCGTATTGTGGCATCGCAGGACCAAGAGGGTCGGTGAGACCGTGGGGGTGCCTGCATCAAGCAGTGGATAGACGATCTTCTTGGTTCTTTCGGTAAAGACCTTTCGGCCACAACGCAAGCAGCTGCGACGTTTCGACCACAACGCAAGCAGCTGCTTACGTTGTGGCCGAAACCTCGTGAGAATTATTTTATTATGTTTTATTTTTATTATTTTATTTTTTATTATTTCCATTCTACGTGACTTTACCGAAAGAACCAAGAAGATGAATTCCTGCAGTCACGAAAGCTTTAAATCGAAATTTGGATAGACGATGTTTGATGACGATGAGGAGGATGATATGAATATGCGTGTTATACACAGTTGTTAAAACAATCGGTAACATTTTAACTGCGCAATGTCTTGTTCACGCCACTGCTGGAAGAAGGGCCTCTCCACTAGAGGGAGCGCTAGCGAGTCCCCTCTGGAGGAGATTTGGCCTACTCTTCTACGCTGGCCAGAAGTCTTGGAAGAGGTGGGAGTAACTTACACTTCACTCCATCACACACGACCTGACGATCTGTTGTGCACCCATACATACTGCTGGGTGGGACAGAGGCGTTGAGATGAAGAAACCTGTGCCACTGTTACAGCTCGACGATCAAACCGGTGACCTCTGCATTGCAGGTCCGTGTGCTATTATTGAAGATGCAACTCAGAGTGCACGATAACTATTATCTAAAAGCAAGCTACTTCGTCGAAAAATGTAGGTTTCTGTTACAGACAAGAGGGTTTCGATGCACATCTGAGTGTCTCAGTTGCAACACGATTGACGCAGGCCGACTGCCAGTGCACACGGTGCTTTGACAGGACGCGACAATTGTGATGCTAGACGAGAGCACCGCATTCCGACAAATGGGCAAGGGGCACCACAGACCTTGTCACAATGAAGCCCATCAAGGGGTAAAACAAATAAATCGTTATCCATCCATAAAGACATCGTCCAAGTTGAAGGTGCATGACATGTACGCAATGGGGAGAGCACACGAGGATCTGCCAAGAGTCGTCGCGTTGCTTTTTGTGTCACTTTACACCGTCTCGCGAGCAAAAATGTTCACGGTGAATTTTTGTTGGGAAGTTGAGACGAGATGCATCCTTTGCAAGACTCTTTTTTTAGGAGGATCGTGAATTTAGATGTTTGGTCAACACGATTATTTTTCTTGACTTCAAGCTTTCGTGATTGCAAGAATTCATATTCTTTGGGTCTTTCTACATGGCATTACCGAAAGACCCAAAGAATACGATTATTTCTGTATATATTCATATGAAGGAAGAAAACAAAATACATAGTAAACTAAAATAAAAAAAAAACTCGCGTTTGAATGACGAATACTCAAAGATTTGCACGGACAGGTCACAAACTGTACTGCCATCTCCTAGCCACTTCACGGTTCAGCGATTTTGGAAGGCTCACTTGCATTCTGACCTCCATCTCCAAAGTGCTGAATTGCAGTTGCGCACCGCTGCCTGTTGCCTGAATTCAGTATAAAAGGTAAAGGTGCAGCCCTGCAATGTTTTGCTCACAGTTCATGTTAGTTGAAAGGTCTAAACTAGAGGGAGCTCCGAACATGATATTTTTGACCAACTAGTCCACACTGGCCAGATGTTTTTGAATAAATGTGAGTCGTATCTGTAAATAATGAGAAAACCACACCATCACAAAATAAAACGTGCAGGCCGTAAAACCATACGTTTCAAACGAGCAAGCAGAAATGTATACACGAAGCAAAAACCATCAGCATAAAGAACTGCACTGTTGTCCTCTTGTCTACGATTAACATCAAAATATGTTTGAGCAAATGCGACTCGCTGATAGGCATCGGTGAGACAAAGACGCCTGTAGACGCGTTTCATTCTCATTGGGACTCATCAGTGCAGCATAGTCACCAATGCTCAACGCAGCAACGTCTGCCTCTGTGCACTATACATGTGGAATTCCAACTTCTACAATTTGGGGCCCATTATCTGTGTCCAATTCCAACAATAATAACGTCTGCAAATGACAAGACACTGAAATTCAAAATCGGTCCGGATTATGGTAATATTAAACTATTGCTACAATACATGGCCGTGTAGCTGATTAAATGTGTGCAAAAAAACGCTTCATAGGAGGAAAAATAGATGTGGGATGGAGGCGAGTTGTCAGCTTATTTGGTTTGTCATTCTCCACAATGACACTCGTGATTACCGTATTTCGTGTAATGTATCAAATAATTTCGCTTTGAACTAGGACCCATGTCGAACAGAGAGGATCCATGCCAATGTCTCATTTGCTGACGAGACAATCGTTCGCCGTCAGTACGTTTCTTTAGATTTTACGTTGAAGTCTTTGACATTTTAAAGTGAATCTCAAAAATCTTAAACATGATCTGATGTGACCTGCGCACATTTTTCAGAAGCTCGCCAAGTTTTAATTACTGGTTGCGAAGATGTTTTTTTCTCTTCTTTTTCTCATTTTAAACTGATAATTGCTGTCATTGCAGTGGCAGTATGCCCATGCTCGTTGCGCTGAGCGCATGCACATTGCTGCCTTTCTGCTCGGCACGCCTGGCACTGATCACCCCCCGCCCCGCGCAGCTAGCGGAGGACTGTCGCTCGCCACCATTATGCGAGTCGCACTTTCTCTCACCTTTTTTTTCTGTCGCCCCTAATGGAAATGCTTAGATTTCAAGTAAAGAACTGCGCGTGAGAGCAATTTTGAATGTTCACGTATGGCAAATAGAAGTCCAAAGATTGTTTGTTTGTTATAATCGTTATATTTGAAGGCCATATGTGGACGCTATATATATATGCACACATAAACCGAATATAGGAACATCTCTCTGCAGAAGAAACTTAACATGTATGGAAATGGGAAATTAAATTGTATATTTTTTACCAAGCGAGTGCGATTGTTATCAAGGCTTTATTTTCAGAAACATAGTTGTTTATCTCAGTTCGTTTTGGAATTAAAGGATTTGGCATTTTTGTGTAATATTTAAGAACATCAGTGACAGCCTGAAGATATAGATCATCAGTGGCAGCCAACATGTGGATGGAAATAAGTAAAGCTGTATTGCTGAAAAGCACAAACCTTTATTCATCATCAAAATAACATGACACATGATACATGTACACTGTGTATGTGTAGTGTCAGTGATTCGGAGACGAGGTTTGTAGGAGGCACCTTCTTTTATTTATGACATTCACGGTCTCGCCTGCACACTCTTCACAGTCGCTTCGCCTAGCCTGTACACAACGCGAGCCGTCTAACATTGACGGCGCTGACGGAGACAGCCAACAACTATCTGGCCACGCAATGTCAAGTGAAGACGGCAGCGACGACGGCGACGAGACGACAGCCACGACGAGACGAGTCCAATCCCAGAACCGGCAGCCCTGAGCCCCCGCTCTCGGCTCCTTTTATGCTACCAGCGCGGCCTGGCTCCACCCTGGCCGCGCCTCCCTTCTCGAACCTGCTAGCAGGTTCCAGGGGCCACCAGACGGGGCCCTCCGTGACCCTTGCCCCAGTTACTCTGCCCTGCCAACACGCCCGTGCACACCCTCACCGGCGTGTGTGCCGTCTGTCCACCACAGTTGCTGCTGTTGTCCACCAGCCAGCGCTGTTACGCTACATATGTATTATACATGCACATGCATGTATACATTCTCATAAAAGCGATTCGTTTTACATATTTAAAATGTAACTGTCATAAGCATATCATTTCCAGGTGATACATTGATGGACATCAGCCAAATCACTATGCAATTTATAGAAATATGTAAAATATATTGTGTACATATATGCTGGCTAAGCGTTCCTCATGTAAAGTGATATTACGTGGGATTTTTACATTATGCACAATGAGAAATATTAAAAGGCAAGTTTCCAAAAGTGTAGCTCTTTTATTGGATTCTCAGCAAAAATGCATTTGCATTCAGGAAGAGGGGTGAAGTATTGGGCATGATCTCTTGCATGGGTCCTGAGCAAGCACTTCCGAGATCCAGGATCCAAGCCTGCGGGTGTACAAGTGAAACATTAATATCGCCGCTTTGATAAAGACGGATTCTATCTGCCGTGCATGGTTTCGTATTAGCCCAGCCATTATACATACACGTACAGGCTGCCGAATGTTAACCATCAGTAAGCATACTTGAAACGATTTCAAGTATCCCAATGCTCGAACAATTATTTACCGGAGCTCTTCTTGCCAATGGCTGTGAGCCAGTGGTGGAGACTCCACTATCCATTGATGGGAGCCAGACTCTCCATTAGACAATTAGGGTATAACTTCCTACCAACTTCATGGAGACTCAGCAAATCTGATGCTCTGCCATATTACTGGATGGCAAATTGGCATTTGACTAAATACTATTTGTTTACAATCATATGCAGATCAGTTTCCGGTCTGTCTCTGTAGATACTGGAGAAGACACTGAGAAAAAAATCCTGAAGGGCTGTTCAAACTCCAGCACTCACGGGGGACAACACAGTGCAACGTTTCATTTCTTTTTACAATGCAGCATGTGCATACAATGTGCAACGGCTTAATTTTTGCTTTAAAATAGATTGGTAAGCATGATAAGGCAGAGGGGCACGAGGATTGCAATTTGGTTTTTCTTCAGGGTGGGAAATTGCACCTGATGCCAAGACCGAGCTCGATTGATCATCACCATAATTGGAAATCGTGAAAGAGAAATACAATACAAGGCCTCTGATTCACGTCTTGGCAGTACTTACTGACAACCACCACAATTGGTAATTGGGTAGTATTTTTGCCCACCATGCAGGGAAGTGTCTTTATTGCAGTGGAATTACTTTATTAATGGTCAGTAAAGCCCTTCGTCAGCAGAAAATCTTGTTTACTGCTAAATATATCCGATTATGGGATGTGCATCAAATATAAAAATCACTGAAATAGAGGAAAGAATGTCAACTTAATGATTAATTCCGACACAAATCTTTCTGAAGAGGACAGTGGCTGACAAGTTAGTATATGTTCCCATGATACGCATTTTATTGCGTTGTACATGTTTATTTATTATACTTTTTTTTTTAATAACAGCAGACACTTTGGTTAGCATGTGCGGCATGGGGCAACGAGGCGAGGTATATTCACGCAAATGGTAATTTTCATTTGGAGAGGAGGAAATGTATACTATTTCGCTGCCAGATGCAGTCATCCCCTAATTGTAAAATGAACCAGAACAACACGACAAAATCAATTTGACGTCACAAATAAAAGGAAAAGGCTGAATCATGTGTTTATGGGTCAAACAATTTATTGACTTCAAATAGGCTGCCATTGCACCGCATATGCATTTTCTGCAAGGCATAATTAAGAAGTTGGTATATTTGCTGGAAATTACGTTTGGAAAATTTCATCAGCTACTTTGCAGTAACAAAAAAACGGCATAAATTACATTGCAATACCACGTATTTAATAATGGGAAACATGTTAAACTAATGAACTGTGAACATATGTGAGGTAAATGTTTTCATCAGTAACATATTTCAGCTACACGTGTAACAATTATAATATTTTTCTTCCTTCGTGAATATTGATGCATGATGCAGGATACACAAGTCTTCAGGTCAGGCTACTATTGTATTGTCATTATTACTGTTCTTACGATTATTTAGAAGTTAAAATGAAACGTATTGTAGCCACTCATACAAACAGGCTGTTGAAATTGCTACCTCTGTAAATGTGCTTATATTTACATTGAAATATACCCTGAATATGTGTATACAGTGAGGGAAACAAGTATTTGATCCCCTGCTGATTTTGTATGTTTGCCCACTGACAAAGAAATGATCAGTCTATAATTTTAATGGTAGGTTTATTTGAACAGTGAGAGACAGAATAACAACAAAAAAATCCAGAAAAACGCATGTCAAAAATGTTATAAATTGATTTGCATTTTAATGAGGGAAATAAGTATTTGACCCCTCTGCAAAACATGACTTAGTACTTGGTGGCAAAACCCTTGTTGGCAATCACAGAGGTCAGACGTTTATTGTAGTTGGCCACCAGGTTTGCACACATCTCAGGAGGGATTTTGTCCCACTCCTCTTTGCAGATCTTCTCCAAGTCATTAGGGTTTCGAGACTGACTGAGATGTGTGAAAACCTGGTGGCCAACTGCAATAAACGTCTGACCTCTGTGATTGCCAACAAGGGTTTTGCCACCAAGTACTAAGTCATGTTTTGCAGAGGGGTCAAATACTTATTTCCATCATTAAAATGCAAATCAATTTATAACATTTTGGACATGCGTTTTTCTGGATTTTTGTTGTTGTTATTCTGTCTCTCACTGTTCAAATAAACCTACCATTAAAATTATAGACTGATCATTTATTTGTCAGTGGGCAAACGTACAAAATCAGCAGGGGATCAAATACTTTCCCCCCTCACTGTATGTGCACAGTGTATGCACACATATACCCTCAGCCTCAAATGAGTACCTGGTGTTACGTGTGAGCATGGCCACTAGGGAGACAAAGGCGACCGGGCGTGGTGTTGGCCACCCACCCCCTCGTGTGCCGTGCTGGCCTTTATAGGTGCTCACTAACAGCACTTGCCCCAACAGTCTGTTAAGGCTACACGGGGGATCAAAGAAAACAAAGCAGTCTATGCACATGGGGAGTGGTTGTGTAGTGGTTCGCGGTGACCAGAGTTCGATTCTCGCTCACGGCCAACACCAGTGACGATTATCTGAACTGGTCCTGGTCCTCCCCTAAGTCGACTCAGCCTCAAATGAGTACCTGGTGCGGTCGGGCGTGGTGCTGGCCACTCACCCCTTCGTGTGCCGTGCCAGCCTTCATAGGTGGTCGCTAACAGCACTTACCCCAACAGTCTGTGCAGGCTATACGGAGGATCTGTGTCTTTGTTTCCACTGTGTGTATGCACACGTGTGTACGTGTGTGGCACAGTAAGGGGCACAGGTGGTGCATCAGCAAGTAATCTCAGTCAGGCAACCCATGGCACCTGAATCTGTCCCGTGACCTCCTTAACGTGCACGTCGCCTGGCACATGCGTCGTGGTGACATCACTGTCACTTAGTGGCGAATGACTGTTGTTGTTGTTGTTGTATGTGGAAAGCAGTGGTATAGTGATTTAACACCCTGTTCTTGCAATCCCAGCGACCTGTGTTCAATTCCTGCGAACGAACAACGCTCTGAAGTGTTGTTCATTCAACTAAGCTCGACTTCCCCTCGGTTAACTCGGCTTAAAACGTGTACGTGGTGTGGTGTGTAAACATCAGCACTGGGAAGATGAAGGTGGCCTGACGTGGTGTCGGCCACGCAATCCCCTTGTGTGCCGTAACCAGCCATAATATAGGTGCTCGCTAAAAGCACTAACTTGCCCCTCAGATCTTGTTATTGTGTGTTTACAAGGCCACCGAGAAGGAAGTACCATGACATTTGTCCCAAGGCCGATGTCGTTCAGGGTCCAACAGGGTCAAAACGAGCGAGGCAAATGTATTGTCAGGCACGTGTAGTTACTGGGAGTCGCTGGAGGCCTGCATGCATGCACACGCCTGGAGAAGCACTGCATAAAAGCTACATTTGCATTCTTTAACCCTAAATGCTTTTCCATTGGACCACTTCATCGCATAAGTTGGTGTAATTGTTCTGATGCTTAAAAAGTCATGTTAAAACAATCACGTTTGTGCCTCGGATTTCCATTTCTCTTTCAAGCTCAAAGTCAATCAATTAGGGGCTACAGAAATAGCTGCTGGAGACGCAAAACCTGTCGACATCCAGGCAAGATGATGTGCTAATGTTCTGGCAGGTAATTAGGCGGTGCACTTCGCATGATTTATGCATTCGATGGATTGATTCTGCGTCATTTAAAGCTGTTATTTTTCAATCAACGAATGAATCCTGCAATAAGTTTTGTGGAGAGGCTTTAGTTTAACAACAGATCAATGCACGGTTGATTCAATTAGGCCGTAAAATCCATGGGAAACATTTTTCAGCAATGCCCAAAGCTACCTCGACGCACCTATTCCCAGCACACCTCATTTGATGGATCCCTACAAGGATTTTGTAGCAAACATGCAGCACACACATGGCTTGTTTATATCCCCTTGGGGGAGGCTATATTTAAAACAAGCTGTTTGTTTCAGTTCTATGTTGTTGTACATCTGATTCAAGCTGTTAAATGATCTCCGTTTCGCTCCTTAAAAGTCGCCGCGTTCTTTTTTTTTTACCTTTTATGTATGTTTTTTATGTTTAGAATAATACGCCAATTATTGTCCTAGATATCAACGTACCATTGCGACAGCTTGCCTTGAACATGCCGTTGCTGTACAGTATATAAATGATGGACGTTTTACCTACACGATCAAGCCCCATAAAGAAACCGATAATTATTAATGTAGCAGAGGTCGTTTTGTTCATTTCATAAAATATTTTTTCAGGTGTAATGTATCATTGAATTGAATTGATGAATTTTTGTTTCATTAATGAATGATATTCCGTATTCTCGAATTGTCATGGAATGCTGTCATATTAGCACATGGCAATAACATGTAAAAATAACCCAGACATTTATCATCTGTGATTTATACACTACAGACATTGTTCAATTGTTTACATATTTTTCTAATCTGCTTCATAATCTCATGTTGTATTCAATTTATGTTACGTATGAGAAAAATTAAGTAGAAATGGACTTTTGCCTATAAAATTTCTGTAAAAATCTGTAAGTGACCCATCTGAACAGAACAATAGACTTGGGAAACCATCAGCATATCCTAATGAAGTGCACTGTGGTCCTTCTGTTTTATAACACAATCAACAATAATTTACTCTCCTGACGAATATTGGTAACTATACTGTACTGATGAGTCCTACTGAGAAGGAAAACTGGTCCACAGTTGTCTATCACTACATTACTGCAGTTATCAGTTGGTCACAATTGTTAAAATTTATTTTGATAGTAATATCAGACAAAGGACCAGAATGTGCTTCTTCAGGAAATGTGTTTTACCCATATTTTTCTGCAAGAGCTTATGAATTCGTTTTTTTATTTAACGTGGTTTTTTTTGCACTTGATGGGCCGCCCTTATTTAGATGGCTGTATCCTGCCAATGACAAGATAAACTGCATTTGTGTAATAGGACTGACTCCACTGATTAGACCCAAAAAGTCGACACCTGTCGAGACTGTATGTATTTAAACATATGATGTGTTCAAACGTGATTCTGAAACGCCCATAGGCTGATGTATCAGATATACATCTAAAAACAATCTGCATAGGCATGGACTTTTGTATATATATATTTTACTCGCTATGCGTTGCAGCAGCATTTCAGGAGTTTTACACCGCACTGTGTTAAACATTGGTTATTCTGACTGATGAGAAAGGCAAGCGGGCTCATGCAGGAGACGTCACTTAGACGGGATGCTACCCAGTGGGTGGGAATAACTCCCAAGTGGCAACCAGAGGAGGGAGAGTGTTCAAGAGTGTGTGCGCCGCAGTGATGGAGCGATGAGATCAGTAGGTGCCGGTTGCTTCGCTGCATCTCAGAACCGCGATGGAATGGCTACGGCTTGAGGCCCTCATCCAGCAGTGGATTGATCATGGCTGATGAAAAGATACATGTACCGGAGCAAAACACTGTTGAGAAAAAGCAATCAATGTTGAAAAAGAAAAACAAGAATATTTTTTTTACTAATACAATTTTACGCGTTAGCACTCAAGATATCTGGAAAGCTTTTAAATATATATTTATATGAGCACAGCGTAGCAGTGTTTTCTCAATGGCACTCTTATTTCTCGTAACTTGTTGTTGAAGATAAAGTACATAGTACTTTAATAATGTTTAGCCCCTTGTCAATCCACAGTTGACACAAAGCCTCTCTACAATCTCATCCACAGAGGTTTTTTTAACCACACTTTATTCTGGTCAGCGGAAGTTGGTATAGGGCGACCGAGAACTGGATCAGATGTCATTCGCCACTGATGTTAGCCATGGCAGGAAATAAAAGTAACATTTAAAAATACTTTTTTTTTTAAAACGCGCTTTAATGAAATGTACCGTACGAGTAATGGCGGAACTCCACGACTCCATGAAATGGCCCCGAGGCTTGCCATAACGTCCGGGACTGGTGATTTACAGCCAACGTCAGTTGAGCGTGGACAATTAGACCAAGCCGAAATAAACATATACAAATTAATGATTAAAAATACGTTTTTTTTTTATAGAATATAGTATTGTCATCAGTATGACATAAGCATACCAAGTTTGCAGTCGATACCACATTGGTAAGTGGGTTAAAATTGAGTTACACGATTTTAGGATACGACAACGACGACAACGGCAACAACAAACAGAGTGAGTTAAATAAAAGCATGCAAAATTAACATTGGCGGGTTTAACTAGATACTGCATGCCCTCTCAGCATGTGGGTGATGGTGACACAATGAAGCCATAATCCTCTCTTGTGTGAGGATGCCAAGCTGTAACACACAGGGCGTCTTAGCAGATGATCCCTTAATGGATTTTCCAAAGTTTTTGTTTTACTTTCTCTGAACCGAATGCAATACGATACAAGGGTGCTACCCCTGACGTCTCAGTGGAAATGCTACTGGGGGGCTACAAATAATACCCGCCTCCTACAATTTATCTGCTGGGATAGTTCTCAGATACCAACTGTTTCAGCTGTGAATGAGAGCTTGACATAGTGAATACAATATTCTTCATCGAGGTACACAGCGCACGTGCACAATGCGGCATTTGTATTCAAAGTGAAAGTGGCGGCAGCATCTACATCTGCAACGTTGAGACAATGATCAGAAATCTACTTTAGTGTGACAAGAGCCAGCAGATGAGCTTTGTCCACTCTCCAAACAATGGCACTCTTGCCAAAGATCTTGCAGGGACTGGGATTTGAGCTAAGCACTCAAATCACAGCTCCATCCAGCCAGATGGACACACACAGACAAACTGCAGGGTCAACAGAGTTTATTCATCTTTATCTCTTAAAGTGTTTGATCCACTCAGTTTCTTTAGATCGTATGCCTTGAATTGTTGTTCACACAATCACATTGTACTAAATAATAGAGGCATCCTTAAAACCACTTTAATGAAAGTGAGGCAGTAAAATCGGTATTGGGTACTCGCATTATTTTAAAATGTTGCGATATTTCAGATCACATGCAATGCTAGTCAGGTCATAGGGTTATTTTGTCATAAAATAGATTTGTGGTTGAATACATAGATACATAATTTACAACTATTTTAGGCAGTGGATATAACAGAGTGACATACCGACAATTATGTTACATAAACTGTACAGCACAATAATGTAACACTGTTTTTTCCACACCTTGGGTCCAATTAATAAAGATATTGTTTTTCACATTTTTTTCATTCAGAATTTCCCCGAAAAATAATTCGGCCACAAATCATGAAGCAGTTTTTGGTTCGATTCGTCATGTGGAATGGATGGATCCCCTTCCTGAGAAAGATTCCACAGCCAATCACAAGCTGGGTGGAGTTCCAGTGGGAAGCGGGTCGCGAGCGCTGATGTCAGAAACTTTCAGCAATCACGGCTCTGCCTTAAACCCACCCTTTGTTGGTCTCTCTACAGAAGCGGCCTGGCCACACATGATAGCTCAACGAAGTGGCTTATCATGTGGAAATTTATAGCAGCCAAATGGTCTCAAAGCATTTTGCTGAATTAGAAGGGAAAAACCGGTTGTCCCAGAGAAAAATCCACGCGACCGCAAGGAGAACATGCAATGCCGCTAATGTATCTGTAAGGCACTTTAAATTATGATTCACTCAAATTTTAAGATGAAAGTGTCGAGATATATGCCGCTGCAATGGGCATGAGAAAACAGGGTTGGAACACGTGACCACAAGTCCTGATAATGAATTCCAAGGGACCTTTGGCTATTGTTTAACGAGCACCCCCAGAACCAATCAGCATAGTCGGACCCTTTTTCCGAAGTATCCCGTGCAAGTTATTTGATCATTTTTTTGACAAGTGTTCTTCATGAATGATCAAACCTGAGTTTTTGGATAATACTCGGACATATGACGGGAGAATGTACAACATCCATTGTGAAAAATTATCACTGTTCTGTTCTGCCATCTTACTGCAGACTTGCCATTCTATCAGCAGTTTTATCCATAAGACATACATCATATCCACACCTCTAAGCTGTTCTCAATAGCAGGTGCAAGTTCATGTTCTGGATTGCGATTCCTCACGTTTCCTTATCTTTTTGTTTTCCTTTTGCGTTTAATAGCCACACTGGGAACATATATTTCCACATTTTTGGTGGGATTTTTTTTATTTTTACAATTTCCATTTACCATGTGCTCACTCTATATATCACAGTTGGAAGCATGTTTATCAGCCCCATTTGTCACGATGACCACAAGGTTTCAAATAGACTGCCAGAAGAGATGCATCATGAAAGATCACAGATGCCCAAGCACTGGCTCCATTGTGCTGGCCTTTCACAATATAGCCAAGAAAAAATGTGTCTTGAAGTCACAATGATACAGTGCCCTAATGTCTGTATAGTACAGCAGTGCAAGAAGAAAAATACAAACTAGCAAAAAACCCCACCAAAGGCCAGCAGACTTTAACTTCGGCCTTTTACAAAAATACCACAACTTTTATAGTGGAGTTCCACAAGCATAACGTACAAATTCTGCTCAACGAGTGGTCAGATTAAAGGATGGTATCCAATGGTAACTGTCATGATAATCTCCCATTCATTATAATTATATTGTTGGCTTGTACAGGTCGTCCTTTGCTGATGCAGTATATGTAATATTCAACTGTTGTTATATTCCTACACTTTTTTTTATTTTGTTCTTAATTGCTGTCATCAAGTGTCATCATAAGGGACAAAATAATTAGGTTGGACAACGCCAGTTTGTTAACAAGGGCCTTTGGTTTTGTTTGGACAGGTGGTGGAGCATGATTCATCCTAGATGGTTACATTTTGCCATGGTAATAGCGCACGATGTCCTTTCATTTGCTGAGAGTGCTAAGATGAACTTTAAGCAGGTCCTCCCCATGGTCACAATACAGCCACAATAAAATAGGCTTAAGCAAGCAGCCACACACAGTTGCAGTTGCCAGTTCCCGGAAAATCATGCAGCCAATTTGCTGCGCTAAAAGTGTGGATTCTATCATAGATGACCGCACGTATCTCAAATCCAGCAGCCACTAGGGACCCCAAAGTGGCAAGCAGGGTCGTACTAACCAATGGGCAGCTGTTTTACCAAGGTTTAACCTGCGTGTAATGTAGCTCTCAGGGACACCGTCTTGTAGTAATAGGTTTTTACCCTTTCAACTGGTACAAGAACTGACACCTTTATACAAGGGATCATGTTTGCAATAACCACAACACAAGCAGTCAAAATGCAAACAAAAAGAAACAACTTTGATAATGATCATATGCACTGTCCTTGAAGTTGATTGGTCCACACCCGAGACAGCTTTTCTTAGAGCCTAGTCTCCATTGGTGTTGGACCAGATCACGCCAAAAGGCATACAACTCAAAAAACAGTGCACTATCAGAGTATTGTCTTCGGTATATTTATGATGAATAAAGTCCACTGACAACTCAACAAGTAACCGCGAGTGACTGTACACTGTAGTGAAACAACTCTGCTCAGAGACAACATAGCTTCTAGTCTCAAGACAACTCGCAGACGATGGAGATGACCCGATCCAAGGCGACAACGACGATAGTTTCCCACACCCTTCAAGCCCACAGCTCCGGCTCGTGCTGGTTCTTATTATCGCTCGGTCTGGCCACGCCCTTATTCCAGAATTCTCCTCGCCACACCTTCTCTTGTCAATCACCGCCCTAATTACACGTCCCCCTCCAATTGGATCCCGTGCTCCCCCTCACGTGACCCTATAAACGCTCGTCCCATCAATCATCCTTAGCACGTCCATTAATAACCATGGTCCCGGTGATCCATACTGTCCCACTATTGCTCCGCACTGTCTTTACATATGTCGTGGAGTAACGCGTGCGGGGTTTTGCAAACAGTGTGCATGCACGTGTGAGTGGCGGACAGTGAAGTCACGTCAGGGCACACACGTGTGGAGAGAGACAGCAACCAGAGAACGGCGACCAATTGAGATGCATGCTAGTGATTGGCTGGCTGCAAATGCAGATACGGTGGAGGCGCCTGGGAGTCTGCAGATGGAGGCGATAAGCGTGGCGGATTTGCCGCGTGAGCAGCGGCTTAATGAGGGCCATCTGGGACCACTTAATGAGGAGGAGGATAAATAAGGAAAGTGTGAGGCAGAGGGTTGAGTTGGTTGGAGTGAAGAGAAGAGTGAACACAAGAGAAGTCCCAGGCCACACCGCGTTCTCTCCAGCAGGGGTGGCTGATCCCCCATTGGAGGCAAGGGCGAGGTTGGAGAGGCGAGGGTAGACAGGCTAGCAGTAGAGAGGCTAGCAGAGTATATATTGAGAGGCTAGCAATGGAGAAGCTAGCAGAGTATATAGCAAGAGGCTAGCAATCGAGAAGCTAGCAGAATATATAGCGAGAAGCTAGCAGAGTATATAGCGAGAGGCTAGCAGAGTGAGAGAGCGAGTGGAGCATGGCAGACAGGCTAGCAGCGGGCAGGCTAGCAGAGTGAGAGCGAGCAGGCTAGCAGTGGAGAGGCTGGGAAAAGGAGAGCGCGGAGCAAAGCAGGCGAGCAGTGCAAGCAAGAGAGTTGCGACAGAGTTACGTGGTGTTGAACGCGAGGAGTTCTGTTCGAATAAAAGTAACACAGGATAAATAACACCAATGCAGCAGCGACAAAAGATCTCCCAGTTTGTTTCGTGGCAGAGCTGACCAATACAATTATCCAATTATATGGTAGTAAGTTTATAACCTGGTCGGGGTGAGACTCAGTGGTGATCTTTTTTTATCTGAAAAGTTATCCACGATTTCACTCCACATATTCGTGCAAAAAATGTTTCATAATTGTGCATAATAGGATACTTGCAAAACATTCACGATAACAGGAAGTCATTGTAAAAAAAGCAACATGGGACAAAATGGAGGGTAATTGTCGCTTTATAGGCAGAATAAAGCCATGGATAATATCACTCACAGACCCTATAGGCTCCCATAATTAATAAGTGTTGCAAGTAATATTCACAGATGAGAGGAGTTCACCTATTCTGAGTGGAACATATACAAATTACCTTCCTCTGGAGAGACAGGGCTTCTGCCAATCGCTGACTCGAGGCCACCAATGGACATGAGCAGTAACATGCTTTGACTTTTGATGGCCATAGCTCCAATGTTAGTTCCTGCTCGTGTTCACTAAAAAAATACAAATCTTAGACCATTTGTGTCTGCTATCTACACCCATTAATGGCATGCCAAGACCATTACATATTTTAATTGGTTTGAAGTCTGCAAGGAGATGGATGAGACGAGGAAACTAAGTATCAATCTTGAATTGAAACTAAGTATCATGCCATCTACAGTACGATCTCCTATGATTTTCTATGATGCGTGTTTTCATAACAACACGAATTAGATATAACGTGAATAATGTATTAGGGAATGCATTTTTACAACGCGGATGCTAATTGGATGCAACGTGATTGAGTGAACAGAACTACATCACGTGATTAGGAATAAGTGGTTGTACGGCTGCATCGCGTAGCATCACACAAGGCGGGATGCTGCTGGATGTTTCGAGATGCTACCTACGCGCCTCAGTCGTTGTTCAGCCTGTGTACATATCGCACGTGTTATCACGGACTGTTGCTTTACCCAATATTACATATTATTTATTATAACGCGATTTTTCTATAACACGGCGTTTTCAGGAATGCAAATCTCGCGCTATAAGAGAACAACCTGTAATTGCTTTGAGCTCTGCAAGGAGATGGATGAGACATCCAGGAAAACTATGTATCCTGCCATCTATTTCTTCCCATGCATTGTTGAGAATTGGGATTTAGGAAGTGGCTGGGTGACTCAGAGGTCAGAACACTGAAGAAACTTGGGGTCTCACCATTCACTACAGCCACATGACACCTTATAGCAGAGTGTATGGGAAAGCGTGCCCCCAAATGTGTAAAGGCAAACAAGTGCACTTAAAGAATGTAATGAGAAGTCCTGTGATGTATTTTGTACCGTTCTGCGAAATTACGGAACAGATCCTTCATTTCACGATATAATGCTGATAGCACACGTGCTAAATTGTTTAAAATATATATTTTTTTAAATGCCATTTCGTTTTGTAATTGCACTTGGTAAACTTCCAGACAAAACCTTGCTTTTTCTGACCAGCAGATGACAGCAATGTATTACAGTTCTCCTCTGTACGACAGCTCCAAAATAACTAGCCTCCTATTATCTATACAGTTACGAAGAAGTGCATTTTGCTTGCTTGGTGCTCATTTCCAATACGTAAAATGATACAAATCAATACAGACAGATCAACCCAGTACACTGACTGCTGCACTCCACTGAAGTAAAATAATCATAGAAAGCATATGATAGCTGCTTATAAACTTCCAGTGAGTATGCCAGAAGAGATGTAGACATCAAGAGAGAGATGTAGTGAGATTAGATAAATGTATACAAAAGAGTAATAAGAAGAGAGATACACACGAGACAGATGCCGTGAAATGAGAGATGTGGACAAGAGTTAAATTTGGAGGCAATGAGGTAAGATACACTTAACATCGGAATGAGAGACATTAATTCGCTGTTTTTATGCTTGTATACTTATTCATATTTGATTGGAGCTTACAGTTTGGTCACCTTTATTTTATCCATGAATCTTGGGCACCTTGGCCTGCTTGGGACCACAATCCTTTGCGAGATTAGTTTGCTTGGATCTAGCATCACCACTATTTAGTCTTTCCTAAATGCATCACCATTGATAACTGGTCACTGCAAGTCGGTGAAGTGGGGACCCATGTATCCACCACTGTCTTCAGCATCCTATGCTGTCGGTCACATTAAGCGTATTACTCTATTGCTCAAAGCCATCCCATACATCTCATGGTAATACCAAACAGCAGCTTTAGCTTATCTTATTAGATGTCAGGATTTAAGGAGACTTGGGCAAATTCAGCCTGGGTAGTGGTTGGATGGGTGACCACAATGTCAGGTTCCTGGGAACGTATGGCATCGAATGCTTAGTTTTAATGTTCCTACTTGGCTTGAGTTCAGCTACATTATTCACAGCTTTGCAAATGGTAATACGAAAATATCAGAAACCATTTTTCATCGGGGAGATTAAATAAAAAGTCTCATTCACGATATGGATAATAACGAAATCATGGAAATATTTTTTCATTATAGGAGCAACAGATGTTGACCAGGAATCACTGGATAATGTTAATTTACAATGTGAACAATTTGACAGTGTCCAATTTCCCACACATGGGTAATTTTAAAAATAAAAATGTCTTAGCAAACTAATCCCAGGGAGTATGACGCAAGCGTCTTAATGAATAAAATCAGAACATCACATAAATAAATGTATAAATTACATAATTCTAGAATTTAAATTGGCTAAACATAGCCATGTTTAGTTTTTTACAGCACCATTGAATTTTATACAAATTATAACAAAGGTATTTTGTAAAGCTTATATTACATTGAAGAATCCCTGCAATTTGTTTTTTATATCATATGTTAAACACATACAGCTAAACAGAGTATTGATGTAAATTTGTTGCTGTCCTATAATACATTTTTCACCCAAAGGAGAGTATTAAATGTTTGGTCATTTTCAGCAGAAAGAAATCGGCAAGAGTGTAAATCAATGTGATTCTATATACAGTAATGCTATTTTTGCAATTACTGATTGAGTCACTGCTAGTGCTTAATTTCAGCTGGAACAGTCCGAAATGCTGTTGCGGGAATTATTTTGGCACGCCACATCCATCTCGCCTTAATTTGTCCTCTTAATACCACGGTGGGGTGTGCAGTGCCATGCAACAAAACGTGCGTGAATAGTGCTTAGGGATGTTATACATTTCGGGTAGACTACTTTAGCATTATGGATAGGTGTGCCTTGCACTCTAGTGGTAGTGCCTTACGCTGGCTATTTCTCCATCAAGCCACACTAGCAGCGTTATGGAAAATATCGAGTGATAAATTAATCCTTGGTCACTGGTATTCTAGAGTATACTAAAACATGACTAGCCAATATTTAGAGTCAATGTATATGAGACGTGGCTTCGTAGTGGCTTCAGGGGTTGTGCACTGCTTTACGAACTTAGTGACTTGAGTTAGAGTCACAGCAAGGGCGAACATAAGTTTCAAATGATATCGGAACCAATCCTGGAACCATCCCCCCACCCTATTCAATGATATTCAGTGACCAGCGTGGTGAGGTATGGTCAAACAACCTCTATAACTGATTTGGCATGTGGATGCCTCGATCCAGCAAGGGACGAAGGGCTGTAAATTATTACCGTCGTATCCATTAGACATGGGTCATGCACGAGTGTCGACTGCACGTGCCTGAAAGTCATTACTTTGAAGTCACAACCGAGGTCGTCAACCTTAATAATCAGCTGCCGCCAGGTCCAACATATTCTGCAGAAGCTCCCTGCAGAGTATGGCAATTCTCAAAGCCACGACGGAGACACGTGTGCGCTTCACGATAGCCGCTGTCCACAAGATGATTGCCATAGCAGCGGCTGAAAGCCACGCAACTTCTGCAACTGTTTATACTCGGAATGTGACCTGATCAGCACTCATGTGCACTGTGACTACACAAGTATTTTCACAGCAGCAAAGCTGACAGCCAACTAACGGCACGGGTGCAGACACAATTTATGACATCTACACAGTGCAGCGATTTTAGCAGTCAGTAAGATACAAATGTCATCTTCAAGGCGTCACTTAAAGTTGTGCTTTCTATATATTTTTCTGGTCTATGTCACATCAATGATATATATGCTAGAACCACTTAGAAAAGGCTCAACCGATCGGCTAAGTGGAAAGAACTGAGCTAATCATGATGTTGATACCATTTCAATGATATGCCATCCCTTTTACATCCGTAGGGCTGGAGAAAGCTGGCTCAGAACCACATTGCTAGGCTGCAAACATGCAAGCAAGTCCCATAATTATACCGTAAGCCCATCACAGCACAGTATCATTTGCTCTGCACACATGCTGGTAAGGCATTAATGAGGTGCTTGCCTGGATCTGTTAAATGCGCCACACGATTGCCATTCTGTCTTGCTAGGGTGCCTTACTTTGAATATTTATCTACAGCGACACCGTTTGTAGTCAGCATTAATACCTACCCTAAAGAGTAATGCACAACGCTAAGTAACCATCGGCGTCTTTCTAGAGAGTATGAATAACAAAATGAATACACATGCTACACGCCTCCTTCCCTTTAACCATGTAGAAAAAAAGATTTCAACTTGTTTTTACGTTAAGAGATGCGCATGGTAGGTAGAGGTTTATTGTCTGGTGGCCAGGCAGATGCGACTGAAGCATTCCTTTATTTCAGAGTATTACTATAGTATTGAACAACACAATGCAATGCACGGTGGTGTCGTGCATTTCAGAAACATATTTCAAAGGGCTGTGTGCAGATACAACAATGTATCATAATAAGTCCCGTTTTTAGTCCAAGTGGAAGCCCATTCAGGAAACACAAATACCTCAACTTGTATGTATGTATGTTGAACTTCTTTCGCTCAGTACGTAGCCAACCGTGTTAATGGGAGGTGTGGGGTAAGGACAACTAAAACTTAACAATGTACAGCACATCATATTGTAATTCTCATGAACTACATGGAAACCATTGTAACAGGCAAGTACAAAGTTTAGATTATAAAGAAACCAACCCATTACATGATGCAGGAGATTCCATCTTGAGTTGGGTAGATTTACGATACACTGATACAGAGATGCCAATTTGGTACACAAATGGATGCAGTACTCATGTAAGAGAATGTTGTCTCACCAAGCCCATTCAAGTACCTTCAGGAATAAATTGTGTGTGTGTGTATGTGTGTGGACCTTTTGTCACTCCACTTCTGGATGAAAGCCTGCCCACACCGTGAAGATCATGGGGGTTATTTGACCATACTCCACCACACTGGTTAGTGTGGATTGATGAAAAAAAGGGAACACGGGCCTCTGTTGACAATGTAGTGCAGCAGCAGACTACAGCACCTCTATAATAATAGTGGACATGCATCCAAGCACTATCCAGATTCAGCCTTGCTTAATTCTCTAATATCTGAGATTGGACGCATTCCAGGTCATTTTATCATCTAATACATTCTTATTAATATGATTAAATATTGAATATTATACATTCTTTATAATATGACCAAACTTCACATTGTGTTTCTGGATGGTCCTGTTTGTTTAACCAAGTCACTTTTGAATGTTTCTTAAGTATTTCGTTTTTATTAAAACCTGGGTAAGAGTATAATACTCATAGACGGATAACCTCCTACATGGTACAATACTTAAAAATTAGGGATTGTATGCAATTTAACAATTATACAACTTTGCCTGATGACAGTTCCACGTAATGATGTTCTAATGACTATAGTCTCTCAATATCCATTTTACAACAGACGGAATGGGTTGATAATGCTCACAAAACTCTGCAGGATAGATGTGTAGTGGATTCAACTGAGTCGCAGACGTGCTCTTTGGAGGCAACACATTTATTAACACCAACACACGGGGTAACTGCCCCTTTACAGGATAACAACCTATGGTGGTGACCACCAGGCTAACTACACTAACTACACCGTAGCTAGCTACAACGGACCGGACCACAGCTTGGGTCCAGGTCCACGTGTTGGAAACTCTGTAGAACGTAGAACGTAGATTTCTTCAGGATGAACAACAGCGCCGGTCCCTCTGGGGGACCCGGCTTATATTCTCTGCGGCGTGGTTGGCTCCGCCCTTGGCCACGACCACCTTCGAGAATCCTCAAGCAGAATCTCGACCCTGACACGTGACCACCCCTAGCCCCTCTTGGGGGCCCTGTGTAGACTTAACCGGTCACGCGTCCTCTGGGGTCAACCAAAGTGTAATGGCCTATAGTAACCCCATTCCCGTGGCCGGCACTCTCACACCCTATCCTGTAGGGGTTGGCACTCCACGTCAAGCGTGGTGCCATCCAGCGCTAACGATCAGGGCTCACCGAGCTCCTCTAGGGCCGGTACTGCACCCACATTCTAGTGGAGCCCGCGATGTCAATACACCGCACACCGTGCCTCTCTAGGGCCGGCATTACACAGTGACATCCGCGATGTCACTACAGATGTATAGAGAAAACCTTTGTATTCTGCCGCTTAGCAGATGCACAAAGCAACACGGAAACTCATGCTAAGAAGTCCAGTGAAGTCTTCATCTGGATTTGATCAAAGCCTGTGACAAAACCAAGCATGTGGTCACACATATGCATGTGTTTGCATTTGTATGGGGAGTGGTCGTAATGGGGAGTGGTAGTATAGCAGTTAGCGCACTGCGCTACAAGTTCGACAGCCCGAGTTCGACTCCTGCTCACGGCCAACCCTAGGTAGACTAAGTCCTAAATAAGTACCTGGTGTAGTGTCTGAACCTCAGCATTGTCGAGAAAATGGTCACCAGGCATGCTGCTGGCCACCGATCCCCTCGTGTACCTTGCCGCCTTTAGCACTTCCCCCAACAGTCTGCTAAGGGCTACATGGGAACTCTTTGTCTATATATTATCATCTGTATGGTTGTACCATGGAAGTGGTTAGTGAACTAGCCTATGAATCTGTCGACCTAAGTTTATATTCCTGCCCTGGTTACCATCAGTTGAAAGTGCGGCCTGAATCAGTTCTGGGTCTCCCCTGAGTTAAGTCAATCTTAAATAAGCACCTGGCGTGGTGTGTAAACAAAAACGCAGAGAGACAAATGTGGCTGAGTGTGGTGCTGACCACATCACCCCCTCGGGTGCCATGCAAGCCTTAATAGATGCTCACTCACAGAACTTGACCCAACAGTCTGAATAAGCTATGCGGGGGATATTTTTTTCTTTCTGTGCATAGTGATGGGCCAGGTGCTTTGCTCTTAACATTGGGATATTTTAGTTCGATTACTGGCCATGGATAACAGCAGTGACAAATAAGATCTAAGCCTGGCCCAAACCTATCTTGGGTAACCTCAGTCTTAAATGGCCACTTAATGCAGTGTGTAAAAACCATCACTAGAGAGATGAAGCACGCCAATACTGTGTTGCCCATACCACCCCTCATGTGCTTTGCCATCCTTCATAGGAATTATCTAACAATAATTTGCCCCAACAGCCTATAAGGGATTTTTGTCTTTGTGAGCTTTATGCGCGTATATGTATGTGTGGATATGTGTGGGCGAGAGTTTGTAGTATGTTTGACAAATGCAAATTATCACCTTGGCAGTAATGTAGCAGAAGCCCTGAATATAAATACGCAGTCTCCACCGTTTCATCGTAATTAACAAAACACCGTCGTCTTTACTCAAAACAGTTAACGTATTTTGAGAACCGTTCACCTTCACAACATATTTCGTATTGTATTTCTAAAGGATTTATTTTGCTAATGAAAAATGTATTCATATAACTATTTATTTTCACATTATCGAAGTGTCACGTAAAATTGAAAGTGTTGCTTTGTAATATTCAACCTCCACAACCTTCTGCCTTCCTCTGTTTCTCTGTTTTGAAGGTCATATTCACAAACTGTTACCTCACGTATACTTAGGCGATATGTAACGTTTTTTTGTACTAATTATAAGGTGGTGAGTTGTTTTAATCTTGTGTCTCGTGACATTGCTTTATCTGTGAAATTCGCTTACATCTTTGTTCATTGAGTTACAATTACGAAGCAGTGGTGTGCACAAATAATACATTTTTTGTGGTAATTGTTGCTATGCTAGGGGATATTAAATCATTTTTCCACTCGGGGAAATTGTACCCTCCCTGCAGTCAGGAGATGCCCCTTCGCGTCTACAGATACAAATTCACAACATACATTTGCACTCATTACGACCAAGAGGATTCACGGCGCAATAACTTTCCAAACTATAATAAAATTACACGCAAATTACTTAATTTGGGAAGCCACGTCGCGAAATTGCCACCTCCTGTCCAACTAATGCCCACTTCCAACCGTTGCTGCATTCACGCTGAGCCTCACAGGGGCAGCTGCTACCGGGGGTGTCTCCTGCTTCACAGTGCCTCAACATGTACCGCATGCGAAGTATGGTTGTTTCAATAATAAGTAATGGCGATGATGATACCTCATGTATATGCGGATACACTATTATGTGGTGCATGTGGGTTCTAATTATAAATACTTGGTTATGTATTTATAAGGAAGTGTATATGTATGTATGTACGTAAAATATATTAACAAATGTCCCACGATCCAATTAAACCCTTTAATTTATCTAGCATTGCAGTTCATTTTTCCAGGATTACACGTAGCAGTGAAAGTTACTGATGATGTAATTACAATATATTTTTATGGCAAAGAGAAAAAATAGAATTACTGACAAGGCATGCAGAATAGATCATTTACCATTTAGCTTACTGTAGCTTTTGCTATGAATTTAAGGTTTTATTAATTAGCTGTGTCAGGAGTGCAAAAGCACGTTATATGTTATGAGTAACTAATTAAAACAACAATGATTGATTCAACCTCGAGCTGCTCATTGTGCGGCCACTTGCCAGCTCTTGCTAAAGCATTTTTCATCCGGAAATGCAATTCAGTGATTATATAGAGAGTTGACAACCTCCAAGTGTTATATCTGGAGACCAAAATAAAAACGTGTCTTTTCCTTTTTAAGGTCTAAACAAAAGCTGTTATAGTTCCTTATGCAATTATCTGTAACCAGCATGGACAAAGATAATGTATAAAAGTCAATTATCATGCACATTCCTTGCATTTATTTGTATGATGTACGGCAACAAAGCAATGCAGTGAAAATTGCTGTTATATGTCCCCATGCCCAGTAATCTACAAGTCTACAAAATGTTATTTCTTTGAATGTACAACATACTTCAACGTAGAGTGAGTGGCCAATTAAACAATCATAATTTTGTGAAACTGCATATTGAACACCTCTATTTGATGGACGGAAACAAGAAAGCACACATGCCGTCAATTACTGCTGTGAATAACGCATTGCAATGGCATGCATTCAAAATAATATAAAATGTCACGCAAAACAAATCTGCATTTTGGAGTAATCGCTTTATTTATTGAAATGCATTACACTGCATTGCTATGCTTTACTTAAACAGGGAATTGAAACTCTGAAATTGAAACTTTGTTAAAATACATTTTCAATTTACCAATGCAAATATGCCACTTTAATCTAGTTGACACTTTGTGTTTAATTTTAGAATTTCTACTTAATGGTATTTTAAATCCCATAGAGAATTACCTGTGTTCCTGTGCTTTTATGAGCATATGGACAGGGCTGCTTTAATATTCACAAGTGGGAATATTTACCCCATGTCCACCGTCAATATTCTCAGTACAGATTAAATTAAATAACAGGGAATGATGCTTTGTTGTTTATGCTACGGTAGCATACTGGCCATCGTGGCTTGCACTTTGGTCTAATGATAACGTAAATATGAAAAATATTACTCATGCATAGACAAACACCAATGTCATGCATACATGTTCCTGCCTTCATGCTTGTCGAAAATGTATGAATATTGATATACAAGTGGTACCAATTTATATACATACAGTATACAGTCAGAGGTATTATCCTCATACTGCTGGGGCATATGCTGCTAGCGAGCACCTATTAAAGCCGGCGTGGCGTGTGATGAAGTATTGGTGCGAGCACTGCACCTAACCCCCTTTGTCTCCCCAGCATCAGCGTTGAAAATAGGTATCAATTTTAGGCTGTATTAACCTAGTGAACGTCCAGGACAGATTCATATATCAATTGCTGCTGGTATATATCTCTAAAAATGAACATTGTTGGAATGGAATTATACCCAACTGCTCAAAACGCAATGCAACCATGGCTCATGTCAATCATCAAAGTCATCAGTCGCGATCATTTCACTTCTGAATAGAGGCCTCCCCAAGTCGCCACCATCCCTTACTGTCTCGGGACGCAAATATGGCGATACAGATATACATCCACAAAACACATACAGACGTCGTATATATATGTATATCTACAAACAAAACAAAGCTTTTCCGAATAGCCTCAACAGACTGCTCGAGCAAGTGCTGTTAGCGAGCACCTATGAGGGCCGGCACAGCACAGGAGGGGGTGGGTGACAAAACACCACGCCCGGCCGCCTTTGTCTCCCCAGTGGTGACGTTCACACACCACACCGGATACTCATTTGATGCTCAGTCGACCTAGGGGAGGCCCAGGACCAGTTCAAATAATCGTCACTCGTGTTGGCTGTGAGCAGGAATCGTACTCGGGTAGCTGGGTTTGTAGCACAGCGCGCTAATTGCTACACTACTGCTTCACAATTAATATATATGTAATGTTCTTGTAGGGAGACGGAGTCTTCGTAGAGGCAACACGGTTTATTATACCAAACAGTTTACACTTAACCCTAACACAAAGGGGTAATGGCCCCTTCCACCCACAACCTGGGGAGGTACAGCCTCCAGGCTATCGTACCTAGAACTCTGAGTACTCTAGCCCTCCAGCTGGCTAGACCTAGGGGAGGCAGACCCACCGCTGGCCCGGTGGGTCCCTGACCACTGGCCCGTCCGGACCTGGTCCTTAGAAGGACATCAGGCTGAGGGAACCTCAGGGTCCTAACCTCTCGACCATTAGCACCGCACTGAGCCCCGGCCCTTAGAAGGCCGTTGGTGGCTTGGGGTCCAGGGTCTTCTTCCCCATGCGTCTTCTGGCTTCTGCTTGAGGCGGACTGACTCGTGCTCTCAGGGACCCGCCTTATATACTCTTTCTCCCTGAGGGGCGGGGTTCTGCGGGATCGTAGCTTCCCCCAGCCCCCTCCCCTCAGAGGGGTTCCAACCGCCGTTGGCCTGACCGGTCCGGACCGGTTTCTATCCCTCCCCCTGGTTGTGGCGCGTGTGTGTCAACATGACCACCACATATACACGTATTAAACAAGACATTGGCCAAATATTTCCAACTTCAGCTCTTTCGGAAGAATACCCGACTTGGTAATGCTTCTTTAGATAGGCGATAATTATTGGTATTATAACGCAGCGGTGGACATTGATTTATCTAATAATGTACAAATAAACGCTCAAACATACCTTAATATTATGTTCCTGAGAAGCGAGTGAGGAAAAACATTACACTTGTCAAATATTTCTGACTTTAGAGCAGCGCAATGGATAACATGTGATACCGAATGTAAATTAATGCCGCCGAAAGAAAAATCATGTCTATTAAACATGCGCCTACAGTGTATTATTCAGTTTAATTCAACAACAAAAAACGATGAAAAACCAACACCACGTATCATCAATTGTAAGCGTAAAACCACAGGGCACCGTTTTATAAACCGTTTCAACAATCAATGCATGACCTTAAGACATGTTCCTTTGGAGAATAAGCGCCTCTAACAAAAGGCTTGGGCAAGGTCAAGATGACCTATTGGAGTCCCACGTGGTATATTTTGTTGTTGTTAAAAAAGGATACAATTTATTTACATCACGGCAAAATGCTGTAAAAAAATTCGTATATTTTTTTTCATCACACAGCCAGAGATGGCTTAATTCATCATCATAAAACCTCTGCCGGCTGTGTTTGGTGATAAAGCTGCGTGGAAGTTGTAGACGACTCACTCGCACGTCTTGCTGCTGCTGCTGGTGTGTTGCTTCTTGCACAAATACAGAAGCCGAACGATGTGGCTGCATGCGAGTGGATTACCTGGACCGGTCCCCACACACAGCAGCAGCAGCATGCAGCAGGTGTTGCCTCGTCTTCAATTAAGGGGACCACATTGTTGTTTTTCGCTGTAACGAAAAGGCGCAACTGTTGAACATGTCACGTCATCACTGCTGGTGGAAGTATCTCCACGAGAGGAAGCCCTCGAGAGCCCCTCAATAATTGATTTTACTCTGTCATGCTGGCCAGATGTCTTGGAAGAGGTGGGAGAACTCAAACTTTACCCCACCACATGCAACCTGGCAATCGACTGATTGTGGTGTTCTCATTGATGGTCGCACACATTGCACACAAGGTGCTTGCCACTGATGAACCACAATACCTTGCTGATCTCGTCAAGGAGCATAAACCATCGCACAAACTCCGGTCATCCTCAAAGAGGCTTTTGACTAAGCATCGGGCAGCGACAGTCACTGCATCGCGCGCTTTCAGATGCGCTCCTGCGGCCGTCTGGAATGCCCTTCCGATATTACAAAGGCACTGGAGCTATGCACTCTTAAATCTAGACTGCAAACTCATTTTTTGAAACTGATTTTTTGTGTTTAGTTTGTTTTCCTTCCCCCGCACCTCTGATTAGCGTGGTTGGCTACTTACAGTCCAAAATCAGTTGAACATACATACATTTATACTGATGCATGGACAGAGGCGAGGAGGATCTAAGAAACGTGTCCTATTGTTAAAAATTCTGTTTTTGGAGGTTTCATCAAAGAGACCCCCCTCTGGATTGCAAGTCCAGTGCAAGACCATAATGTGGGAGAGAAAGCAACTTGCTGCATCGGATGCACATAGCCACGTGCCCAGTTGGACTGATAGAGATGAATGCTGTTTAAGATTCCTGGTGCAGCGTCTGCTCCTGCACAACATGACTATTTTAAAAATCTCAGATGCCCACTTTTTTGACGGCGCGGTGCCATGCGCTGCGGCTGGTTGCCAGCTGTTTGAGGTTTGAGTCAGGGTTGTTCGCTTTGTGCGCGTTCTTTGTCACGGTGTTTTTGAAGCGTTCCATCTGGCCTCCTTGTGGACCCAGGATATTTGTTTCGTAGGGCAGCACTTGCTTGGGTGTAGGCATCTCTCGGACACGCGGCTGCCATGAACGTTGTGACTTTGGCTGGGCACCAAACATGTGAGACTCGACACCAAACAAACCGGGTCTCACCCGAACTTTAGAGCATCCAGCCCTTCCATGCGTTGGCCACAAGTCACCACAGGTTGTGTGGATGAAAGCCATCAAGTCATCAACCACTCTAGCTGCGCATAACGGCTTCATCATGGAGCTGTAGTGGTTCACCCATGGTGCTATAATCCCTGTATGCCGATTGCCATAGAGTTGCCATACGTAACACTTTGGCAATTGATAAGGGAACCTGACCTGGACCTCCCGCCAGAATGCAGTCCGACTAACATCATCACGGGAAAAAAAAACTAGGTGGCTGGGCATGGTACTGCCAACGCCAGTCCATCATGTGTACCATCAGCCTCTAAAGATGTTGACGATTACAGGACTTGTCTTGAACGTTAAAGCTGGATAAATGCGATTGTCTGTCTTTCTACTCATTCTCGTTTAATAATGTAATTTTCTACATGGTATATATACATCCTTTAAGCCATGTTTTGTTTGCATGAAACAATGAAGATAATTAAAATGTTGCTTCATATGATAAATATTTTATAAAGACTTTTTAGTTTATTTACGTGAATATCGGCGAGGATATTTTCAATGCGTACATTGTTGGTTCCACGTTGACTTCAACAAGCATACACGGTGTTTATGCAGCTCCGTTACTCATGTCAGCAAACCAACAGTAGCATTGCTTCACCATGTGACTCAAGACCAAAGTGTCATCAAAGTAAATCTTCATACGTGGTGTGACCTTGAAACACCTTCCACAGAATATAATTAATCTTGCATATCCATGAACACTCAGATATTTGTGTTTTAAATATAAATCAACGTCAAACTGTCTGAATAATCATATGCATTGTGGGTGGTGCTCACCTTCATTAGTGGCCCTGAGCAAGTGGTTGAAATTCCACATTACTATGGCAGGGATCGTTATTGGTCATATGACAATCACTGCAGACATCCCACATAGCAGTACCTATTTTATTGACCCATAAGTCCTGACCACGGTTTTCATTCATGAAATCTCAATTACGAGTGCTATTATGAGTTCCCTTACGAGTTCTAACCACCGTGATCGAACAGCAGTGCCACTCAACTGGATGAATACACCTCTTTACACTGAATATAACATCAATGATAATTATTAACCTTTTTCTATAAACTACATTATAAACAAATAAATATCGCCTCTGAAAATGTTGAGACCGACAGGAGCATGTGCGCCTCAATTTTAAAGACTACATCACAAACAAAATCCCTCGGATAATATGTGGTCAGTATATTTTGAATTGGTGCAATGCTTTGCTCAATAACTTGCATGTACGGTAATTTCAAAGACATTTTCACAAGCTGCCTGTGCAAGGTGCAGCTACAGCAGTCAAGTACAATGCTTTTTGGCAGGCAGCGATCGTTCTATTATATTTATCATCCGAGCCTGGTATGAGGTGCTTGTAAATCCTCTATAATATTATTCCGTGTCAATTTTCAGCCATACAAAGCGAGCACAGCTTGTATTTGCTTGAAAATACCGCACAGTATTTAAAACTACCGTTCCACTTTGTGTAAGCAGAAGCCACGGTAAGTCATCATTACAGGTGTACCATCATCAACACGCTGCGGGATAAGGTCCTTCCCACAACGTGGGGACCATGGGGGTTATTTTGACCACGCTTCACCACACATAGAAGTACAGTACAACAATGATTGTTGCAACACATATCGCATCCGCGCAAGCCACCTATTGCAACCTGGCATGCATGGCAGTCACGCATTGAAGTACTAACCAGGCCCCAGCCACCTTAATTTATTAGATATGATTTGATCTGGCACATTATGGGTGATCGCAGGTTGCCTTCGAATAACATTCTGCAAATATTTTGCAAAGCCAAGAGATTACTTTGTATGCCACTCCGCAATACCAATGTGCATTAGCTCATTTGAAAAGGCATCACTTATTTATGCACTCAATGCAACAATGTGCACTGGCACAACACATATACTGTATGTAAACGCAGTCCATCTGTGCATTGGACACATTTGCACGACCAGACAGTGAGGTGAGTGACCTTGATAGGCGTCTGATACTTGTCTACAATTATGTGACATAAACCCAAATGCTGCCACTATGCTATAAAGTTAATGTTTATTGAACCAATATATTAAAAGGTGCTCTTTGCAGTGAAATGGAAATACACGTTGACTTTTGTTGTTGATTGACCAACGGTGACATCGATGTCATCGTCGACAATGGCTGTAGCTAACTTCAAGGTAGAGTTGTACGTTAAAAGTACGCACTTACAAACCGGACGCAGGGTGGGCACGTGGGAGGTGGTGCAGCAAGAAATATATCAACGCCTATGCTGTGCAAAATGAATTAATACAGCCATCGTTATTTGGCTGAGTCGATGCTTTCAAGGCTTCTCGATTCACGTAAGTCTTTGTGCTTTATAGCCACTGTTTCAACAGCATGCAGCACAGAATCCTTCATGGGCTGTTCTGTGGAAGTGCACTTGAGCACAACTTTTTGCAGCTGTAAGTACAATGTGTGGTAGTGTACTTGAAACGTCATTCAGTGTAGCACCTGAATGGACGCTTTCTGCTATTGCAGCTTTATTTATGAGAGTTAAAACATGGCGTTATTTTTTTTCTTCCATTGCAACTTATGGGGTTTTCTTGACTGGAAAGGTCTGGGAAACAAAAACAAAAACTTCCTTTAGTTATCAACTGCAGCCTGGTCAGAAAAATTAGGGTTCTGGATTTATATATATATAACATTTAATCATTCAATTTGTTCTTATTGCTCCAGGCCAATCACAAACACTATTACCCTGTTCAACCAACTGCTGACAACTTTCCCAGTCTATAATGTATATTTTTACATAAAAAAAACATTAACAGGATACATATATATGACAGTGAATATGGGTGTTTTGACACATCCACGATTTTAGATTAAGTAATGTACATAACTCTTGTTATTCTCAGTTATGTGCAGGTCAAACACCGCAGATACGAGAGCTCCTTGTGGAAAATAGCAGCCAAAGGTTAATAAGGTCACGGATAAGACGAGTTATGCATTTTGCGATGTGTGTTATTATCAACGAATTAATGGATTGATTTATTATTTCATCTTAATTTCCATTGCATGCTGGTCACCAAGATATTTTTAGGTTTGCTTTTATTGGGCATTCAGGCCGATTTAACGCCCTCATTAAAATAGGGGAAAACACTGTGATTGCGATAATGATGAATGTTGTCCTGCTCTTGACCCTGATCACACTTACAAAATAGATGTTGTATCGGAATAGGCTGTTGCCTAGCTATAAATAAGGAGATTTAAACGATTAACTGTTAACTTGAGAGCCCGTACTGCATCTTTATTATTATATTAATGGCACATTGCTAATAGAAATGGAGCATCTCCAAAGGGTTTTCTATATTATCAACACACAGTACACATTTGTATGAATACATTCATGCACGCGTGTGTATGTTGAACTTCATTCGCACCGTACGCAGCCAACCTTGCTAATTGGATGTGGGCTTTGATGACCACAACGATTATTCTTGGCCCATGAAATGAAATGTTTCAAAATATTCTGTTGTCGTGTAACCAGGAGCCATTCTTCTTTTTTCAAAATGTTTTTTGCAAGGCTTTTACAAATAGCTGTGTTATTTTATTCACTGATGATGCATAAACGGTCATTGGAAACACTCGCGTAGAAACCGTACATACTGCATTATTATGATTCCGAGACGTGGGAGAGAAATTAACAAGGCATGCATTGTTGTGACCACAACATACCCACAAACTGGCATACATCATTATATAGGTGATCATTTGGGTCAAAACTTTGCTGATACATTTTAAGTAGACAATAGTAAGTGGTTAACAAAAAAACATGTACACCGATGTTTTGTTTATATAAGAAATTATCATTTCTGTAAAAATCTTTCAAACAGTTTTTTTATCTCAAGTATGAAACTGGACCAAAACCCTTGTTCAATCATATTCTATTGTAGGTTTTAGTTTATTTAGCTATAATATGATACACATATACTGTAAAACACCTGCATTGACAGCACACTTGGATCTGCTACAGACCCCCACATGATTCATCAATGACTACTGCACAAGATTCAAAGTCTTTACTCCACAATCAATTTTAGCTATGTTGCAATTGACAGGAAGCCAATAATGTCATCATTCTTCTCTTTTTTTCTCACTCTGTGTCCAATCACTGCAGACTCTCCTATCCCGGAGAATTTGTGGGAATTAGTGACACTTCCCAGCCTACGGTAGTCATTTTACAATTTCAGGAAAACCCCTCGAGAGTTTACACATATCTGTGACCTTGAATCCTTTGCTGAAAAATAGCTTTCATGCCTTTCGTTCAGTGATCCAAAAGTTTACAATGCAGCAAGACACAAAGGACGATTCTCCTGCGTGTGGATAGCAAGCACTTTGTTTCAAATATTGCACTTGAATGTGTGTGAGTTGCATTGTCACGATGGTAGAACAAGAGTCGATCTGAGCCACTTGCTGACTCCTCTGTTCTTAATGGCATTATATCAAGAAGCACGTGTCCTTTAAATGAGATGCCAATGTGTCCCTTAGGACTTCCTCATTTTGCAGACCATTACACAGTTTGTGAAAGACGCAGGCACACACTCGCTTGCAAACAGGTGCATAAACGCAGTGAAATTGACTCTTGTGTTTGGCAAATTTGTTGCACGGAAAAAGTGTTATGCATATACAATTATATCTGCACAAGTCAACATGTCTGGGAACAGATGCAGACAGAATATATATATCCCAAAAGAAAATTACGGATGAGGAGGAGGATCCAGATGTTGCACTGGAAAATGGAACCACTGGGCTTCCTGCACCAGATGGAATCACTGAGGACATTACCGAAGAAGCTGAACCAGCTGTTGAATCAAAATAAGCTGAGTAAATTAAGTGTATGTTTGCACAGAAATGAATACCTCAATAGTGGAATGATCCCTCAAAGATTATTATTTTCAGAGGGAAGGAAAACTTATTTGAAGAATTAAAAACCAATGATCCTCTAATCGTACATATATACATTGTCCACAAATATTACAGGGAACCAAATAAAGAGCAATTTAGAGACCAACCAACCATCGCCAGCAGGGTCATATACAAGATCGCCTGCCTCTGCCACCATGCCTTCACATCTGCCTGCCCGCCGTACCTTTCTTCATTATTGACGACTTGCAGCTCAGCACATGGCAGATGCCTGCGCAGCACGACTCACGACCTCCTCTTGTTACCAAGATCCAGGATGGTCATGTCTATGCGCTGCTTCTCGGTGGCAGCCCCAACGCTATCCCTCTGCACATTGGCAGCATCACCTCAATCGCCTCCTTCAAGATACACTTAACACATTCCTGCGGAGGGAGCTGGTAGGAACGTTGAGTTGCTCGGTCAATGGTCAGGGTCAACGGCGGCGTGGTGTATTCCGTAAATATGACCGACTGTGAGGGCGGGCACAAGCCGGCGTGAGTAGGTTAAACCTTGTGTTTGATAAGGGCACCACGGGGTGATAATAATCCCCTGTGGGTTGGTGGACCCAGGTGGTTCCTACCAGTAAAAACTCACCTCTATAACCATGCTTTTGAGCGACTCTGAGCTTGGCTCCGTGCCTCTGAGTTGCAGCCGTTACGCCCGCAAATTTGCGCGCGTTACAAATTGCATTATTATTATTTGAGGAGGCTGGTTTGATATACAGTTTGTCTACAACACTATCAATCAGATTCTGGAAAAGGCACCCAAATATCAAACAACTATTTTCCATAGCTCCTATAGACGTGGTAGTAATTACACGTGACTATGGTCATGACCAGTTTATACACGAGAACATAACTGTTGACTTTCCATAAGTGGCACAAGAGTATGAGTTACTCATTAATATACTGATATAGGTAAATAGTACATGTTCATGTGTTATGCATTATTTGTGAATGCGCGTGTATGGTTATAAAAGTCAGCATTGTTGTGCATGTGTTGGTTAAAACAATGTATGTGTAGTGGGTTCGAATTAGGTGCACACACACGCAGCATGGAGGCAACACTATTTATTAAACGGTTGGTAACATAACGCTGTACATGAGGTGGTGACCACCTTCCTCAACTCACTAACACTCTGGAACGTGACACAGACTAGACCAGGCAGGCAACGGCCTGCTTGGCCCAGGACGACGACCCATGATGTCTTCACTTCGGAGTACAGTACAACAGCCTCGCTCTGCGTTCACACCACGCTTATATCTGCTTTCGCGTGGCTGGCTCCGCCCCGGCGTGGCTGGCTCTCTTCAGGCCACGCCTCCCTTCCCAGGACACGCCTCACTTCCCCCACCTCTGGGAAGGTCCGGATCCCTCCACCACGTGACCCCCCAGGCACCCCCTTGGGGCCCCCAGCCTTCGTACAGGCCGACACAGTAGTGACCGTTCTATGTCACTACATCACCCTCCTCTGTATAAACACACAGCCGTCCCTGGCTGTAACACAACTGTGAAACATCGAAAAGGTGTGCCTCCGAACCAGCAACATCAATAAATGACCGGCGACCGATAAGAAATACAATCACGTAATATATACAGAATCGACGAGGGTAAAAGGGAACCGCATAGAAAACGGGGAATTAACAACAAATATACATGAAAACTGGCTAACCCACTTACGCTCCAGCACAGCCCCCCCACCGTGAGAATCACGCATGCACTGACATGTGAGTGTGGCCATTGGAACGACGGCGTAGGCAATGAGCAAGGAGTCTGAGAGGCATGTAGAGCAGCCAGTCTTCAACGAGTCCATGTGGCCGGGCCTGGGGAACCAGAAGCGGCCCAAAGGGCACGGTCCCTCCCCCCAGGAGTCAGAACAGGAGGAGCAGGAGTAGCTGACGCATGCTCCACTCCCCCCCCCCAGTCCATAGCCGGTCGGCATAACTGGCGACTCCAAGGTTCCAGGTAGATACTGCCTCCTGTGACGAGAACCAAACCCTCCTGAGGCATCACTCAACGAACACTCGCCTCCGCTCTTCGGACATGACAGTCACCCGTTAGCACCCCCCCGCCTTTCCGACGTGGCGTCACAACCAGTAGCACGTGTCGGCCATATCGGGGGGATTTTAACCCAGTCTCTCTCCAAGACTCGCATCGCAGCATATAGCTGTACCGTCCGAGCTGAGACGACCCAGTCTCTCTCCAAGACTCGCATCGCAGCATATAGCTGTACCGACCGAGCTGAGACGACCCAGTCTCTCTCCAAGACTCGCATCGCAGCATATAGCTGTACCGACCGAGCTGAGACGACCCATCGTTCACCCACTGCACAACATGCACCCTAACAACTGAGGGATACAGTCCCAACGTAACAGGACAACTCCACCTGAACCTTACGAATCTCCAGCCCACTGTTTCAACGCACCTCGGAGTGTCTCACTCTCCGGGCCGTCAGGTCAAGCCATCAGACACAGCATGATGGGACCACACTCTCTGAGCCATGTGAGCGCACAGCCCACTAGGCTAGACAAGCCACGGAGTGTCTCACTCTCCGGGCCGTCAGGTCAAGCCATCAGACACAGCATGATGGGACCACACTCTCTGAGTCATGTGAGCGCACAGCCCACTAGGCTAGACAAGCCACGGAGTGTCTCGATCTCCGGGCTGTCAGGTCAAGCTGTCAGACACAGTATGACGGGACCACACTCTCTGAGCCATGTGAGCGCACAGCCCACTAGGCTAGACAAACCACGGAGTGTCTCGATCTCCGGGCTGTCAGGTCAAGCCGTCAGACACAGCATGACGGGACCACACTCTCTGAGCCATGTGAGCGCACAGCCCACTAGGCTAGACAAGCCACGGAGTGTCTCGATCTCCGGGCTGTCAGGTCAAGCCGTCAGACACAGCATGACGGGACCACAATGTTCGTGTTAGACACGCAACTCTCACTGGGCCATCCTGGTCAGGATCTGCACCCCAAGATAAGTGACAGCCAGCACCACAATTCCAAATCCCTGGCAGCATGTCACCATCGCAATTTAACACCATCACAACACATACAATTTGAATTATGATCCCCCACAGAACTGATCCAATGCCGAACAGGTACGCACAATTTGTGACGATCCCGAATATTCAATGGTCACAACAATACACCTCACATCCCGTATCCGTACACCTCATCTCCGAGACTCGCATTGCAGCATGCAGCTGTACCAACCGAGTGGAGAGAGCAACGCAATTTGACAGCAATTAACGGAAACGCACCCCCGATCGATGTAGAACACAAGGGGCATTCCCACACAAAAGACATCATCTGTGCAACAACGGACAGGAGCCAACCAGTGAGGTTGAAACACACCGAACCTGTCATTTCAAAAACCCCTTCAACATTAACCATGGGACTCAGGGCATTCGAATTTTGAGAGCAAAAAAACTATACACAAACCCCAAGAATCACCGAATTGATTAATACAGCATATGCAGTATATGAAATTCGTACAGTCAATCATATGGCGCAATGCTCCATCCAGTCCCCACATGGTAACACACACAATCAATACTCCAGACAATCCGTACATAGTAAATAATCACAAGCAAGTACCCAACAGTCCATACACTGTTAACAATTCCAAGCAAAGCTCCATACGGTCTGTACCTTGGCAACAATGACGATCAAAGTTTCTTACAGTTACACGTGACAATCACGAGCGAAACTCCATACAGTATACACAATAACAATGGCGATTTCGCAACAAAACAATGTAACAACACGAGTCATTAACACGGCAACCTACATGATATCAACAGAGCTCGGGACACCCAACAACGAATTAATCATTAACTACACCCAGAAGATACCGATCTCGACGCCGTAATTAACAACAACACTTGTTACAAGCAGACACCCGCATGGAAGCCGCGTCAATTTATCACGCACACAACCGGACGAACACGCTCCGCAAACCAGCGAGTAAAAAAAAACACCCGCGATCGCAACCCGGCACACGCAAGATGGGTGAAGTTATTATTATTTTTCTTGGGGCCGGGTGCTTGTCATGTCACGACTCGCTTGGCGACTGTGAATAGCGGAGGGCGGCAAGGTGGAGCACTGGGACGGCCCAAAGAATCTTTCATGGTGAACACGGCCTGCTCTTGCGAACCCATTCACCTCTCGCGCTCGAGCAGAAGACTGGAACTCCCCTCTGCAGGCGTTGATGTCGGCGGGAGCGGCATTTCGGCAGCAGGAGCGGCGTTTTGGCGGGAACCGCGCCCCGACCAGCCGCCGAAATGGCGGGCCCACCGCATGGCCCGCATGCCCGGGCCTCCCCCGCCAGCCCCCACAGCGACGATGGTGTCCTCTCCCCGTGGCTCCGTCGCTCCGTTCCCGATGGCGGCGAAGCAGCAGTGCGATGCCACTCCCGCCGCTCCGCGTGCAGCGCCATCTCTCTCTCTCTGTCACCGGGGCTGCCATCCCCGGGGCTGTCCGAAGGATGGTCGTCACACCGTCCCCATTGTACGAAGGCGTCCAGGTGAGTTTTATATTTGTTTTTCGTGTGCCCATTTTACTTCCCTAGGATAACACCTAGCAATATTTATATTTCCACAACTTCTGACGCCAAATGTAGTGGGTTCGAATTAGGTGCACACACACGCAGCTTGGAGGCAACACTATTTATTAAACGGTAGGTAACATAACGCTGTACATGAGGTGGTGACCACCTTCCTCAACTCACTAACACTCTGGAACGCGGCACAGACTGGACCAGGCAGGCAATGGCCTGCCTGGCCCAGGACGACGACCCATGATGTCTTCACTTCGGAGTACAGTACAACAGCCTCGCTCTGCGTTCACACCACGCTTATATCTGCTTTCGCGTGGCTGGCTCCGCCCCGGCGTGGCTGGCTCTCTTCAGGCCACGCCTCCCTTCCCAGGACACGCCTCACTTCTCCCACCTCTGGGAAGGTCCGGATCCCTCCACCACGTGACCCCCCAGGCACCCCCATGGGGCCCCCAGCCTTCGTACAGGCCGACACAGTAGTGACCGTTCTATGTCACTACATATGTATCATTTCAGGGTGTATTGAAATGTCGCAAAAATACAAAGAATCTAAGCATGGGCAGTGTGAAATCTTTAAAACATATCCACGTTAAGTTCCATGGCATATTTATTTTAAAGCATTTACAGTCACATTCACACTCCTGAAGAGATTCCAATAACTAAAGCCCTTGACTTTTGGAGATGATTTATATATCACATACACAACATAAATTACAATACATATCCATTAACCCATGCCTTTGAGATATATTCTCCAGTTTGTCTTAAAAATGAAGAAATTGTTATCTCTTTTCACTCCACTGTTACTGCGTCATGCCTTGGAATTTAATTATCATAGTCAGATATGTTTTGCTTAAATTAATAATGCTAAAATAAAACGCTTATTTTAAAAATCCTAATCAATTATACAGAACAACGCCATGGAAGAATATACATGCATCGTGCAATTGAAACCACCCTGTGTTTTGTTTTTTACTTAGTGAAATTTTATGATACTGATCTTATTAACAGCCTTCACCTCGTGATGAAATCTCCACATTACTATGGTAAGGACGAGTTTGTATTCAGGAAAAGCATTATTCACTCCTCACATACTCAGCATTTTATGCCTGAGCGTTAATTAATAAGCTGATGGCGTAGGTTATGACATTTTTATGTTCTTTGCTCAAACACTACAGAAACAATCATGTTCTTTAGCCTAAAATATATATTCGTTTCACCGACTTTGCATTTGTTTATTTAACATGTGCACAATCGTACACTGTACAGTATTTTATTTTTACAAGTGGCTGGGAAAAGAAAAGTGGAAAATTTGAAGTGAAGACATTTACTCCCACTCAATTTCTTCCATTGATTCACACGTTCTGATTGAAGTTGTGTAAGTGTCAGGGTAAAATAGGGAACTTTCAAAATTGGTGGCGTGAACAGAGGGCTTGCAGAGACTCGTGCGACTCACGTCAAGGGACTGATTTCATTTGAAGCCACCTTCAAGATACCACAGAGATCACTAGTGATCAAAGGCATGCGGCAGAATTACCTCTGCGTTTGGCCCAGCATGCCGAACCCAAGGGAGTCCCTTGCGAAGGCCATCCTACTGGATTGGCTTTGCAAGAAAGAGACTGCGCCCTTCTCATCTTAAAATAAAAGCTGGGAGAAAAAAAGAACATTTCTCAAATGGGGTCACTCTTCAAGCTGCTAAAATAAGGTGCAATGCTACCCATGCTATATCGGAGGCAACACCATTTACATATATGTGGTCATACTCTGTATATGCAAAGATAAAGCTGCTTGGGCATGTTGAATGATATTGGGACAATAACAAATACAATATTTTTTTCGTAAAAAAACCCATTGATATCTAGTTATTTTTAAGTGTCTTATATTTGTCCTAAATTTGTTTGAAATTTAATTTAATTTGGCGATGCTGCATTGGCCAGTGGTGCAAAAGCCGAATTAACAAGAACAAAAACTAAAATAATAAAAATAAAACGTAATAAAATTAAATTCTCACGACGTTTTGTCCACAACGCAAGCAGCCGTCCTCAGGTGAAGAAACAGAGCTGTCGGAAAGACAGCGTCCTAATGAACACTGCTAAGCTTGGCAGCGTATTTTAAGCTGGGTGGGAGGAGGAGAGCGCCTTGACAAAGGAGTTTACATATCAACAGAGGAATTTAGCATATTGATGACAAATGCAGATATGGGATTAGTCACTCCTTGTGGAATGTGTAGGTGGTGGGGGGGTCTCAAATTATGCTAGTGAATTATGTAGGATTAGCAGTCATAAAGAGAGAGAAATTTTTAATAATAAAGAACTACAACAGCCCAAACGTCGTGAGAATTATATTTTATTATTTTTATTTTCATTATTTTATTATTTCCCTTCTACGTGACTTTACCGAAAGAACCAAGAATATGAATCCCTGCAGTCACGAAAGCTCTAAATCGTGGGCCATGGCCCTTCTTACAGTGCTATCGAGAGCTCAGAGAGATGGCAGTGGTTATTGTGTAATTTCAATTTGCATCACGTGATATTAACCACGGTATCATCAATCACAAAACAGTTCTGCTTTTATATTCAGTTTTTTTTTAAGCACTCCAACTTGCTATTGTTTCATTAATCGTGTTGTGTCATCATAACTAACAAAGGAAGCAATCGCATGCTGGGGAAAAAGATAATGACAGGGAAAAATAAGACAGTTCATATAATACAATCTAGGTCAGGAGGTAGCAGACTTTAGACTAACACTAAGCAATACACTCACATTCCCTGAGGAACAAAGAGATTAAATGGATGTTGCCAGATTAAATAATGCAATAACTAACTTAGTAATGGACTCATTAATGTGGGGAGAAAAAAAAGCAAAAACTAACAACAAATTAAAAAAAAATCGGAAAATCATGTTTAAGTAGAAGAGATGTTTTGAAAAGAGACAAACATGCTAAGTAAAATATATCATATTTAGAACCTTTTCGAATGATTACGAAAATAATTACCTCCGATGTCCTATGCCTTCAATTAGCACGGCTGGCTACGTGCAAAATAAATCTGAAAACATAATAATTAATGAGGATATCATAGCAAGAAATGGGAGCATGAAAAGCAGCAACAATTATGTTGACAATTGTCGATTTGAAAGCGGTAACCCTCAGGGAAAAGGATGGAATCCATAACTCACGATAGTTCTAACCCAAACAACACAATCTGAATGATAACAGTGGTTCTGAAAGCATAAGTATTATAGGAAATATTTTTAAGATGTCAAACTTTCCCGAATAAATTGCCCTGCAAAGCATAAAAAAGGGGAACAAGAGAGTATCACCGTGGACATCATCAAAGAAGAAAGACCAGTTTTAGATCAAAATGGTAGACTTCAACCATGGAATGACATCATGGGACCTCCTTTGCCAGTAACAAAATATGATAATAGATTTTTCCCCTTTTTTCTGGCAACAAAACAGGTGTTAAGATGTTAAAACACCAAACTGAAACCTTTTACAAGGGATCATGTCTGCATTAACCACAATGTTTGTGGTCAGAATGCAAACAAAAAACATACTCTGATAATATATGCATTGTCCTTTAAACTGATCGGTCCACACCAAAGACAGCTTTCTTTTGAACCTTGTCTCAAATGGTGTTAGACCAGAGGACACCAAAAGGCGTACAGCCCAAAGACAATGCACTTTCAGAGTAATGAGAGCTGGGGGTGAGCATCTACATCATTGGGACATCTTAACACCTGTTTTGTTGCCAGAAAAAAGGGGGAAACCCTATTATCATGGAATGACATCTCAATAACTCTGCTAATCAAAAAAGGGTGATGAAACTGCCAAAAAAAACATTTTACCATTTTATATTGCATGTATATCAATCGCTCATGAAGATCATCGGGATGAAAATAATGGCATAATTTAGAGGCCAACAAGAGCAAACCAGATTTAAGAAATGTTTCTCTACCATCAACCACATGTGTACTATCAATAAGATTACAAACCATGACTTACGTGAACAAATCTAGAAGTCATAAAACAAAAACTGTAACAAAATGTATATTATAAGAGGAGTCAGACAAGGGAGGCATGGTTGTACGAGCATTATTGAAAGTGACGCGTGTTTTCTACAAATTGAATTGGAGAAAGGAAGGCATAAACATGAGTGGAGACAATATTAACCCATCTGGTTACCTGCGTTAAACGATCCCATGATACTCTTATGAAGCTGTATTTTTAAAAAAATATTCAGTTAAAATGCCGTCTACTCATAGGGCCAAACCAACAAGAGACTCATGAATGCATCTAACCATATTTTTAAATCCTTTATATTAAGTTCACTTGCTTGCTTGCTTGCGCGCTTATGACCGTGCAAATCTTTCGGTCGTTTTTTAACCCACTTCCCGTGATCAAATCGAGCTGACATTTTGCACACAGACTCGTTGTGCGTGACAATGTATTTTCGTGAAAATATTTTTCCAAAATTTTCCACTTTTTAGCACATTTTTTAAAAAATATTTTATTTAAAATACCAATGTGATAAAAATGAAACTCTTACTCAAGAAAAACAGAAATGAATAATAAAATAAAACCGACGCCACGCATATAAAGGATTTATAGTGAAAAACTTTGTTTTTACGGGTTAATTTTTTACGCCTTAAGAAAATGTTTAATAACACAAAGAGAAATATCCCCCGTATAGCCTAAACATATGTTTTTGGCCAACTACTGTTTGTGGGCACCAACAAAGGCCAGCATGACACACAAGGTGGTGGGTAGCCATTACCATGCCCAGCCACCTTTGTGGTGATGTTATCACACCACAATGGTACACACATTTGAGGCTGAGTCGACCTATGCGGAGGCCCAGGACTGCTTCAGAAAATTGGCGTCAGTGTTGGTTGTAAGCGGGAATCTAACTCAGGTTGCAGGGTTCGTAGTGCAATGCGGTAACCATTACACTCCTGCTCCATCACACACATGCATGCGCGTGCACATGAACACACATGTATAGACATCTACATAATTGCATACATACACGAACACACAAGTGCATGCATGAACAAACACTCAAAAACACACGTACACACCATACACACACGGCACCCAGGTCACTGTTGTAGATGAGACTCTCTTTAAAAATTATAATGAAATAGTGTTAGGTATGTAGCCAATTGTCCTTGCATTAAGTTTGAAGAAAATCACTTGGCATAAACTCATAAAAGTGAATTGAGTTTTTTTTTTATGTTGCCAAAACATATATCTACAAGCAATGGCATAATATGCCCCAGAGAGAAAATTATTATTCAAATAAGTTCCTCTTTGCAATAACGTCTCTTTGCTATATAGACGTTGGTATTGCTGCATTTCGTATTAATGGCCCATGTTTTGCTGCAACTGCAAAAAGTATAATCTGAACAAATGTGTATGAGAGACACCATAAGGGACTAAAGTCTATTGACCATAATCTGGCGACTAAAAAAAGAAATATAAAGCATTGTTCATTATTTAATTACATAGCTTTATTTATGGAATTGTAAGTAAAGCAGTTTAGGAGCAATAGTGAAACAGTGAAAATGTTTTTTTTTTTTTAAACACAGTGCATCTGCTGCTCACAACACTGGACGTATTAGAGATACCTGTGTGTGTCGCATGCAACCATTCCTCAGACTACAGAAAAGGTGTCTGCAAAATGAGCTGCCTTCATGTAACATTACACCCATTATAAAATATACGATGAAGCAAAAAAAAAGAAGCTACTACAATCCCGGTACAATTTGAGCAACCTGAAGTCGTTCGTTTCAATTGCTGCTCCTACAGCCTTGAAAGATGCAGGGTAAAACCGTGCACATGTTTCCCGGAAGGACCATATTTTTTCACAAAAAGGCATTGCACAGTAGGGAAGCTGTTAAACCAAAAGACATCCTAAATAACCTGCTGTATACCCTTGCAAAGAAAAGCTTTCACAACAATTGTTTTTCCTCGGTGGTAAAAAAGAAACATAATTCACGAATCCCCAAGGTGTGTTGACTGCAAAAATAGCATATATAACACTGTGGATGCAAATGCATTCATACACAAAACTACAGTCGTACATGCATATAAGGAAATGATGAAAAAAAATCTGTTGAGGTAAACACATGCGTATACATAATAATAACAAATTTTGTTGATGTAAAATCAACGTACAAACATTTGAATACATTGCGTACCATGGAGATGGGCATACTCAGAATGACACTGAAATGAAGAGGAACACGTGGATGTATGTACGTTGAACTTCTTTCGCACATGGATGAGGGAATGAATGAAACTCAGCGACATCATATCGACTGTCCACATTACTCTTAAGTATGAAGGGCAAGATACGAGACTGGTAACAGAATAGCAGCCACAGCAGGGAATGCAGTCGAGATGATGACCGCCACCGTAATCGAGGAATGAGATCGGTAGATGACTGCGAGATGGATTGTGGCACAATTAGCGGTGTTGCGTGGGGAGATCTACATGCAGCAGTGGATAGACAATGACCTGTGATATTCAAACAAACATTAGCAAGGAATGTGTGTTAACTTAAATCAACACTTACAGTCATTATTCAATGGACTGCTGCATTAAAGCCTCCCCTAGTTTATATTCTGAATATATGACAATACTTCACTGCGCTGCTCTGTTTGGTGAGCGGAAGGACAACAGGACTGGCTTAGATATTGCTCACCGCTGAAGTTATCTATGGGCAGGCGGAGTGCGCTGACCATTGCGCCACCGCTCCAACACATGTGCCTACACACACAATACAAACAAAACGTAACATATATATGGAGCTAACATATAGAGTACAATTCACATGCTGACGAAGGGCCATTTAGACCTGGTGTGGCACTAATTGGAATGATATCCTCGAGGTGGATGTAAGACCAGTTCATATATTGAAGCATTGCCAACTCTGCTGGTCGATCACACCCACAACCACAGATTCGTGATGCAAGGGCCCAGACATAAATGCTTGCATTGCAGGATATAACTTGCCTTTTAGTAGCAGAGTGGTGGGAATTGACTACTGTGGGAGAAATATGGAGCAGAGAGAATAGAAAATTTGGCAGAGAGAGAGGCACACAGACACCAAGAGAACAGGCACAGAGAACAGGACATAATAGTTTAATGGACTAAAAGACAGAGGCAGAGACAGATACACAGACATAAACAATACACTGGATCTGAGGAGATTCAAACAAAGGGACACCAATAACGGAGCAACAGCAATAACCCTAGCAATGTTTGACCTTCATTTTCACGTCACATAGACAAACTAAGAGACCATGAGGATCCATAGGATATTAAAGTAAATGTATCAATCTTCAATGAGACTGTGGTGCTGGGGGACAAAAATGTCTCATCAGGCACTTGCACCACCCCACCGTGATGGCCTCTGGGAAGTGGGAGAGTATTCTTACGTCGTGATGTCATTGCTGCTCAGCCCACGCCCCTTGATTGGTTGGAGCCACCCTGATGGATCTTGCTGAGTCTGCCCTGGATCTCATAAAATGCGAATAGGATGGAGCAAACTTATGTGGAGAATCTTAGACCCACCGGAGATCTGCTAAAAGTTGTGAACTGTGTAACGAGAAGAAACTGGGGTTCGTCGTATTAAAGAGCAACACAGATGGTAGATCTATCATCTGCATTTACACATCGGGAGAGATAATTTACAAAAACGATCAGGGGTATTGTTTGTTTAATACAATAAGAATACAAACAGCAGTCTCTTTAACACACTCGTTGATTATTTCGGTAAAGTCACGTAGGTATAAAATAAAATAACTTAATTTGATTTAATTTAATTTATTTTATACCTACGTGACTTTACCGAAAGAACCAAAAAGTATGGATCCCTGCAGTCACGAAAACTTCAAATCTAGATTAGTCTCTTTAACGTGAAAAACTTTTAATTACATTCCCTATTTCGATTTAAAGCTTTCGTGACTGCAGGGATTCATCTACTTGGTTCTTTCGGTAAAGTCACGTAGAAGGGAAGTAATAAAATAATAAAAATATTTTATTATGTTTTATTTTTTATTATTTTATTACTTCCCTTCTACGTGACTTTACCGAAAGAACCAAGAAGATATATTCCCTATATTTAAAACAATGCACCATAGGTCAGTATCACTGTGTAGCAAGCACAGACTATATGAAAAGTGATTTACCCTTGAGACTGTCATTTTGGAAATGTGCTTTACCGTTCATATTTTAACAAGATAATCGGAACAGATGTTTGTCTATTGAACTGAAGGTAAAATAGAGAAAACAAAATGTACTGGACATTGTACAGAGTCCAACTTGTTTTAACGTTACCTTACAGATCATAAGGCAACAGCCATCCCAGTTTGGCTGCCTGACGACAACAATCAATAACACTTTGTCCCTACGCTCACAATTTAATGTGACTCCTAATGCAATTCATGAAGACAGATACAAGGCATTAATATGGCCAGCGCTACAGCAGATGGACTCAAAGCCTCATTGTAATTAACTTATGCATGCTGCTCGTGAGAAGTCAGTTTCACCTTTGGCTGTTATGACCTCTGCAAAGTGGCCTCTGTGGAGAAGTCGTAGTCCCATAGAACATAATACCGTCAAGGCATATATTGCACATTCAATTCCCCTTCACAAGATTAAAGCATCATTTACTGGTTGGGGTGAAACTTTCATGGAGCTACTATATTACCCATTTTAATCAATATTTGTCATCTTAAAAATACAACACACATCCGTGCTTCTAACTTAAATATTTATGACAAGTTGCAGAACGTACATTTAGATTTTGATTGACCCAATGTTCTGGCATTGCAATAGTATTGTTTAGAAATCCACGTGACAATCCAGGTACTTTATAAATAACATGTGGGCTCATCTAACTTTTTTTATTTCTATGCAGCCCTTACTGTGCAGAAAAGCATAACCGAGCAATGATTCATTTGCCGCACGGTTAAAACGAACCAATGCCCCTGCTAACTCATACGCTGAAACTACAGGGAAGTATCCACAAAATAAATGCTTCATTTTTCCCCACTGACAGGTCATTACGAAGCCTGCATTGTGAATTTCTAGCGTAACTAAACTGCATTCCCAGGAAGCCGGGATGGTTATCTGACCATCAGCAATTTGGAAATGTCACGTGTGAGCTGACAAGCTGATCACGAGTCATCCTTACCATTGTGAGAAGCCATCTATTGTAATCATAACCTCAGAAAATTGTCGCACTATATACATTGGGAAGTACAAGGTAGTCATTATTCTATGCAGCGGGTCTACATATATATTGTAATTTGTCAGGTTACAGTTGATGAAGTCAGCCACGTAAACTCTTCTTGTGGGGCTGAAATTTGAAAAAAATCGTGTTGCACTGGTCGAAATTAATGTCTCTGTTTCATCACGACGAGTGCTCTTTGCCCCATGAGCAATGCGTCATTTCGTTGCAAGAGAAACACGATTATCAGATACCATACGTTATTATATTGAAGTAAGGACATATTTAAAGGAAGGAATCCATTTGAATTAATATGCTTTAATTTTCTAATTGGGATGCAATTTGCATGTTTTCAAGAGTGAATCGTCTTTGGGTGGATTGTACACCGTCGTTTACTATTCTGAATGAATGTTATTAAAATTGCAATAAAAATGTTTACACATTTATATCACTGTAGTGGTATTTCACTATTTCTGCCGTTTCTTTATATTTTTCTGTTCAGTTTGTTGTCCTTCCCCCGCACCTTCAATTAGTAAGGTTGGCTATGTACAGTGCAAAACAAGTTCAATATACATACCAAATGCAATGTACTTTTTCGACCATTCATTAAAAAAATCTGTCATTCCTAAAATTCCGGAATGTAAGCCACTTCAGACTGGTATTACATTCCAAATATAAAAACAAATGCATTACTAATGAATGGAAAAAAATAGATATTTTACTATAGCTCCACAGACCTGCTTTGCAAATTATTTAACAAATCACAAAGTGGACTGATGAAGCTGAATGAATATTAAACACTAATTGTATTAATACTGTTATTATCAAACAAAAGCTGCTGCCAAGGTTAGACTGTTGGTAGTCTCTGAATGGGGATGGTGTTCTGGTTTGATCGCTTCCATCCCTAGGTACATCATGGGTTATTGGAATTTTGTTTAAGTCAATTATGTATCTGTTAAGAGAGTCCCAAAATGGCAGGGTATCTTCTAATTTTATATTGCAGCCCATGGTAAATTGAATTAAGTTTATCCCCAGGATTTTTTGCAATAGTAGATTTGCATAGCGAGCAGGTCACAAATTATATTTTGTGTCATGAATATTTGCTGTAAAATATGAAATCCAGCAAGTTTAGATTTTCAATTTTCAGAGATTATTTTTTTAACTTTTCTGCAAAAGAGATAGTTTCGTTTATTACAGCTTTACATTGTAGGAACATTCCTGGAAACTCAATATATGGACATCATTTCTAAGATAACTTGACAAGGTACGAAAATGATGGCCACACTGAGTAAGATGTGATTTGTGACCCTTTGTTGCCAGAACTTATTGACACGCAAAATTCATGATTCATCTTTTTTTCTTCTTCTTTGCTTTGTATCGACTTTTGTGGAATCCTGTAGGAGAAGCCTAATCACAAAAAACATTATTTTCATCATATGTAAACATGCAGGTTTGATTATCGATTTTTTTACTTTTCTCAGATGAAAATAATCAACATTTGAGCAAGATGATATTTTTTATCAGTGTAAGTTAGCCATCTAAAAATATATTTGCATATTTCCAATAAAAAAAATTGCTAGTATTTGTACTCAATAAATGTGTACAAAAATGAAAGCATAAACGATATATGATATTAAATATATGTGTTGCATAACGACATGCAACAAATTAAAACGGATCGCTTACCAAACTACTCCCTTTCACAGAGTTTGTAACGACACATTAGTTCACCCCGTTTCATGGTCAATCTACAAACCGTTTCAGGCGAATGTTGCAGTTGATGAAGTGTTTCCATGTGGACATTAACAGACCAAAACCTTTCCCGTGAAAAGCAAATTCATTTTGTTTAGGAGTGCTTACTATGTGTGTCTGTAACACCGTGAAAGTGGTTTACATTCAAGTAAATGTTCATAGCCAGATTTAATAGCTAGTTATGTCAAAGTGCTCAGAATAATGAAGGTAAGGATAGTACTTAGTGTTTGTGATACTTACGTTTATTACTTTTCAAGTGCAATTTTGTAAAAAGAAAAAAGGTACAACATTGAGAATTGTAATTAATGGTAAAGGTTTGCCTTTTAGTGTAATCAGGGACAAATTGCCTGATTGCACTCAGTATGACACATGCTTTTTCTTTCAATAATAAAATGCATCATTGTATGCGTCTAAGATAAGCTGGGGAATTAAAATTAAATGAATGCTGCACATTGCATTGCCTTTACAGCGCATCCTACTAATAATAGAGTAGTAAAATTTGATGTGGTACTCCCAGGTTCCCAATACTGTACTGGAATATTGCAAAATTGACACAAAAAATGAAAGAAAGAAATGCAAAAACATATTTAAGACAACGCTTTCATCCGTTGCAGGATACTCTATGGACATGTATTGTGGTTATTAGAGCAACATTTAAAGGAATATTCTGACTCATCCATCCCACTTCTCCCACCCCCACAGCCTCTTCAAACCCAAATGCATTTCATTAGACTAGCGGCGACAGCTTTCGCTAAGCAATTCAAGTGCAAAACATCCCAATAAAACTTCGGCAGGTATAAATCAATGCTGCGCAAGGTCTGACTGAGTGCTCTTCCATGCAGATTTTGATTGCCACTGCAAAATGCATACATACACAAATTAAATATCCCTTGTATAGCCTTACCAGACTGTTGGGGCAAGTTGTGTTAGCAAGCACCTATTAGGCCAACAAGGGGTGGTGTGTGGCCAGCACTGCAAAGGTTGGAAACATCACAGCAGGTTAAGACTTTACCTGGTTAATCACGTCCTTCCAATGATTGTTCAATTTGTACCGATCTTCTCGGTTGAAGTTGTGTCTGTGTTTATATATCTCTGGTTTACCATATGATTATTCATAAGACTACTTCCGATAAAGGACAGCACAATAAATATATAGGGAATCATTCTGGGTTATACAATAAATAAACCTCCAATCTCTATTCAATAAAATGTATATTTAATAATTATATCAGTCTTTTGTATTCTTACACTTGCAATAACCAGAGCATAATGGGTCTCATGCAAAATATTAATCATGCAATAATTTTCATCAGAAATCCAGTTTAAATGAGACCACATTTGTCATTATTTTGTTATAAAAGTTATATATATATATAACTGACTACGCATTTATATTTAATGAAATGACAAATATACATTCTAAGGGTGATTCACAATTTGAAGGGCTGTTTAAACCTGGCACATTTCTCCATGGGGTTTTCCACTGTTTTCACTCGGCTTGGTTATGCCAGTGCCAACACGTGAAGACGAGCTCTCCGAAGGCAAAGTGAATGGCAGTAGTTACGTACGAAGTTCCTGTAATAGGATCGCAAGTCACGGTAGGAGGAGATAAATGTGGTAGAGGATTCTAGATTTTAAGTTTTTGTGACTGCAAGGGTCCATACTCTTTGGTTTTTTCGGTAAAGTCACGTAGGTAAAAAAATAAAATAAATTAAATCACGACGTTTCGAAACGTCGTGATTTAATTTATTTTATCTTCTTTTTTACCTACGTGACTTTACCGAAAAAACCAAAGAGTGTGGTAGAGGACTTTGTGTCCTTTGGCAATGATGTCCATCATGCAAGGGGCTGCGAGAAAGGGTTCAAGGGGTGCGTTGCTTTATCAGGGCAGGCTTTTGATAGGATATGGAGACCACTTTAAGAGAAAGGAAAGATACGTCTGTATATAAAGGAAAGGGTAATTGAGGCAGGAGTATAATCTGTAGTGCTGTATGGGTCAGACAACTGGACACTACGCAGCTTTAAAAGATTGTTTTGGCATTTGAGAACGGGTGTAAATGACGGATTCTAGAAATGTTGCGTCAAGATAAGGTAAGTAAAGCAAACTCTGTAAGAGAACATGTCAGGTAAGTATTCTAGATAAGATTAGGTAAAAATGGTTGCGTTGGGTCGGACATTAGTGGAGGAGTGCGAAGGAGCGGCTGTCACTAGCGTTGAAATTAATTCGTCTTCTTCCAAACACGAGTGATATTCTTTTTAATATGATTAATGGAAGAGATCTCTTTCCAAGCCCATCTTGCTCGTGTGGTTGACTGTGCTCTAGATTATCTGTTCCCATTAATAATTGGGAACAATGTATATATATACATGCAATACAAGCAACATGGTTCAATTCACTTTTATCATGGTTTTTGCACAGAGAAATCAGTGTATCTGCAATTTCACCAACTGTCAAGACAAAGCAATTGAATGGCCAAATCACTAAAAACTTAATATTCTAATAGGTGCTCATAATTTGCCATGTGAAGTCATCAATATAAGAATGATTGAAGCATCATTCCATAATTTATAAATGAAACAGAAAGATGGACATTATCACGGACATTAGCAAAGAAAATGGACAGTAATGAAGAAAACGGAACAGAAACTGAACGGTGTGCTTATAAGCACAGGCCGATCCACACTCAAAATGACACCAAGAATGAGGAACAGATGAATTAATTTTGACAAGAAAAGTGGGCTTGAGCTGGACATGTTGCCAGAAGAGATAATGGCCAATGGTCGAGTATCATAACAAAGTCAGGATCAGAATCTTTATTCATTCTGGAGAAATCCGATGAGCTATGATGCTCTTTTTCACAGATGTCCAGTAGTTAGGGGGCAGCTAAGTGAGGCAATATGCCCGAAAAAACGTCTACCACGGAGATGGAGTGATGAAATTAGCTTGTGTGCAGATAGTGGGTGGGAATTTACAATATTTCAAGATCGTGAGAGATGGTGACGACAATTGAAGGCTTTCATCCAGAAGTGGATTGATTATGGCTGATGATGATGCTGGATTAACACGTTCTGTCGAATGTCTCTTTGTACTGTTGTATGGCCTATTCAGGTAAACCTTTAAATTAATAACTGAAGGCATTTTTTAATGGCTAACCTATGACAGAAGTTAATCGTGGGTTTGTTTTATTAGTTTCAATTGTCTTTTGATACCTTGATAATTCTATTATGTTGTTGTGAGTAGTACATAGGGAGGTAAATGCTAAATCTGCATATATTGCATTGATTTTGGGTAATTATTTTAATTGCTATTTTATTTAATAATTTGTATGTTTATATTCAGTCTCATTTATAGGTGATTAAATCAGTACTTTGAGAAAATGTTTTATTATTGTTATTATTAGTAAATCTATTAAACAATGAATAAATACATTCATAAATTAAGACCTACTTTACAGCAGACTGTGGTAATCTGATTCCAAGATTCAACCCGTTTTAGCCACTGCAATCTTCTGCATTCAGGGCAAAATGGTATTCTGCTGTAAGTTATCAAATCTGCTTAAGGTACAGTAGAGCATTCAGAGAAGGCAAGGCGTTACCATGAATCTGAAAACACAATTTAAACCTTCTCGATCATGTGAATTTATTCCACTAACGGTCCATTGACTAATATAATGAGAATGGATACACGTATGCATTAGTTTGCAATGGGGAAATTAACCTCTGGAGGCCCATAACAGCGTAGCCATGAACATGAGCTCCCAACTACACACACCCATTAAAGGCTTGTTACAGCATAAAAAAAGAAATAAGCGAGTAAACAAGCTATTAAATAATTGTTGTATTTAAGGAAATTAATTACAATGTGCATTTCAGGACTATGTTGTTCAGAAACTATAACAACAATAATATAAAAAAAATACATAAATTGTATGGAAAGGCAAATAAATATATACGAGGTCAAATGAAAGTCAACTCAACATGTTTCCCTGCTCAAATGTGCATGGATGGTACTCATGCTAATTGGTTGCTCTGAGCCAGTGGTGGACATTCCACGTTCCTTTGGCTGGAGCCAGTTCCTACACGGGCCTACGAGGGGCTGTTCAAATGTTTGAACAATGAGATTCTGGGTGTCGCGGTGGCGCTTTGAACCGAAGTAATCTGAGTTCAATTCCTGGCCATGGCTAATATCAGAGGTAAGTAAATTCTGAACCAGACCTGCACTGACCAGTGTGGTGAAGTATGGTCAATCACCCATGACTTACACAGCATGGCCTTGATCCGGCAGTGTATTGACAAAGGGCTGTAAGTTACTATTTACAGTATTAACATTGTATCAAATACGACAAAATTAACGTTATGCAATATGGCAAGTAATTTAATAATATCTAGATTTGAAGCTTTCGTGACTGCGAGAATCCATACTCTTTGGTTCTTTCGTTAAAGTTACGTAGATATAAAATAAAATAAATCACGACGTTTCGATTGAAACACAAGCAATCACCATTAGGCGGGAAATCTTACAGCAAGAAAAGCAAATTTCAGCAACAATGTTTTCTTGACGTGGTTTTCCCACCTGATGATGATTGCTTTTGTTGCAATCGAAACGTCGTGATTTATTTTATTTTATACCTACGTTACTTTACCGAAAGAACCAAAGAGTAACTTAATAATACTTAAATATTTTATGTTATACATGTGCAAAGTTGTTCTTATGAATATTGTTTCTGTTTAGAGTATATTTTATACAATTTCATATTCATGCTTCAATTGCTGAAACACGAGACATTTTACGAATCCAGCTATTGTGTATGAATACGTGGGACATTTTAAATTTCAACGTTCATATATGTGTTTTATCTATATATAATTACGTCAAATGTCCTAAGATGTACGATTTTAACGAGACACATTAACTTTTTTCTCATTTATTATTGGATGGAAGATTTATTTATGTTTATATTCTTTGACTACGCTTTCATTATTTTAATTCAAACAAGTAAATGCATACCGACATTGTTTCAAACAGCATTTTATTTCGAATATTGTTGAAAATGCTTTTACCACCGTAATTATTATTTCAGAAGGCATTCAATTTTTTTAAAAATATACATGTTAACTTCGATATCTTGCAGTGTGGTTCAGGAGGAGAGCAAAAACTCAGCTAACATAGAGAATGGCCAAAGTAACGTCTACGTATTTATTTTTAAAAAGGTGCTTATGAGCATCCGGTGTGTGGCCGAGTAGCACGTAGCAGATTGCACACTTGACTCATACTGCTTCCTGGAAAAAATCCTCTGCAACTTTAAAATGATTGCTGAAGAGGTTGCTTAAGCGTCTGGAGGCTCAATGCCTGCCTTAGAGCATTCACTGCTTTCACTGATGAGATCCTGGGATGAGTTTTCTTGGGTCGCCAACCCTAATTGCAATTGTATCAAGTGCTGGCTTTTGCATGTACTCTAGTGAGATGATGGGCTTAGGCCACTCACTAAAAGCTGCACAAAAACATCATATTTTGGCTTCTCAGTCAAATTCAATTTCGGCCAGCACTGAGGGGTATGATTTTAAAACATGCGAGGTAACTATTACGTTATATGTGTGACAAGCCACTTTTTAGAGATAATGATAGAGCACCATCTAGTTCTGGGCTTGAGGGGACCAATGAGCAAGAGGGGCCTATTGAAGTTATTCCAAAAAAGTAAAATCATATATAAGAAGAGCTCCATTCTCCGTTTCCACAAAAAATAAAGTGTTAGTACATCAACCTTTTGGCTTTCCAGACCATTATTATCAAGCAGCATTTGTGTAAGCACGCCAAATCTGACTTGTTAAACTTCTCTACAGGACCCTATGCAACAAGTAATACTATACTAATTTTTAAGTAGTTCTGTGTAGGTTATCTTCTGAGATTATTCCCTGACTTGAAGTGATGTTGTGCCGATTGAAAAGATCACTCCAATAGCAGGATTATTTACATGCAATTGCTTTTCACATGTTAGATGTTGAAAACCGATGGAAGCACCAGAAATAGTCCAGAAATACTGATCGTGAAAATGTCCCATAAATTATACGATATCACTTGACATGAATGCAATTTGCATGGCCTCATTACGATGAGTAGGGTCTGGTGTGGCATTATACTCTAATTAATATTTTAATGTATTAATCATTAGAGTGTTGTATTGATGAGAGTGTTGTATAATACATTCGATTTTTATAACCACAAAACCATTGTTTATATAAATATCGGATGTTTGCTACTTATTGCTGGCATGCCCAATGTTGGTGGCTTTTTTTAGACTTATAAAATGCAATACCAAACAAGGAGTTAATTTCCATGTTCATTGCAGTTTGCAATTAGTCATTATTACAACATTCAGTGGAATCTATTGTATTCCCCACAATAATTGATGCTGAAATGAAGCAACCGATGGAACTATTTAATGTGTGAAACAATCAATGATATTTCCCACTGTGATTAATTCTCATGTCACAGTCGGTTACAAACGTAGAAAGGAATTTATTCTGCTGGTGCACGCGTGTAGCCAGTTGCATACATTTCGTTAAATTGAAATGGACCCATACTTCACAACTGACTTACATGTGGCAACTAAGGGAAGTTTCACTTCAGTTTTAATGTCTATATGCAAGCATCTACTGACCACCTTTGAATTAGTGGGTTCTAAGTGTTCCTTCAACGGGTCTCACTGTTTTATGTGTGGTACTGCTTGTTACTGCACATTGTTCAGAATGATGATGGGAGCTCGAGAAGTTTCAGACCCAGCACATGGATGAGAATGTCGGCACGTGATACAACCAGAAAATATAACAGAGCCATATAGCACAACCACGCATACCCACACAGTCTTATCAACTCGTCTTTTCGAGAAAGCCATGCTATGTTTAGCAGAGTAACAATAACATCTCAGTGGGCTTCACCTGGTAAAATGAAACATCGTTAACTTTTGTTTGTATGTTTCTGAAAGTAATTTGTTTACCTTTCATATACTTTGCACTCCTATCGTGTTTTTTATATTGTTGTGGTAACGTTCTGACCTGCCCCGACTGTACATCTTTGAAAAGGAGCTTTATATTCTTAGGTTTTTTTCGGTAAAGTCACGTAGGTAAGATGGTAAACTACCATTCTTGGATTTTCTGTTTGAGAGGAGACCTGACGGATCCTTGGGACATTCTGTCTACAGGAAAGCCACCCACACAGATTCCTACTTGAAACCGGATTCCCACCACCACCCATCTCAAAAGAATGATCTCATCAAAACGCTATACCACAGAGCCCATGGCATTTCTGACCAACACCACCTGGCCGGTGAATTAAGACATGTACATCGGGCCCTCAGGATGAACGGATACTCTGACCGCACCATCCGCCAAGCTGTTTCTCCCACCATACAGAAACAGCCACATGAAACTCCGACCAAAACTATCACGTTACCATACATAGCAGGCGTGACCAAAAAGATCTCCAAAATTCTAAACAAACATAAGATCCAAGTCCGATTCAGTACAGTGCATAAAATCAGTGATCTGATTCCATCTGTGAAGGATGTCGTTCCTGACTTACAGTATCCTGGAGTCTACAAATTGAGTTCCAGTTGTGGTGATTGCTACATTGGAGAAACGAAACGTCATGTTTCTGATCGTGTCCGCGAGCACAAGTCAGATCTGAAACACGGCAGAACTGATTCTTCGGCCGTTGCCGATCATTGCTACAACTCCGTGGGCTCTCATGAAATTGTCTTTTCCGAGACCAAGGTGCTCTGCAAACCTCCTGGCTACCATCAAAGGTTTGTACACGAAGCCATACAAATATACAAACACAGACATAATTTCAACCGTGATGATGGTTACAAACTGAGTAATCATTGGAAAGATGTGATTAACCATGCAAAAAAGATTTAACTACACTTATTTGGACCATCTTATTTGACAGACAACTATTACAGGTTATTGATAGACAGCCAGTTTTGTTTAACCAGGTTTAGTTTTTTCTTTTTTCACACTTTTGTTATGTAGGCTAGGCGTAGTCACAAACCGTACCTTTTCATAACAAAGGCTCAGTCTTTTGTTATGCAGTCTATTCTTAGTCTTAAGCCTCACCTTACCATATTAATAAAAAGTGTGCCATACTTGGCCCTTCCCCTCTTCAACCATTATATATACGGAGTGGTAGCTCTTGTAATCTCTCATTTACTTGATACAGCTGTCGTGGCTGTGACGGTTCCACCTGAAGACGGAAGCTTTTGTTGCCTCCGAAACGTCGTGATTTTTATTTTATTTTACTTTTATTAATTTAAAATTTTTACCTACGTGACTTTACCGAAAAAAACCTAAGAATATGAATCCTTGCAGTCACGAAAGCTTCAAATCTAGGAGCTTTATAGCTTATCGGATTCCTCCAGTATAAATACATATTCAGATTGTGATCATACCACACCCATGTACATATGTACGTATTTTTGAACTTCTTTCACACAGCACGTAGCCAATCATGATGATCGGAGGAGCGATTAGCACCTCTTCATCGTGCACACTCATGATGAAGTTTTTTTGGGTTAGATCGCGTAAATGGAAATGTGGCGTAAAACCCACCTCCATTTGACCCAGCCAATTTGGAGATTGTCACGTGAACAGAACCCTGCGAATGTATTACTACTTCAATACATTTATAATTGTAAATTGTAAATGTTGTGGGTTTGCTCTCTAACACACTGGTGTGCTCAAGTGTGCACGTGACAACTTCACTCATTGGTCATCTAACAAAAATAGTTATCTTGCATAATATTGGTCCCGAAAGCCTACGTGATGAACATACCGCACACTATTGAAGTGCGTTTAATTGTCTGTCTCACTTCTAATAACTTGTTTGTACTGAATCTCATTGGCAGTTTCTTATTTCTTTATGTGTTCCATCTTGATTTTACTATCTCAGCTGCACTCTCCATCTTTGTGTAATCACGAATTGAACGCACTTGTGTTGAGATGGTTTATTTTATTAAGAGCCACGGGCTCGCACTCGAACAGGTGGAGACCCCAATGCATCAGCACCAAGTCTCCCGCGCATCTCCCTTATATACGGTCCGAGGCCACGCCCCCATTCTCGAACTTTCTCGCTGGCTCTAGACGCTCGATCTACCAGCAGACTCCACTGTCCTCTTCAGTCACTTGGCCAAGCCCCTATTCTTGATCATTCCCGCAGCCACCAGTCCACTCATACTGCAAGCTGACTCCCCTGTCATTACCTCCCGTGGCCACTAGTCCATTCGCACTGCAGACTGACTCCCCTGTCATTACCTTCCGTGGCCACTAGTCCACTCGCACAGTAGGTTGATTCCACTGATTACATTTGTACTATTTGAGTCAATTGCACTGCCGGTCTCATGTGAACTCTCTCATATGTACTTTATGCCACATTTGTGATGTGTATTTGTTCATACTGGACTACTACTCACTTTATTGTATGGTTTATAGTGGCTGCTATCGTTACACTATAAACATTACTGTATTTTTAATTCTGTTTCACTTGTGCTGTCTCATTTTGTCTATCTCCGTTCATTCCTACCATTCGCCGAAATGAACATAATTATACGAATTGAAAACACATAACGTTTCTTGCCTGAACCACTTCAATTAATGCATCATGTGTGTACCAATCAATATTAGTGCAATAAATAAATGACTCATTACAAGGAAACTATTTCTCATTCATGAAAGCATTTTTATTATTACATATGAACGAAAAAAACTGGGGGGGAAACAATATCTGGCAAAAAAATATTTTACCCACAAATAGTTTTCCGTATAAGTTCTGCACGTATATATCAGAAGTGGTCATGTTCTATCCACTGCTGGACACATCCCCACGTTCCCCGGCCATCCATTATACCGTGATTCATCTCACTCCTCAGCATGGGCTGATCTCATCATCCCATCTCCGCAGTGTTCACCCCCTCGGGTGTGATCCCTCAATCGGCTGCCATTGATCACCAGTCTCACCCATTGGCTATCATCCATTGTAGCAATATGTTCTTGCCCGAGCCACGCTTTACTTTAAAAATAAATTCCGAATAAAAAAAGTCGCTCAGAAATCGAGATACAGAGAATTGTAATGTAATACGAGTAGTTTTTTTTGCAGTGCTTATGTGCATACATATCACCAATTAAAACACAGGCAGGCATAAGTATGGGCATAATAGGCTGACAAGACATAGACAGACGTGCATCTGCCAACCCATTAAATCTACAGACGGGTTAATAGATACAAGCAGAATGTAGCAACAACAGATCTAACCTCAATGACGAAGTAGGTAAGAGTGATGGACTGGAATAAAGTACGTTGGTCTCTATTGCCTGTGCATTGACTCTTCCCCCCTCCTTGCATGGAGCGTTCGCAAAATGTGTAATACTTCATTTGGTGGGGTACACCGCGGCCATGCACATTTCAGTACAACGTGTCATTGTACGCCTCCCCGAAAGGGAATGGCCAAAGTGGAGGCCAACAGCGCAAGGACAGCGCAGGGTTGCATTTAATGACGCATTTTGTATATCGATTCCTTAATTCGAGCACAAAATAGGGTCGTTTGATAGACGAATAAGCTAAAATGTGAAGTTGATTTACGTTTGCATTTAAGGTATAACTGCACCCCTCCACTGCTTTATTGGCCTTTCTCGACACTTAATTGTCATGTCATCTCCCAACATGCATTATGCATGCGTCAGTTAACGACTGCAAATCCCAATTGACCAGGCGGCGGGTTTGAGAATTGGGGAATGGTCACTGGCATTGCCATTGTGCTTTAACTCAACAGATATTGCCCAGAGCTATTGAATCCTCAGAAGCTCTAGACGGAATTGGAGCACTGCTCTTCATTTCTTACACATAAGCAGAGCAGAAGCATATACATAATATAACACAGACATATTCAATGTAATGCCATGAATTATATATGTTTGGAAAATGTGTATCTGCATGTCTGCAGTGCAATCTGGCAAAATGTGTATATTTTATACATCTACATCTGCCTGTTTTAAAGGTTATATGCTGATATAAATTGCTAGATACAGACCAATGAGTCTCATTGGATTCAGAATCACTGTTTGAAGGATTTAAGATAAACAAATTATCAAGTTTATAAGCCTATCAATATTTTTTTGTTTGAGAATACACGGGGATATTCAACTTCAAAGATGACAACACATTAATTTGCAATTCAGAACATTTAAATTTTGACTCAATTAATTTGTGTTTATTTCTTTATAAACTCCAGTACCCATCTGGTACAAGATACTTTGCAAATATTTGTTCACAGCACAGTTATAATTTCTATTGTCTAGGGATGTGACACATTTTCATTACAGCCCTATACATCAAACACGATGTCGTACGTATTTACATATGACTGATATTTTTTTTTTACTAAGTAACGTCTTTGTTATTGCCAATTAGGATCGCTACAGGCACAGGTGTTAAACTACTTTGTTATTGTGCAGCTTGCGGTCACGGTCCTGACACTGCTTTCATCTAAGAATAGTGCGGAACTGACATGAGTGATGCCTTCGCAGTGGTTCAATCGCAGGTGGTTCGGGAGCGTCAAATCAACGTCCTTGTGAATCAAACTAAATTAAATGCAGCATCATCTGGTACATGGGAGCGGTGCGCTGCATGTAGATTGAGCTCATCCATACCGATGAGCACAATTGGAAATCGCCAGTGGTCATCCAACATATTGAGACTCGTCTCTTCCACGTGAAAGTGGAAATTTCCACTCAGGATTCGAGACTGTCAATGGAGATGAGCAATGCTGAAGCTTGTTTTTAAACAATGACACATTTCAGTCTTTAATTTGTTTTACTATTCTTATTTGAAATTACAGTTCATATAGAGTGATACTCGTTTTAGCATTGTCAGGGTGATGGCAGCAAGACTCGACCAGGATTTGAACTCAAAACCTTACAATTGTACGTGGTGTGCGATTCCACGGCACCACCTGGATTAACTGTGGTGTCAGCACACATAAATATTTCATGCATTTTATTCAAACTAAACAGACGTCAATTGAGCAAAGGTATAGCTCAACTCGTATTTTCCCCAAAGCACACTAAATGGCCTTGTTATTATTGGTAGTGAGCAGTATTTATGCAAACATTTTTTGTATAGTGTGAGCATTAGCACTGAGAGCCATGCCTACCGCCAGGCCAACGTAATCATAAAGGTTGTGAATACTTTATAGAAAGATTAGAAGTAGGCGTTGCAAAATTGGTGTTCAGATCTGGGATCAACAATGCTTGCATTGATTCGCACAGCGCTTTGTCCCATTCATTCACGTATCACAAAGGCGTCCGTAAGATTATCCAACCCACATTTCAAGTCTCCTGCAGTAACTGGGTGGCATGGTCTAATGGACAATGATGGTTTGTAACAATTGAGTCTCAAGGACCAGTGGAGGTTTTAATGTTACAGCTGTTGCTAAAATTTGCATGTGTTAATCACCAGAATACTTTCCCCTTGAGCCTTTTTTATTTTCTGAAGGGTTCCCATAGCTTACAGAGAGTTTATTTGCCAAGAATCCCAATTGGCACTTACTTGGTCTTTCAATTGGTACAGCAACGTGGATTTTGATGATCGCCTATTATGCATGCATGTGGTATTTCTGATTGTGGCTTCAGCATAATAATAATGCAAAAGCATTATATTTAAACTGCTAAAGAAAACAAATATATAATTACATTTTCAGTATTCAGACGTTTTTTTGTCCATAATTGTTGACCATCTTCCATTTACGTCATGCATTTAAATTATATTTTGCAAATTATGTCAGGTCATTTGTTTAACATTAATTGTTCACTCATTCTTATACAAATGCAATCGTTGATTGTGACCATTATTTCTACTGGTCCTGGGCCGTCCCTTGGTCGACTCAGGTTCAAATGAGCACCTGGTGCAGTGTATAAACATCGTCACTAGGGATACAAAGGTGGCCAGGCGTGGTGCTGTCCACCCACCCCCTCGTGTATCATACTGGCCTTCATAGGTGCTCGCAAACAGAACTTTCTCCTACAGTTTGTTAAGGATATACAGGGGATCTTTGTCTTTATGTGTATGAAATACATCTCTTTAATGGTTATTAAAGCATGTTAAGCAGTTTATTTTTTGGTACCCTGCATATTGTTCTGTCTAATAATTCAAAATGCAGGCCAGTGTTGTGGTCTCATTTTACCTTTCAAATTGACCATGAAATTAGCATAGATAAATAATTTAAGAGTGCAATGACATCTGTATGGAGGCGATATTTAGTCCCAAGATACTTTGGCTGAATGTCCCTCTCCTCAAACACGTGGTATATTTAAGGACACGAGTTTATTTTATATATACGAACAGATGCTTTCAACCAAACTCATAATCTACATACTCGAAAAAAAAACTATTGCATGTTCACATGGGAAAAAGGAAAAATATAATTTTAAAAATATTTTTTTAAATAGCACATTATCTAGCCCCCTTTAAGTGCAGTGACAGTGGCCATGTATGTACGCACATCACATTTATTTTCGTGCAAAAATGGCATTCATCTATAGCTGGTCTTAACCAGTTGCAATGCAGAACTTGGCATCCTTCACAGCCCAATAAATAACTCAGGCAGCATATGCAACCGGAAGGTCAGGAGGTATAAAGAAAGCCTACAACAGGGTGGATCATTTTCTTTCATGTACAACTTTGAACGTTTGTTTATTGTCATTGTTCATATAATACTAGCATTGTCCCTGCAGTGCAAACAGTGCAAGTGTCAGTTTCCACAGGGACCAATAATATGCTACGGTTATTCACAGTGCTCTATGCCAAACACAGTCACCAGGATTAAACTTTGATTGTGTACTGCATGAGGTGCAAGCAAGGAAGATGTCAGATTTTATACACTGCAGATAATCAAACATGATATGAAAAGCATCATTGGTTTTTACTGATAAATGCATTGAGAAAAGTGCAATATGATTATGTTTTCAGCTACTGTGATTATGTAGGTCATGCTATTGTAATAACAGCCATAGAGGGTTCACGTGGGGATTGGCTTGCCGGTCCTGCTTGTAGCCAATAAGGGTTGAGATAGGGAGCATGGCCCAGGCGTGATCACGGCATGTCATCAGGAGTGATTGGCCTAGCCATTCGGGGCCCCAGCTAATGGGGAGCCGGATGAGAGGCGTGGTCCCGGGATTGACAGGGAACCATCGAGAATGGTCGAAGCTGTCCATGAACGATTGGCTGGGGGGACCACGTGACGAAGGGATTAAGAGAGAGTGAGAGGGAACGATCGAGAGCAGACTGGAAACTGACAAGAGCAGGGTCACGCGCGGACGGGGCTCTGGGTGCCACGTGCGCGGTGGGGACTTAGTGCGAAGTCTGTCCTCTCTCCGTTGTCTGCCAGCAACGGAGAGTGAGTGAGTAAAGTGTATTGTGGAGTGGAAATAAAAAGGACTGATTCCGAAGCCGTCTCAAGAAGGATTATTACACTGGTGTCAGAAGTGATTCTGCGACTGTTTGGACGATCGTCAAGATGTCTAAGCACCCCAGAAAAAAGAACCTGCCCGTGCTTCTATCGGAGGAAGAGGTCGAGACGGATGAAGATGAGCTGTTGAGAGCTACAGCCCTTATGCCGCCTGCTGATGACACTCGCCTCGACGCCTCTTAGTGTCGACCGGGGGAGGATGCGACCACCGCAGGACCAAAAGACGAATGGCGGCTGATGGCGGAGCAGATTGAGTCGTTGCGCGCCATTCTGCTAAGCCTGGTGACCGCGGTGGCGTCCTCACCAGCCGTGGGTCGCCAGATCGCCGATCAGCTGGACGCCACAGGAAGGGGTCCTGCTATGGAATTGGGACCCGCCATTGCTCCTGCCACGCGGGAGGACGCCGTCGTCTTGGGTGGGGCGGCTGCGCCGGAGTCGTCGGCCGCCATTTTGGGCGCGCCTGCTACCACGCGGCCGCCGGACGCCATTTTGTCTGCACCGAGCGGAGAGCGGGAACGGCAGTCGGAGACGCCCGCGGCACGCGCCTGCCACCGCGGACATCGCCTTCCACAAATAAAATAATTTATTGCCGGGGGCGATTGGAGTGCTTTTACGTGGCGCTTAGAGTCAGCTTTTAGATCTGTGAACTGGACGGAGGAAGAAGCACTGGGAGCGCTACCTACGCTGCTCGATGATGTGTCTCTGGGAGTCTTCTGCTCCATCCCGGCGTCCAAGAAGAAGACACTGTGGGATGCGTTCACAGAGATGGCGGAATTTTATGACCCGCCGACATCGGCCACCAGAAAATTTATGTCGCGTCCCCGAGCACCGAAGGAATCGCCGTTGGCCTATCGGGGGGCGTTGATGGCGATGGCCATGGCCGCCTACCCCGACGCAACGGCCGAGCATTTGGATCCACTCATCCTTTCCCGCATGCTGGAGTTGTCTCAGGAGCTCAACATCTCTCTACCAGTGTGCGGCCACGAACCGCTTTCATCGCGGTGGGTGGCACGCTGCCTGGATGCTAAGTTTAATATCAAGCGTTGGGACCATATGGCGGTGTGGACGGGGAAACCCGAGATCGACAGGCCGCCTCTGGGGTGGTCTCCGCGACTGGATGTCCACTGCTCCGACGACTCGGGCGACGACGACATGCTGGCTGCTGCTGTCCCGCATAGGATTCCGGGACGGCGGTTGCGCGACCAGCGGGGCGACTACACGGGCCGGCCGCGTGCGAGGGCCGGGTCGTCCGACCACCGGCCGACGTCGGCCGCGTGTTTCAAGTGCGGCAGACGGGGCCACTTCGCCCGTGACTGCCGCTGCCGACCTCTGCTGTCGCCTCTTCCGCCAAGGGGACCTCCATCTCCTCTACCTGCTGTGGAGCTGCAACAACCTCGGGCGAGTCGGCACAAATCGGACACCCGGCAGGTCGTGTCACATCACTCATCCACTCGCACTCAGTCTTACACTCCTAAGGATAATTTTACTTCTCCTGCTCCATTGACATGCTCTGCTACACAGTGGAAGAAATTGGCTCGCAGGATTGTGGCTGCGGCGTCGGGCTCGTCGACGGTACGAGGTACCATCGACGGCGTTGACGTCCGTATCTTGGTGGACACGGGCACATTGGCTACCATCATTTCTGATGTTATTTTTCATTTGTTGTCCATTCCTGCGTCGCGGATACGCAAGGTTAATGATGCGTGTGTTGCCGCCAATGGGGGGAGCATGGGTATCTGCGGACAGGTGGATGTGAGCATCGTTATCGGAAATATTACCGCCGCAGGACCTGTGTAAATTTCTCGCTCGCTAGCTGTTCCATGCTTGTTGGGTACTGATTTCCTGCGCCGGATGCCGCTGAGAATACGGGTCGACCAGGACTGTTTGGAAATGCCGAGGGGTCGTAGGATGGCGTTCCTGCCTTCCCTGCTGGCCAATGCGCCTACAGGTAACGCAGTTACTGCTGTCGTTGCGGCTACGGTGGAGGTTCCATCGGGAGCGCAAATGCTTATCCCGCTGCGTTACCGAAAACCACTTCAAATGGGAAGGGATGCGAAGGGCGTGCTATTATCCCCATCGAATTCGGTATCGAAATCTTTTTCTTTGGCGGCGGCACAAACGATCGTGCGCCCAGGTCAGGCACCTTTCATACAGGTCTTGAATGGGGGACCTGACCGCGTTGTTGTTCCGGAGGGCTCGGTGCTGGCTCACGCCACTACCGATTTCGCCTCTTGTGACAAACCGCCGCGCGCTCGGATGCCCGCGGATGGGCCTCCGCATGATCGTTCACAAGAACGCTGGATCGCAGATTTATGCGGAGAGAATTATTCATTGTCAAATGAACATAGGAACGCCTTGCGTTCGCTATTGCTGCGGTACGCTGATGTTTTCAGCAGAAATGATTTGGACCTCGGCCGCACGTCGCTTTTGTCGCACCATATTGAAACCGGTGCGGCGCCTCCCATCTGTATGCACCCTCACCGCATGAGCCCGGCGGAAAGGGAACACGTGCGTGGGGCAGTAGATGAATTGCTGGCGGCGGATATTATTTCGCCGTCCAACAGCCCTTGAGGCGCGCCCGTCGTTCTGGTTAAGAAGAAAGATGGTGGTACGAGGTTTTGCGTTGATTTCCGCCGGTTGAACAAAATTTCGGTAGCGGACGCGTACCCCTTACCGAGGATGGATGACTCATTGGATGCTTTATCGGGTGCTAAATTCTTTTCCACCCTTGACCTGTCCTCGGGCTTCTGGCAGCTTCCCCTTGATGACGAGTCTAAAGCCAAAACTGCATTCCGCACGCCGCAAGGTCTCTTTGAATTTAATCGGTTGCCTATGGGCCTGAACGCGGCTCCTGCAACGTTTCAGCGGCTCATGGAATTGGTGTTGGCGGGACTGCAGTGGGAAACGTGCCTCATATATCTAGACGATATAATTGTCTTTAGCCGCACGTTCGAGGAACATCTCCAATGCCTTGAGACAGTTTTTCAAAGAATGCGTGCGGCTGACCTTAAGTTTAAACCGAGGAAATGCCACCTTCTGCAACACTCCGTCCGTTACCTGGGTCATATTGTCAGTTCGGACGGTGTATCCACTGACCCTCTGAAAACGAAATGTGTACGTGAGTGGCCCACACCCACCTCAGTGGGTGATGTTCGGCGGTTTATTGGATTCGCTTCCTATTATCGCCGCTTCGTTAAGAACTTTGCGACGTTGGCAAAACCATTACACGTTCTAACTGGCAAAAATCAAAGGTTTAAATGGGGTGCGGAGGAAGAAAGTTCCTTTATGGCACTTCGGGACCACCTCGCCACGGCGCCTACCGTAGATTACCCAGATTTTTCGCAGCCGTTCATCCTTGATACGGATGCTAGTGATATCGGCATTGGGGCCGTTTTGTCGCAACGCAAGGACGGGGTTGAGAGAGTGGTGGCGTACGGCAGCAGGGTTCTATCCCCTGCGGAAACGCGATATTGCGTGACAAGGCGGGAACTTTTGGCAATTGTCCATTTTGTTTGATTGTACCAGCCATACCTGTATGGACGGAAATTCCTGGTCCGCACTGATCATGCGGCTTTGCAATATTCCCTCAAATTGGATCAGCCATCAGGCCAATTGGCCCGGTGGTTGGAATCGTTACAGGAATTTGCCTTCGATTTAACATACCGGACGGGGGCCCGTCACACGAACGCTGATGCGCTCTCAAGGCTGCCGCCCGTTCCTCCGTGCACTTGCCTGACGGGCACGCACCGCTGCGCGGCACCGCCTACATCGCCCTGCCCGGTTATGGGGGCGATAGCGAATGAGGACGACGCAGGGGCCAAAGCGAAGGAGGAGGACCAGCAGGTGTCGGTGGACACCGATGATACCTTACAGCTGCCGCACGCGGTCTGGTTGCGCGAGCAGGAGGCCGATGCCTCGCTGTCTCTGCTACGTAAATTGGTAGGGAAACAGAAATCGCAATTGGCGGGCTGGAAGTGGCAGATGTTCCGGGTTAAGTCGGGATTATTAATGTGTACCGACGGGTTGTCTGACCGACCACGCTTGGTAGTGCCTACTTCGCTTCGCTACGACCTGCTCCGTACTCTGCACGCTGATAAGTTGATGCACCTCGGCGTCCAAAAGACTGTGGCCACGATGCAAAATGATTTTTTCTGGGCCGGTATGACAGCAGACATCAATGACTTTGTCCGCTCGTGCCATGATTGTGCGAAGAGGAAGCCGCCTCGGAACCACTATGTACCACCGTTGCGTTCCATTGAAGTGTCCCGTATCAACGAATTAGTTGCTCTCGACATTCTGGGGCCGTTTCCCCTGTCGGCTATGGGCAATAAATACCTTCTGGTCGGGGTGGAATATTTTTCTCGATGGCCGATGGCCTGGCCTCTGCCCGACCAAACGGCAGCGTCCATCACCGACGCTTTCTTGAACGGGTATGTCATGGACAAGGGGGCACCTGAGAGGCTGCTCACAGATCAAGGGCGGAATTTCTCCTCTAAATTTCTTAGGGAAGTTTGTGACGCGCTAGGTACAAAGAAAGTTCGCACCTCCCCATACCATCCACAAACAGATGGTATGGTGGAACGATTCAACCGTACCCTCTCGGCTATGCTTTGTCACACGGTCAGTGAAAAGCAAACCGATTGGGACCTGCACATACCAGGCGTCTTAGCGGCATACCGCATGGTTCCGCACACGTCCAGGGGATACTCTCCATTTTTTTTTCATGTATGGCCGTGAAAATGTTCCACCCATCGATGTGCAACTGGGTACGCCAAGTAAACGACCGTCCCGCTCCCTGCCTGACCACGTGCGTGACTCGCTTGAACGAGTAACGGAGGCGCGAGAGGCTGCCCGGTGTGCGACGGCCCGTGCTCAGGCAAGGAACGAATGGTATGCGCGTCGATCGCATACTCGCATGCCTTGGTCAGTGGGAGACCTGGCGTGGCTCCACTGCCCCCAGGTACCGGCGGGCACATCCCCTAAACTGCACAGGCCGTGGCGGGGGCCTGTGACGCTGGTAGATGTTCGGAACTCGCAAAATATCCGCGTTCAGTACGGAAAACGTCGGTGGTATGTTCATTCCTCGCGACTTAAACCCTATGTTGACGCGCGTGTCGGTCCTTCATCCCCACTAGCTGACCTGCCGGGTTCTGCCGGGTCGACTACGCCGCTTGACACGCCCGTTGATCCCAGGGGGGACTGTGTTGTGCCTCCTGCAGATGAACAGGTTCTGAGGGCTGAGGAAGCCCCCGCTGCCCCCCCTCCAACGGGGCCCGCCCTGGACGTGACCAAGCACCAACAACCTACTTCTTCTTCGAGCCTGCCACCTCCTGTCCATCCGGAAGCAAAGCGACCTTGCGCTGGGAGCGGAGAGGGTCCCGCGTCGCGTACGCGGTCGAAATCTCTTCCGTTTCGTTAACGTTTGATCGTTTCGCTAATTTCCCTGTCGTTACTGCGCTGCAGGGGCACCCTAATGTATGTCGTGATTTTTTTGTTATTATGGGTGACTGTTTTAAATGTTGTTATGCGCGGGAACGCCGGTTTACCCTCGAATTGTTAAACGCACCTTGGTGCCCTAATAAGATGTTGCGGAATTGGTTCTTCACCCTTTTCCCAGCCGAGACGGCTAAATTTTTTCACCGGGGGGGGGGCTGATGTAATAACAGCCATAGAGGGTTCACGTGGGGATTGGCTTGCCGGTCCTGCTTGTAGCCAATAAGGGTTGAGATAGGGAGCATGGCCCAGGCGTGATCACGGCATGTCATCAGGAGTGATTGGCCTAGCCATTCGGGGCCCCAGCTAATGGGGAGCCGGATGAGAGGCGTGGTCCCGGGATTGACAGGGAACCATCGAGAATGGTCGAAGCTGTCCATGAACGATTGGCTGGGGGGACCACGTGACGAAGAAATTAAAAGAGAATGAGAGGGAACGATCGAGAGCAGACTGGAAACTGACAAGAGCAGGGTCACGCGCGGACGGGGCTCTGGGTGCCACGTGCGCGGTGGGGACTTAGTGCGAAGTCTGTCCTCTCTCCGTTGTCTGCCAGCAACGGAGAGTGAGTGAGTAAAGTGTATTGTGGAGTGGAAATAAAAAGGACTGATTCCGAAGCCGTCTCAAGAAGGATTATTACACTATGATAGTGGCTGGTAGGACACGGGGGTGGAGAGCTATTTCTCTCTCAGAGTTTATGGTGCCATTGGCTTACTGCCTCCAGAAGACCCGCTACGAAGGAGCAGGTAACGCTACTTTCTTGTTGGTGCTGTTATTGTAATGGAAGACCATACGCCTTTATTCGTTGTACAGTATTACACACCCCACGACCTTAGACCAGACCCTCTTTATGAACATATCTCTAATTTGTAATTGTTTGCCGATCCATGTCTTCCTCTTACTGTCTCTCATGTATATATATGTTGAACTTCTTTCACACCGTACGTAGCCAACCGTACTAATCGGAGGTTCGGTGGGAGGATAACAAGCTAAACACGAAAAGCAGTCCTAAAGAAATGAGTTTTCAATCTAGATTTAAAAGTGCATGGCTCCAGTGGCTTCCTAATATTCTCTCCTGTGATCAAGAGGGGATACATTAAGGAAGACTCTTTCCTCATATAGCCCCATACATATGTACACAGATGCACCTGTGAAGTGCATAAGGTGTTCGCAGTTGGGCTTTGTAGCTCTTCGATGCGGTTTGGGTCTTACCGCGTGTTGTTCAAAATTGTGTCCGATGTTTCCCTCCACGTGCTGAGAGCTTCTTCATGAAATCACCATCATAGAAAATAAAACTGAATATCCAGCTCCTCAAAACGTTCTCAGGACATGCAGCAAAATGTCAAAAATCATGCCAAACAACACACAGCGCAACCCAGAAAAAAAAGCATCAGAGAGCAACACTGATGAATGTTACATCAACTTGATATGTAATTTATTGACCAAAAGTGGAACTAATGAGGCTCGCATTGATGTGGTAAAACTGCTAAACTTTGAATCAAATCAAGGTCAATGCAAGGAGACGATTAAATGCAACAGCACCAGAGGGGGGTGTCTTCTGAGAATCTTAGAGCCATGCATTGATTGGAAAGATAAAAGTGTCAATGAAACATGGAATGAGAACACATCTCAATGATCTTGCTCACTGGAATAGAAAACTATACAATGGAACATATTGAAACACAGAGGGATGTGTAAGAGAATTTTGAGAAAAAAAAATCCAGACGCGAGAGTGACACGCGGAGGAGTTAAAGCAGGCTGATGTAAAGTGAAATTGTGGAGTACTCAACCAGATAAAGCCTGCAGAAAAGGTCATCAGTCATGCAAGCTGTTGCTTATTTGGTCCACAGTGCATCTGATTGCAATGTCATATTAGAAACATGGGTAAATATTATTGTGCCATATTTAGCCAATCATTAGTCAACCTTGAACTGTGATTGTCACATGCAAAACGTAACCCATTAACACTGTCATCGTCGTCAGCCATGTTTTATCCACTGTTGGATGAAGGCCTCCCCACATTGTCACGAGTCAGCCTACTGTGTGAATGTGGGGAGCCGGAGACACATCGTCTCTGGCAGTGATGTTCGTCAGGGCGCGCCCGCTGGACTGGTCGCCCTGCACGTGCTGGAGGAGGCTGTCACGTGGCTCTGTGGCTACGTGGGATGACGTCCACTCACAATCTCATATTGACAAGCATATTTGTCTATGTATGTTTCTTGCATATGTGGCGTTCTAACTGTGTGATGGCCACGTGTAACAGCATTCGCTAAATAAATGGTCAGGTGTCTCAGATATGACCTCGCAATACACTGGATATGGTGAGTAATTTTAGAGATCTTTTTTCTCAATTTCCTGTCTCTGTGATGTGGACGCACAGGTTAATTATCACATATAAATTAAAAGAGATGGGCTTTACCGTCCCTTAACAATGATATTCCAAACACTATGGTAATATTTAGAGAGTAAATATCCACGAGTCATGTGATTCAGCTCAATAGTATATAATGTTTAGTGGGAAAGGGTTGCATTTTACTGACAAAAGCGGGATACAAATTTGGAGCAGGATGTAGGATGCTGAAGTAATTGTCAATGCTACAGCTATGAATCAAGTGTTTGACTTCATTACAAACTGCAGAAAGGCTTTCTACTATTTTTCTGAACCGTAGAGCCTCAGACAAGATAATTCCAGTGGACTTTTACAGAGGGACTGCATTACCGAATCACGTGTCAACACAATTCTACGAATTAATGGTTTCAACACATTCTGGAAAGATTGTTCGTCATCATTTTTTCCATTGTGCCATAGAAATCAATGGCATAATACGACTGGTGAGACACAAGTCATGTGCATCCCAGTATACGGCCAATAGCGGATGGTATTTCCCATGTTTAAGTGACTTTTTTCAAATGAAGACAGCCCATTATTCCAGCGTGATAGTTGGCACATTTAAAAAAAAAATCCCACCGCCTTCAATCTATACAGCAATATAAATGTGTACAGTATTCCCTGGTCATTTACGAAGTTGCTATCCAAGAATCGCATCTGGAACTCTACACGACTCCACAGAGAGAGAGAGAAAGATAAATAAAGTGATGGGATTCAGTGATGATAGATAAAATGATGAGATAAAGTGATGAGATAAAGTAATGCAATAAAGTGATGAGATAATGTTCATGTATTTAATAGCTTATTTACCTATTTAAATGTCATTCATAAAAAAATCTATTCACGAGCATTTCCAAAACGGAACCCTCGCGCGTAACGAGGGGATAATGTACGCCACAGTTAGTCGATCGGCAGGCCGCGTGTGGTGGTGTCAAGGGTGGGTAGTCCCACCTCTACCCAGATGTCTGGCTAGCATGGAAGAGTGGGTGAAATACCATCAGGAGAGGCTTTCTTTAGCTCCCTCCCATGGAGACCCTTCTGCCAACAGCGGCGTGAGAAAGACATTGCAGGGATGCGCCGACATTGCTGTTCTATTCCCATTGTGGTTTATTCAGCTATTGTGACTCATTACTCATCATGACAAAACTAAGAATCTGTACTGAGTATCGACCACAGTCAGACACATTTCAATAGTAAAAATAATCAATTATCATGCAGTACAGATTATTGTATTTGGCTTGCTGCAACATTTATCCTAAATAAGCAATTCAATTTATCCAAAACTCATCATCTACATTTAAAGAACTGTGGATAAAAGATGACAAATGCCTATGGCCTCTGCTACACGCACATGATCTCATCAGATATTGAATGCTCAGGGTGGTTGAGCCAGGTTAGTGGTCTGATGAGTGACCATCATTGCACACCAGGTGTTGTAGGCATGAGGCAGCAGGCTGCGAGGTGGCCAGGGTAAAGCAATGGGCTCAGCCTATATATATAACTAGCTTTACTACCCGGCTTCGCCCGAGACTTGAATTCTTGTCTTGGATTAATACACGGACTACGCGGAGGATGGGGGGGGGGGACGCGTGACGTCAGCAGGCACACTGCGTGACGCTGCCGCATGCGGGTGCCTTCACAGATGTGACGTCACCGCTCACTTGCCGTGCAAAATACAGTATAACCATTATTGCGCCCCCACCCCCCAAAAAAGTATATTTTTATATTTTTTGCATTGTGTACAGTCTGCAAACTACCTACATGCCAAATTTCAAGTTTGTTGCATGTCGGGAAGTATGCTAAACATTTCGAACAGACACACATTGACACATTTCCCTTTTATATATAGATATTATTATACTTTATTTAACTCAACCTGTGAATTTAACCTATCTGTGTTACCCTCTAAGTGCTATCCCCTCGAATTGATGGGTTTTCTTCAGGTACCTTGGATTCCTCGCACACGCCAAACGTGTAAAAACTCTTGATCAGATTTGGGAAGGCTCTCCTGATCACGTGCAATATATTCGGAAAACCCTGAGTGTAAGTGGTTTATCGATAAGTATTTTATATTGGAAAGAACTGCGGCAATGTGATTCGTGCACTCTGCTATGAATTCGGAAATCTGTGTTCGATTCATGGTCACAGCGAACATCAGCTGCGAATGATATCCAAACTGGTCCCCTATTCAATGTATGTTGAACTTCTTTTGCACTCTACGAATGTTGAAATATGGCCAAAGAACCCCCATGAACGACATGGGATAGGCCGGTCTTAATCAAGCAGTGTATTGAAAAAGGTTTAAATTTTTTATTTTACTCTACTGTAAAATAATATCTGCACATATGCAATGGATATTTAATCTGTGTTGAAGAAACGAATATTTCATAGTGACAATGTAACGGCAAAACTATATGAATCCACATATGTCAGTGGATTAACAGAAACATTTAATAGTAAAAAAGAGTCTCATGAATAAGAGTGTTATCTACGAAAAAATATTAACTAAGCTTGATAAAAGGAAAATTGCTAAGACATGCTTTCATATCTTATCATCGTTTAGCTTTGTGCAGTTGAGTCATGCAGGACGGCAGCTTTGTGATAAGCACATTGTTGCAACCAAAGGGAGGGGAAAAGCTTACACATACGATATTTTGTTTGCTTCATAAAAAAAGCGATTTTGGAATCTTCTTTGACTCCGATAAGTGTTTCTGCGAGCTCTCCGTTTATCCAATGCGCACACATGCTTGATCCATTCGGAAAACTCGTGATCAGCTGCTTTAAACCTCTGCTTGTCTGAATCAGTCGTGGCTTGGAATTGGGCAGATACAGCGAAATGGATGTGGCACCAAGACAAGACAGCAAACACTGCATTCATCACGAGCTCCTGGCTGTACGGTGATTTATCACCATTTCGGGGATTATCATGCGCTTTGTTTCCTTGTTCATTCATCACCGGAATTAACGCCTCAGACGCGGCTATTTCCGTCCATGGTACATAACGACCCACGCAATTGCAGGGCAGGCTGACTCCTGGATCAGGCCAATGTCAAACAGCAGTAGCCTACTTGCCATGTTGTTGTTGAAAAAATACTCGCATATTTGCCAATAACATAGCAGCATGGACAGCACCACTGTGGTACACAAGCTCCAAATTAATCCTGTAAGATTACTCAAATCAAGCTTACCGGGCTACTGATATTAATGCGAGTGTTGGCAGTTTTGATTGAGCCTACAAATGAAATTGTTTTCGTCACTGCAGGGATCCATACTCTTTGGTTCTTTCGGTAAAGTCACGTAGGTATACCGAAAGAACCAAAGAGTATCAATGACATTGTCTTATGACTGTGTCATAACTTAATAGTGTATATTGCAATAAGTTTTTTTTTGAGTAATGCAAAGGATTATTGTTTTTAAGATAACAACAATCGAGCATTGTTAATAATGATGAAAGCAGAGTATTTCTTTCTTTCACACATATCAGCGCCTTTGCTTATAATAATGCGTACGTGTCCGATACTCATATCGTAAGGCTATAATGGAAGTGCTCTGTTTAACGTGTGAAAATAGTTGACTAGCAGGGGCAATGTCATTCCGTGATTTTACCCAGTTAGATACATTAGCCGTGAGAGTTTTTTTGGGGGAGTTAGATCGCGTAAATATACATGTGTTTCGTTAAACCCACCACCATCTGACACAGACAATTAGAAGGTTTGTGACGTAAACCAAAAATGTAAATTCGTTACTCGTACAGCATGCCGGTGTGTTGGAGAGTAAACCCACGCCATGTGTCAGGTGGTGGAAGGTTTAACGACACATTAATATTTACGCCATCGAACCCAAAAAAAACCTCCATTATGGATGTCATTTATTGGTCGCGAAAGGCTACGTGTTGAACTATGTAAATTAGGTCATTTGTGGGGAATTTTCAGTTTCACTGCCGAGAACCTTTGTTCGAATACTGACTTCGAGCTCAGGTGTCCATCTGTAATAAAATTGGATTCTCAAGTATAATGAGTTGATGGTTTGGTAAAAAAAACAACCTCACATTACGTGGTTATTTACAGTTAATTTTCTTAAATTATTTTTCTGAGAAAACACAGTAGCTTCATTGTCAAGTGATATTAACTATAATGGGGAAGTGTGACCCTTACTATGTCAAGAATATCGCACTTTGAAGTATATTTTTGGAAGTCCTGTAAGAAATGTGTTCCACAACTGTTCCTTAACACATACACACACAGCAGTCTGCTCCGTGCGGTTTATGAATGCATTTTTCATCTCATGACACGATGCCGATAGCACAATTGAATTAAACTAGGGAAAAGAAAGACCAACAAATATTGAAAGAATATGTATCTCCCTGAAGCAGGTGGCTCTGAAGTCATTTCAAATGATGACCCATCGAGACATCGGTGGGTTAAGGTCACCGATTTGAGCAACCACCCGATGCTCACTTGAACAACGAGACCCTCTGACTTCACTGTTTGACCCGAAGGAACTTCACGAGCATTGCCGTATTTAACAGGCCATTCAACACACTCCTGCCAAGCAGGTCACATGCGCGTGTTTCTACAAACTATGCATTACGCGGTGCGTGTGTGGTGTCACTGCTATTTCCTTGCTGATGCTGCGTTATACTGCAGTTCCGTACAACATTTACATCGGGCGATGGGATGCTCGCAATGCGATTGCCTTGCCACAAATGCATGGACCTGCGTGTCGATTTTGCGAGTTCGTGCACAAAGGTAAAGGGTCTCCCATTTGTCAACGGGACGGTGGCGAGACAACAGCAGGGGTGGCGTTACATATTAACACATTCTAGATTTGAAGCTTTGGTGACTGCAAGGATTCATACTCTTAGGTTTTTTCGGTAAAGTCACGTAGGTAAAAATAAATAATAAAAATATTAACAAATAATAATATAAATTAAATAACAAATCACGACGTTCCTTGATACAGTAAATTTAGCTGGGACGGTCCCACCTGATGACGGAGACTTGTGTTGCCTCCGAAACGTCGTGATTTATAATTTTATTTCTATTATTATGTTTATTATGTTTATTATTTATTTTTATTTTTTCCTACGTGACTTTACCGAAAAAAACATAAGAGCATCTCAACACATCTTTATGATAATATGCGCTCAGAGATGTAAGAGACGATACTCTGAATATTGAAAACGAATAGGGCACAATGTAAGCACTGAGCTTGGAGCTGTGGGTATCTGGCAGACGGAAATGATGGCAAGATATGGTGGCATTGCCAGCATTGGCCGCCATTGACCTTTGGAATTGTCTTTTTTACAATAGAGTTTGATACAGAAATATGTTGCATCCTCAACAACCGTGTGCGCTATTTGTTTATAATGGAATAAATAAATAAGCAATTCAACAGCATAACTTGTGCTAACAGTGACCAGTAAAACTAATGGAGTATCTCCCCACTTTAATATATCTACTATGGCACTATAAACTTGCACAAACTATTAGTTTGCAGCCAGATGAATTGTTTTATGTCCACTGCACCTCTCTCCAAATGCTTGGAAATGTATTTAAAATGAACCGTTTTATTGCTTTACATTTTTTTAATTCCTATTAATTTCAATGGCTGCTGCAATGCCCATAATGTGCCGATGGCTCCCCCGAGGAGCTATGCGCTGCATGCCAAGAGTGAGCATTGCAAGGCGATAGGGCTGCTCGTTTAAATTCAAGCTCATGAATTATGTATGCCCTTCGGCCAGTTAAGGATACTGAAGCTTGACGAAGTTCAGATTTTCCGCTGATACCCATAACCTTGACGCAGCGACACGACCTCTGAAAGCTGTATCACCTTTGAAAGGTCGATACTCGACCAAAAAATATGTCAATTTAGCTCAGGATTTATTTTGCATCAGTAGCGCTGGCTGTGTTTTGGCAATGACAGTGATGTCTGCATAGCCTGGGAGAGTGTCATTCAAATATGGCAGGACCTGGTTAAAAATTTGTATATAAATGTTGTATGCATAAAGGCGCTTTCTATTCTTCCATCTCATCTCATAAGCCTGCTTATATCTATAATTTATTGGCTGCAATTTCCAAGAAAGATATATGGTAGGCATTAGAGCCACGTAGCCTTTACATTGAAGAAATTTCCAATATTTATATATTCATTTACTTCTTTAATATTGTGTGAATATATGATGGATTTGTGGTATGTGTGATGCCACAGCACGCTTATTTGCAATCGAACATGTTTCTTTTCACTTTGCCGACGCAATATATCGATCCGTTTCTTTCATTTTTTTCTTTTCGTTAACCTATGGCACTGAGATTTTTGCAATAAAAACAATTGAATGCATGCACCGAAACAAATGTAAGCAAATTGGAGGGAAAAAAAACACACACACAGCTAAGAAATTTGTATGCAGGACAAATCTTAAATAATATATACCCCATTCCTTTTGCACAAGAGTACATATTTAAATTGTGGTTTCAGAAAAGTCAAAGTTTGCACATAAGCATCCATTGAATTAACTTTGGATGCCAGATTCCGCTACAATAATAGGTTTGGAACTTTTGGTCTCAGAAGCAGTTAGTTCTGCAAGCTTATTTCCTCATGCAATTGAATGAGCCTTGCACAGATCCTTTGTAGATTAAAGACTCCGGTGGTTAACAAGTAAGAATAGCACGTACAGGGAACGAAGATGTTTCTAGAAGAAGAATTGAGCTGTCGACGAGATGGATGGACCCGGAGTGTGACACACATTACTTTCTGCTTCGAGATGACCTGTGTAATATGACTGATTTTTTTTCCTGCCGATATGTCGTTCCATCGGAATCGATTTGTTGCGACGTGGAATGGAATGAAAATTTGATTTAATCAAGGACAGGGCCCCACTGACATGTAGTGGATATTCTTTTTTTTACATCCATACATTCATTCCAAAATGAAAAGCCACCGCACGAAATACAATTGTGTGTTAATCAACATAATTCTGCATGACAAAGGAACTTTAGAGCAAGTACTGGATTTTTATTTGAAAGCATTGCCATTTAGCAAAGGGGAAGATGTAACATCTAGTGCAGAGAACTGGAGTTTTAAATTGGGTGATTTTATTGTTTTTGTTCTGCATCAGCAGGAACCTGCATGGCCTTATGACAACAATTTTCCAAACATACTCTGAACATTGCATACAAACGAAACAAGCAGCTTGGGTTTTCTAGTGTATAATTTTTTTTTCGTATTTTGTGACCTATATGTTATTCATTGTATTCACAAATTAAACTTACCATATATCTATCTTGGAAATTATACTTACAGCCATCCTTCTCACACTATTGTGTCGATCAAGGAGGTCGTTTGGCCATACTTCACCACGCTGATCCACGAGGGTTGGTCAAGGGGCAGGACCAGTTTGCATATCACTCGCCAGATGGCGAGGAATCAAACTTAGGTCACCATGTGTCATAACGCAGAGCGCCATTTACGCAATAGGCAGCGTTCATAAAGGTATCATCTATTATTAATAAAGATGCATAATTAAACAGGTGTTTGAGTCAGGTTGATAAAACTCTGCACACACACACACGCTTGTTAGTATGAAGATATTATCACGTGAATATTTCATGCACCATGTGTGTACCGTTGCCTTGCAACACAGGTCGTGTCAAGGGTTGAGGGAGTCCCAAGTGATGGCCAACATCTCGGCTGTGATTGTTCCAACCGCTTCTGTGATGCACCTTTGGTGATCAATCAAGATCTTAAGTTACCAAAATCGTAAGTGTTGCCAACACACCAATCACGCAGCTATTCGTATTTCCATTGTAAATGATATTATACATTTACAGATACCCCTGTTATAATAATCATTCGTTATGTTTTAACATTGCATGTGTAATATCATCTCTTTTGGCAGTTCTGAATCAATGGTAGAAATTCCACATTCCTTCTGTCAACACTCACCCCTCCATTGAATACGGCTGTACTCATTGGCAATGGAGATAGAGATTAGGTTATCTTAAATGCAAGAAGAGACTAGAAAGCTTGGAATAAAAAATAACAAGTACACCAACATTAAAATATCATTTAAAACTTTATATGTTATTTATACCATAGAAAGACATAAAGGTGCAGCACTGCAAAATTCCTTGCTCAGGCCACTGCTGGTGGAGGGGCCTCCACTCAATGGCACCCTAAAGATGCCGTAGCAAACGTGACAGTACCCACACTTCACCTCACCACGCACGACCTGCAGATCAATTAGCTGTTGCGTACCCATTTTGTATGGCCGAGTGGACAGAAATGTGCGCTATTGTTTCAACCTGCACACTGGGCAATAAAACTGGCAACCTCTGGATTTCAAGTCTAGTGTGCTGACATTTACACCACTGCAGCATCATTTACCTTAATATGCCATTTGCAAAGTTATTTGTCACTTGATCCCAATTATATTAAATATAATTATCATTGTGCTGGCTACCATTTTGTAAAAAAAAAAACGGTGAATGCAAACTGTATTGACCCTGTAAAATGGGTAACATAATGAATATTGGTAAGTCATTAACATGCAGGTAATGGCTCACTCCTGTGAACAATGTCACATAGTTTTAATATATTCATACAAGTCAGCAAATTATATTGATATTTAGTAACATTTTGGAAGTAAACTATCATGTGTCTTTGGAGATTTATGAACCTCACAACACCCTACTCAGGTTCAAGCAAATTAATTACCAGCAGTCCTGCCAGCCGCCAATAGTGCATTAACATTTTAAATGCTAATTGAAGAGAGACTCCCATTCCACATTCACGGGCAATGAATGTATGCAACTGTGTTCTGGGAGTAACCAAAACTACCACATATTCCATTACTCTGCACAGACATTTGCAATGTGGCTGCATAAACAAAAGAGGAGTGGTTTTTGCCAGCATCAACAGAGCACTTTTGGCCTAATGTTCAAGTTTTGACGATGCATGCAATATACATTTGCAAAAGGAACACAAGGAACCCTAATTATCAATGAACTTTTGCTCGGAGCTAACCGCCCTCAGCTCAATGATTCACTGTGATTGATTGCCATTATAAGTCAACATCGATCTGCACTCTGACAGAAAAAGGACGAAGGGTGGGGGGGGAAGAACTGAGAAAGAGAGGCAAAAAAATTACTTGATTAGCCTTAGCTGCCCTTATTTGCCACCATCTTGAGTTGTGCAATCAGTTTAAAGAAAAAAAAAGGCTAAGATGAATTGCGATACCCCAATCTGCCGTGTTAGAGTGCCATCCATATTCTTCATTACTTACCCACTGCTTTTCTTCGGGAAGGTTACAGATAAATGACATTTGGCCGCATGATTATCCGACCGGTTGACACAGTCATGCAGACACAAAAACATTATACTCACTGAAAATGAGCTAAATGTTAATTTCAAACAAAGCTGCATGGTCAAGGAAAGTTGATGTTTCTGAGGGATCATAATAATTGTGGGGGAGCAATGAGCCAGCACCCCTGAGACCCTGTTTTCAAATTCGGGTACGCACCAGTGATTAAACCCCTTCGTGAGTTGATGCTGTCAGCTCTGTCACCAATCAGTATACACATTATTGCTTAATTTGGCTGATCTCAGCTCTGAAAGGCAAGGTTTGTAAACATGCATGCATTGCTTATGTTTGATTATTGACCTGGGGTAGAACACTCATTACAGAGCGTTAAGGGGCTGTGGTAACAGTGGACCGTTGAAACAATCTGATGGGCACTGAATTTTCCAGACTATTGGACGCTCCGCAAAGTTAGACGCACCCACCACTCGCGCCTCGTGTCAATTGCGTTTTACAAATCTGTTCGCACGTGCACACTTGCACCTATTTGATTATAAGGCACACCACCAACGTTTGCTTTAAAATACAGGGGTGGGGGTGTCAATCAAGGATAATGCGAGTGGCTCTGATGCATTTTCCTGGGCCATTCTTTGATGTTGCCTGGCCACTGGGATGACAAACTAACAATTTCTCACCTCGGGCTTTGATAAGACAATTGGAAAAAATATGGTGATACATTCATAATAGATCTTTTCATAGTCTTTGGTTCTTTCGGTAAAGTCACGTAGGCAGAAAAATTCATTAGGTGGGACAACCACAGCAAGAAAAAACTACTGAAGTAGTCGAGAGATCTGCTGTGGCACGAGGATATATAGGCCTCGGCAGTAGGGGGGAGAGAGGAGGTGGGGGAGGAGGCGGGGCAGAAAGTGGACCCCGCGGCAGTACCCGGGTCACTGGAGTAGAGATCGGAGAGAGATGCACAGACTTTTACTTTTAAACAACTTTTATTGCCGCCAGCAGCAAAAGCACTGGAGGCGATTTCAATATGAAATACAGTCACCATGCACAGAGAGAGAGAGAGAGAAAGACACACAGAGTCGGAAATTACAGCTGACATAGGCAGGTAGGATGGAAACATCACAGTCAGTTAAGACTTTACCTAATTAATAATGTCCTTCGAATGATTGCTCAGTTTGTACGCATCTTCTCGGTTGAAGTTGTGTCTGTGTTTATATATCTGGATGGCTTCATGAACAAATCTATGATAATAGCCGGTGAGTTTGTAGAGTAGCTTCGTCTCGGAAAAGTCAATTTCGTGTGAGCCCACTGCGTTAAAACAATGATCAGCAATGGCAGATGTATTGGTCCTACCGTGTTTCAGATCTGCCTTGTGTTCGCGAACGCGGTCCGAGACATGTCGTTTTGTTTTTCCAATGTGTAATAAAGGACTCTTTAGGCGATGTAGGTCTCCCTTTGTCCTTTATTGGGTTCTTGTCTCGCACCCCGCTTGTCCTCGTTCTGGACCCGCGCCTCTTCTGTCGTGCGCACCGCGCACGCGTCGTGTGCTCCGCACACCCCGCAGCCACAGCGCTGCTCCGTGTGCCCCGCACACCCCGCAGCCCAAGCGCTGCTCCGTGTGCCCCGCACACTCTGCAGCCACACCGCTGCTCCGTGTGCCCCACACACTCTGCAGCCACACCGCTGCTCCGTGTGCCCCACACACTCTGCAGCCACACCGCTGCTCCATGTGCCCCGCACACTCTTCTATCTCCTCACACCCCGCTAGTTCCATACACTCCGCTAGCTACTGCTACCCCACGTACACTGCTGGCCGACGATGCCGTGAATCCGACCACGTGGCAAATGGCGCCACTTCTTCCGCCACCACCCAGCGTGGCTCTCCCCTATTTCCACTCTCTCCCGACTCCCAGATCTCTTCCGGCTCTCGCCCTATATCCTCCTTCTCACGTGACCCTGACTCCTCCTTCCCGCACTGCCCCTGTCTCCGCCCCCACTCATCCCGACTCCCATTGGAGCCGAGGTGAGCAGTGGCTCCTCCCACACGCCCCGTCGACCAGGCTCCGCCTCCCCAATACTCCGGCCCGTGTGAGTGGTGCGGAGGCAGCGCTCACCCTGTCCTTGCTCGCATTACAAATGTAACTGCTGTCGCAGCCACAACTCAGTTTGTAGACACCCGGGTATTGCATATCAGGAATCACATCCTTTACAGATGGGATCAAATAATGGATTTTGTGTACCGTGTTGAAACGAACCTGGATCTTGTGTTTTGGAAATATTTTTTGTAACCCCTGCTATGTATGGCAAAGTGATGGTATTGGTTGGATCCTCAGATGATTGTCTCCCCATGGCTGGGGAGACAGCTTTGCAGATTGTGCGATCAGAATATCCGTTCATCCTGAGGGCTTGGTGTACGTGCTCCAGCTCACTGACTAGGTGATGCTGGTCGGAGATGCAACGGGTCTTATGGTGTAGTGTTTTGATGAGGGAATTATTCTGGTCTGGATGGTGGTGGCTTTCCTGACTGTGATGTTTCCATCCTACCCGCCTATGTCAGCTGTTATTTCCGACTTTCTGTGTGTCTTTCTCTCTCTCTCTGTGCATCTCTCTCCGATCTCTACTCCAGTGACCCGGGTGCTGCCGCTGGGGCCAATTTCTGTCCCGCTTCCTCCCCCACCTCCAATCTCCCCCCCTAACGCCGAGGCCTATATAACCTCGTGCCACGGCGGATCTCTCACCTAATTCAGCAGTTTTTTCTTGCTGTGGTTGTCCCACCTGATGACGATTGCTTGTGTTGCGATCGAAACGTCGTGATCTATTATTTTTCTACCTACGTGACTTTACCGAAAGAACCAAAGAGTATGGATTCCTGCAGTCACGAAAGCTTCAAATCAAGATTAAATAGAGATTTTTGTTGGGTTAGATCACGTAAATATATAAATATGTCGTTAAAGCCCGCCACCACCCGACACAGTCAACTAGTAAGGGTTGTCACGTAAACAGAACATACCAATTCGTCACTCGTACAGCACACCGGTGTGTTGGAGAGCCAAGCCACAATATTTACAATCTGGTGACACTATTTTTTTGGTGATACATTTTTACTTATTTTGATAAAATTAGGAAAACAACTCCAAAGCCAAATTATAGAATGTGCTTAAAACAGCTACTTGGCTGATTCACACTAAGGAGATATATTATTTGTGGATGTTTAATTTATTTCAACAAAGGCATTGTGTTTTATCTTAAAGTCTGAAAAAATCCCCGCGAAATTGTGTAAAATTTGCACGTACATTTAAATTGCATTTTTCTTCATGAACGTTAAGATTCTATCTCTATCTTGTGCTATTTTCCTCTGTTTCACAAGGACTACAATTTGTAAATTTTCAACCACCACCCCTCTTTGCTGCTGTTATGCTCCCATTGCTTGCTATGATGTCTTCAATAATGTCTCATTGTGTTCTCTGATTGATTTTCTATGTTTTTCTTAATCGTTCTGTATATGACACAACTTCCTTCGAATCTTCATCTCTTTTTAAACGTTTTCTTTGTCAAGTTTTAGTTTGTGTTTTCGGATTTTTTTTCCAATTTGCTTTGTAATCTTTCTCCACCTTTCAATTACATTTGCAGTACAATACACAAACCCATTATGTGTTTCCATGGTACACCGTGTGTAAAAGGAGATATAAGCAGATATATCTTCTGTCTGTCCAAAAACTGTATAAGCAAAAATATGTGTTAGCCCATTAACCTATTGGCTTTCCAGACCAATAATATCAAAACAGCATGTATTTATGCAAGCAAACTGCAGACTGAGGTTGCCCTTCTAGATCTCATCAGCAGTCAGGTTTGGTAAATAAATGCTAATCAAATGTTATTGGCAACTGCACTGCACACAAAATATGAGACGCTGTTGAACGCAAAAAGTAATACAAAACTACATTCTCTCTCTCCATTACTATGCTAGTATATTGCATTATTTAAAATGGTAATGCACGTTTTATAAATTTTCTCCCCCATAGACATTTAAATCTGTTGTTTAGAGTTAGTTAAAAATTGGATACCTTCTGAGCTGGATAGATCATGGCTGTGATAGTGAGTTTTTATATTGGTTGGATAAGTTATTAATTTCGTAAGTTAAATGTTTATATAGGTGTCATTAATGTGTTTGCAATGTCTAAGATAAGTTTAAGTACATTTTATTTGTTACACAGATGATCCCGTTTATCCAGTTCCCCGGCTATTTTATGTGGGAGACACATGGTGCGTGAACAAAGTAGATTGGACAACAAACGAGGTATTTAACAGTTGTAAATGAAACACACCACATGAATCAAAAAGAGTGCAAATAAAAAAGTTAGGTATAGATGTATGTAAGCTCTACATTTGAGTGTATGTGTGTCAGTTGACACCATGGACACTCTTGCAAATAAGATGTTCCATAAACCCCTTATTAGCAAATATGCGCTATATTTAGCTCATTCATTAACCCCACTGCCAAAACCAAGAACCTAGGTCGTCCATATAATTGCCTTTTAATTACCTCAAGAACAATAATTTTAACATGTGATAAACCCGTTGTAGCATAAACGTTTTGAAAAAACCTTGTTTACTCCCTTAACATCGTACTATTACTATTTTTATTGTACAGGTAAGGCCCACTGAGGTTTTCGGCTTTTTTTCAGAAGTGACCTGGCCACAAATGATATCTCAACGAAGTGGTTCATCATCAGGAAATTTATATCAGCCAAATACTCTAAATGCATGTCTCTAAATATGGAGGGAAAACCCGGAGAAACATCCAATTAACTTGGAAATATTTGCAAGAATGTACACGTTGCAAATGAATATAATATTTAGTCATACAAAGACGTGTTTTTGTAACTGACTTGACTTTTTAAAATCAAATACAATTGAAATAACAATTGACCTTTCCTGAATATTCTCTGCAAACTCCTTCATTTTCTGATACATTATGCTGCATGTTAAATACCGCATGTCAAATTAGCAGACTATTGGATATAGATGTTTTCTCTGCTCTGACTTGTTTTGACTTTGTTATACTAATGTCATTGATTTCATAAAAGACTACTTTAAGTAATTGCTGTACATGGTGGCTTTGAAACACAACGGTGATTAACACTGTGTCAATTTTTTATTAGGCTAATTTTCAATAACTCTCGAGCAATTGACACGTTTGCAGATGGCGCTAGGCTTCACGGTAACAGAGAAATAACATGATACATGACAAGAGTAAAGCTCTGGTGTAACGCAACAGAGGACAATGCAGTCCATTTAATTAAAGCATATTTTACCAGCTCAGCAATGTCTATTTGCATCACAATATGTCATTCCAAATATACATAAAAACATTCAGAAGCTGTTAATGGTGAAATGGACAATTTAGCCACAAACTACGTATTACAAATCATCAGCTTGGTCAAGCAGGGGGATAATGTGGAAGTTGGGGGAGGGGTGTAAATGTATCTTATAATCTGCCTTGGATAAGCTTGACATTTTACCTGGAAAACTAACCTCACTTTTAATGACCATACTCACATTGTCATTCCACTCACCATTGGTCTTCATTCTAATTACCGATTACTTAAACAACACAAGTGTAAGACTCTTCATCGTTTGACTTCACAAAAAGCTGTTACTCATTTTATAGACCCCAGATGGAAGGGGGGGGGGGGTTATGCTGAAATACTAATTGTGGTGGTTGTAGGAGGTTTAGCTGGGGTCACAGTCTGCAGAAACAATGTTAAATCAAAGCCGCCTTTGTGTGTGTGGTGGATGCTTTTTGCAGAAAAATAACAAGAGCTTGTGCGCAGTAGTGTAAGCCCCATCGCCACAATTAAGTGCATATGTCTGTCACTTACAGGAGAGGAATTGTAGCCAACTGAATGTCTGTGTAGGGAATTATAAAGTGCGTGGAGGATTTATGGTCATTGTTTAACCCCACCCTCATCCACTACTGTTTCCAAATGGAATGACATGCTCCAAAGTTAATGACCAGCACCTGCGCTGTAAATATCAAATCTATGCCTGCTCTCCGCACAACCGTGGCATAGATTGGATATTTGCATTGGGGCTCTCAGTAGTGTGAGAACATTGGGCTGCATTTGGTGAAGAGCAAACAAAATTCCATTATCGCCACAGCACTCAAACAGCGTCTCTTTTTTAAATTGAGACTCGAAACACAGTAGACATATCAGTTTTCGGTGTCCACAGAACAGTTGGTATGTAGGCTAATGTAGGTTAATATGCGATAGTAATGCTATGTTTACGTGGTTCATGATGTGAAAGTGAAGTCTTAACGCTTTCCAATTCTTGCACATCAATGGCTAAGACTACGAAATTTGTTACTACAGATTTTTTCCATTTAATACGTATGTAGAAAGGAAATTCAACCCGCGCATTGCAGTGCAAATGCGGTCCTGTATTTCACGCTACAGCTAGATGACTTTCTTTAATTATGGGAAGACAATATATATCTTTCTCACCAATTAATAGCTAAAACACACAATATTTAAGTTAACCATTAAACATAAAACATTTTACCAGGTAAGGCCCACTGAGCTATACAGCTCTTTTTCAGAGGCGACCTGGCCACAAATGATAGCTCAATGAAGTGGCTTGTCGTGTAGACATGTGTAGTGACATAGGAGATGTCACTGTATGGTGCCGGCCTGAGAGGGCCATGGTGTGCGATGCACCGTCATTGCGTACACCCCGTGGGAGGATGTGGTACCAGCCCTAGCGGGACTTGGTGAACTCTGGGATAGCGCGGCCACAACGCATAGCGTGTAGTGCGAGCTCCCACCAGGGGTAGTGGGAGAGTGTCAGCCCAGGGGCAGGGTTGCCCCAGACCATGGAACTTTGGTTGACCCCGTAGACATGTGATCCGAAGTGTCCACAGAGAGGCCCCCAGGTGGGGGGGGCTAGGGGGTGATCACGTGCCCGGGGAGAGCTCTCGAGGATAATCGAGAGGACGCTTGAGAAGGCGGGCAGTGCCGAGGGCGGAGCGGCTCCGACCCGGGTGGATATAAGGTGGGTCCCTGTGAGAGACCGGGGTCGCTGAATTCTACAAGCTGGAAGCTCTACGTCCTACAAGCTGGAAGCTCAATTGGCATCAACACGTGGCCGGGACCCAAGTGAGGGTCAGACCCTTCGTAGCTGTAACTCCTCCGTATAGGGTAGTTAGCTGGGTGGCCACCAGCATAGGCTGTATCTGGTGAAGGGGCAGTTACCCCTTTGTGTTACGTGTTGATGTAACAAATAAATGTGTTGCCTCTAAAGAACAACATCTGCGACACAGTTGGATTCACTACACATGTATAGCAGTCAAATTTTATAAATGCATGTTTCTAAATGTTGAGGGAAAAACCGGAGGACCCGGAAAAAAATCCATGCAACCACAGGGAGAACATGCAAACTCAAAATATACAGTTCTTAGGGCCGGGATCGAACCCACGACCTCCTCCATACAAGACAAGAGGGTTAACATCTCGTCACTGCGGCACTGACTGGTCATGGCTGAACATCCCAACGCTGAAAAATTACCTGCAAAGAAAACAAAATGAGATTACGCATGCCACATCACCCCGTTCTATGAAACAAGTGTACTAATACAATGAGGCATAGGTGATCCAGATTTACTCTATGAATCTGTATGCTGCACCCAAAGGAGAGAGGATGAAATACAGAGTGGCAGCAGAAATTACCAAGCCAAAGGATCCTGGGAGTAACAAGAGGAGAAAAACAAAGATATGAAACCATGAGGAAAAGCTATGTCAGAAGAAAACTTTGGTACAAATAATACAATGATGCAGAATAGTTTGGTTTTGACATGTGCAACAAATGGAGGCCAACAAATTGTCATCAGTGACCCTGCACTCCCATTCAGAAGCAGCCAAAAGTCGAGGCCGTCCATGCCAGAGATGGATTTAAGGGAAGAGGAGGACTTAACAGAGACAAAGATAGGACTAGAGTACAGAAAGCGATCGCCATGACCAGAGGAGAGAACGAGAAGAAGAAAAATGTATTAATCTCGCCTCATCATTAGCACGATTGGCTACATATGGTGTGAAAGAAGTTCAACATATATATACTTGGTTATACATTACCAAGTTACTGACCAGAAGGATGGTGTTGCGATTATAATTGTGCAATTCACATTTGGACGGTTACAAAGTCAAATCCTAGTTGAGGGACTATACTCAACCTTCCACGCCTCTGGTTTTTGGGAATCCAGTGGTTGTGATACGGGGTGAATGAACTCCAGCCTACGAATGCAGAATTTCCAAAGAGATGAGCACTTAGCCATATTCTTTTTAATTATGAGACATTGACTTATATATATTTTTTATATGTTTTGTTTGTAAATTTAATTAGTTGCACTTGCAATTTCCTGTTCAAAATAAACAAAACTGTGTGCCTGCCAAAGCACAAATGGTTATGACCAGAATGAGTGTGACTATATTCAGGAATGAAGCCACATTGACAGATATGGACATTTAATTGGGTTTCATGGGAAATAACAGGAAATGGGGAACACTGCGGTCACCAGGGAGAAAATGCACTTCACTTTGAATATTAGAGCGACACAGATGGGGATTTTTTTTCAAGAGACCGAACGTCACGTTTATCCTGTGCTGTGAGTGACACACACTCGACGGGGCTAATCCAGTGTGTGCCTCAATTGCAAAATGTGACTTTTTGTTTTTATCAACGTAAATTATTACTATTTAGATAAATAGTAATATTTAGATAAATAGTAATAATACAATTTACAGAACCTTGTCGATCCACTGCTGGATGAAGGCCTCCCACACTGCATTGATCACACCCAGTGGGGGGGGGGGATTCAGGGACTAATTAATATATCACTTGCCACTGTTTATAGTGCAGTGCACTAAACGCTGAGCCACCTCTTTACCATTCGATAAATATACCCTGGGAAATAAAGTAATCGAACGTTTCAGGCTCAAATTAATGTATTGGAAATCTTTAATGATGAAATAGAGGACGGATGAGTTTATTTTTAGTCTAAGCCCTTTAGCAGCAACTGAGTCAATCGCATGAAAAATGTATGAAACTAACTACATCACCTTTGAGATGCACTACATAGTACACACGAATGAATGCAGCCTAAACTTGGCGTACAATTATTCTCGACAGCCAGAACAGACAGCTAAAAATGTCCTAGCATAATGTCCCCTTTGACATCGCACCAATCACTTTGAAAGCGTGTTGCTCCATAAAAAAACGTCGGCCGTGGCAAATTAGCCCAACATTTGCATATGTAAATTGCATAATCAATTTCAATACAATTTTCTATGCATCATCTCAATTAGTAAGTAGTAATCTTTTAAATCCCCCCCACCTTCAAGTGGCATTTAATTATATCAATTATGTTGGAAAAAGGCCCTCACAACTAATTATCTCTAATTTACATATGCTAATTTGCGCAATTCCCACTACGTCCATGCATCCATGGACACTACTTGTGTATGGCTCCTCAAAACTGGAGTCACGCGCAACCCGTGTACACGGTGTTTTACTATAGAGTTAAACTCGCCGACAGATTCACATTTTCATGGCTGCCCATGGAATTAAATCACGGCAGTCTAGGCGCTGCTGAGCGAAAAAAACGGGAAATTAATACCCCCGTGAAAATGGGCGACAACACCCTTTTTCATTATCACCTTTCGTGTGTGCAATGGCAACTTCTGCGTTAAACATGTCACAATGTGCCCGATATAACCAGCGGTGCGGTGGGTTGCTTTTATTAAATTGACAGGCTGAAATTATGTGGAGAAGGTGGCAACGCTTACAGTTAAATTAATGAATAGATAAGCATATAAATGGCTCGTACAAATGTTCATTCTGACATAATGCCGAGCAGATGTGTCACACAACACTGTCGTTAACAGTATCATGTTGTTTAATCCAACAACACCGAACATAAATAAACCTTTAAATTGTTTCCACCAATTCCATGACCTCCAGCAGAAGAGCCGTAAAATGTGACATTTGTTTTAAAACGACGGTGCATCACAGTCAATGCCACTGATGCCGCTGCATCTCTCTCCATTGCCTCCTACTGTTAGATCGCACAACCTGAGCACGAATGTTTTCACAGCCACTCGTAGAGTGCAGTCGTCCGGCTCAGGCCCAGCATTGTGCATTCATTTCCTCAACCTTTCGCCACGCACTACTGCAGTCATCTTGAGGATTGGAGTTTCACAGAAGCGCTGTGGAGGTGATTTGACCAATGTTATGAAACTTTCTTCCTGTGGGTGTCAAAGAGGTGCATTACCTTGGCTCGCCAGGAGAAGGCATTCCTGCCAATTGACAAATCTCAACCTGTTTTAATCTGTATGGGGATATAGCATTGCCCCCCTCTAGCCCATGTACCCTCACACGCATGAAGGTGCTCCGGTTTTCTCCCACTTGTAGAAACACTGACTGATTTGCTGAAAACGTCTTAAAATAATGCAGGACCCTCCTAAAAAAGAGTCCTATGATTCAACGTGGCGTTCCTAGATAAGTAAATAACTTACTATTATTATAGAGATTCAACAACTCTTGTTCAGTTGACAATGCGACCTACAAGGCACACTGGTGTGTAGTGGGTGATAATCGCAACCGCCCCCTGTTGACAAGAAGGGGGAGCTAACAGCCAACAGGATGGGGAGTGCTGATTAATTCCCTTACAGGTGCAATGTTCCACCATCCACTGCCTTTGTCAGTGATATGACCTCCCCCATCCTTCACACTTAGCTCACCCATGACAGTCTCCTCTCCTTGCATTCTCTTGCAAACATTCTTACGATATTTTAACTTGAACTCTTTAAATAAGGCAAGCATATGTGTATGCTATTTTAAGGGAATGTAGCATTGGTATGCATCAAAATACTACAACTTGTACAAAAATGATCGCTTAAATATTCCAGTTTCGATTGTACTGCAGGATTTCAGAGCCCAATGTGAATCAACTACTGGAGTAACCACACCGTACCATGCAATTGGTGATGCATGTTATTCTCTTGATGTTTGTCATACTTCACCGTGCAAGGCAGCGCTTGTTGGTGAAGGAAGACAATCAGCATTGGCTTAGAAGTTAGTCAAGTTACCGCTATCTAATGGGAATTTAACTCAGATAGCCAGGTTGATAGCGCAGTGCGCTAACTACTGTGCCACTGCCCAACTACAGGTGTTGTTATAGCTCACGCAACGGTAGGAATTGAATCTAAATGAGTGCATGACATGCTGTGCGCTGAGGCAATGGAGTGTTAAATTCAGTCACTGCGTCATGATGTTACCAAACAAAAGAAGGATACGTGCTGCTGGGTGTGCACATTGATTTTTTCCTCGTGATTGGGCCTAATCAACAAAGCTCACTTGAACCTTGTGTGCTGCAACCCTGAACAAAAATCCATGCAATGGCTGAGATCCAACGAAATGCAGATGATTATTTTTGTTCTCTAAAGCAACATTATGTGTGTATGTTAAATGCAACAACAAGATACGTGGCAGTGTAAACGCATGATATACAAAATAACAACAGAAAATAATCTGCCGCACAGGTATTCAAGGTCGGGCTTTTTATCTCTCTGATGTGAATGTGGAACGGCCTAATAACACATCACAGAGATAAACAACAGACCTATATATATACTCTGGTGTATAACAGGCATAACAACAGCTAGTTAAATTGATTTATTTTAACTTAAAATGCCACTTGAAAGAGAACGGCCATTGTTCACCAGTGGTGTCATGAATGCAAGTAGTTATCAGGAATTACCAATTCACAATTAAAAGTGCAGACCTAGATAATGCTTGAAGAATGCATTTTATTTTTCCTTGTGGATGAATATGATTCCAGACTCGGTATCTTTATAAAAAAAAATAACTTTAGGTTAACTCAAACTGATACGAGTAAGCACTCAATGCTGGACACATTTGGGAAATGGAGTGGGATTGATGTGATGCTGCCTACCAACTTGATACGGGCCAGACTAATAAACAAGTTAGACGTAGCAATGTGATTTGTGACCCAGGACTTGCAGTGCAGAATCTCACATTCATTATGCAATAAAATGCACGCAGTATGTTTTTTTACTCCACTGTGATCGGAAACTACAGATATACAATGCTTCACCCTGTTTATTGCGTATTGCGCTGATGTCATGATTATAACTTCATGACATAAAAGCTATTTTAGGTCTGAAAAAATGTATGTTCCATGAACATGCTTATAGGTAAAATTTAAATATTAAAACGCATTTTTTTTCTTATTGACGAATGCTTGCATTGCGATCAAAACGTCGTAGTTTGTTGTAATTTTTTTGTTATTTTCTTTGAACCTATCTACGTGACTTTACCGAAAGACCCAAGAATATGAACACACACACACTTGGGTATTTCTAGTCATATTCCCATCCTATATTAATAATAATGTATCAATTGGCTCCATGTATTCATATACTGTATATACTTATATTACATTGGTAATTGCGCAATTTATTTTCCAAGCGTAAACATCTTTTAGACATATCATGTTAGGGCTATTCTCTTATTGAGTATCGATTTGGCAGAGCAGCATATGAGAATGTGGTGTGGCCATTGGCCAGCATCATACCTATCCACCTTTGCTTCACAAATTATTGATATTTACACACCACACCAAGTATTAATTTGACGTTGATTCGACTCAGGAGAGGCAAAATAAACGATCAGACACCACTAATGTTAACCATGACTGTGAATCAAACCCAGGTAAGCAGGTTCATAGCTCTGTGTGCTAACCACTACACCACTACTACACCATTCATATGCACACTTGTATATATGAACAAAGACAAAGATCCCCCTTATAGCCTGTAATAGACTGTTATGGCAAGTGCTTTTAGCGAGCACCTATGAAGGTCGGCACGGCACACGAGGAGGTGGGTAGCCAGCACCATGCACGGCCGCCTTTGTCTCCCACGTGGTGATGTTCAGACACCACACCAGGTAGTCGTCTGAGGCTTATTCGAGCTAGGAGAGGCCCATGATCGGATCGGATAATCGTGACTGGTGTTGGCCGTGAGCGGGAATCGAACACGGGTCTCTGAGTTCATAGTGCAGCAGGCTCACGGCTACACTAAGCTACAAAAGTTCTAGCGCATAACAGTCACTTTTTTATTGAATAGAGGAATTTGTAGAGCCTCCCCCAAGTAGTTGCATGTGGAGCTTACAGAAATTGGGAGGGTCTCATCAGCAGTGATCTGGCTGGGGACTCAGAGTGGTACTGACTGCAAATGATTGCTTACATTTGAGGTCGATAAGCTTTAGGCTGCTTGGCTCATAGGCGATTGTATTGTATCCCCAAAGGGAAAACACCTTCGCTATACCACTATTGTTTCCACTGGAAGCTACAAATAGATTCCCTCATGTGAACAATTAATGTTTCCCAGTATTTATTTCCATCCCTTCAATTTGCTCCGAAGATGTTTACATGCTTGGATAGTAAATGCTTAATCGAAAAACAGAAAACGCCCTGTGCCATTCGCATTTGCTTTAAATTACCGATTTAAAGTTCTGTATATATACAAGTGTACATGCCAATTCATATATGTTTGGTGTGGTTATGCTGTATGAATGAATCTAAAATCAGGAAACTTCCGTACAATCAGAATGGGGAGGAAAATGTATTCTTGAATTTCACATTACTGTGGAAAGTATTCTTGTCCAATGTTGCTGCAAAAATAACTGGTCATACAATTTAACACATTTTATTATTATTCCATGTACAGTATTTGTAATAATTAACATTTATACAAGAATTTCATTTAAAAATAATATACTCCCCATATGAAAATGGCAACTGAGTGACAACGAAACAAAACTATAATTATAAATACTGCAGTATGATTCCTGTCAAATACACTGAGATGTCCTCTCACAAAGGCTATTCATATAGTCCTAGAATAAAATTTGAACTTGAGAAATTAAGGCATGAATATAAATTGTGAAAATATTAGTCATCTCAATATGGCTGTTCACGTAATAAGTATCATAATAGTATTTAACTATGGGAAATTATTAAAGGACTTAACAAGGAAGGCTGCAAAGTAGGGCTATGTATACATATAAGCACAACGAAAGTTACATACGAAAAGCTCACAGAACAAAATGTTGGAGAGACACAACTTAGAAATACAACTAAGGCAAGTTTCTGTATCTAAGGAAATGTTTCAGGCATGCCAATACATAAATGCATAGATGAGCGAAATCAGGGTGGGGCGATTAAAAAAGGCAATTGAACAATGTTGCTATAGAAAATCATTTTAATCACTACCTTGCAAAAAATATTGAAGAAAAAAATAAGCAGTGAGAGATGTATCGGAATGATGGTTGGCTACGTACGGTACGAAAGAAGTTATACAAACATACATACGAGAGACAGTAAGAGGAACACATGGATTGGAAAACAAATATAAATTAGAGACATGTCCATGAATAAGAAAATGCGTTAAGCTTGAGTAGGACACATTTCTAGAAGGTAATTATAGCAACTTGGACGAGACTGCTGAAATAAAGGAAGCCAAAGGTGGGGAACATTTTAAAGCGAGGATGGACCCCCACAGAGATATGGCAACGGGAAGAGCTCATGCTCAGGAGTGCGATGGATTGTGGCATCGCAGGACCGTGAGGGATGGTCAAGCCAAGATTGTGTATACATTATGCCCACTTCAACAGTCTCCACCAATCTGCTGCATCCTGTCTCGCCACTCAGTGTGTACCAGCTTCAACAGACCCAAATCGACTCTGACTAAGATCCGCGGTTCAACGGTGATCGTGTGATACGGTCAGCGCAGTTTTGGGGGTCTCCGGTCCAAAGACCTGGAAAACGCTGCCAGCTCATGTTCGGGATCCATCCCTGAGTCTGAGCCGGTTCTGCAACAGACTCAAAACGGTGTTGTTTCAGAGAGCCTACGTCAATGTGTGATCAGTGCGCATTAGTGATGGAGTGGACGCATATAAGAGTGCGCAATAACAAATGTTCTTACTTACACGAAGATAGGTCTTCATCCGCCAATGGGTAGAATGAGGCGAAGATGATGAAGCAACTATTATTATAAAAAAAATTAACACGTGAATTCAAAGCCACACTAATGTACAAAATGGGGCCTTCTTTGCTCACGTTGTTAAATGTAATTAATTTTTACAAAGGTTGCGTAATTTTGAAATGCTTAAAAAATCATTTCACAGCGAGATATTTTTAAGCAATTTAAGTCTGCAATTTCTGATATTGGTTTTATGCATTATAGGATTGTATTCGAGAAACAAATCAGCAGATAACCTTTTATTGTCCAATTATTCTCCTTTTCAGTGCACCTGTACAATCATTGTCAAAATACAAAAACAATGAATAAGAGTAAGGAAAAAAAGGTTGTCCAAAAGATGATGTTCTTTTGTCCATTTAGCGACATTCAGTGCAATTCTGGTTTATAGTTTGGAAAGCGTATATCCCTCACAAAAAAATGCTTTTTATCTAACTGCTGCAGGTGATATTGCTTGGCATAACAGTGGTGCGATACCATGGCACTGTGGGTTGTCTTTATTTTCTAGGAAAGGAAAAAAACGGTAGCACAGCTCTGCATAACAAGAACTCGCTTTGCATTGTGCCTCACATAATAAGAGAGAATCAATGTCTTGCAGGCAGCAGATCATGCAAATCAATTTTCTCAACCGGCAGTTGCTAATGCCAGGATACACACTCTCATCCGCATATATGTTACAGAGCAAGGCTACTGCTAATATATTGCACAAGGCAATGAATGTCATCTCACACAATTAAATTCTTGAGATTTGCAGCCTCAATTTTTTATTTTTTTTACATTAATCAACGCACTTAGAAGAACACACAGCTTTTCAATAGATATATGTAGGCAGGAGATATGTTTTTCTAACTTTGTTTTGTAAAGTGTTGCTCAGAACGTTATGAAATGTTCTTGCTTGTCGCATTTTTAATATGTCATGGACCCAGGATTTTTGAGGCAAAATTGTGTGATGGGGTGGACGTGCACAAAGGATTCAGGGGTTACAGAGGTTGTGACGACTCGCTTGAAAAAGGTTAATTGACCCTCTCCCCTCATACCTCCTCCCCCTGCTCCGGAGCACCTTTGCCTAACATGTCAAGTCTGCTGCCATCTGGCAAGGTTGACAGGACCATCCACCCTAGAGGTCTTGTGTGCATTGTATTGGGCAAAGGATCCATCCCTTCTGGCAGAAGCCATCTGCTTGAAGGGAACTGTCCTTCTTACCCTCCGTTTAATATATTTTCCCCATGTAGACTTAGCATTACGGGCAGCGCTCATTTATTCAGCTATAATCCTGAATACGATTTGACCTTGCACATGAAACGATAGCTTTACGTAAAAAAATGCACAATCTGGTCCCAAACAGATTATTTATTTGATGTTGATATCACCAAATTCGAAAACTTTAAGTTAACAAATACTAGAGCACTGTTGTGAGGACCTTAACAATAGTGAGATCCTTAAAAGGAATAGTTTGTGGTCGGCTGGGTGCGGGAGAGTTAAGAAGATAAGGAACAGGCAAGGGCTGATGTGCACGCATCAGCATCAGATTGTTCCTTTCTAGATTCTGGATTCATGGCTTCCTGCCATGACGATATATGAACACAAAGGTGCACCGCATGCATATATGGCCATTGTAAATGCCCAGCATTCGAACTATTTCTGTAAGAGAATACCTTGAGTACGTTTTTGTTTGTATGCCTATACAGTGTGAACCGCAGTGCATTTGTGTGTGTGCATGCCGACGCATCAATGCACGAACATGTTGTGTACTATAAAGTATGTACAATTAAAATAACGTCACCTATGCTTGTGATAAATGAGGAGCCCAATTTAGTAACATGTCATGATCATAGTAATTATGTTATTCATAGCATGTTATCCACTAATTAAATCAGATGCACAACTGAGGGATTTTATTAGTGCCCTGTCCTATAGGCAGGTGATGGCATTCATCTGCTGTGATAACTCATAACGTAGAAAATAACAATTGATTTTTTTCAAACACACCGACGACGACGCATTCCATCCACTGCAAAGGGGGTGGCATAATGCAATCCATGACAGCCATTGATTAATGCAAATCCGCACCTTTAATGGACTGCTGACTGCCCAGACCCAGTGATGACTCCTCCATTATAATGCGAAACTACACAACACGTATCGAAATGTTCACACGGCGTTAAATTGCAAAACACGGTGGGAAAACTGAACATCACAGAACAATGCACTTATCCCCAAAATAACATTTGTCTTAATAGTAAAAGTTGTAGCAGCACAGCATACATTTAGAAGGGCAATGCTGAGCCGTGAAAAAAAAATCTCTATGGCAGAGATACCACGATTATATTGCAAACGTGCCACGGTGACAAGATGTTAACTACCTCGCCTGGTATACAGGAGACCGTGGGTTCGATCCCGACCTTGACGCCTGTATATTTGGAATTTGCATGTTCTCCACGTGGTAGCGTGGATTTTTCTCTGAGTTCTCCGGGTTTTCCCTCCACATTAAGAAATGTGCATTAAGAGTATTTGGCTGCTATAAACTTTCACACGATAAGCAACTTCGGTGAGCTATCATTTGTGGCCAGGTTGCTTCTGAAAAGTGGATGTGTAGCTCAGTGGGCCGTACCTGGAAAAAATAGAAATAGTTTCGTGAAAAGTAACAGTTCAGCCCTTGCAAAATATTCTTTTGTCTCAATGTGCTCTCATATCTATGTATGTATGGGATGCTGCCATGGCGTCATTGTTAGTACACTGGACTTACAATCCAGAGGTTGACAGTTTTATTTTATCTCCTAGCGTCGTGGTTGAAACAATGACCAAGTTTCATTTAGATTTGAAGTTTTCGTGCCTCCCACTCCCAGCCCCTCTCACTTTTGCCTTGCTCGTTTCCAAATCCCTCGAGCAGCGCCCCACTACCCCTACCCCACACCTCCCTCCCTGTCTCTCCTTTCTGGCTCCTTCTCTTACCTATATAGCCTCTTGTCACGGCAGCCCTTTTGCCCACTTCAGCAATTGTTTCTTGCTGTGGTTGTCCCACCTGATGACGGACGCTTGTGTTGCGCCCGAAACGTCGTGATTTAATTTATTTTATTTCATACCTACGTGACTTTACCGAAAGAACCAAAGAGTAATGACCAAGTGTGTTAAATCCTCCCATCTCTGTCGAGACAGGAGCCTAAGTGCATAAACAACAGTGAGTTGATCAGCACAGTTTGCGTGTGTTGCGCCCGAAACGTCGTGATTTAATTTATTTGATTTCATACCTACGTGACTTTACCGAAAGAACCAAAGAGTAATGACCAAGTGTGTTAAATCCTCCCATCTCTGTCGAGACAGGAGCCTAAGTGCATAAACAACAGTGAGATGATCAGGACAGTTTGCGTGTGGTGGGGGAAAGTGTGGGTACCCCCACCTTGTCCAACACATCTGGTCAGTGTGGAATATTAGGCCAAATACCCTCTGGAGGGTCTCTTTCAAGCTCCCTCGAATGGCAGCCCTTAAGCCAGCAGTGTTGTGTGTAAATAAATTGCTGGACTGCATCTTTTTTTTACGTGGCCAAAACAAGAGTGGTCACAGTCCTATGGTAGTCAGTGAGCCCTCGAGCACGAATAATGTTATCAGTGCCATCATTATGTTCAGCTGCATGACCCTTAACACTTCACCGTCCGCTATCATATAAAAAAAACACTGAACAAATCCGACACAATTACCCCCACAGGTCTTGGACCTTCACATTATATCTGGCACCCAAGCAGCTGATCGCTTTGTACAAATGTGCTCTCTAGTTGCCAGGATGTCGCATCTAGTGGGGCACATGACGCTTGGGCACACTTAACACGGTTGGCTATATACGGTGCGAAGGAGATCCAACATACATCGGAATTAGAATCTGAATATGTATTTATGCTGGAGGTATCCGATGAGCTATTAAGCTCTTTTTCACAGATGTCCATTAGGGGCGGGCCAGTATGTAACAACAACAAACGATACATACATATGATAAGAGTGCAAAGTATAGGAAAAATGAAAAAATCACTTGCAAAAAATACACGAAAAAAACTACACCATTTTTTTTTATATCTTACCAGGTAAAGCCCACTGAGCTATTAACTTATTTTGTAGAAGCGATCTGGCCACAAATGATAGCTCAACACAGTGGCTTATCATGTAGAAATGTATAGCAGCAAAATAATCTAAATAAACCTATGCACATTGTAACTGTCTCGACACAACCCTTCATGGTTATTACGTACAATAATCACGCATATCAATGCATGTAGTTGTTACAATGACATGAGTATTTTAATCGGTAAAACATATACGAAGCCAGAGATAGAACATAAAAGATCCTGCATCATCACAAAATCCTGGGCTATATATTTTCATTAAATACTCATATGCAGAAAGTTTTCAGAAAAAAGAACAATTTCTGCTTCAATTATGCAAAGTTTTACATTCTTGAACGATGCGTTCCGAGTAAATGTCGTGTTGGGTGGCCGTTATTTATGTTTTTGTGTTAAGTAAAGTATGAAAAAGCACGCGCTTGGTTTGGTTTTCATATACCAAACTTAATTAGGTTAGAGCTAAAAAACTATTGATTTTAAAAGACAATACTCCTCTGCATTGTGTCCATGTTGCCACAATAGCAGGCAAAGGAAACGCCCAGCCGAGAATGGCGTTATCAGAAACTCTGATAAGAAGATATTTCTAAATCCTAAACAAAGTTACAGTCTGCTTGGTGGTCAGCGAATGCCTCTTGCCTCTTGGCATTCACTCTGATACATGCTCAATCAAGATTTTAACCTACATCTCTGCAGCAGGCTGATGTAGTGACCGGCAGACCACTGCAATGTTGTTTTCATACCACATCCCCTGCCCCTGTACTTCCAAAAGTTGGGGGATGTGTTTAATAATCCCTGTGTGTGTTCAGATGGATACATAATACGCTTATAAACAGATGAATACCCACATTTGTCATTTGTGCCATTCTCATGGCACAATAACTTTCACAAAGGTGGTAAGTTCATGCTTTGTAAGCTCGACAGCAGGATATGGTTATAATAAAAGCAAATAATGCTAAATAACTTGAAACGTGAAATACTTACGCAGTTGTCCAAAATAAATTATTTTACACAGGTCAAGCCTGAATTCCACACGGTTTTACTATACATGGCAAACAAGAGATGTATTCAAAACTGCAGCGAAACATTATAACAATGTTGTTTCAAATACAGAAACCCGATTTATTACTGCAATGCAAAGTTGGAAACAAAATATAGCCATTTTTTCTGAGGAAAAAACAAACGACTGGGATTAACATGCGTTATATACATAAATAGCAATACATATGAGTGCAATCATTTACAGCAGCACAGTGTCTTATACTTGAAAATCCAAAGTGTAAAAAAACTTGGCACCGAAACCGAGATATTATTTTTGCCAACACGTCATAGATTTGCTGATGACATGGTTATTACGGTGTCTAATGTAAATTAACCACCAGAAATGCAAAAGTAAACTCACGAAGAACATGTTTGCAAAGTTGGACTCAGAATAAATATGAGCAGAAATCAAAGGTCATGGACAAGACATTTGATAAACTATTCGAGATGTGTCAGAGGGATGCAGCTGGAAAACACAGTGGAATGTGAGTATCTCTGCCAATTATTAAAGGTAGACAGGAATCAAAATGTTGAAATAAAGTGCGAGATAAGAGCGAGCTAAAATGCTTATGGAAAGCTGAACTCGATAATGAAAAGAAACATACCAATGTCTATTGAGATGAAAGTGTTTGATCAGTGCGTACTACCTGCTATGACAATTGCTTCAGAAACCTGATCATTAGCAAACAACAATAATATTGAAGTAAAACTGAAACGTGTTGCAAATCTGCATTGGCGAATGAATGCTGGGAATTACATCGGGAAAGAGTAAGAAAAGCACATGGACAAGTTAAAGATATGGAGGTAAAAAAACATGAAAAAAATAAGAATAGGTTTTACCCTTTCTGGCAATAAAACAGGCATTAAAATAAATACATTTTGCAAGGCATTGAGTCTGCATTCACCACACATATTTGTGGCAAAACATGCAAACAGACATGCTCTGCATAATATTTAAGACCGGGAGCAACAGGAAAGCTTCACCATTCTTGCCCGATGAAGCTGATTGTTATTATCAGCGAAACGTTGTACTCAAATTTTTTTAATGCTGTTGATTCTCTCTTCAACACACCGGTGGGCTAAAGAAGTTTATTATTTTGTCCTTTGAAAAAACGTGACACATTTTTTACTGTTTGGCCGTGTCGGGTGGTGGAGGGTTACGACACATTTATAAATAACGCGATCTGACCCAAAAACCTTTATTATGAATAATATTGGTCGCGAAAGCCTACGTGGTTAACAGACATGCTCTGATTATATTTGATACCGACAAAAAGTTCACATAGATATGCAGGTTAGAGGCAGAATTCGAAGTGTTGAGATAAGTAAGTGCGTTTGGGCAGGACACGTTCCTCGAAGGGATGATGGCTGATGGTCAACGAGTAGTGGCAGAGTTGGAAGCTGAAAAGTGGAATGCATCTGAGAGGTTGTCCATGCATGAAGACGAAGCTCTGAAATCATCTCGTGTCCAAGGTGCTATGCGGGTCATGTTGCAGCGCCGGGTAATTGTTGGAGATGGCAGTTGCTTGGGCAGAAACTTCGCCCAGCAGTCCATTCACCATGGCTGCTGCTGAAGATGATTAAATAAATTCCCTTTAAAACACATCCCCCACCCCCCTATTTTGTCCTTGTGTAGTGTCAGTGAGTTTGGAGACGAGGTTGGTAGGGGCACCTTCTTTATTGGGCACACACGATCCTGCCTGCACACTCTACAGTCGCTAGCCCATGTGGGGAAACGCCGCCTGCCCCAACGCCAGCAGTGCACTGTGAAAAGCGAGAGGCATCTCGGCCTCCCCTTGCCTCCGCTGCAAAAGTCTTCTGCAGGCATTTTACGTCGGCAATACTATCAAAGACGGCAGCGACGATGGCGACGAGACGATCCAATTTCAGAACGGGCAGCCATGAGCTCCCGCTCTCGGCCCCCTTTATGCTCCAAGCGCAGCCTGGCTCCGCCCTGGCCGTGCCTCCCTTCTCGAGCCAACTAACAGGATCCAGGAGCTTCCAGATGGGGCCCTCCATGACCCTTGCCCCAGTTCCTCCAGCCTGCCGACACACCCGTGTATATGCTCACCGGTGTGTTTATTGTTTGTCCACCGCAGTTTCCACTGTTTGGTCACCAGCCAGCGCTATTACACTACACTTAAGTAAAATAATTACTTAATTAAGAATATCATTTGAACACAGTATGGGAATACTACATGATGAATACTACATGATGTATTTTTTTTAAGTGGAAGCAATGATATATTAACTTTTGAGAATATGATAATATACTTTAGTAGGAAAAGTGAAAAGATATGAAATTGCCAATTATAACGTCATATTTTATTATCTCCACACTTGCTTGTGTAATGCGGGCATAAACGGCCTCGCGGATATGACGTCACGGGGGGAGGAGTTAGGTCATGTGAGAGAGAGGGGTGAGGTCTTAAGGGAGAGATACCGGAAGGGACGGGAGAGAGTTGGGAATAGAGACAGAGTGAGGCCACGCAGGGCGGAGGTTGGAGAGTGGCGAGATCGCCACACACACAGTTAAGACTCGGCACCGTCGGCCAGCGGTGACGAGCACGGAGGAATGGGGAGCAGCGGTGGAGCTGCAGTGAGAGCAGCCAGAGGACTGCATAAAGGGGACCTGCAGCGGGACTGCAGGAACGAGGAAGGCTACGGGAGCGAAGGCAGCTGTCGGGCTGCCAAGCGGGGAGGCTCTGAGCGAGGGCCGTGTGGGACAAGTGTAAAGAACCCAAATAAAGGACAACGGAGACAGACCCAGTGAACGAGTCCTTTATTACACTGGAGTCAGAAGTGAAACGGCATGTCAAAACAGCTCAGAAGAAAGAATATTCCTGCGCCATCATCTGCTACATCATCCGACGACGACGACCTTCCTCAGGCGGTGGACCTGCCTGCGATGGAGGAGGAGATCCGTGCGGGAACGAGTACGGGTCCGGGAGTCCAAGACGTCGCCGCGTCGGTGGACCCGTCTGCGCCGGAGGACGCGGACTTGCGATGGAGACAGATGGCGGCGCAGCTGGAGACACTGAAAATCGTGCTCGCGCAATTGTGCGAGCTCGTCACGCCGAGGACGGCGTTGGGGAGAGCCGATGGAGGTCCGCAGGTCGCTGCCTTGCCTCTGCTGTCGGCGCCATCGGCCACGCGGCACGAAGACACCATCTTGGGCGTGGCAGGAGAAGAACGGCAGGAAGCCGTCATCTTGCGCTCTCCGCGGCGGGAGGCCGCCATCTTGAACATGTTGCGATGCGACGCCATTTTGAATATGCCGCCTGATGAGTCATCGGCTGAGGACGGCGCAACAAGGAGTCGCAGTCGTCATCTCACGACCGTTAAAGAATTCTCCATCGGTGGCGATTGTAGTGCTTTCGCCTGCAGATTTTTGGCGGCGGTACGCTCTGCGAGGTGGACGGATGCTGAGGCATTGGAGGTTTTACCAACTCTTCTCGATGACGAGTTGGTAGAGGTGGGACAAAGTCATTGTTATGCAAGTCCAAGTCGAGTCGCAAGTCATCAAATTCATGACTCGAGTCTGACTCGAGTCCAAGTCACATGACTCGAGTCCACATCTCAGAGGTGGGACAAAGTCATTGTTATGCAAGTCCAAGTCGAGTCGCAAGTCATCAAATTCATGACTCGAGTCTGACTCGAGTCCAAGTCACATGACTCGAGTCCACACCTCTGCGAGTTGGTGAGATTTTTCTGTTCTATAAAGGCCGAGAAGAAGAAAACATTGAGAGGAGTTTTCGACGAGATGGCAGATGCATACGAGCCACCGGATGATGCTCATCGCCGGTTTGTTCAACGCCGGTGGCATACAGGAGTGCGGTATTGGAGTTGGCCATGGCCGCATACCCGGAGACGGAGCCTGACCTGCTCGAACCTCTCATCTTGGGTAAGATGCTCGAGCTGTCCCGGGATTTGGGGATTCCTATGCCGGTGTGTGGCCACGAAAAGCTGACATCCCGGGCGGCCGCTAAATGTCTTGATGCCCAGTTCAACCTGCGCCGTTGGAAGCAAGTCACGGCGTGGACGGGGGGGCCCATCGTCGAAGGAGGTGCCGTGGGTTGGGATCCCAAGAAGGTGGTGTACGTTCCTGACGGGGGGGCCCGCAGGAGCTGACAGCCGCCTCCGCTCAGTGGTCGGCCCGCAGTAGGCCGGGGCCACGATCTGCGCCGCCGGCACGGGAGCGTCGGGACGGGGGGCCTGCGGCGCGGCGCAACGACGTCGACTGCTTCCGCTGCGGTCGTAAGGGCCATTACGCCAGGGACTGCTGGGCCCGTGTCCCAGGTCCGCCCCAGCAGGAGGCCTCAACACCGGACGCGCCGCGGAAGGATCCTCCAGGACAGGCAAGTCGGTGCGCACCAGACACCCGGCAAGGCTTGACACCTCACTCATCACCGTTGTTGTGCGATCCGGGTGTTGTTAATAGCTGGAGGCCATCGACTGGGCCATGTCGCTCGGTAATGCAGTGGCGTAAATTGGCACGGTGGGTCGTCGCGGCCGCTACTGGTTCGTCCACTGTACCTGGTTCTATACAAGGGGTGGACGTGCGTATTTTAGTGGATTCCGGAGCATCCGCGACCATTATATCGGATGTAATTTTCCATCTGTTGGGCATCCCACCGGAGGCCGTGCGTCCGGTTTACGATTCCTGCGTCACTGCGAACGGGGGTAGCATGGGCATTGTGGGCCAGGTGGACGCTAAAATATCTATCGGGGGAGTGTCGGCCTCGGGAATTGTGTTAATTTCGAGGTCCCTTGCAGTTCCTTGTTTGTTGGGAACTGATTTTCTGGCCAAGATGCCCATTCTAATCAGAATTAATGAAAACTGCATTGAATTACCGGGTGGGCGTAAAATTACATTTCTGCCGTCGCCCTGGGGGCGGCCTGCTCCGGTCGCCCAGGTGCAGGCGCTGTCCGAGGTATCTGTTGACATTCCACCTGGCTCACAGATGCTTATCCCTTTGCGATATCGGAAGCCTGTGCCTGGTCATCAAGGTGCAATTGGGGTTTTATTGTCGCCATCCGCCACCATAACGGGCGGATCGGCGCTCGTTGGGGCGCAAACTATTGTCCGGCCGGACCAGCAGCCGTTTCTGCAGGTGCTTAATGCAAGTGCCGAAAATGTGTGTGTGCCGGCTGGTACGGTTGTGGCACATGCCACTACGGCGTTTACGGCACAGGATTGTCAGGGCAGCCAGGTCATGGTTGGTGGTGTTTCAGGCCCTGGGGCCGCAGATAATCGCTGGATCGCTGAATGGTGTGGGGAAAATCCTTCTCTTTCCGGGGAACAACGTTGCGCGCTTCGTAAATTATTATTGAGTTATTCTGATGTGTTTAGCTCCGACGATTTGGACTTGGGACGCACCTCGTTGCGTTACCATCATATTGACACAAGGGACGCTGCCCCTATTCGGTTAAACTCGCATCGGATGAGTCCGGCGGAGCGAGATCAGGTTCGAGGGGCAGTGGATGACATGTTGGCTGCGGACATAATATCTCCATCTAACAGCCCATGGGGCGCGCCTGTTGTTTTGGTTAAAAAGAAAGACGGCAAATTGCGATTTTGTGTGGATTTTCGGAAATTAAATAAAGTGTCTGTGGCGGATGCGTACCCCTGCCGCGTATGGACGACTCCCTCGATGCCTTGTAGGGGGCGAAGTTCTTTTCAACGCTAGATCTCTCTTCGGGATTCTGGCAGCTTCCCCTTGACGAGCCCTCGCGGGAGAAGACTGCTTTCCGTACGCCGCAGGGGTTATTCCAATTTAATTGTCTTCCGATCGGGTTGAATGCTGCTCCTGCCACATTTCAAAGGTTGATGGAGCTAGTATTAACGGGGTTGCAGTGGGAGACATGTCTGATATATTTAGACGATATTATCGTCTTCAGCCGCACATTTGATGAGCATTTACTGCGGTTGGAGGCTGTGTTCGCCAGGATGCGTTCCACTAATTTGAAATTTAAGCCTAAGAAATGTCACCTACTGCAACGGTCCGTGCGCTATTTGGGGCATATCGTCAGTGCGGACGGGGTGGCCACGGATCCGGAAAAGACAGCGTGCGTCCGTGACTAGCCAACCCTGGCCACGGTGGGGGATGTACGTCGGTTTTTGGGGTTTGCCTCATATTATCGGAGGTTTGTTCCGAATTTTGCGACGATCGCGAGGCCCTTGCACCTCCTTACGGGTAAAGGACGGAAATTTGCTTGGGGACCGCCAGAAGAGGTGGCGATTCAGGGCCTGCGTGATCGATTGGCTACGGCGCCGACGTTGGATTATCCTGATTTTGATCACCCCTTCATTCTGGATACGGACGCGAGTGACACGGGCATTGGGGCCGTGTTGTCGCAGTCCAAAGGTGGTGTGGAGCGCGTGGTGGCGTACGGTAGCCGGGTATTGTCTCCTGCAGAAACCCGCTACTGCGTCACTCGCAGGGAACTTTTGGCTATTGTTTTCTTTCTCCGCCAATTTCGCCCGTATCTCTACGGTCGTTCGTTTATTGTACGCACGGATCATGCAGTCTTGCAGTATGCTCTCAAGATGGACCAACCATCCGGACAGTTGGCATGGTGGTTGGACACGCTGCAATAATTTTCCTTCCAAATTCACCATCGGAAGGGGGTGCGTCACGCGAATGCGGACGCGCTTTCTAGGTTGCCGCAACGATCCCCTTGCACGTGCGCATCTGGGACACATAGCTGTACGCCGATTCAACATCCCCCTCAGCCTGTTGCGTTGGCGGTCGAGGTGCCTGACGCTCCAGGGGCTGTGTGGATTCGGGAACAAATGTTGGACGATTCATTGGTGACTTTACGGAATCGGCCTGCGAAGAAGAGTGGGGGACCGGATACGGGGGGTATGCCGGAAACCGCTCTCCGCGATGGTCTGCTGATGTGGAGAAAAGGGTTACAGGAACGCTGGCGTCTGGTTGTACCGGCATCCTTGTGGTGCGAATTGATTAGGACTCTGCATTGCAACACGCTTTTACATCTGGGGGTGCAGAAGACCCTATTGACGTTGCAGCGAGATTACTTTTGGCACGGCATGACAACAGATGTCGTCGGTCACGTTCGCGCGTGTCCCGATTGTGCCCGGCGAAAGCCACCTAAACAACCATATGTGCCGCCGATACAGTCTATTCAGGTGTCTCGAGTTAATTAATTGGTGGCGTTAGATATTTTGGGACCCTTCCCGCCATCTGCTAAAGGTAATAAATACTTGCTGGTTGGGGTGGAGTACCTCTCCCGCTGGCCGATGGCCTGGCCGTTGCCCGACCAGTCGGCGGCGTCTATAACAGTCGCCTTTCTATTTGGGTACGTTATGGACAAGGGGGCGCCGGAGAGGCTCCTCACAGACCAAGGCCGGAATTTTTCTTCTAAATTGTTGGGGGAAGTGTGTGCGGCTCTTGGAACTAAAAAGATACGGACATTTCCCTACCACCCACAAACGGATGGTATGGTCGAACGGCTAAATCGGACTTTGTCCGCCATGTTGTGTCACACGGTGAGTGAAAAACAATCAGATTGGGATTTGCATATCTCTGGGGTACTTTCGGCATACCGGATAACGCCGCATGTGGCTACGGGATATTCGCCGTTTTTCCTTATGTACGGTCGCGAAAACGTGCCGCCGATGGATGTGCAGTTGGGAACTGGAGTGAGGGGACCTGCTAAGCCTCTTCCTGATTATATTCAGGACACCGTTCACCGTGTTACTGAGGCGCGGGAAGGGGCCCGCATGGCTACGGCCAAAGCCCAGGCCCGGAACGAGCGGTGTGCTCGACGCTCTAAGGGAGAGTGCCCCTGGAAGGTGGGGGACATGGCCTGGCTCCATTGCCCACAGGTGCAGCCAGGCAGAGGTGGGACAAAGTCATTGTTATGCAAGTCCAAGTCGAGTCGCAAGTCATCAAATTCATGACTCGAGTCTGACTCGAGTCCAAGTCACATGACTCGAGTCCACATCTCATAGGTGGGACAAAGTCATTGTTATGCAAGTCCAAGTCGAGTCGCAAGTCATCAAATTCATGACTCGAGTCTGACTCGAGTCCAAGTCACATGACTCGAGTCCACACCTCTGCAGCCAGGTACCTCTCCTAAATTACATAAACCATGGCAAGGGCTGGTTCGCCTCATCGAGGTTCCCAACCCACAGTCTGCGCGTGTTCGGTTTGGATCTCGGCGTTGGTTCGTTCACACGTCTCGCTTGAAACCATATGTGTCCCCTCGAACTGATGCGTCATCTCCTGATGTTGCCTTGCTGGGGTCTGTTGCTGCCAACTCACCCTTATTTATATCTGTTGACCTTGCAAGAGCACCTGTCGTGCCTTTTACAGACAAGCCGGCCGTGACACTGCAGGAGACAGGGGACTCTGCTCGGGGTGTGCCTACCACGGCTGTGGGGACTCCGAGCCCCGCTGCCCTTCCCACCCTGCCGCAGACACGATCACGGGACACCCCCGACGCTGGGCCTTCAGGGATATGGGACCGGAAAGTTGACGGGCCTCCAATAGCGACAGGAGAACTTCATCCTGTCGCTCCTAAAACCCCGTCACGTTCCCGGTCTGCAGGAGGGCCGCCGCCCGTCCGGGTCGGACCGGCGACCCGCATGCGGTCGAAGTCCCTTACATTTCGTTGAATTTTACTGTTGTGTTCTTGTTGTTATTGTTATATTTATTGTATGCTTCGTTGTTCTTGCATGTGTGATGGTTGTGTTCGCTCGCATTACTTGTTGTCGTTATTGTTCAGCCGAGGTCGGCTGGATTTTCTCTACAGGGGAGGGTGGTGTAATGCGGGCGTAAATGGCCTCGCGGATATGACGTCACGGGGGGAGGAGTTAGGTCACGTGAGAGAGAGGGGTGAGGTCTTAAGGGAGAGATACCGGAAGGGACGGGAGAGAGTTGGGAATAGAGACAGAGTGAGGCCACGCAGGGCGGAGGTTGGAGAGTGGCGAGATCGCCACACACACAGTTAAGACTCGGCACCGTCGGCCAGCGGTGACGAGCACGGAGGAACGGGGAGCAGCGGTGAAGCTGCAGTGAGAGCAGCCAGAGGACTGCATAAAGGGGACCTGCAGCGGGACTGCAGGAACGAGGAAGGCTACGGGAGCGAAGGCAGCTGTCGGGCTGCCAAGCGGGGAGGCTCTGAGCGAGGGCCGTGTGGGACAAGTGTAAAGAACCCAAATAAAGGACAACGGAGACAGACCCAGTGAACGAGTCCTTTATTACACTTGTAATGCTTTAATTCCAATTTCATATATTAATTGGATGCAAGTTGTTTTTAATTACATTGGATCTTGAATAAAAAAAATTGCATGCCGATTTTTATGTAAGTTACTGGTAGAACATAAGAGTCCAATTTCTTTTTTTAAATGGGAAAAAGTTCAATCACCAAAAAGAATGTTGATGGCACAACGAATCTTGTGAACAAAGCCAAATGCATGTGTACATTCACAATACATTCAAAGGAAAGTGTGGTATGGGAATTAATTATTTAACCTTTTATGCAAATTCCACATCTATAGGCGAATTGAATAAATGAGTAAAAAATATAGAGAAAATCAAACTACAAATAAGAGACAATGCAAACAATATAATATGTTAACTTTTGAATTATAATATGATGCTGAATTGTGACATTTCACAAACTATGGTTATATTTTGATGCATTACACATCTGATATGTGTAAACGCAAGCACATTAATGAAACCCATTGTTCACAATGCTTTGTGTTGCAAACTTGTGTGTGAAATTATATGCACTCATTTAAATGTTTGACTCTATGTAGAACTCAGTATAAAAAGAATGGCTCCGCGAACAAAATGTCAATCGTAATTGTCAATGTGACTGTTTCCAGGGTTTTTAATGAATTCCTTGGGCGTTTTAAATGTGGTTGCGTCCTCCCTGCAGCACGTGTACTGTGCTATTGTGATTATGCACCACTCTATCATACTACTGTAGATGTGCATTTAAATATACTGAACAAATCACCACGAACCATTCAAATCCAGTCACATCACCTCTGATTCGCGCAGTTGGCTACATACAGTGCGAAATAAGTTCAACGTCCATAATAAAGTTGTTTTTTTGTAAATATAAATGTGTAGTTAACTCGTCACCACCCAACACAGCCAATTAGTAAGGTTTGTCACGTAAACACAATTTGCCAATTATTAACTACTTCAGCACACGCGGTGCGTTGGAGGGTAACCCTACACCATTTACAATTCAAGTAGCATGTTTCTCTGGTGATGACAATCAGCTTCATCGGGAGATTTTGCTCGAATTGTAAAGTAGACTTCCTGTTTCTGTCTTAAATAGTGTAAGGTAATGGCATCACTGTTAGACTATGGGGTTTCGGATCAGAGGCTGTTAATGTAGCCATATACAGTACATTGCAATGGATTATGTTAAATGCTATGCCCCCTCCAAACCAAAACAAATTTGATAATAGACAGTATTGCATCTTGGTTACATTCCTTAGAATGTTACCTTCATTTCTCTGAGTCGAGTCTTGAGGCCATTATTTTTCATAGTAACTTTTTAAAAATACATTTGCCAAACGTTGCTTCTCAAATGAACAACATTTAATTAAAAAAAATGATCATTAGAGATATAATTGATGTTTAAGGCCGATTACAATGTTGGAAAAGTACATTTATTGAGAACGAGAATGAAAAACATTTGTACCCATGGAAGTCGAGTAATTCATCTCTTAACTTCTAATTAGAAATGCAGTGAACACGTTGGCATGAGAGTGAAAGTGCTGCTCTAGGGATCTTAACCACACTGATCATGAAGACTTAGTATATATATTTATTTCATAACACATATTTCATACTTTCACCTTCTAATGCATACAACACACCGACAGTGTGTGATCACAAGCACAGCACGAGTCGTTAACCACCAGGCTTTTGTCACTTTTTTGTGTGATGTTCTATTTTTGAAGATATATACGCACACACATATATATCATTACATGTCATTCGTTACCATTTAGTGCTTTATTATTTACGACACTCGGCTTTGTATTAAAGCACAAACACCTATCATTCACGCCTTGCAAGCTGAATATGTGCGGCGATAACCATAGTCGCTCGTGTTGCTGCGCAATTGCATAATGTGCACTTGGCGTGCCCTCGGTATGCACAGGATGTGGTGGTACCTGACGCAGGCAAAATTGCCATTGAAAGCGAGTAAGTCTCACGTCACGGCGCTGTGCACTACAGTCCCTTTTCATCACCCCCATGTCTCCACTGGAAATGAGATATTGCATCTCACTGGGTGCTCACCTGCGTTTAATTAAATAACTTGACTGATTAGTAGCTGGCAAATGCACGCAGTGGCTGCAACTGTGAGTACACAGCGGCTACTTCATCAGCCTCTGTTTACTTTTTAATTTTGGTAAGTGTGGCCCCTTCATTAGAGGGACTTCGAGATGAAAGACAGCTCTCAGATGTATCACAGGAATTTGCCTGAGGTCATGTAAATGTCCTGCCAATAATATGCCAGCATGATGACTTCCAGACACCATATCACTCTCCAGATAGGAAAGGCAATCAATTGCTTTCGTGATAGCTCAGAATTAAGGGAAACTTGTAGTTAATTGTATTACTAAGTAAGTTAGAAAAAGCAATGAAAAACCCTAATTATATAAATACTTTCTTATTAAATTCAGCTTGATAATAAGGTTGCCATGGTATAGTGGTTAGCCCACTGGATTTGCAATCCTGAGGTGTCTGCTTCACCTGGAACGTCAGTTGAATTAATGGGCAAGTTTCTTAAATCCCTCCGTCTGCTTTAATGTATTAAAATGGAAAGTAATTTTGCTGAAAAAAAATACTTGACGAAATAGCATGAGCATACACCTCATTAAGAGGAACTTTGTTTTAATGAATGCCAGGACGCACTGGTGCTGTCTCAAATTAAGCTAGACCCACTCGCGTGCCTCCTTCCGTTCTTTTCATTACCACTGGAAGAGCCTCTTGGAGCGGCCGGTTGGCAATTACTTTCCCTCTCCTGTCAAACTGGGCGATTCCGTTTAGCCCCCCTGGTGCTGTGGATGGCGCACGGGCTGTGTGGCGAAAATATGTTTCGAAGCGATAGACACACGCCGGGCTTCTGCAAGCCAGCTGTGGCTTGGCAGGCATGCGTGCACACTGCCATCCCTGCTAAACGGGGAGCAGATACCATGGGAGCCTCCCTTTCAGGGACAACATATGCCTGCCGCAGATGGCTGCCACGCGTTCAACCGCGTTGTATAAACTTTTCAAGGTGATGCCACCTTCAGTGGAATTGACGGATTTTCTTACAAACTTGAAAACACACTACGTGCTACTCATTGTAGATGAGCCCCGAGGTGCTACTGATTGACTTTACATAAAGCAGTTGCACAGTCTCAGATATGTATAGTTCCTTAATATAATGTATCTGTATATACATATCTTAACATATATATTGAACAAACACTGAAAAGTGTGCAGCAAAGTATAGAAAAAGTTATGCTTAGAATTACATTGAGAGGCATGTGGATTAGAAAACATTCCCACCTATATGGACATAATTAAAACTGTCAGGAAAAGTATTTGGCCTTGGGCTGGATATGTCATGATTAGAAGCGATGGTGGCCAATGGTCAAGATTAAGAATGGAGTGAAAGCCACGGAATGGAATGCGTTCGAGAAGACGCTACTAAGTGGTTGAAGCGATGAGATCAGTCAATGTGTAGGCACGGGGTGGATTCTTTGCACCGCGAGATCAAGGGAGGTGGCAGTGGTTTGGGAAGGTCTTCATCCAACCGTGTATTGGCCATGACTGAGGATTATGATTATCACGATACATGTGAAGTACCGTTGATGACTCTTGGACACCGTTGGTGAGGCACACGTATTTATTCCGTACAAGTAGTCACAACTGTGGACATACAATACTAGAGGGGGTATCGGCCCCCTCACCCGGCTAGCTGGGAATACACTGCTAGCTATCCCTGACCTACCTCCTAGTCCTCCACTAACGGGCTAGGGGAGGCTGTCTGGCCCGACACTGGTAAGTCGGGCTACGGTACCCGGAGTCCCAGAGCACTAGCTCTGGTTCTCAGGACCACGCCGCTGGCTCGGTCCTGCGCGGCCCTGACAAGGGCGGCGTCCCAGGGGAGTCCAGGGCTCTAGCTAGACGATCTTCGGTCTTCACTGGTTTAGCTTTAACATTCTGCCCCGAGCCCTCTGACACATCCCCCTTTATACTCCACCCCCGCTGAGGGGTGGGGCCCCGGGCTGCCTGGTGCGGACGTCGTTGAGAGCACCCCCCCCCGTGCACTCACGTAGCCCCGCCCACTGTGTTTGTTTCCCATAAGCTGCCATGCATAACGGCTCTCTCTCTAACACCCCTACATCACCCCCCCCCCCCCCCCCCCGCATAGCTTGCAGCCGTCCCGGCTGCCAACATACAAAAAAAACGACAATAAAAGCGCATTTACCCCCTGACCGCGCGTGTGCCTCACTATTTTTGAACCTAACGCGAAGAGAACAACAACAAGAACCAGAAAACCCCGAAGGGAAAACAACCCGACGCACCCCCCCAAATAAATACGAATTCCGTAAAAGCAACGTATATACAAATCGCAAGGAACCCCCAACACACACAACACAACACAATGTGCCAGGAGCACACCACCGACGCAGCGCACAGTACCCATACACGTGAAAATAAAAAAATGAAAAAAAAATTCTTCTTTTTGTGCATCACAAGAGTCTGCGCATTCTTGCGCGCGTCCTTGCCGCAGGCCCGTCACACGGGGCAACCCCGGATGGCGGACCATCCAGTGGCAGCTGTCCATTTCGAAGTGAGTCTGCGCTTGATGTCGTGAGACCCTCGGCATCCCCCGTAGGGGTTGTTGGGCGGGAGCCCGTCATTCCTGGTGCACCTGGGGGTGGGACAGCCGGCAACACGTCAGGCGAGAGCAGCAGAGACGGACCCTTTGAGTCGGCCGACCCCCCACATGTTTGGCCACGCGTGTGTGGAGTGGGGCCTCGCACCGCAACGAAGGGTTTCAGCCTAGAGGGGTGCACAAACCACCGGCGCTTCCCCCATTTGATGCGAACGCACTGAGGCCGCAAAACCTCAACCACCTCGACGGGGCCCCGCCACGGCCGCACCAGTTTTGAGGAGGTCGCGAGTGGTACCTGGGGGACAGTGCAGCCATGCCCTGTCCCCCGGCTTCCACTGTAGCATGTGCGCGCGACCCAGTCTGAGGCGCTCATTCGCTTTCTGACGCCTGTCGGAATTTAGCATGGCAGCATCCCGTGCCTCAGTAAATTTCGCAAGGTTAAATTTAACATGGTCGGCCAATTTAGTTTTTCCCAGCGGCGCGGGGATCTGCAGCTGTGCCCGAACAGGTGGGACAGGTTCGCGGCCATACATGAGGAAGAAGGGTGAAAATCCCGTCGCAGCATGGGGGGCCAATTTGTATGCTGCCAGGACCCCTTGAATTTGCAAGTCCCAATCGGTCTGTGAGTCCGAAACCTGCTGCGACAACATAGACGTGATGGTTCGATGCAGACGCTCGACCATCCCGTCAGTTTGCGGGTGATAGGGAGAGGTACGAATTTTTTTCGTTCCCAGGAGCTCACAGACCTGTTGGAGGAGTTTGCCGGAAAAATGTTTTCCCTGGTCGGTCAGCAGCCGCTCCGGAGCACCTTTGTCCATGACGTAACCTTGGACAAAGGCCTCCACGATGGCTGCTGCCGACTGGTTGGCCAGGGGCCAGGCCATAGGCCAGCGCGTAAAGTATTCCACCCCGGTCAACAAATATCTATTGCCCCTAGGGGTGGCGGGAAATGGCCCCAGAATATCCAGCGCGACAAGTTCGTTCACTCTGGAGACTCTGATAGACTGCAAAGGCGGGTTTGACTCCCGTGCTGGTGGTTTTCGCTGCGCACACCGAGGGCATGATGCCAACAGATCTGCGACATCCCTCGTCATGCCTGGCCAAAAAAAATCAAGCTGGAGCAAGGCGAGGGTCTTTTGGGTACCCAGGTGGAGGAGGCGCTCATGAGCAGCCCACACCACCCTACCCCGTAACCCAGAAGGGACCACCAGCCGGTGTCGATGGGATTTCCCGTCCCAATGCATCAGCAACCCCGCGTGCATTTCCCATGCGTCGGCATCACCCGTCCCCCGCCCCGCCTCCCCGGCGCGACGACGCAACGCGAGGAGGGAGGTATCCTCCATTTAGAGGCGCCCCCATTCATTAACAGGCAAACCCAGCAGGGAATCTTTTCCCTGTTGTGCGATAGAATTTGGAAGCAATGTTTCGTCGTCGGCGGCCAGTATTGGAACCGGCATGTCCCCTGCTGGCTTGCAACGTCCCGACCCCAGGAGGCATGCACATTCGGAGGTGGTTGGCATGCGCGACAGAGCGTCCGCGTTGGTGTGGCGAACGCCCTTACGGTAGGTGGTTTCGAAATCAAAATCCTGGAGGATCTCCAACCATCGGGACAATTGTCCCAATGGCTGTTGAACTCGCAGGGCGTACTGCAGTGCCGCATGATCTGTGCGGACGGTGAAATGCCGACCGTACAGATATGGGCGATACTGTTGGATGAAATAGACAATTGCCAACAGTTCCCTACGGGTGACACAATATCTTTGCTCCGCTGGAGACAGCACCCGACTGCCGTACGCAACCACCCGTTCCACGCCGTCAACCACCTGGGAAAGCACGCCCCCAATACCCGTGTTGCTCGCATCGGTGTCGAGCAAAAATGGTTCCGAAAAATCGGGGTAAATCAAGGGAGGAGCTTTTACCAGGGTGTCCCGAAGGGAGCAGAAAGCAGCCTCCTCCTCCTGACCCCAGTGGAACCGAACCCCTTTTGATGTTAAAGCGTGTAGGGGTTTGGCAATCGTCGCAAAATCAGCGACGAACCGTCGGTAATACGACGCGAAGCCAATGAAACTCCTGACCTCTCCCACCGAGGTGGGAGTCGGCCAGGAGCTGACACACTGCGTTTTGGCGGGATCGGTAGCAATACCTGAGCGCCCCACGATGTGCCCCAAATAACGCACCGAATCGCGTAACAAATGACATTTTTGGGGTTTGAATTTCAAATTAGCAGCCCGCATCTTTAGGAAAACTGCCCGCAACCTCTGGAGATGTTCGTCAAAAGTTTTACTAAAGACGATAACGTCATCCAAATAAATCAGGCACGACTCCCATTGCAATCCAGCCAAAACCAATTCCATCAAACGCTGGAAAGTTGCCGGCGCTGAGTGTAAGCCCATCGGCAACCGGTTGAATTGGAACAGGCCGTGCGGTGTACGGAAAGCAGTTTTAGGCTTTGAATCATCGTCCAGAGGAAGCTGCCAGAATCCCGAAAGTAAATCCAGTGTGGAGAAGAATCGCGCTCCCGCCAAGGCGTCCAGCGATTCGTCCATCCGTGGGAGCGGGTATGCGTCGGCAACCGAAATTTTGTTAAGGCGCCGAAAATCAACGCAAAACCGCAACGAGCCGTCCTGCTTTTAACCAGGACGATCGGCGCTCCCCAAGGGCTGGTGGAAGGAGAAATTATGTCGGCGGCTAACATGTCATCAATAGCCGATTTGACATGGTCCTTATCGGCGGGACTTAACCGAAACGGATTCTGGCGTATTGGCGCGCTGTCACCCGTGTCAATATGGTGACGCAGCAGATGAGTGCAACCCAAATCGTATTTGTCCCGACTGAAAACGTCGGAAAATTCCCGCAGTAGCGTTCTAAGCTGTTGGCGCTCTGAATTTGACAGGTCCGTCGATCCCGCACAAAGCGCATCGAGCCACCCTCCATCGCTGTCCGAATGTGGGTGCGGCCGGGGAGCAGTGCCGACGTGATTCGCAACAGGTTCCTCGCAGGGCACCGGCGTCGCGTGAGCAAGCACCGTCCCTTGAGGAACTACCACTGTCTGCGACCCCACATTGAGGACCGCGATGAAAGGGTCCCCGTCCCCTCTTACGACGGTCTGGGCCGGAATCAAATGAGGTCCACTAACTCCGGCCCTAGATGGTCCCAGCAGAATTCCCTGGTCCCCAATGCCCTCAGCGAAGGGCCGACGAAGTTTTAGAGGCACCAACATTTGAACTCCCGGCGGCACACGAACTGTTTTAACGACGAACGCTGGTACTGTTACGAACGCCGTCCGAGCCGCAGTAGGGGAAGGCAGGAACGCCATGCGTCGTCCCGACGGGAGCTCAATGCATCCCTGGTCTATTAAAATACGAATCGGCATTTTGCCCAAGAAGTCCGTCCCCAGCAGGCACGGAACCGCCAGCGAGGAGGAAACAAAAATCGGGCCCAACAATTTGATATCCCCGATACAAATTTGCGCTCGAATCTGTCCAATGATGCCAAGAGAGCGCCCGTTAGCAGCATAGAATGGGACGTTAACCGGCAGTAAAGGACGGCTCTGGACAGGTAGAATATTGTAAATGAGTTCGGAAATGATGGTCGCCGATGCCCCCGTATCGACCAGGATGCGTACCTCCACCCCGTCAATGTGTCCCACCACGGCCGACGACCCCGACGACGCGGCCACAACGCGATGGGCCAACATGGACCACTGCCTGGGTTCGATTAGAGACCCCATAGTGGTGCGTGTTGGCCCGTCGCAGCGCAATGTCGGCCCCCCGTTCGTTGCAGTGTGCGAGTGTGTGACGAGTGTGTGCTTGGGCCAAACATGAGGGGTGCCGCGACTCGCCGGATTATGTTGATGGAGCTTGGGAGGAGGAGGGCCGGCGTCCTGTCGAGGCGTCGTCCCGCGCTGCCGAGGAGAGCGGCACCCCGAGGCGACATGGCCCCGGACGCCGCAGTTGAAGCAACGCGGGAGCGCCGGCGGCGATGACGGACGGTCGAAGCGGCTCGACCCATCCCGGCCCGACCGTGCTCCCGTCCCCTGCTGCCGTCGACGGTCGACGGCGTAAACCTCCTCCGCCGGGAGGGTGGCTGCAGCCACCGCACACCCGGCCGCTGCCCTGCTGGCTTTCCGACGCTGTGACAGCAGGTTGGCGTGGAGGAGCCGCGCAGCCTGGAGGGAACTCATCTCCGTGTCCTCCTGTGCAACGACGGCGATGTCCAGGTCGTCTGCCAGCAGGAGGATTTTTTCTGTGACCATGGCGTCCACGCCGTCGTCGTCCATTCGAGGGAAGAACGTCTTCGCCAGTGCCAGGAGACTCGTCCAGTACGCCAGGGGCGACTCCTTTGCACCCCGCTGGCGATCGTAAAACTGCTGCCTGCATTCCGCTGAAGGTCCGTAGACCCCAGCCAGCAACTGCAGCGCCATCTGTAGCGTGGAGCGCTTCTCCCTCGGCGCCGATGTAAGGGCGGCGAGTGCGTCGCTGTCGAGGAGCGCCGGCAGCGCGCATAGAGCCTCAGCATCCGACCACCGTGCCATTTCTTGGTGGGCGAGGAAGCGTCGCTAGAAGCCGCCCCAGTCGCCCTCCGCGCCAACAAACTCTTTGAGCGGAGGCAGCCGTTGGTGCAGCGCAGCGGTCGCCATGGAAGCTCGCAGGCTGCTGTCCCCGTAACTCGGCTGCGCTTCGGCGCGAACGGCAGATGGTATCGCCTGTCGCAGCCGTGATGACGCTCCCTCCGCTGGCGGTGACGCGGCAGCCCCAGCGAGAGCGATGTTGGACCCGAGGTTCAGGCCGGCCACGCCCTCAGCAGCTGCTGCGGCGATGGCGGGAGATTCAAAGTTTGAATCCGTTGAGATGGCGGGAAGGCGCATCGGACGTCGGTTCTCCTCGCCCCGTGGTGGTCCACCAGCCCCCAGCCGCGTGATGTGTTCGAGTGTGGTGGCAGCGGCGTAAAGCAGCTCCGCCAGCCTCGCGTGAGCCAGCCTCAGCCCTTCTGATGGCGGCTCCTCTTCATCCTGATGCCCCGGTAAGAATGCGTCCGGCCCCGGCTGCACGATGTCTTGTTGAGCCGTCTCGGGCTCGACAATTTCAGCAGTGTCCTCCACCTGCGGTACTCCGGCTCGAGCTGTCCGGCGCGTGTCCATGTTCGTAGTTGTTCTGACACCAGATGAAGTACCGTTGATGACTCTTGGACACCGTTGGTGAGGCACACGTATTTATTCCGTACAAGTAGTCACAACTGTGGACATACAATACTAGAGGGGGTATCGGCCCCCTCACCCGGCTAGCTGGGAATACACTGCTAGCTATCCCTGACCTACCTCCTAGTCCTCCACTAACGGGCTAGGGGAGGCTCTCTGGCCCGACACTGGTAAGTCGGGCTACGGTACCCGGAGTCCCAGAGCACTAGCTCTGGTTCTCGGGACCACGCCGCTGGCTCGGTCCTGCGCGGCCCTGACAAGGGCGGCGTCCCAGGGGAGTCCAGGGCTCTAGCTAGACGATCTTCGGTCTTCACTGGTTTAGCTTTAACATTCTGCCCCGAGCCCTCTGACACATCCCCCTTTATACTCCACCCCCGCTGAGGGGTGGGGCCCCGGGCTGCCTGGTGCGGACGTCGTTGAGAACACCCCCCCGTGCACTCACGTAGCCCCGCCCACTGTGTTTGTTTCCCATAAGCTGCCATGCATAACGGCTCTCTCTCTAACACCCCTACACATGTGTAAAGACTGTGTTAGCAAGTCTCGATGTGAAGATAGGGTGTCAGCAAGGATGGATGCAAAGACGAGGCGCCATCAAGTCTGGAGGATCTTGGTTGGGAAATTCTCCAGATGTCCTTGGTTGGGAAATTCCCCAGAGTGTGGCTGGATGCAAAGACAAGGCACCAGCAAGTCTGGAGGATCTTGGGTGGGGAAATTCCCCAGAGGTCCTTGGTTGAGAAATTCCACAGAGTGTCGAAAAGAGGCAGTTGGGGAAATTCCCCCAGAGAATCTACGAGGATAATTGAAGGGCAAGAAAGCATGTTCGGGGCAGTTGAGAGGGACTCGGGCCATCGTTGCTGTCTTCACGTCGTCGCTGTCTTCACCTCATCGCCGTCTTCATGTCAACACTGCTCGATCATACGATCTCCACGTCGGCATTATCTCATGACGACGTGGTCCTAAGCTACATTACGTGCAATAAAATAAACCTCTAAAGTTCGAATCCGGAGTCGTTACACATGTTTGAATATGTAAAGTTTCGTGAAACAATATACCTGTAAATATTCAACTATACATATATCATGTCAATTGTAGTAGACACAAATTGCAACTACCTTCCAATTCTTTTTCAAATATCTTCAAAGTTGCTAATTTTTTTGAGACAGTGACTCGTGAATTATTTGGCTGGATGAGACTTTGACGGATTACCGAACTCAACATCTGACGTCCGTGAGTTCAACTCTCAGGAGTGGGTCAAACTCTGCCCATCATCTGCAAGAAAACATGCTAAATCAGAATCATTTTGAAGCTATGAGTCATTGTTTGAAAGTGTGATCTTCGTCATGCAACAGAGGGAAATGTCCACCAATGGCGCCAGACTACAAAAGTAGATGAGCACCTCCAGAGAGACTTCAACTTGACATCGTACAATGCTTTCTATAACTTCACGTAGGTCGTAATTGATCAAAGCCATTTCTTCATGCTCTATAGAAGTTCCATTCCTGAAAGCATTAGCCTCCAATAATCCATTATGTTAGTTAATAAAATGTTAATGATGGTGGGGGTGGGTTTTTTTTGTTTGAAAATAACATTTCAGTGGTTCTAAGGAAAAAATATATAAAGCATATTCACCAAGATTACAAAAAAATGCAATAACTGCTCATAAACTATTCGTACGATCTTTTAAAAGTCATATTTCATACATATTGTGAACGAAATGCATTTGTAAGACAAATTATGCTATTTTCCTAGGTAGTAGCCAAATTAAAAATGACATAAATGAAGTTTTAAATTATTTCCCATTCTAAAGTCTCAGTGATACTGCTCATAACCCATCTGCTATATCGTTCCATAAAACGCATGAGATGTGGCACAAAATGGGCACTAAAAGAAAGGCGAAGTGGTTAATGAAGACTGGGAAAAGAATCAAAAGCAAAATGCTATTGCAATTTAACGAAATGTGCCTTTCATCCCGTCACAACAGAAAATGGATTTGCAAAACTTCGTAAGGCACCATAGGGAAAACTGGTTATGTGTTTAACCCCTTTAAAATATCATTAATATAGCTATTTTCGTATTTTTTCATGTCACTGATCAAGTTTGCTGTTCAAGCGCATTGGTGCGTTGCTCTTCATTGTCAAATTTAATTTCCAAAAAAAAGATCCAACCTGTGACATTCCTGGATCATGAGGAGCGGCGATGGCATTGGTAAACCTTCATCCAGCAGTGGACTAACCATGACTCGATGATGATATTGGTAACTTGCATTGCATAGCTTCCTGTATTGGTTAAAATATAATCAACTTTGACATGTGACATTTCGAATGTTATGCTGTTGACCTTTTAGTACACATTGTAAGTGTTATCCTGCACATGATTGGATTTTCTCCAGATACTGTGGTTTCCTTCCTCTCACAAAAAAAAATAAACATTGGCCCAACATGTTGAGCAGGACTCCCATGACAAAACGTCCTTGTACTCTATTATGATTAAGGGAATAATCATGACTCCTGTATATTGTATCCAGCCTAGTGAGAGCATGGTTAGAGCATTTGTGGGGTTGTGAGTTTAATTCCTGGTCAAGGGGTTGGCTTAGCTGATCGTACATCTGGGGTTGTTAAAATAAGTACCAATTTGTGAGGTTCTAATTGATAAAGATATGACATATACACCTCCAGCTCAGAGTTGCCACAAGTGCAGATGATCACAGTCCAATGCTCATTTGAAGCAAGGAAACACATGCCTTTTTAAATTATTATTATGATTAAAACGTGTACCATCATCACAAAGCAATATAGGACTCTTCCAAGATTTCTGGCCAACTTGGAATGTAGGGCAAATACCCTCCAGAGGGACTTGGGAGAGTTCCTATTAGTGGAGGTCCTTCCTACAGCAGGGGTGTGAGGAAGCAATTTCAGGACTACACTTTTACTTTTAGCAAAGTGATATACTGTATTGTAGTTTGCGAGGCCATACTGTCAGGTTTAAAAGTAATTCTAAAACATATACATATGAAAGTCTTAGTTTGGTACCTATGTAATAAAAGACTTGACCACGATCTCTGGCTCAGTGTCCTTTATTCGGTCCGTACTGCGTTCCCACACGGCTGTCTCTCTTATTCTCTCTGTGCTGGTTCCGATGTCACTCCAGTCCACATTAGCAGCCCCGCTGCTGTTCTTGTCGCTCTTGCAGCCCCACAGCAGCTCCGCTGCTGTACTCTCACACAGCTCCCTTGGCTGTTCCTGCTGCAGCTCTGACAGCCTCGTGCTGTCTCGCCTTCTCGTCGCTCCTGCGACTCTTGGCAGCCACCCCGCTGCCCCTCACACACAGCCTTACTGCCTATCTCTATCTGCAGCTTTACACCTCCCAGTAGCTCCCTACTGTTCCCAGGGTTGGCTCCCGCTTCTGACGGTGCCCCCTCGGCTCGTACGCCCGCGTGGCCCCACACCTTTCCATTCACACCCCGACTGCCTTCTCCTTCCGGTTTACCCGCTTAAGGACCCCCTACCTTTCACCCACGTCACCTGGCTCCGCCTCCTCGTGACGTCACATCCGGAAGGTCGCTTTCGCCCGCATTACACCACCCTCCCCCATAGAAAAAACCCAGCCGACCTCGGCTGAACAACACCAAAGCGTAATGCGGTGAACCGACCTTCCCCCTTTAAAGGACACTAAGCATGCAATATAACAACAAGAACAACACACAAGTAACATCGACGAACGTACGAAAGCATGCGATAAATACGACGGCAAGAACAAGAACAATAACAACATACAATCAACGAAACGTAAGCGATTTGGAACGAGTGCGGGTCGCCGGCCCGTCCCGGACGGTTGGCGGCCCACTTGTAGAACGGGGACGCGATGGAACACGAGAAATGACAGGGGGTAATTCCCCTGCTGCGATTGGAAGTCCACCGACATCTCGTGTCCCTGACGAATCAGTCTTGGTCGTATTCCGCGAATGCGCCTGCAGCGGGGTCGGAAGGGTCGCCGGGCTTGAAGGTACCGCAGCCCTGGCAGGCGCCCTCCGAACAGGCCCACTCCTCCCCCGCGGTGTCACGGTCGGCCTGTCTGGAACAGGTACGACAGGCGCTCTAGCAAGATCAATGGACGCAGGCGGGGAAGAGTCAGAGTCAGCAGCAACAGACCCCAGCAAGGCAACATTGGGAGATGACGCATCACGTAGGGGAGCAACATATGGTTTCAACCGCGACGTATGAACAAACCAACGGCGAGAACCAAACTGAACGCGCGCCGACTGTGGATTGGGAACCTCAATGAGGCGCACAGGACCATGCCAAGGTTTGTGCAATTTAGGAGAGGTCCCCGGCCGCACCTGCGGGCAATGGAGCCAGGCCAGGTCTCCCACCTTCCAGGGGCACTCCCCCTCAGACCGCCGAGCATACCGCTCGTTCCGGGCCTGGGCTTTGGCCGTAGCCACGCGGGCGTTTTCCCGCGCCTCCGTAACCCGGCGAACCGTGTCCTGAATGTATTCAGGGAGTGGTTTACGAGGTCCCTTCACCCCAGTACCCAATTGCACATCCACCGGAGGCACGTTTTCCCGACCATACATAAGGTAAAACGGCGAATACCCTGTAGCCGCATGGGGCGTCATCCTGTACGCCGAAAGCACTCCGGGGATGTGCAGATCCCAATCCGATTGCTGTTCACTCACAGTATGGCAAAGCATGGCAGACAATGTCCTGTTCAGCCGCTCAACCATACCATCCGTCTGCGGATGGTATGGAGATGTCCGTATCTTCTTAGTCCCAAGGCCTGCGCACACTTCAGCCAATAATTTAGAAGAGAAATTTCGGCCCTGGTCCGTGAGGAGTCTCTCCGGCGCCCCCTTGTCCATAATGTACCCAAACAAAAAGGCGTCGGTGATGGCCGCGGCCGACTGATCGGGCAACGGCCAGGCCATCGGCCAACGGGAGAGATACTCAACCCCTACCAGCAAATATTTATTTCCCCTCGCCGATGGTGGGAAGGGTCCCAATATGTCCAGTGCCACCAATTCATTGACTCGAGACACCTGAATCGACTGGAGAGGCGGCACGTAAGGATGTTTAGGCGGCTTACGCCGGGCGCATTCAGGGCACGCGCGCACGTGCCCTACGACATCTGTCGCCATGCCGTGCCAAAAATAATGACGTTGTAACGTCAACAAGGTCTTCTGCACCCCTAAATGCAATAGTGTGTCACAATGGAGAGTTCTAATCAACTCAAATCGCAAGGACGTTGGTACCACCACACGCCAGCTTTCCTGGAACCTTTCTTGCCACATAAGCAGACCATCTCGGAGAGCGGTTCGCGGCCCCACAGCCGAACTCGGACTCCCATTGTCCCTCATAGACCGCTTCCGCATGGACAACAACGACTCGTCCATCATCTGTTCCCGAATCCAGACAGACCGCGGCAGATTCAAAACCCCATCAGTCGGTCCCGGTTCCATCGGAGTATCCGACTTCCCGACGGCCAACGTAAGCGGCTGAGGGGGGTTCAGAATCGGCGAACACCTATGCGTCCCCGACGCACATTTACAAGGGGCGCGCCCTGGTAATCTGGAAAGTGCGTCAGCGTTCGCATGGCGCACTTCCTTCCGATGTTGAATTTGGAAGGAAAATTCCTGCAGCGTGTCCAACCAACGTGCCCACTGTCCCGATGGCTGGTCCATTTTAAGTGCATATTGCAAGGCCGCATGATCCGTACGCACAATAAAAGAACGACCGTAAAGGTACGGTCGAAATTGCCGTAGGAAAAAAACAACCGCCAAAAGTTCTCTACGAGTGACACAGTAGCGTGTTTCCGCAGGCGACAAGACTCGGCTACCATACGCCACGACGCGCTCTACGCCCCCTTTAGACTGTGATAATACCGCCCCAATACCTGTGTCACTCGTGTCCGTATCAAGAATGAAAGGGCGATCAAAATCGGGATAATCCAATGTCGGGGCCGTAGCCAATAGATCACGCAGACTCCGAAAGGCCGCCTCTTCCGGCTCTCCCCTAACAAATTTCCGTCCTTTACCCGTAAGGAGATGCAAGGGCCTCGCAATCGTCGCAAACCCCGGCACAAATCTTCGGTAATACGAGGCAAATCCCAAAAACCGCCGAACATCCCCCACAGAGGCCGGAGTCGGCCAATCCCGGACACACGCCGTCTTTTCCGGATCCGTGGACACCCCCTCTGCACTCACAATGTGCCCCAAATAACGGACGGACCGTTGCAGTAGGTGGCATTTCTTTGGTTTGAATTTCAAATTGGCAGAGCGCATCCTCGTGAACACTGTCTCCAGCCGCGTTAAATGTTCCTCAAATGTGCGGCTGAACACAATAATATCGTCCAAATATATAAGACACGTCTCCCACTGCAACCCCGTCAAAACGAGCTCCATCAATCTTTGAAATGTAGCAGGGGCCGCATTCAATCCCATCGGGAGGCAGTTGAATTGAAATAACCCCTGCGGCGTACGGAATGCGGTTTTCTCCCGTGAGGACTCGTCAAGGGGAAGCTGCCAAAATCCCGAAGAGAGGTCCAGTGTGGAAAAGAACTTAGCCCCCGACAATGCGTCAAGGGAGTCGTCCATACGCGGCAGGGGGTACGCATCTGCCACCGATATCTTATTCAATTTCCGGAAATCGACACAAAATCGCAAGTTGCCATCCTTTTTCTTAACCAAGACCACAGGAGCGCCCCATGGGCTGTTAGATGGCGATATAATGTCCGCAGCCAACATGTCTTCCACCGCCCCCTGAACGTGTTCTCGCTCCGCTGGACTCATCCGATGCGAATTTAACCAAATAGGGGCAGCGTCGCCCGTCTCAATGTGATGGGAAAGCAACGATGTGCGTCCCAAATCCAAATCGTCGGAGCTGAACACATCCGAATACGTCAGCAACAATTTACGCAGCGCATCACGTTGCCCCACGGACAGGGAAGAATTTTCGTCACATAAGGTAGCGATCCAACGATTATCCGAACCCCTTGGCTCGGAAACACCAGCGACCACTCCCCGGCGATGCGGACAATCGTGCGTCGCAAACGCCGTAGTGGCATGTGCCACAACCGTACCGGCCGGAACACGGATGTTTTCCACCCCCGCATTAAGCACCTGTAAAACCGGTAATTGATCCGGCCGGACGATGGTCTGTGCCCCAACTAACGCCAATCCCGTTGTTATCGTGGCGGATGGTGACAACAAGACCCCTAATGCTCCTAGCCGATTGGGCAGGGGCTTCCGATACCGCAAGGGTATAAGCATCTGTGAACCAGGTGGGATGTCCACAGATGCGACGGACAGCGCCTGCACCTGTACGGCCGAAGCAGGTCGCCCCCAGGGCGACGGCAGAAACGAGATTCGACGGCCCCCCGGCAATTCAATACAATTCTCATTGATTTTAATCAAAATGGGCATCTTAGCCAAAAAATCCGTGCCTAGTAAGCAAGGAACCGCCAAAGATCTCGATATTAACACAACGCCCGAAGCCGACACATCCCCTATAGATATCTTAGCATCCACCTGGCCCACGATACCCATACTACCCCCGTTCGCAGCGACGCAAGACCCATAAACCGGACGCACAGCCCCCGGCGGAATGCCCAACAGATGGAAAATGACATCCGATATAATAGTCGCAGACGCTCCCGAGTCGACCAAAATGCGCACGTCCACACCTTGTATGGACCCCGGTACAGTGGACGAACCCGTAGCGGCCGCGACAACTCTCCGTGCCAATTTGCGCCACTGCGTAACTGAATGACAAGGCCCCGTCGATGGCCTTTCTTTAACAACAACAATAGGATCGCGCAACAAAGGTGGTGGGTGAGGTGTAAAGCCTTGCCGAGTGTCTGGTGCGTGCCGACATGCCTGTTTCGGAGGTTCCTTGGTCGGCTTGTCCGGTGTTGTGGGCTCCTGCTGCGGCGGACCCGGGAAGCGGGCCCAGCAATCTTTGGCGTAATGGCCCCTACGGCCGCAGCGGAAGCAATCGGCCTCGTTGCGCCGAAGCGCAGGTCTTGCATCCCGGCGGCCCCGTCCCGATGGCGTAGCGCGCGGCCCCGGCCTTCCGCGTCCCGACCATGGAGAGGAGGCAGCCGTCAGCTCCTGTGGACCCCGCTCATCCGGCACATAGATCGCCCTTGTGGGGTCCCACCCCATCGCGCTTCCTTCCTTGACGGGCCCACCCGTCCATGCCGCCACTTGCTTCCAGCGACGGAGATTAAACTGCGCATCCAGACACTTTGCTGCCGCCCGGGACGTGAGCTTCTCATGCCCACACACAGGCATGGGGATCCCCAGATCCCGAGACAGCTCCAGCATTTTTCCCAATATGAGAGGCTCGAGCAGATCCCGTGGCGTGTCAGGATATGCTGCCATGGCCAGCTCCAACACCGCACCCCTGAACGCCACGGGCGATTCTTCGGGTGCTCGTTGTCGTTGAGCGAATCGCCGATGCGCGTCGTCAGGTGGCTCATAGGCGTCGGCCATTTCCTCAAAAACTCCACATAAAGTCTTCTTCTTATCGGCCGTTATGGAACGGAAAAATCGAACAGATTCGTCGTCCAGTAGAGTCGGCAACACTTCCAAGGCCTCCGCATCGGTCCATCTTGCTGAACGAACCGCCGCCAAAAATCGGCAGGCGAAAGCGCTCCAATCGCCCCCGATAGAGAATTCCTTAACTGTAGTAAGGTGGCGACTCCGACTCCTCTTTACGCCGTCTTCCAATGATGGTTGTTCTGGAGGCAAATTCAAAATGGCGTCGGCCCGCGGCGTGGCCAAGATGGCGGTTTGGCGCCACGGAGCGCGCAAGATGGCGTCTTCTTGCCGCGTGGCCAATGGCGGCGGCAGGGCAGGCAACGTGGCGGCCCGTGGAGCACCTTCTCGTTCCATCGTCGTCCTTGGCGTAACGAGGTGACATAGATGCGCCAGGACGTCCTTGAGTGTCTCCAGTTGTTCTGCCACCTGTTGCCATCTTTGGTCAGCGTCCGATGTTGTTGACGGACCCGCCATCGCGCCGACATCTTCCACGCCCGTCCCCGTGCTCGCCTCAGCAGTGCTCTCCTCCACCACCCCAGCAGAATCCGTGGTCGGAGGGAATTCGTCGTCGTCGGACGAAGAAGCCGATGCTGGCGCCGGGGGAATTTTCTTCCTTACTTGCTTAGACATGCCGTTTCACTTCTGACCCCAGTGTAATAAAAGACTTGACCACGATCTCTGGCTCAGTGTCCTTTATTCGGTCCGTACTGCGTTCCCACACGGCTGTCTCTCTTATTCTCTCTGTGCTGGTTCCGATGTCACTCCAGTCCACATTAGCAGCCCCGCTGCTGTTCTTGTCGCTCTTGCAGCCCCACAGCAGCTCCGCTGCTGTACTCTCACACAGCTCCCTTGGCTGTTCCTGCTGCAGCTCTGACAGCCTCGTGCTGTCTCGCCTTCTCGTCGCTCCTGCGACTCTTGGCAGCCACCCCGCTGCCCCTCACACACAGCCTTACTGCCTATCTCTATCTGCAGCTTTACACCTCCCAGTAGCTCCCTACTGTTCCCAGGGTTGGCTCCCGCTTCTGACGGTGCCCCCTCGGCTCGTACGCCCGCGTGGCCCCACACCTTTCCATTCACACCCCGACTGCCTTCTCCTTCCGGTTTACCCGCTTAAGGACCCCCTACCTTTCACCCACGTCACCTGGCTCCGCCTCCTCGTGACGTCACATCCGGAAGGTCGCTTTCGCCCGCATTACACCTACAACAAAATTATGATGTAAATATGTATATTATTGATTTCTAAACTACATATTTATTATAAACTAGCAGGAAGTACCCGGTGCTGCCCGGGTCTTAAAAATATTTCAAAACTACTCTTAACAATGTAACAGCAATACGTACTGACTGTGGTGGCACCTGCTATGATGACAGCCGTGCATACTGTGGTGGTACCTGCTTTCACTGCAGCAGTGCATACTGTGGTGGTACCTGCTTTCATTGCAGCAGTGCATACTGTGGTGGTACCTGCTATGATTACAGCAGTTCATACCGACTGTGGTGGTACCTGCTATCACTACAGTAGTACATGCTGACTCTATAGCAGTATTTATCGACTCCATAGCACAAAGTACTCACCTGACAGAGTGGCGTGGTGAGGCCTAGTCCTGTGCGGTGAGACCTACTATGATTACAGCAGTGCATGCTGACTGTGATGGTACCTGCTATGATTACAACAGTGCATACTGACTGCAGTGGTACCTGCTACATCTAGCGACTGTATAGTAGTAATAACACAGTGAAGATTTTTATAGCATTTTTAACGCAACAAAAAATGTCCCCCCCCCCACCAAAGGCGCGTGAGTTGGTATGGTCGTGCGCGTGTGATAAATAAATAACAGGTCTACTGCCTATAGTGCGAGCATCGAGCAGCTGTATATATTAGTAACCCCAAGGGGGTTCTCCCTTATCTCCGGTTGTGGCCAACATTTTCATGGAAAATTTGAGATGGACGCCATCCAAGTATCCACTCTACGCCCGTCCTTTTGGAAGAGGTACGTGGATGACATGTTCGTCATCTGGCCACATGGCCGACCGGCTCTGAAACAATTCCTCAAACACATCAATTCCATACACCCAGCAATCAAATTCACCACGGAGGTAGAAAAGGATGGCATGCTACCCTTCTTGGATGTCTTAATCAAAAAGAGACCAGATGGCTCAGTGAGCCACTCTGTCTACTGGAAAGCAACCCATACTGAAGCCTACCTAAAACCTGATTTCCACCACCATCCATCCCAGAAGAATTTCCTCATCAAAACGCTACACCATAGAGCTTAATGTATCTCCGACCATGAACACCTGACCAGTGAACTCAAACACGTACACCAGGCCCTTAAGGCGAATGGATATACTGACTACACAATCCGCAAAACCATCACCCCAACCGTGAGGAAGGAGCAATCTGAAGATCCAATCAAACCATCACCTTACCTTATATAGCAGGGATAACCAAAATATTTCAAAAATCTTGAACAAACACAAGATCCAGGTACGATTTGTCACAGTGCACAACATTCGTGACCTGGCCCCATCTGTGAAGGACAAGATTCCTGACATGCAATATCCCCGCGTCTAAAAATTAAGCTGTACCTGCGGCAGCAGTTACATTGGGGAAACCAAACGACATGTCTCGGACCGTGTTCGTGAACACAAGGCAGATCTGAAACACGGCAGGACCAATACTTCTGCCAAAGCTGATCATTACTTTAATGCGGCTGGCTCACATGAAATGTATTTCTCTATGACGATGGTACTTTGCAAGCCGGCTGGCTATCAACAAAGATTAGCTCACGAAGCCATCCATATATACAGACACAGACACAATTTCAACCGAGACGACGGTTTTAAACTCAGCAATCATTGGAAAGAAGTCATCATGACTTGAATTTGTGTTTCCTTGTCAACCTCTACCGTCAGAGTGTGGATGGGTGTACCAAGGTGCCATTCCCCCCTCCTCCCATCTCTACCCCCCCCCCTTTCTCTGCCCCACCCCCTCTCTGTCCCCCTGTCTCTTGCGCAGCCCTTTCCCCCGCCCACTCACTCTGGAGCCCTTATAAGCAGCTACATTTGGAGGCTTGCCCCCACTTTTCTCTCCTCCTGATGAAGACCGCTTTTGTTGCGATCAAAACGTCGTGAGTTTTTTGCTTTAATAAAAAAAATTGTTTACCGAAAGAACCAAAAAATATGGATTTCCACAGTCCCATCTGGGACTGTAAACGTAATAAGACCTACACAAGTTTCTCACAATCAAAACATTACTTTTGCTGAAATAAGCAACAATGTAGCAAGATGCACCATAATACCTATAATTCTATACAACTGTTGAGTCAAGTGCCCTGAATTGATGGGGACAAATGAGAATGATTTTGTTCAATCACTCATGGATTTATGAAGATGCTCAGCATCAGTCGGTCACTGCTGATTGTGTAATAGCTTCAATCAGCATGAGCAGTACTTTACTTAGGATGATGGCAACTGGAGGCACTTACCGGCTGCCTTTGTACAAATTGCAGTTTGAAAAACGACTGGGGCTGCTGAAACAGATGCACATTTTCTTGCAGCACTGACAAACCACATTCAGGGCAAGTCATTGTCAACATGTATCCTTGCTCAAATAAGAAATGAGGCAAAACTCATCTCAACAATGGAAATGCGGAGACGGTGGTGGATATTATGCATTCCTAAGGCAAGATACAGTCCCTCCAAAAGTCGCCCCACAAGTGGTATGGGGTGCTGTGGTGGTGAGATGTTAATTACCTCACCTAGTATACAGGAGGTTGTGGGTTCGATCCTGACCCTGACACCTGTGTATTTGCAGTTTGCTTGTTTTTCCTGCAGTCGCGTGGGTTTTTATTCGGGTCCTCCAGTTTTTCCCTCCACATTTAGAAGCATGTCTTTATATATTTCGGCTGCTATACATTTCCACATGATAAGCCACTTCGTTGAGCTATAATTTTGGCCAGGTCACTTCTGAAAAAGAACTATTTAGCTGAAGTGGGCCTTACCTAATAAAACAAAAAGTTACATATTTTTTTTCGATGCCCTAAATGTGATTGGCTGAGCCATTCTCTGACAAGGCTTTGAATTTGTCTGAGACCGTCAACTCACTGTACCTGAGAACCTATTTTAATCAAAGGTGGCTTCCCATATTAAAATCCAGAATCTCCGTGAGGGCATTTCAGCACTGTGACACAGGCATTAGCCCCTTAAGCCAACCTGCCACAACGGACATCAGAGGCGTAGCTAGGGGGGGGGGGGCAGGGGGGTAAATATGTTCCCGGGCGCCAAGGTAAAGGGGTGCCAAAATGAGGCTTACAATGCGGCAGTCTGAAACTACTGCACAAATCTACACCTCAACCTAAAAGTTGATATATCCCGCCACACACAGCCTACATTTCATGTAATTACATTTTGGTACGCGCGCCTATTAAGAACTTACATGGAAGAACGTCCCAAACAACAGACAGGCGCAGTCTTTCAGCCTTATTCACTGGCCTGTGTTTTGGTGGCGGAAACTACAACGGCCTATTTTTAGTTCTTATTAGTGGCACCACGCTCCAGGCGGCTGCAGCAGCCGCAGCAGCCCACGCACGTTCAATTACATCATCATGGTTTAAACGCCGACGAGCGAACGGAGAGGAAGTGACTCGTTCGTGGCTATTATATTCACCAATCAATAAAGCTGTTTACTGTTTCTGTTGTCTATTATTTACATCATCGAGTTCAAACTCACGAGCTTCGTTTGAGTTAACAAACGATTTCAACAAGTGGAGACAACCAGAAAAACTAAATTCTCATGAAAACAATCCTAGCTACCGCACAGCTTTTACTACATGGAAGGAAGCCGAACGAAGGATAATTGATGGTACTGGAATTGACGCAGTGGTTCAAGCTCAGATTCATTTGGAAAAACAACGTTGGCGAGATATATTGCAAAGAATACTCACCTGTATTAAGTTTCTGGTTTCACAAAATTTGGCACGACATGGCCATGAGGAAAATTTGAATGCGGATGAAAAAAAGATGTTGGAAACTTTCTCGCACTGATCAAACTCGTTGCGCAGTATGACCCATTGTTAGCAAAACACGTACAGCACGCAGAAGAAAATCCGGGATCAGTTTCTTATTTGTCACCGGAAATCCAGAATGAATTTATCCACATACTTGCGTCGACTGTAAAGAACCAATTGTTGAGTGATATCAGGAAAAACAAGTACTACGGTATCTTACTTGACTCAACTCCTGATCTAGGACATCGGGAACAGCTTTCCCAGGTCATAAGATTTGTGGATGTGGATTTTCAAACTAAAAAAGTAACTATCAAATAATCATTTTTAGGTTATATCGAGATACATGCAAAAGATGCAGCAAGCCTAGAAAGAGTCATCGTCGAGAGCAGTGGCGGCTCCTGCAAAATCTCTCAGGGGGGGGCAAATGTCTGGATGATTGATAAGGATAAGGTCCACCCATGCAATGGATAAATTAACAGCTTAAGCATGTAAAGGCAACTTCACTTCTTTAATATTAATGAAAAATAAAGTGACTCTTACAATACATCTTGTTTGTTTCTATACTCACTATTAAAACAAACCACTCAAGTTTCTTTTATTAAAGATTCCACTAGGTGGCGACAAATTATATTGTTGGATGAAACGTGCTTACGTGTGATGACGTAAGCACGTATGATGACGTAAGCACGTTAGGGCGAGCCCTCCCGGAAGCCATAGAGAATGCATTGCAGCGCCCCCGTTCGAAAAAAAACATCTTTGAATGTAAGTCTATGGGACCACTCGGGGCGATTCTCAGCTGGAGGGAAATCGCCCAAAAAGAGGCCGTACTCCACAGAACGTAGCATGACGCTGATTGGACTATATCCAGAGGCACAGTGACGGCTAGCGTGACTCTGTGGTTGAATGACATTGGTGGTGCGTCGCCCAATCGCCCTAATGAAGAAACCGCCCCTGGTCGAGAGACTGAAATCTGACAACATACCTCTAGCCGACTGTCGGGCACAATGTTATGACAATGCTGCTGTGATGACTGGGCATATATCCGGCCTTCAACAACGAATATGTGACAAAAATCACAGAGCATTGTTTGTCAACTGTGACAACCACAGCTTAAACTTAGCAGGAGTACACTCAGCTAAACAGGATCCACTTGTCGTCACATTTTTTGGAACAGTTGAAAGTATATATTTGTTTTTCTCTCGTTCAACAATTAGTTGGGAAGAGTTAAAAAAAGCTGTGCCCATCACAGCAAAGCTGGAGTCTGAAACACGCTGGAGTACACGATCAGAAGCTGTTAAAGCTATCTATGAAGGACTGGATGTACTAGTAGGGCTGCTCGACAAATTATCGGAGGACGTAACTATGACGCCTGAAACCAGAAGTGATGCAGAACAGTTACAGGCATGCGTATTACATTTTAACTTCATAGTTTTATTACATTTCTGGAATGTCATTCTTGGAAAAATGTATCGTGTTCAGAAGCACTTACAGGATCCTACTATGAATTTCAAGGAAGCTGCAACTGATCTTGAATCTTTGGAGCATGAATTTGTCAAGATTCGTGATGATTTGAGCCAAGTTGCTGTAGAAAACGCCAAAACAAGATGCACAGCCTGGGGGATCGATGTGGACAGAAGAATTAGGCGACGTCAGAAGATGCTAGGAGAGCTGGCAAGAGATGCAGGACTTTCAGCAGAAGAAGAAATTGTGCGCGTTATGAAGAGCGTATTTTATCGACTTCAACAGGAGATGTCAACACGGTTTTTAGGACTAAAAGACATGAACACAAAATTTTGATTTCTGCTGGACGTCAAAACTCTTCTATCCAACATAGATGTCGATGCAATTCGTCGAAATTGCACAGATTTTGGAAATTTCTATGACACCGACATCAATGGCCACGAACTTTTCACAGAAATTGGAGATTGCAAAATGTTGCTCAGTAACCGGAATGAAGTTCTACCAGAAGCTCCTTTGGATCTTCTTGGTTTTATTGTGTTTTATGTCGACGACATATTTCCGAATTTGCGAATTTCACTGCAAATGTTATTAACAATAGCCGTTTCAATTGCAAGCTGTGAGCGGTCGTTCAGCAAATTGAAACTTATTTAGTCGTATTTGCATGCTTCAATGGGACAAGATCGTCTCAGCGATCTTACTCTTCTTAGCGTTGAAAGAGAAACATTGGAAAAAACAGATGTTGATTACGTGATTGACCAGTTTGCGACAGTGAAATCAAAAAAATGTATTATTTTGTAGACTGTCAACCAGTCTACGACAGTGACTGAGTGGGCCATGTAATATAATTTCTATAATTTAAATTGTTATTCCTTATTCGATGTAATAGGAAAATGTGATTAAACGGGGGGGGGGGCGCAAATTTTATAGTTCGTCCCCGGGCGCAAAATATCCTAGCTCCGCCTCTGATGGACATAAAGGAGTTCAACACTCAAACAAATAATAGAAGGAGCCTGAGATTGCTGTGCCTGGAGTAGGTGTTTAAGGATATCCAGATCCGTGATATTAACAAGTAGGGGGAATGCGGCATTGTAAGGCTGGGCGGCCATCCATGTGTAGTGGTGGTGTTGACGCGCGCCGACAGTGAGAGATCACGGGGCGGCACGGGGTGCGTGGTTGTGCGCGCTGACACAAGGGGGGGAAATAGGATCGTGGGCAGCGCGCAGTGATTGGTCAACTGGGGTGGGTGCTCTCAGCGACGTCCGCATGAAGGACTATAAAGGGGGACGCGCGGGAGCACTCGGGGAGTTGTTAACCAGTCGAAGACCGAAGACGGAGTTCAAGAGGTAGGCCCTGAGACCCCTAGTCCCGCTGTCCTTGTGAGGGCCGGGGCCCTGTGTGGCTCGGAGGCGAGACTGTGGGACCCGTGGTCTGACGTCCATGTGGGCCGAGACTGTGGGACCCAGAGTCGAGACGGACACCCCGGCTGGGTGTGTTCCGAGAGGCTACGGGGCGTAAGAGCCCGTGTGGGTGTAGCCAGGGGAACCCCGTGGGTTAAGGCTGGAGTTAGCCACCCGTGTAATATAAGTTGGTGTTAATAAAAGAGTGTGCTACCCGTAAGGTCGTCTCCCGCCAAGTTCATACATTACACATGCATAAGGCATGGATTTTGAAAGCATAGTCACATGAGAGCCTTAGTTGAATGTTAAAATAACAAAATAAACATGGGTAAAAGTTAAAGGCGCAGTTGAACTGCAGTGAAAATGCTGTGCAACAAATCTAGTGTAATGAATAGATTAAGATTTTATTACCGTTTTATTGTTGTCAAGAAAGAGCATATTGCATATACAAATATGTCAAAATTAAAATGTTTCTGCTCAAACAAACATGGAACAATGCTCATCTCCATTGGCAGTCCTGAGCTAGTCGTAGGAATTCAACATCCTAAATGTGAGAAACAGTCTCTCCATCAAGGCAATTACTGTGAACTTCCCAGGAAATGTGCATTTTTAAAATATCGAATATGGTTTTCCTCATATGTTATGAGGCAACGAATCAATTTGGAAATCTCACAGATCAGCAATCCAGAATTGATAACAAACTCAAAATAATCATCAATAACACATTCAACGCATTCCTCCATTATTTGAACAGAGTCAGAGAATGACCCGGGGAAGCATGTTTTTCAGAGGATGTTTTAAGTGACCACTTGCAGTGGCCTTTTTAAGGTTCATTATTGAAATTTGGGTCATCTTTTACATAATTAGGGAACACCTTTGGCACAAGCTCTTGATTTAAATAATCGCATGACATACAACCAATAATTTAAATAATTGTAGCCAAATCAAGTGTAGAACCAAATTGAATGTGATGGGTTTCTTTTGTTTGCATAGTCATCAGAGACCTGTGAAGACCATCCCATCACTACACTTGATAGTTAGGTTTATTTACAGGCAGGAATGTGGCTTAAGCGTTTTAACCTTGGAGCCACCCAGTCAGGTTAAGTGGTATGTATTTTATCAGCCCTGGTGGGATGATAGGCTGACTCAAACCTTGATTAGATTTGAACTCAGACAATTCTGATTGTGAGTTAATAGCTATAACCAGTGTCTTTCTGCCGATGGTACATTAGTCTTGTTCAGTACACCTTTCCACACATGACCTTTAACAAGACCACTGCCCCACCATCCAAATTACCGAATAACTGCATCAGGCAGTTAACCTGAAGTCATATCTGTTTGTTCACTATAGGTTTATGTAATACAGTAATCCCTCGCCACTTCGCGGTTCAAGTTTCGCGGCCTCAGTGCATCGCGGATTTTTCTAACTGATTTAAAGGCCTCATTATACCTGTGCAGTAACACCATTATCCAGAGGTGTGGACTCGAGTCATGTGACTTGGACTCGAGTCAGACTCGAGTCATGAATTTGATGACTTGCGACTCGACTTGGACTTGCATAACAATGACTTTGTCCCACCTATGAGATGTGGACTCGAGTCATGTGACTTGGACTCGAGTCAGACTCGAGTCATGAATTTGATGACTTGCGACTCGACTTGGACTTGCATAACAATGACTTTGTCCCACCTCTGCCATTATCATCATCATTCATCATCACATTCATCGAACTGCACAGGTCTGTCATCGTCGTCATTGTCATCGTCATTGTCATCGTCGTCGTCGTCATTACTGGAGTCAAGTCTCAAGATACTACTGTCATTGGTGAGTGTAGAACACCATAATACGTATCGTATGAAAGAGAGTGAATGTATAATATTAAGGTTTTATAATTAAATAGATTTAAGTAAAAAAAAAATATATAGAGTATAAATATACATATTTTAAACATTCTGGTACCCACACACACATATACGGAAATTCCTAGGGGGCCAATCCTACTTCGCGGATTTTCACCTATCGCGAGGGGTTCCGGTCCCCATTAACCGCAATAAACGAGGGATCACTGTACATTTTTTTTACTAAATACAACATTTTCCACTAAAGTTCCACGAAAAATCAGTGCCAATTAATGTATAATACAAGCAATGTTTCGGCTTGCATGGCGCTTTCATGAGACGTTTGGGGGTAGAGGCATGTTGAGTTGTTAACGAGCAGTTCCCGATACATAAAAGCAGCGCATCACAAACAGCCACAATTAAATAAGATGGGACAAATCACCACTCTGTGTGAACTGCAACACTCCATTTATGACTGAATGGAGCACAACAATAGATCATGTTATCTTATCCCCCGAGTTTGAAATTGCGGCATAAATCAGGGAAATTATTTATGGAGTTGTTATCGACCACAGGAGCAATTGCTTAAGAAAGTGACGTCAACCATTTCACCAATGGCAGTGTGCGGCTATTTTTTTCCCACACAGGCCTCTTGCTGCTTCTTTTGGATAAATGTTGTAAAGATAATTATGACTGAGTGCTGTTTTGGGTTTTTCCCCCCTTTAAATCCCAAAAATGTGATGTGTGACATGTGAGTAGTGAAGAATGTTATGGCAAGTTATTAGCGGAATGGATTTCTGTCTCGGTTACTGAGCTTCAATTCCAGCCGTGGCGAGTCACACTTCTGGCAATGTGAGGTCACTGAGAGAATTTGTTTCGGGCCTAACAACAATAACAAAAATCATTGCAATACTGCATTGGCAGTGGTGCACAAGCACAGATAACAACGCATTGCTCGAGTGCTCAAAATGTCACCTCCAGTCTTATATATCGTTCCCTTTTAGGGTAGTGCTATTGACAGTTGTGGTGAGTTTTTTATTTAGGTCTCATCAGTATGTAAACTAGGTAAGGCCCACTGAGCTACATAGCTCTTTTTACAGAGGTGACCTGGCCACAAATGATAGCTCAATGAAGTGGCTGATCATGTGAAAATGTATAGCAGTCAAATATTCTAATTGCATCTTGACTTAAAGCTTTCATGACTGCAGGAATTCATATTATTTGGGTCTTTCGGTAAAGTCACGTAGATAGGTTCAAAGAAAATAAAAATTAAACTAGGACGTTTCGATCGTAACACAAGCGGTCGTCATCATATTCTAATTGCATGTTTATAAATGTGGAGGGAAACACCGGAGGACCTGGAGAAGAATCCAGCGAGACACCACAAACTCCAAATATACAGCAGGCGTCAGGGTCAGGATCGAACCCATGACTTCCTGTATACCAAGTGAGGTAGTTAACATCTCGCCAACGTGGCACCCACAATTGTATAGATGCTTTACCTATGGGGCCAGGATACAGCTCAGGTTAGCAGAGCTTTCGGGCTTCCAATCATAACACTGAATATTCAAGTCCCATCCAGGGTTGAATAAGCTCATCATCCCACCAGGTTGGCAAAAGGACACAAACTGGTGAGGCAATACCATGATGTGGGAAGTTATCAATGGTCATAATATGGTAGACTGGTCCCGTTCATAAAAAAGGTGGAATTTTTGCATTTTCATGATAGAGCCCATAACGGAGTACAGAACACAACCTCTGTACAGTTGGGAAAGGAGATATTGTGTTTCAGTTCACTTACCACTGACTGACAACTCGTGAATGTATTGTTACTTACAATACATTTCGTTTAGTTTAAATGCAGAAAAATGTTCGATAACAAGTAGCTTTATTTAGCACCACACAATCAGTTTTAAAGATGTGCCAATTCCTTTAAAAAAAAATCCTTCAGATTTTATCACTAACTTTAAGTCGACCTGCCTTTGGCATAAAGGTGTGCTAACACCCAAGCCAATAGTTTTCCAGCCAACTGTCCAAAGTGTCCCCTGTATTTTTAGTTACCCAAAGAGAAGAATTTAATGCAATGCATCTTTGAACCTCAGACCCACTATCTCCTCTGGCAGTGATACAATCTGTCATTACACCACTCTCATCTGGGCAGATTTGAATCCCATTTATATATGTCAGGCTGTAGCTGTATAGAATGGAAGGATGTTCTCCTTTTGCCATGGGGAATAATAATAAGAAGGCGTGCTGTGTGTGTTCTTTCTGAGCTCAGGGTGGAATATGCTAAACATGCAGTTCCTACTCTGTGCAGTCCTATGGGGTTTCTCCAAGAAGTTGAAACGTAATTGCATTTTTCCCTGAGAAATATTATGCAAATAATATATAAATAACATGTATAAAATAACTACACATTATTGTGTAATTATAGGACTTAACTAAATGGATACGGCGCTAAAGCTAAAAATTATTCTACCAGTTTTTACATATATTTTTTACGTTTTATGTAATTAATTATAAAACATTAAATAAATTAAGGTTATTCTATTGCAGCAAACAGTGCAATTATATTTGTGTTCTGAATTACTGAAGTTGAGTGTAGAATGAAAACCAAATAAATGTAAAGTCGAGTTTCCGAGTCAAAGTGTCTCCATTCTCAAATGGGCAGTGGACGATGCTCTTGAGCGACAGCTGGGCCAGGAATGGAAATTCCACATCCCTATAAGTAACAACCTTTTTTCTCCATCGGACAACCAATGTTAAAATTCCCATAATGTTGTACTCATGCCATTGCTATTGGAAGGCGTATGGTTTAGGTCAAGACCAAGACTTAAAGTCATGATATTTCACTTGTGAGACTGTCACTTTGCCACTGCCAGAACTCTTGTAACGTGACTGGTAATGCTACTCGTATGCAATGTCATATTTGTTCATAAACATTATGCAATGTTTTTATTCTTCTATGTTTGTCAACGACACATATTGTAACCACCCTTCACCCACCCCCTTTCATTGAGAGCTGTAAATAATATAATTGTAAGGGAAGGCAATACATATTTTATTTTACTGCTAAAATGTCTATAAAACTTACTATCATGATCAAATTTTCAATAGCGCAAAGATTTATGCACATAAAGTGATTGACCCTTACACATCAGCAAGTGTTACAGACAATGCAATTTACGGAGCTTCACCCTGCACCAATTGTGCCTTAATCTTCATTCAAGTAATTTAACAATATTGATTGGCCTGTGCAGCTGGCTATCGACGTATTGTAATTTCAGCAGGAAGACAACTTCATTGGCCCCTGCCAGCACATCCCAGCAAGGGATTAGATCATTACAAAGGGCAACACGGATTAATATTTGCTCAGCTCCAAGCCCTCTGGACTTCAGTTTGGACAACAAAGGCCAATGCTTACAGTAGAACCTTTCAATATCGCCGAATGTGACCATGTGTTTTCGTCCTCATCCCAAAACAGGACACATCACCTTACTTCGCTTCAGAACCTGTCCTTGATCTGTCCAAAGCAGCCCCATTCCCAGCCGGCAGCCCGCTGTAAACCCCCTGATGAATCATTCATAATGATATGAGCCACACAGGAGCATGCGACTGGCCTTGACAGTGCCGGAAAAGCATTAATGCACATAATGTGTATATATTATTACCATGCATGGAGCACTGTCTGGTCAAGCCTAAAAGCCCCTTTTTATCCCGTCACATCCCGAGACTGTCTTTCAGAGCAAAGCTGGACACGGACACTTGCATAGCATGCCCTGCATGCCCTGCATGCAATGCAAGTGTATTACGACTCTAACTGCCACGTGTCTAAATGCATATGGAAAAAAATGTGAAGGTAAACGTGCAGCCCTGCAGGTGTTTGCTCACGCCACTTCTGGCAGAAAGGCCTTCACTGGAAGGAGCTTGAGAGAGCTGTTCTCTAGTGGATAGGTTTGACCTACTCTTCCATGCTGGCCAGATGTCTGGGAAGAGGTGGGAGGATTCACACTTTATCCCACCACAGGTAACCTGCCGGTCGACTTAACTAGACGTAAGTGTCCCCCCCGTCATGATAATGTGGAATTTCTACTGCTGCTTCCGCGGGCTGGAAATTGACATGGGTACAAGAGCAATGCTCTTTAGAGCAAGCGATACTTTGCCGTGCGTATGCATGAATCAATCCGCAAAGTGTTTACATGTATTTATGTGTCTAGTAATCAATATCCACAGGAGGTGATATGGCCATATCCGAATGACTGTGCTTGCACTGATGGCCCTGTGTCAGCCACATAGAATCAAACTCTGCAGTCAGCACCGAAGTGAGCTTCGCACACACGTGTTTAATCAATGCTGCATTAATCACAGCGTTATATATATATCATGATATAAACATTACCATACTGTTTGCATGTAATATTATATTTAAATGTCTGTATTGTACGACAATCTGCTTATATAATGCCTGCTTTGCACAGCAATATATGGCTACACTTGTGCAATGTATGATACTTTTCATTAAAGTTGTGCAATTGCACAATACCTGAATGAGAGTGCTTGTTCTGTTTTGTGTGCAGTTCTTTGAACTAATTTAAAACATGAATAATAACAGCACATCGCAGGAAAATATTCAAACAAATTACCACCTTGCAGTTTATTCAAACAACTTTTGAAAAATATCAATACTTCTGAGGAAAACCCAGACAAGAATACACATGTACGGTAGTTTTTTTCTTTTCATCGTCGAGAAAAAGAAAATGTAAATTGTTATTATGAATGCCTTAATAATGCAGACATACATTAAACATTAATAGGGCCGTGCAGAATATGCTGTTGTGTAAAATGTACTTTAATGAATAGCCATTGCTGGGGTTTTAAATGTAATTATTATTGCGTGATGTATGTCTTCCGATAAGGAAAGCTACACGGGTGACCTTTTAAATTAATTTCCGCACTCAAAATCACTGACTTAGGATTATTTAATTAAAGCGTAAATATCTGGAACCTAAACTTTCAAACGGTGGGGAGTGGCGGCGTAGTGGGCAGCACACTTCCATGTGAAACTCAACAACCTGAGTTTTGATTCCTGGCCATGACCATCATTTGTGATATCTGACCCGATCCATTCCTTAGACCTGGTGCCAAACCAAGACAGAAATTCAGTGTTCGTTACAGTGCATGCTGGTTAAATAAGTGGAGCTGGTGGGCAGTAGTTACCCATTTGCACTATGAACCTGGTTACTAAGGTTTTATTCTCGGCCACTGCTATCATCAGTGGCGAGTGATAATTAAACCGGTCCTCGCACGCACCCTCAGCAACCCACACAGATCCAGTGTGGTGAAGCATGGTAAACTATCCTCCCCACAGTACGGGAAGGTCACCTTTGAGCAATAGATGGAGAAATGCAATACATTATTATTCATATACATTTTCAAACTAACACAGCCTAATCCAAGGAATGTACAGTAGTTGTTGGGAGACAGATGACAGTATTAATGACAAACAAAATTTCTGCATGCTGGAAAAGCTGAAGCACTGTTGACTCCTAAATGCACACTGTTATCTGAATAAACAGCATAACTTCACTATCCTAAACAAAACAGCCCATTGAGTAGCAAGCCATATAAAAGTCAGGTACGAACACAGATGTCTCCTTTTTTTTTGTTTCAGTCATACGTGTCAAGGCCATCACATTTGGCTGTGCATGAGAAGCATTTCTCGACTGAGGAGACAGAGCTATATTTCCCCATGTCCACCCCAAGGGTCGAAGCAAAAGATCTTCTGTGGAGGAGTTGCATTATCTGGATTTGGCATGTGCATTATCCGTATTTGGCCACCAGCTACGTACGGCGATGACCTTTGAAGGAATATTCACATATAAATAGAAGCAGTGTTGAGGAGCAGATATATGCATTACAATTAACATCTGAATATAAAGCTTCAAATGACATTTTAAGCCATTCTAATAACCTACAGTACAATGAATACAGTAGTGCCTTGCGTTTTGTGGATCAATGTTATTTGGGTCGGTTCAGTGCTTATTTTGATCCTGCCAATGTAGAATACCCTTTATCTCGGCAAACTCAATCAAAAGGAATATATAATTTTTTCAGGAAGGTTCTGGCTGGAACTTTTGGCCAATTCCTCGCCAAGTGTCTTGGAGTATGGGAGGAAACTTTAGCACTCCGAGAACAGCAAGACACACAAGGGGAAATCCTGGAACAACCTGTACAGACAGTCGAGATTTGAAGCTTTCGTGACTGCAGGAATCCATACGCTCTGGTTCTTTCGGTAAAGTCACGTAGGTAGAAAATAAAATAAAAATAAATCACGACGTTTCGATTGCAACACAAGCAATCATTAGCAGGTGGGAAAACCACAACAAGGATGTTTTTTGCTGAAGTGGGAGAGATGCCGTGGTAACAGATTATATAGGTAAGAGAGGGGGAGGGGTAAGTGAGGGGGGTAGGGGAAGGTGAGCGTTACGCAACGGCATCTCTCTCCCACTTCAGCTAAACATTTTCTTGCTGTGGTTTTCCTACCTGATGATGATTGCTTGTGTTGCAATCGAAACGTAGAGATTTATTTTAATTTTATTTTATACCTACGTGACTTCACTGTACAGACAGGTTATAATGTTGTGTTGGTGGGACTATTTAACATTATTTTCAATCTTGTTGAGCCACCCCATATATAATTACATTGTTATCAAACACACAGCGCTATTTGTTTACATTTAAAACAGTGACACAGATTACGATATACATGTGGATTTCAGATCACGTACAGTAATGTGGAAAATGCACTTTGTATGGACAATATGTCCAAATTAAGATTTGCATACCAATAATCTCACACGAGACTACATTTTATAAGATCACCCCCTTTTTTGTTTGCGCAAAGGTCATTAAGGCTTTAAAACAACATTCCATTTTATTGTGGCGCTCATATTAATTGACTCAGGAATCTGAGGAGAGCAATTTAATTAACCTGGAATGAGAATGGTGAATCAACAAAGCCACAGAATGTATTATGTCAGGTCAAATCATCCATCAAAAATCCAGCGCTATGGAATGCATGGGCTCGTGCTGAGTTTGAGAGTTTTGATGTGATCTATCATCGAGTCCTTTAATTGAACCTTTCATGGTTAAGTGGCTTATCCTGGCATGGCCGAGTCGAGATAAATTATTTGCTAGTAAAGAGTATAATGAACTGATTAATGTACTGGGCTACAGTGTGGACCTGTTTATGCCTTAATAGAATGCGCTACCGCTGTTGATCATACATCACTCTGGCAGTGTCATCAGTTACTGACACCAGAGCACCGCACTTGTGCGCATGCATTCCCCCCCACACAGCAGGATTAGCCACATTTACATAGAATGCAACCGAGCGATGCAGGCACCCTTGCACTCACTTGCAGATAGACACCTTGGGGCAGGGAGCCATTTGGAACAGAAATACAATGTTTATGCAATTTGTATTTCCATCCCTTAAAAAGACACCCACACCACACACAGTTAATCTCTGTATTGGTATTTATCAGCCTTGGCATGTAACAAGCACATTGGACACCTAATGGATACGACGCTCTGTAAAATGTGCCACCTTGCCGATAAACATGCTGTAAAATGCACAGATGAATGTGACTTTTAGTTTTAGTTCTGATTTTTTCAGTAATTCTCGTGTTAAACCCGGAATTTTTTCTATACCTATCAACTTATTCTCTTCATTGAAAAGTCAACAAGTCTGATGGTCTCCCTGTTCAAAGATAATCTGGTGGTAATAATCTCAAATTATTGCAATGAGCTAGTGGTTTGAATGTGACGTGACTATGGTGATGGCCAGTCTTTTAAAAAGGGCAGTTGTTGACTTATCACAAAGCGATACAATTTTTTATAACCCATCCTGGAGAGACGATGTCCCTGAGTTGCCCCACAACTATGGCGTGAACTCATAACTCTTACTGAAAGTGAGATGATCTGTCACAGCCGCACCTAGCCTGTTAATCATTTAAACGTATCTTGTATAAAAAAAAACATACGGAGGCCACCATGGTGTAATGGTTAGAACACATCCAGGTGATGTTTAGTTCAATCTCTTGGTATGGAAGTATAAACAATGGTGCAAGTTTCACAAATCGCCCCATCTCTCTCCACCTATAGGGATGAATGTGTACACCACAGGAAGTCGATGTGCAGTTCCAATATTAAACGAAACATTTTTTTCTTTACCAGGTAAGGCCCACTGAGCTATTAGCTTTTTTTCGTAAGCAACCTGGCGACAAATGATTGCACAACAAAGTGGCTTATAACGTGTAAATGTATAGCAGCCAAATACTCTGAACGCATGTTGATTCTAAATGTGCAGGGGAAAACAACCTAAGCAATGTTCACGCGACAACGGGGAGAATATGCAACTCCAAATATACAGACTTCAGGGTCAGCATCGAACCCACAACCTCCTGCGTACCAGGTGAGGTAGTTAACATCTCGCCACTGTGGCACCCGCATATCTGGGCAGCGGTGCATGAGTAAGATATTTCAGGGCTCCATTTTTACCTTTACACATTTGCAAAAAAATATCAACAAAAAACGGTCATGATTTAAAAAAGAAATAGGTAAAAATAATCTAACCTTTATTACATGTGTATAACATGTACAGATATCCAAAGTACAATGTATTTTCTGTGAAGTCGAATACATTTAAATGTAACTTATCCTCTTGTGTTGTGTAACATTGAATGGCATATCTGTAAATCAGTTCATGTGACAGTCTCACATGTTATTGTGTATCATAGCATCCGCACATCAAAATCTGGATGCTGTTTACATAAAAGCTTCATAAGTCCTATCGTGCAGTAACATCAAGACAAACCTATCAACACGATAACGTGCTTGCATTATTATTTTGCTTGTAAACTCATAAAACATTCGGGTGCATTTCTTCCGTGGTTTTACCTGTAGTTATGCACGTGTTGAAAAAGGTTGTTTTATTTTATATACATTTTGATTCATAAATGTCCACGTCAAAGTAAAACGGGCGAATCTTCCTGCTTTCAAATTACTGCACACTTTTAATTTCAATAGGCACATTTCACATCTTCTTTTACCCAGCGATGTCCTTGAAACACAAGAGATACTGTATCTGATTGCGTGTCAGCTAAGTGTTATGCCCTACGCAACTACTGTACAACTTTTTACCGCAGTATATTATTATGTAGTGATGAATAATCACATCGCGGACTTGTGCTAGCGACTCGACAAGTTCATTTTGTGCACGTTATAAATCGAACTTAACATCACTATCATGGTCATCTCCCATGTAATTAAGTACACACATATACGGGTAAAGACAAAGATCCCCTCTATAGCCTACATGGGCTGTTGGGACAAGTAACGCTGGCAAACAGAGTGGAAGAACGGCGGATGTCCAGAATAAACACGTAATTCGAGACCCAAACATCGCACTTTTTGGCTTTGACATTCCTCAAAGACGCTGGTGGAAGTGTAGTGGTGATACGCGCTGGCAGTAGGGATCGTGGGGTAGCGCGTGGTGATTGGCTGTGTGTTGGTGACGCGCGCTGACGGTGAGGGATCGTAGGTCAGCGCGGGGTCATGGGTTATGTGATGGTGATTGGCTGTGTGTTGGTGACGCGCGCTGACAGTGATGGATCGTGTGGCAGCGCGTGGTGATTGGTTATGTGCGCTGACACAAGAAGGGATCGTGTGGCAGCGCGTGATGATTGGTCGGCTAGGGTGGGTGCTCACATCGCGGTCCGCATAGGCTCCGTCTCCTTGGAGCGGAGGGCTATATAGGGCGGTGCGCGCGGGCGCTCGGGAAGCAGTTGGTGACCAGTGAAGACGGAAGACGGAGGAGGAAGAGATAGGGCCCTGAGACACCTAGTCCCGCTGTCCTTGTAAGGACCGGGGCCCTGTGTGGCTCAGAGGCAGGACCTTGGGACCCGGGGGCCGGACGTTCGTGTGAGGACCGGGCCACGGGACCCAGTGGTCATGATCCATACCCAAGCTGGGGTGGGTCTAGAGGTTCCCCCGGATGCTACGGGGCTGGAATGCCCCTGTGTGTGTAGCCGGGTGGAACGGGTAGCGTGAGCTGTAGATACCACACGTGTCAGGTGGAACGTGTAGCGTGAGCTGTAGTAACCACTCGTGTCAGGTGGAACGTGTAGCGTGAGCTGTAGTAACCACCCGTGTCAGGTGGAACGTGTAGCGTGAGCTGTAGTGACCACACGTGTTATTGTGACAACCCAAGTGTGAATAAAGTGTGCTACCCGTCAAGTGGTCTCCCGCCGTAGTTTACTATACTACAGAAGCATCAGCCGCATCAGACTACCAACAGGCCAGTCCACACATCTCATTCAAGCCACAGTGCGACCATGGCCATGTAACCAAAACTACGGACCATATAATAAACCACTACAGTCCGTGCTCCTTCAACGACACAGACTCTCTCCAGAAGCCCTCTCTTAGCTAGCAGCACTGTAACATGACAAGCAGCTGCAAGGGCGCTGAGCCAACGATGAACAACAACAACAAAGCATGCAACGTTAATTGCTAGTCTATTGTAGTGAGAAATGGACGTAGTTGTCACTTGTGGCACATAGACAATGTTAGTCGTTTCGAGTGAGCTCCGAATGGTGGCGACGACTGCTGCTGCGGCTCGGACACGCGGAGGGAAGGACTTTTCCTGCAGGTGCAGGGAGTCGGCGACAGTGAAGTCGCGGTCACTGGATATCGCCATGGGGACCTTTTTGCCAGTATAAAGTATGAAACATCAGAATAGGTTTTACCCGTTCGGGCAGTAACGCAGGCGTTAAGATGTTCCAACACCAAATACATACCTTTGCAAGGAATCAAGTCTGCATTGACCAACACGTATTTGTGGTGAACATGCAAAAATGTTTACACTATGAGACCTCCTTTACCAGTGGCAAAATATAGTGATAGGTTTTTACCCTTTCAACTGGTACAAAACTGACACCTTTATACAAGGCATCATGTTTGCAATAACCACAACACAAGCAGCCAAAATGCAAACAAAAAGAAATAACTAATGATAATGAAATGCACTAGTGCATTTCATTATCAGAGTTGTTTCTTTTTTTGTATAAAGATGTCAGTTTTTGTACCAGTTGAAAGGGTAAAAACCTATCACTATGCAAAATGTCCCTGCGAATAAAGGCATTGTTTTTTTAAATTGATTGGCCTACACCAGAAACAGCCTTCTTTATGGCCTTGTCTCACCACCAGTGTTCGAACCAGAGAACGCCAAAAAGTGGACAGTGGCGTTCTCTGGCGCAAAGACAATGCGTGTTGTCGTGTTCATCAAAAGTGCATGTGGTTAATGCAGACGTGAATCCTTGCAAAAAACATTGTCTATTTGGTGGTTGAACATCTTAACACCTGTGCTATTGCCAGAAAGGGTAAAACCTATTCTTATTTTTCATATCAGATATCGCGTTCGCCTTCAGAACGCGCAGGGGTCTGAACTTCCCCCAGACCTCGGGCGAAGTCCAGACTCATTGGCACGCAGGAGTCGGCTCCACTCTGGGTGCTTGTGACCAGCACTATCCCCCCACGCTGATGTTTATATACCACGCGTGGTGCTCATTTAAGGCTTAGTCAACCCATGGTAGACCCAGCGCCGGCTCACTCACCACTGATGTTAATAATTGCCGAATAAAGAACTCAGGTCACCACCGAGCCCATAGCACAGTGTGCTAATCAAGACGCTACTGCTCCCCGCTAAATGTATATGGACAGCAACAACAGCTGCAATTCGCCACTAACTCGTGGTGACATCACCACGCCACTTGTGCCAGGCCAGGTATGTTGAGGCCACGTGAAGTGTCGATTGCTAGCTGGCAGAAGGTCATGGGACAGACCCAGCTGCCATATATTGACAAACACATACAAGCACAGATGTAAATTAAATTTTTCTTAAATATATATGATGTTGCCATTGGAAATTGCCAGTCCAACAGCAATGAAATAGCTCTTGCTTGAAATGATGGCCCCTAAAGGCTAATAACGCCATTCATTTCTTAATGAGAAGCAAATAAAGCACGGAAAGAAAAGTAATTGGAGGAGATTGTGTAAAGGTCATTTCACTGCCAAGGACAGACAGCCAAGCTTACTTAAAGTAGTTTTTTTTCTCCCTCTCCTTTTCTACCACCACTACCCTGCCCTCCCTTCCCCGAGGATTTCACCTTTTTTTTGTTGCAATCAGGAGGCACAATCAGAACAAACATTTATCTCTGTCTGGGTGTAACTGTTAAATCTGCCCCCACACAAAGGCTCCCTGGGTTGTAAGAGTTTTAATCAATGCCCCCGTGTTTAATCTGACGGCGCTAGATTTATGGTGATGTGGCTGAGGGCCTGTGGCAGCTAGTGGGGGCATACTTACCGGAAATAATTATCGGGCTTGATTGATTCAGGGATAGACTTTGAGGTTTAAAGGGCCCAGCAAACGCCAAACATTTTGTTAGTCGGAAATGGAGGTCTCATCTGCTTTTACCCCAATGCCTTTGTAATCACAAATGATGGATGTTACCACAGGCATGGCCTGGTTTGAAGGAATTTAGCAAGGGAAAAAAAACGATTACAAGGAATCCATAGCAATCGGAGAACACGATAAAGGGTGCACTACACTAGTAACTTGAGTATGGTCAGCTAATTGTAACTTGAGATGTGTTAAAGTAGTCTATGTGTTAATGGTAAAGTATATTCTCCAAGTGCGTGCTTTACAAACAAAAATGCTTACAAAAGCCCACAAAGAACATTACACACTGGAAATGTACTTTCCCTGACCCTGACGAGCCCTCTCTATCCCTGAGGATGTTGTACAGCGGTTATGGGGTGGGTCAGGCGGATTGGTTTGTGCAATGAATACAGGATTTGCATTGATTGCATTCTCTTTAAATGATTGTGAGTTGTGTTGGATACTTCAGTCCATCTGACATCATGTTATATTTCACTTTGGTCTCGATTTTAGTGCCAATGACTCCACTTCATGAGTGAAGTGTAAGCACTTGTGCGGTCATATCTAAAACGAATACCGTTTTTGAGTACATAAATTATTTAAAATACAAGCACTTTATTCTTAATGTTGGGAAATCAGATCCAGTCATCACCTTCATAAGTGGCAAATAAATGTAAGCCTGGAATACGACTGTGAAGACCCTGACTGAACGGTAGAGCACACTGTGAAGCACTTACAGCTGCGAAATTCAAAGCAGGTAGCAGCAGAAGCAGCAGTAGCAATTCATTTAGCCTTACCTGCAGCTGTCGTGTGACTTTGAAAACTTGGACATTGATCTTTAAGTTGATATTCACTGGGCCATACGAAAAGAAGAAGAATAATGTTGGAATGTGTACGTCATGCACAATAGCTGGACGATACCTTTTGAGACCTTTTCTCCTCCTTTAACCATTGCCTCACCGACCTGCGTAATGACTTCTCTACAAGAATAAACGGCTACTCCTTAAAAAAACTAGGACAAACACATTCCTCATTGCATTTTCAGTTAAAATAAAAATGCAGAGAAATAAATAAAGCCCAATGAGCACTTTGAGAAATATCACACACCCTTGAGCTGGGTAATAGCTTTTTTTCTCATAGCTTACTGTGTAACAAAAAAAAAATTGTTCCTGGGTAGTAAGTGTTATTTTCTAATTGCTTATGCCTCAAAAGTATAGAAAGTGGCTATTATTATTCCCCACAAACTTTGCTTTTGTTACCAGGACACAAAATCAAAGTTAATAATCCATTCCATTAATAATACTGTGTAACAAATGTATTTATCTTCTTGGTTCTTTCGGTAAAGTCACGTAGAAGGGAAATAATAAAATAATACAAATAAAACATGATAAAATACAATTCTCACGACGTTTCGGCCACAACGCAAGCAGCCGTCCTCAGGTGAAGAACAGGGCTTTCGGAAAGACAGCCATGTTTTGGCCGAAACGTCGTGAGAATTGTATTTTATTATGTTTTATTTTAATTATTTTATTATTTCCCTTCTACGCGACTTTACCGAAAGAACCAAGAAGATGAATCCCTGCAGTCACGAAAGCTTTAAATCGAAATGTATTTATTTTTTGTTCCTGGGTAGTCAGTGTTATTTACTAATTTCTTATGCCTCAAAAGTAGAGTAAATTGATATTATTCCCCACAAACATTGCTTTTGTGACCAGGACAGTGATAATTTAAAATGTACCTATTTTCAATGAGATAACGTGTGCATTTGTGTCATTCCTTCACGTAAAGTCCTGGTCACAAAAGCAAAGTTTGTGGGCAATAATAGACATTTTCTATAATTTTGAGGCATAAGCAATTAGAAAATAACACTTACTACCCAGGAACAAAAATCGTGTTACATAGTACTCAACTGCATAGTAAAAAAAAAACGAATACAGCATGTTTGTCAAAAGGATGGCATTCATGAAGTAGTGCAGAGGCGATTTTTACTGAGCAATTTAATGCAATGATTCACACTCTGTGACATGCAAGAGTGTTGTTAATTTTGAGAGGCTTTATAGAAAAAGCACATATATATAAAAAAAACTATGCTTACTAAAATAAACTGAAAATGCTTATTTGTGCATATATCGAACTGCTTTAATTTAAAATGTACCTTTTACATGGCATGCTTTTATGTATCATTCACATGAATGGTAAGAACTCATTTTACTTGGTCGATATAGAAATTAACAGTGGTCTGATACTGAAAGTATGTTTTAATAAATCACTGTGCAAAATAGCCATCTATTTTAAACAATTTAATACAAAATGCATTATTTAAATTAAAGTAAAATTAAGTATGGTTGCGTATAACTGAGAACATTGTACAGACTTTATTATTTTAGATGAACTGCACGCATTTAAAAAAAATGCCCCTTATTTCAGGGACAGAGTGCAATAGCTAAAGCTTAGGTGGATTTCCTGCTCAAATTAGCATGGAGTCATCAGCACTCATGTTTTGTTTACAGCCCTGAGCCTGGGGTGAAAATTCCACACTGCAGTAGCGGTGATGAGTCTATCCATCTTCTTGGTTCTTTCGGTAAAGTCACGTAGAAGGTAAGTAATAAAATAATAAAAATAAAACATAATAAAATAATTCTCACGACGTTTCGGCCACAACGCAAGCAGCCGTCCTCAGGTGAAAACCATGTCTGTCGAGGCGACAGCGTCTGAATGAAACAGCACCGTGCTTGGAGCATATATTTAAGCTGGGTTGGAAGGGGGGAAAGGGCGCCTTGGCAAAATAATTTGCATATCAAGAGGAATTTAGCATGGGAAATGCAGGTATGTGATTAGTACTACTTATGCCCGTGCATTATGCAGGATTAGCAGCATCAAATGGAGGGGATAGGGGTAGCATTAATAAAGGGAAGGAGTGTTAATAGTATGTAGCTGCAGGACAACCACTAATGTGAAGTGGTCCCCATGAGGTGGTACTTAATTGATCAACTGCAGATAAATTGTTGGCCTAGTCAACCCCCCCCCAACCAGGATTATAACTTGCAACATTCCAATTGCGAGCCACGTTCGGTGTAGCTAGCTGTATAACTGACTGTCAAACCAAGCTGTATGTATGTATGTTGAACTTCTTCCGGACCATAAGTAGCCAACAAACTAAACACAAAGTAGCCAACAAACTAAACACATCTCTGACTGTATTGTGGGTCCTGGTCATTCATAGGATTACCACTTACTTTTCAATATAGTGTTACACATCAACTCACAGAGACATGAAGGGCTAGGCCAAACTCGGAGTGCAAATTGAGCTGTACGTACGAATGTACGTTGCACTTTTTGTTGCACCGGACGCAGCCAACCATGCTCATCGGAGGTGTGGGGGAGGAACAACAAACACAAAAAGCAGTTCTGAACAAATTAGTTTCCAATCTTGATAACTCCCGTGGCTTCCTAATATTGGAAGGAAGAGCATTCCAAGATAGCCGCAAAGGCACATCTGAACGTGCACGATGCAGTGATCGTCTTTGTACGATGACTTGCCAAAAATCCGCTGTGAGGATGACCGGAGTGCACGTGGTGGTTTATGCTCCTTGACGAGATGAGCAAGGTATTGTGGTTCGTTTGTGGAAAGCACTTTGTGTGTAATGAGTGCAACCTGATAATGCATTTTCACTCTCACGCAGGGCGGCTCAGTTAGACGCTACACGCAGCACTTGTTTGTGTGGGTGGCTGCCTCAGGAAACAAATAACCTACAATACACAACATCTTAGCACCGTTTATATTCTCACTAGTCTTTTGCCCGTCCAAGGGCGGGTGGATTGCATTAAATCTGAAACTTGCAAGCGAAAAGCAGACCACGACGTGATATTCATTGCATTAATGCGTGCGCAATTTGTAAGGGCGCGGTGACACAGACCTATTTCATTTTAAGGCTATAATCCCTTGTTCATCTTGACGTCCTTTCTACTTTGATGTCTCAACAGCGTGACGTGAGGGTTCTGCCTTTGTAGTGAGGGTTGTAAGTTGACGCCGAGGAGGGGGGAGAAGGCGCCTCGGCCCCCCATGTGGAGTGACGTCAGCCGCTAATTATTATTAATGGTGGGGGGGTCCATTTTGAGGACGTCACCTGTTCATGATTATTAATGAGGGGGGTTGGTCGACGTGGAGCGACGTCACGAGCGTTAATGACAGACATTCCTGGGTGATTATTGTAGGTATATGAACTGCAGAGGTAAGCACACAAACTCAAATCAGGCAGGTGGTGAAGGAATCCAATTCCTAATTTATATATTTCTCATTTTAAAAGAGGCACCATACATATATTGAGAAAATGCTGCTGCATCATAGGTAAGAAGGTGCCATCCATTTAGTACGTACACATGGAGGGGGGATGGGGGGTTAACCCAAATGCGTGCGCTTGCGTATGGGGGGTCTACTGACAATGTACGTACGCATAGGAAACGGGGGGGGGGGTGGGGTGAAGCCTCGATAATAATGATTTGTCTACATTGGCCTTCAAATGAGTTAGATCAGGGGTCCTCAAACTACGGCCCGCGGGCCACATGCGGCCCACCGAGGACATTTATCCGGCCCATGGTCACTAATTGGGCTGCGCTTGTGAGCACTGATTGGGCTGCGCTGGTGAGCACTAATTGGGCTGCGCTGGTGAGCACTCATTGGGCTGCGGTGGTGAGCACTGATTGGGCTGCGGTGGCGAGCACTGATTTGGCTGCGCTGGTGAGCACTGATTGAGCTGCGGCGGTGGGCACTGATTGAGCTGCGGCGGTGAATGGTTCAATGGGCCAATTGACTGGACTTGCCCCCCAGGCCTAAGGCTGCCAGCCCTCCCCTGGCTGCGTTTGACTGGCTCTCCTTCCCTCAGCTCCCTCACTTGCCCCTCGGCTCCACTCCCAGTGATATTCCTGTGTGCTGAGTAAATGATAGAGGGGTAATAACAGAGTGATCTCTGATCTCTGGAGGGGCTGCCTGCTGTTTTCCCGTGCTGGTCAGTGACAGACAGCCGAGGAGTAGGAACCCCAATTTAAATGACAGTAAGTGCATTTATATTCTGATTGCTATTCAGTTGTATGAGGTTATATGTTGTATGTTGTGTAAGCCCCGGTTCATACTGTTGCGATCTCTGAGCAGTGCGAGTTCAGCCATATGCTTGTATGGCTGAACTTGCATTAGATTCGGAAGAAAAAAGGCACATGTGCCTTCTTTTTTCCTGCAGTGGAATCGGATCGCATGGGTCTTCTCCCCCATGCGATCAGATTCCTATGCGAGTTCGCAGATCGCACTGCGATCTGTGAACAAAACTGCAGGTGTAATTAACTTTTTAATGGCACCCGCACCAGTGTGAGCCTGGGGTAAAAGCGGAGTTCCCCCAATCAGACTGCATTGATGGGCAGTGCAGTCTGTATGTCTCTGTGTGGGCAAAGTTATTGCTGGTATATTGTTTTTGTAGCGCTGTATATATATTGGAATTTTACTAATAGCAATTTGACTCCCTAGGAAACAATGATGTCAAGAAAGAGAAAAATTGACTCGGAGTGTAGGATATTCAAAGAACAGTGGACTTATGATTACTTTTTCATGCAGTACAAGGAAAGAGCTGTGTGTCTGATATGCCAGAATATAGTGTCTGTGTTCAAAGAATACAATTTACGTCGACACTATGAAACTCAACATAAAGATAAATATGATTGTTTGGTCGGAGAAGTGAGAAAAGATAAAATATTAAAACTGAAAAATACATTAACAACTCAGCAAAATACTTTTGTGAAGCAGAAGCAGCTAAATATTTAATCACTGCGAGCAGGTTTTCAAGTTGCCAAGCTAATAGCGTGCACTGGCAGACCATTCGTGGAGGGAGAATTTGTTAAAGAATGCCTTCTTTCTGTTGCCAAAGAGATGTGTCCAGAGAAGGCCGATTTATTTAGTACAGTGAGTCTTTCAGGACCTACAATTACACGGAGGATTGAAGAAATGGGAGACAATTTGCATCAGCATTTGCAAAACTCCACAATAAAACTTTCCTATTTTTCCTTGGCACTCGACGAAAGCAATGATGTTCGTGATTCTGCACAACTTCTAATTTGTATTCGTGGGACAAATGACTATTTCGAAGTCACAGAAGAGCTTGCTGCACTGCAAAGCATCAAAGGAACAACTACAGGAGAGGATATCTATGAAAAGGTTTGCCAAACTGTGAATGGTTTGGAGCTGAACTGGGCTAAACTAGCCAGTGTGACAACTGATAGTGCTCCTAGCATGGTGGGGTCTAAGAAAGGAGTAATTGCTCGCATTAACCAAGAGATGGACAAACATAACCATTCTCATCCAATAGCCATACACTGCCTCATCCACCAACAAGCGCTGTGTAGTAAATCACTGAAGTGGGACTCTGTTAACTTCATTAGAGCTCATGCACTCAACCACAATTTCAGGAATTTCTGTCTGAGCTAAATGTTGACTATGAAGATGTTCTGTACCACACAGAAGTCCGTTGGCTGAGTCGAGGGAGAGTTTTGAAACGTTTCTATGACTTACTTCCACAGATTACAGCTTTTATGCTTTCAAAAAACAAAGAAGTACCAAAGCTCAATGATGCAGAATGGAAATGGCACCTTGCCTTTCTGACAGATGTAACAGAGCTACTCAACAGTTTCAATGTGCAACTTCAAGGAAAGGGGAAGCTCATCTGTGATATGCAATCACATGTCAAAGCATTTGAAGTAAAATTAGGCCTCCTCATCAAACAAGTGAAGGAGGAAAACTTCTGCCATCTCCCCACAACTCAAAATCTGTTAGCGGAAAAACCATTGGTTGCATTCCCAAACAAAACATGTGTCGATTCACTGGAAAAATTGCAAAAGGAGTTCCAATTTAGATTTAAAGAGCTTCATCTCCATGAACAGGACATACAGCTTTTCCGTAACCCATTTTCTATTGACATTGAAAATGTGGATACAATTTACCAAATGGAACTGGCTGAACTGCAGAATTGTGACTCTCTGAAAGACGCATTCAAGTCAAGCAGCCTTCATAATTTCTATGCATCTCTCCCCTCTGAGACATATCCTCATCTCAGGAACCATGCACTCAAAATGGCAACCATCTTTGGCAGCACTTATGTCTGTGAACAGACTTTTTCCAGAATGAAACATTTGAAATCTACAACCATATCTAGACTAACGGATGCACACTTGCATCACTTGTTACGACTAGCAGTGACAAATATGGAACCGGACATTGACCATCTTATTAGCCAAAAGCAGGCCCATAGTTCCCATTGAAATACTGGCAAGTTTGTTGATTTAACTTTACTTGTTCTTCATTTTAAATATTGTATTTGTTCCCGTTTTGTTTCTTCACTTCAAAATAAGATATATGCAGTGTGCATAGGAATTTGTTCATAGTTTTTTTTAACTATAGTCCGGCCCTCCAACGGTCTGAGGGACAGTGAACTGGCCCCCTGTTTAAAAAGTTTGAGGACCCCTGAGTTAGATAGTCCGTCGGTGGTCTATCTGTTTGTTTAAACACGTTAATATTATTAATCCTAAATCGTTCTGCGTGGATTCGGCCGTTCTGTAGGATTCGGGGGGGGGGGGGGGGGTGGGGGGGGCGTCAAGCGTACGTACGCAGTTTGGGGGGGTGGTGTAAAAAGTCCGCGTGCGTACAGGGAGGGGGGAGGGGTCAAGTTTTGACAGATTTTTGCGTACCTACTCAATGGATGGCGCCTAACTATACATAAATCGCACCATAACTTTGAATTTTAAACATGACTAGCAGAAGTACCCGGCGTTGCCCAGGTGAAAAATATATTTCTTAATAACCTTACATATATACACAGATGAAATAAATAAATAAAGTTGAATAACACTAAATCGATCATTAAACCACTTTAAAGGTGACGGATAAAAAAACTGACATGCCTATTCCAATCACGGGGCACGGGACATGCCTCCCGGCAAATCCCACGCAAGCGAGCGTACACAGACGGACAGACAATTTTTGAGTACGACGTTTCGCTGGTAATTGCATCCAGCATCAGCGAAACGTCGTACTCTGAAATGGTAATTGTTGTGGTTTCACGCTTCAACACACCGGTGGGCTAAAGCAGTGAACTATTAGTCTTTTATCAACGTGACACTTTTTTACTGATTGGCCGTGTCGGGTGGTGGAGGGTTACAACACATTATTAAATAAGGCGATCTAAAGCCAATAACGTTGTTTATGAATAATGGTCACGAAAGCCTACGTGTTACAAATTGACTCACTTTACTTAATAACCAGGCTACAGTCTACATTATAGACTGCCAGTACACCCACCCAGCTTAATAACCAGGCTACAGTCTACATTATAGACTGCCAGTACGCTCACCCAGCATAATGACTATTTGTACAGTCAACATTTAAAGAATCGATTCTTGGCGCGTCGGGTTTAAAAGTAATTACACAGTTGTTTTTTCATTGGTATGTAATGTTTGAAAGTTTTCAGAAGATTTTAAATGTATTTTCCCCCCGGGCAACGCTGGGTATATCGAGTTTATACCACAAAGTCGTCGCTTGACACGGGTGGGGTGTCGAGGCCTAGTACCGTGCAGAGCCTCCGGCCTCGCCTAGATTGCCCACTCGGCTGAGGCAGGGTACTGGGGCCGTTACCCCCCCCCCCCCGCGCTCCAATAATACTGTCTAATCGCTATAATTTTATTATCTACCGACCCTATAATAGTAATTGCACACATTGGGGTGGGGGGGGAGTGAAGAGGACGTGAAACTTTGATGAATTTACCTCAGAGTCGCGTATTAATGTGTGCGCATATTTTTAACGGGAATTAAAAATGGCGTCCACCCCGCAGCGAATGCATCGCTACCCGTTGCCAGGAGCAACCACCGTGTTCCGCGCCGGTCGTCCAATGAAACTGCGTATGGTCCGGCGACACGCAGACAGACAGACACACACACAGACAGACAGACAGATTTGCGATTTTATATATATAGACTAGCAGAAGTACCCGGCGTTGCCCGGGTGAAAAATATATTTCTTAATAACCTTACATATATACACAGATGGGCTGCTACCCCTGCCCCCCCCCCCAGCCACGATCTCCTCGGCCGCTGTGCAGTAAAATGTACGGCCTATAGTGTGGTGGGGTGTCGAGGCCTAGTACCGTGCAGAGCCTCTGGCCTCGCCTAAATTGCCCACCCGGCAGAGGCTGGGTACTGGGGCCGTTACCCCCCCCCCCCCCGCGCTACAATAATACTGTCTAATCGCTATAATTTTATTATCTACCGACCCTATAATAGTAATTGCACACATTGGGGTGGGGGGGGAGTGAAGAGGACGTGAAACTTTGATGAATTTACCTCAGAGTCGCGTGTTAATGCGTGCGCATATTTTTAACGGGAATTAAAAATGGCGTCCACCCCGCAGCGAATGCGTCGCTACCCGTTGCCAGGGGCAACCGCCGTGGAAAACCAAACGGACCAATCGTGTCTCGCAAATCCCTCACATTTCGTCCAATGAAACTGCGTATGGTCCGGCGACACACAGACAGACAGACACACAGACAGACAGACAGATTTGCGATTTTATATATATAGATTCAAACCTGTTATTTTAGTACTTTAATCAAACCACCTGGAAATTGCATTATTAATCAACAATTTGTATCTTATTAAAACTTCCTCATATTTGCTTGCGTATAATCTCCCTTGGTTTAATTTATTTTGGGAATACATATGCAAGCCCTTCATTAAATATTCTGATAACATGAAAGTAATTGTTTTTTTATTACTCTATTTGCATAGGATCGAGATAGGGATCACAATATATGTCAAACAAGGGACTGTGTTGACAGATTGATACCATTATACCAAAGCACATGCAATGGTACTCGGCGTTAATATAATATCCGTTAGTACCAATCACAGGTATGGTCCATTCACGTTATGTGTGAATCTGCATACATTTAATTCTCAAAACAATTTGACCGTATTTGTATATTTCCAGATAACGTCATGGGTACTAACAGAAATACTCAGAATAACTGGATTTTTTTTTCTATATATGGGATATTAAACATATTTCAAAGCAAGGGTTCACACCGTGGTCAACATGTTTTAAACTGGATTTAATGCTGCAATTTGTTGCAGAGTTATGAGGGTAGCCTATAATCTGCTTATGGCCTCAAACCAGACTACAGGCCATTATGTGCCATAGCCTCGTGGGAAGTTTTTTTTTCTCCCCCGAATCGCCCCAGGCTAATTCTTCATCCAAGCAAGTATTTAACATCCGCATGCACACAGGCAACAGATAAGGGTTTATTTCCTCGCCAGTTTGCAGACCCTGTGACATGCCACAAGCTGTGGGAAATCATTCTACAGTCCCAATGTATGTTCCCCACCTGCAAAGAGTGGCGATAACAAAAAAAATAACCATCTTGATTCGCTGTGTATGTGTCTGTGCATTGTTTTTTTGGCAGCTACAATAAGGTAATTTGGTTAATGGGATGGCTAAAATATACGTTTAGATATTTTTTTTATCGTGGAGGATTCATTTCGTTACTTGCATTCTCCACAATGGTGCTCATGGCAAATTTGTGTTATGGATTAAATATAGCATTCAGGAACACTTTAATATAATTCCCTGCACATCTGATTAGCGTGGTTGGCTACGTACGGTGCGAAAAAAGTTCAACACACATACATTAATTCTAATCAATTGCTACCATGACCGAATTGGTTTGGAATAGCAAAAGGGTAGATCCAATAGGTGTACTTACTGGAGGATATATTCATCCGCAGAATACATCTCCATATATATAAAAGTCAAAGTTGTGATTATGTGTGTCTGTTCAACATTTTAGCGTACTTCCTGACATACAGCAAACTGGAAATTTGTCATGTGGGTACTTTCCAGACTGTACACCATGCAAAAATTATCAAAATACACTTGTTTTGGGGGGGGGGGGGGAGCTCAATAATGCATCTATTTTTTTGCACGGCAAATGAGCTGTGACGTCAAATATGTCATGTAACCCGCGCATGTGGAAGCGTAACGCATTGTAATGTATTGGTTAGCGCGCTGCGCTACGAACCCGGCGACCCGAGTTCGATTCCGGCTCACGGTCACCACCGGTGACGATTATTTGAATCGGTCCTGGGCCTCCTCTCGGTCGACTCAGCCTCAAACGAGTAACTGCTGTGGTGTGTGAACATCGCCACTGGGGAGACAAAGGCGGCCGGGCGTGGTGGATCCAAGTCCCGGGCAAAGCCGGGTAGTCCAGCTAGTATTATATATCAACAACTCATTGTGTCTCTATTCATTTCATATTGAGCCAGAATCTATCTTAATTTTGTACGTATGCTTTCATGACCAATGTGATTAATAAAAAGCGAGCAAAATATTAACAACTTTACACGACGTTGCGTTGGAGATTGTATCCAGCATCATCAGGTGTTAACAAAAGCTCAGGTTTTACTGAGCTCGCTGCTTCAACATTATGGTTTGTTGAAAACGCAAAACTATTGGCATATTTTCCATGTGCATATTTGTCCAACTTGATTTTTTTTCTTTCGTCGTGCGGTGGAGGGTTATATATATATAAATAGTGACATTATACCTGCATAATCTCACCAAAAAGAAACAATAATTTATAAGAATATTCTTTATCCATGGTCTGGTCATTTGCCAAGCAAAGGGTCACATGACAAGATAAACTAAGGCTAGAAAATAACCACTGTATGTCTAAATGGCATATCCTTAAATAATTAATGTTAGGATTACGCAATGCAATAAATATTAAATGTACACCTTGCTGCAGGGCCTTTCGACATGGTCAGCAATTATACATACATGTGGGAAGACTACTTATACAAATATGTTTCTCACACCTAACATAGTGTTTTCTATTCTGGTGCATCGGGCATATTACTTTTCAGATGTAAAATTGGTTAGAGAGCACAAATCCTATATATTTAATAATATAGTTGCATGGACTAATTACAATATTAACAGGATACATTCTCTTTCTTGATGATTGAGGTGCATGAAATAAACCTCAATCATCTATTCCAAAAGGGTGATGAAACGACTGGAATTGCAGACATATCGGCCTCTTGTCACATGCATATAAATAGAGATCCGTTTGAAACACAAACATGCAAATCCTAGAGGGGAACTAAACACATGAACAGGCCAGGTTTAGAAAAGGGTTTTCTAGAATGGATTACATAAGCTATTAAACTATTTTAAACTGTTTATTTTACCAGGTAAGGCCTATAGAGCTTAATTCTAGATTTTAAGCTTTCGTGACTGCAAGGAATCATATTCTTAGGTTTTTTCGGTAAAGTCACGTAGGTAAAACATCAAAATTAATGAAAATAAAATAAAATAAAACAAAAAATCACGACGTTTCGGAGGCAACACAAGTCTCCGTCATCAGGTGGGACCGTCACAGCCGAATTAGCTGCATCAAGTGAGGCAATGATTCAAGATGTAATCCCTTATAAGCAAGTTGAAGGGGGGAGGAGAGGGGGGGGAGCTCATCAGAATGTTAGTACAACTCATCGGGAGGGGGGGGGGCGGGGCCAAAAAATTGAACGACGGCTTGGACGCGGTTGCTGCTGCACACGCCAACACAATGGACAGAGAGGGGGAGGGGAGGTCTGATACACATGATAGACAAAAGAACGAAAATGCCCATGTTTATACCAATGCTGGCTGAACAATGAAGAGGGTACTGTTAAAAAACAACTGGGGATGTTAACACTCGGTAAAGTAAAGTAAAATAGTGCCTGTCAGATAAGATGGTCGAAAAAGTGTAATTAAGCCTTTTTTGCGTGGTTGATAACATCTTTCCAATGATTACTAAGTTTGTACCCATCATCACGGTTGAAATTATGTCTGTGTTTGTATATTTGTATGGCTTCGTGTACAAACCTTTGATGGTAGCCGGGAGGTTTGCAGAGAACCTTGGTCTCGGAAAAGACAATTTCATGAGAGCCCACCGAGTTGTAGCAATGATCGGCAACGGCAGAAGAATAAGTTCTGCCGTGTTTCAGATCTGACTTGTGCTCGCGGACACGATCAGAAACATGACGTTTCGTTTCTCCAATGTAGCAATTACCACAAATGCAACTCAATTCGCAGACTCCAGGATACTGTAAGTCAGGAACGACATCCTTCACAGATGGAATCAGATCACGGATTTTATGCACTGTACTGAATCGGACTTGGATCTTATGTTTGTTTAGAATTTTGGAGATCTTTTTGGTCACGCCTGCTATGTATGGTAACGTGATGGTTTTGGTCGGAGTTTCATGTGGCTGTTTCTGTGTGGTGGGAGAGACAGCTTGGCGGATAGTACGGTCAGAGTATCCGTTCATCCTGAGGGCCCGATGTACATGTCTTAATTCACCGGTCAGGTGGTGTTTGTCAGAAATGCCATGGGCTCTGTGGTATAGCGTTTTGATGAGAGCATTCTTTTGAGATGGGTGGTGGTGGGAATCCGGTTTCAAGTAGGAATCTGTGTGGGTGGCTTTCCTGTAGACAGAATGTCCCAAGGATCCGTCAGGCCTCCTCTCAAACAAAATATCCAAGAATGGTAGTTTACCGTCTTTCTCCACTTCCATGGTGAATCTGATGGATGGGTGTCTAGAATTGATGTGGTCCAAGAAGTGGTTCAATGCTGGGAGGCCATGTGGCCAGATGACGAAAGTGTCATCCACATACCTCTTCCACAGGGAAGGACGCAGGGTGGATGTCTGGATGGCGTCTGATTCAAACTTTTCCATGAACATGTTGGCTATAACTGGTGACAAAGGGGAGCCCATAGGGGTACCCTCATTCTGTTTGTAGAAGGTGCCATTCCAGGTAAAATAGGTGTTGGTGAGGCAATGCCTAACCAGCGCAGGTGCATCAGATTTCAATCCATGTTGGACTAAGTCCTCAATTATTGTTAGGGTGTCAGGTACTGGGACTTTGGTAAACAAAGATACTATATCAAAGCTGACGAGGATGTCATCAGGAGATAGTACCATGTCCTTAACCATAGAGACTATTTGGGTTGAGTTGAGTACTGCCGAAGAGGTCTTGCCTGTGAAAGGGAGCAGAGTATCTGATAGAAAACGGGCTAGTTTGTACGTAGGAGAGTTTATCGTCGACACAATGGGTCGTAGCGGGGTGCCTTCCTTATGGATTTTGGGAAGACCATAGAGTCTGGGAGGTCTTGCCGCTGATGGTTTTAGAGAGGGACGTTTGCTTGGTTCGATTAGGGAAGTCGAACTCGTGATGATACTGTTGGTTTTCGTCGTTAGGCTTTTAGTGGGATCGTTTTTAATTTTGGAGTAACTCCCATCATTAAGAAGGTCCAGGATTTTGTTGTTGTATGAATCTTTATCCATGATGACCGTGGCATTGCCCTTGTCTGCCGAGAGGATGACTATATCATCTCTCTTTTTTAGGTCCGCGAGTTCAGAGCGTTCGTTTTTGCTGATGTTACTAGTGGGTTTCTTAGCATTCTTAAGAATAGTAGCTATTTCAGCTCTTGCTACATCCGCATGGATGTGTACTATGCCTCTGAGGGCTACATCAATCTGAGAAATCATATCCTCTACTGGTATATATTTAGGGGTGACGGCGAAATTTAGTCCTTTGGCCAGTACCGTTTTTAGAGTGTCAGAAATCGGGATGTTACTCTGATTAATCACGGTCTTGTTAACATCCAGCTTTGCGATGTGTGGCTCTGGTTTCTTCTTAGATAGGAGGTTGAATTTAGAAATCAGGTTAGCTTTGCATTTGGCTGACATTTAGTCAGCAGAAGCAGAAGTCATGTTATCAACGTGGTTCCAATCAGAAGGTGACATTTTTTGTGTTAACATTAAATGTGTTTGTAAGAAAGTCTTGTCTAAATTATCGAGTTCAGATCGGAGTAACCTTATTCTCTCCGAGATTAGTGATAGGCTAGCTTTAAATAAGATCTGTTTGGAGTTCGGTGAGGACACAGCAGCGGATGTGAGTGTGAAAGCGATGGGTATTACCTTGTTATCTCGGCATCTCTTGAGGAAGGCCAGCGTCTCGAGAAGCTGTGACTTTTTTTTCAGAAGCGAACTGACCTCAAATTATATCTCAACGAAGTGGCTTATAATGTGGAAATGTATATCAGCCAAAGACTGTACTCTCAACGCATGTTTTAAAATGTGCAGGGAAAAACCGGTAGACTCAGAGAGATATCCACACGACCACAAGGAGAACATGCAACATCCAAATATACAGGCGTCAGGGTCGGGATGAAACCCACAAACTCCTGTATACCAGGCAAGGTAGTTAACATCTCACCACGGCGCCTTATTGGGAAACATAGACTAAATTTGAATGAATAAAGGAACAAGATACGTATTAGAAGGGGAGTCAGACAAGGAGACACTCAGCTACGTTATCCACATCAACGTTAGAAGATATTCTCCAAACGTTGAATTGGAAAAGAAAAGAAAAAATGATAATCATCAGAGATTTTCTGATTACATTCCCATTATGAACGACAGGGAATGATTTAAGAACTCGGTAAAAATTAGCAAAGTTAGGCTCCAAATTAAAATGAGCAGAACAAATGTGACCGACAAGTTAGCTAAATGACTGAAAATGTCTGTTGGAGGAACACAGCTGAGCAACATCTCAGTTGTAGGGAACAAAAAATATTTTACGGAAGGAATGCTGCTGCCTCACCAACAATAAGGCAATACAAACTCCTTGCTATTTTTCATACAGTTAATCTCAAGGAGCAAATTCTTCCTTCAGTTTCCAGCTGGTATTTTGTAGTTGCGTAAGTAATTGTAGATTTGTAGATCTGTATTGTGCACATAAATCGCTTGAGGATATAATGTTAACCCACTGATATACACTGGTGGCAACACACACGAATTAACCGATTACAAAAATACAATATTAATTTTGGCAAGTGACAACTTTGAATTTGGGAAACGATATTGGTCTACACAATGCTATCCTGTTGATAAATTATTTCATGAGACCTTAAACGTGACTTTATCACTGCAAAACTGATATGCCTATATATTAAAAAAAACTGTCTTTTGCTGAAAAATGCACAACCACTAATCGACTTGGACATCTATTCCAATAATCAAGTCACAGTGTCCCCCTGTTCAAAGAGGCTAAGGGGTAGAATTCATGATTATCGGCAGCCCTGAGTCAGTGGTGGACTTTATGTATTCCTATGGTGGGGGCCAGTCTATCCATAGTATTATCGCCATGGTTACAAAATGGAATATATAATGTTTGTGTTCTAGTTCTGCTATATTCATACCTCTAAGCGACTTGTCAAAAACCAGTGTTTGGTAGGATGGTAGATACGGTTAACTCTCAGTTATCCAGGTTGTGGGTTAACTCTGCTCGCAAAAAAAATGGTATGTTAATGTGCATGCTGGTTTAATCACGAGCTGCTTCTCAGCCGTTTGATGATGGTCAGTGACCGGGTGCCCTCATAACCAAAAACACATGTTGGCATGTAATCTGATTGCTATATAAAAACAGACGTCTTCTACATCTTCACACCTGCTATGCATAGATAAACAATGCAATTGTTTTAAAACAACGATGTACGTATGTTTTGTGCTTTTTACAGGTCAACCCTCCCACTAATTAATTTACCTGTAATAATTATTCCAGGTAAATTAATAATCAACACTTGAATCTATTTGGCATATGTCTTTAAATTCCCTCATGAGAAGCAGTAGATTATGCAATGACAATGAACTTTAATAACAGAAAATGAATAAGTAATTATGCAAAGCAAATAAAATAAGCAATTAACACAATCTATGAAATTACATGACATATACTTGTACATTGTATTATGTACTTATTTACATAATTATTTTCACACACATCCATATGCTACACAGTGGTAAATGGATCAGTTAATAGTGCACCTTGCGGCTCTGCTATATTGTGTCACCAAAGGGCCCCAGGGCTATGGCGCTTGGCTAACTCCAGCTCAGGTCACAAGCACTCAAATTGGGATTCAGCGATATCATTAACTACTGTGTTGGCAAAATTAGCACTTCATCGACTGTTTAATGCAGAAAAGGCGTTTGTACTCATCTTGAAATGTGCCATACGTGTGTGATCATAACACAACGGAAGCTAACATCCAAATATGTGCCAAAATATAATGAATGCTGTAGGTGGCAAATCTTGCTATGGTTCAACATGGGATTGTACACATTGCGTCTCTTCAGTACAGTGGTAGAGTGTAATTTTCTATTTTTCTATTTTTTTTATTTTACCAGGTAAGACCCACTGAGCTATATAGCTCTTTATTCAGAGGTGATCTGGCCACAAATAACAACTCAACAAAGTGGCTTATAACGCGGAAATGTATAGCAAGCAAATACTCTAAACGCATGTTGATTCTAAATTAGAAGGAAAACCCCGGAGGACCCGGAGAAAACTATACACGACCACGAAAGAGAGACATGCAAACTCCAAATATACAGGTGTCAAGGTCGGGATCGAACCCACAACCTCCAGTATGTATTCGGATGACGATAGTATCCTGTCATGTATGTGTAATAATCCTTCAGAAGACGGCTTCGGAATCAGTCCTTTTATTTCCCCTCCACAATACACTTTGCTCACTCACTCTCCGTTGCTGGCAGACAACGGAGAGAGGACAGACTACGCACTAAGTCCCCACCGCGCACGTGGCAACCCGAGCCCCCGTCCGCGTGACCCTGCTCTTGTCAGTTTCAGTCTGCTCCCGATCGTTCTCTCTCACTCGCTCTTAATACCTTCGTCACGTGGTTCCCCCAGCCAATCGTTCATGGACAGCTTCGACCATTCTCGATGGTTCCCTGTCAATCCCGGGACCACGCCCCTCATCCGGCTCCCCATTAGCTGGGGCCCCGAATGGCTAGGCCAATCACTCCTGATGACCTGTCGTGATGACGCATGGGCCATGGTCCCTATCTCAACCCTTATTGGCTACAAGCAGGACCGGCAAGCCAATCCCCACGTGAACCCTCTATGGCTGTTATTACATCACTCCCCCCCCGGTGAAAAAATTTAGCCATCTCGGCTGGGAAAAGGGTGAAGAACCAATTCCGCACCATCTTATTAGGGCACCAAGGTGCGTTTAACAATTTGAGGGTGAACCGCGTTCCCGCGCCTAACAACATGTAAAACAGTCACCCATAATAATTATAAAAAAAAAATCACAACATACATTAGGGTGCCCCTGCAGCGCGGTAACGACAGGGAATCAGCGAACGATCAAACGTTAACGAAACGGAAGAGATTTCGACCGCGTACGCGACGCGGGACCCTCTCCGCTCCCAGCGCAAGGTCGCTTTGCTTCCGGATGGACAGGAGGTGGCAGGCTCGAAGAAGAAGTCGGTTGTTGGTGCTTGGTCACGTCCAGGGCGGGCCCCGTTGGAGGGGGGGCAGCGGGGGCTTCCTCAGCCCTCAGAACCTGTTCATCTGCAGGAGGCACAACACAGGCCCCCCTGGGATCAACGGGCGTGTCAAGCGGCGCAGTCGGCCCAGCAGAACCCGGCAGGTCAGCTATTGGGGATGAAGGACCGACATGCGCGTCAACATAGAGTTTAAGTCGCAAGGAATGAACATACCACCGACGTTTGCCGTATTGAACGCGGATACTTTGCGAGTTCCGAACATCTACGAGCGTCACAGGCCTCCGCCATGGCCTGTGCAGTTTAGGGGATGTGCCCGCCGGTACCTGGGGGCAGTGGAGCCACGCCAGGTCTCCCACTGACCAAGGCATGCGAGTATGCGATCGACGCGCGTACCGTTCGTTCCTTGCCTGAGCACGGGCCGTCGCACACCGGGCAGCCTCTCGCGCTTCCGTTACTCGTTCAAGCGAGTCACGCACGTGGTCAGGCAGGGAGCAGGACGGTTGTTTACTCGGCGTACCCAGTTGCACATCGATGGGTGGAACATTTTCACGGCCATACATAAAAAAAAACGGTGAGTATCCCGTGGACGTGTGCGGAACCATGCGGTATGCCGCCAAGACGCCTGGTATGTGCAAGTCCCAATCGGTTTGCTTTTCACTGACCGTGTGACAAAGCATAGCGGAAAGGGTACGGTTGAATCGTTCCACCATACCATCTGTTTGTGGATGGTATGGGGAGGTGCGAACTTTCTTTGTACCTAGCGCGTCACAAACTTCCCTATGCAATTTAGAGGAGAAATTCCGGCCTTGATCTGTGAGCAGCCTTTCAGGTGCCCCCTTGTCCATGACATACCCGTTCAAGAAAGCATCGGTGATGGACGCTGCCGTTTGGTCGGGCAGAGGCCAGGCCATCGGCCATCGAGAAAAATATTCCACCCCGACCAGAAGGTATTTATTGCCCCTAGCCGACGGGGGAAACGGCCCCAGAATGTCGAGAGCCACTAATTCGTTGATTCGGGACACTTCAATGGAACGCAACGGTGGTACATAGTGGTTCCGAGGCGGCTTCCTTTTCGCACAGTCATGGCACGAGCGGACAAAATCATTGATGTCCGCCGTCATACCGGCCCAGAAAAAATCCTTTTGCATCGCGGCCAGTCTTTTGGACGCCGAGGTGCATCAACTTATCAGCGTGCAGAGCACGGAGCAGGTCGTAGCGAAGCGAAGTAGGCACCACCAAGCGTGGTCGGTCTGACACCCCGTCGGTACACATTAGCAATCCCGACTTACCCCGGAACATCTGCCACTTCCAGCCCGCCAATTGCGATTTCTGTTTCCCAACCAATTTACGTAGCGGAGACAGCGAGGCATCGGCCTCCTGCTCGCGCAACCAGACCGCGTGCGGCAGCCGTAAGGTATCATCGGTGTCCACCGACACCTGCTGGTCCTCCTCTTTCGCTTTCGCCCCTGCGTCGTCCTCATTCGCTATCGCCCCCATAACCGGGCAGGGCGACGTGGGCGGTGCGGCGCAGCGGTGCGTGCCCGTCAGGCAAGTGCACGGAGGAACGGGCGGCAGCCTTGAGTGCACATCAGCGTTCGCATGACAGGCCCCCTTTCGGTACGTTATATCGAACGAAAATTCCTGTAACGATTCCAACCACCGGGCCAATTGGCCTGACGGCTGATCCAATTTGAGGGAATATTGCAAAGCCGCATGATCAGTGCGGACCAGGAATTTCCGTCCATACAGGTACGGTCGGTACAATCGAACAAAATGGACAATTGCCAAAAGTTCCCGCCTTGTCACGCAATATCGCGTTTCCGCAGGGGACAGAACCCTGCTGCCATACGCCACCACCCTCTCAACCCCGTCAATACGTTGCGACAAAACGGCCCCAATGCCGATATCACTAGCATCCGTATCAAGGATGAACGGCTGTGAAAAATCTGGGTAATCCAACGTAGGCGCCGTGGCGAGGTGGTCCCGAAGTGCCATAAAGGAACTTTCTTCCTCCGCCCCCCATTTAAACCTTTGATTTTTGCCAGTCAGAACGTGTAATGGTTTTGCCAACGTCGCAAAGTTCTTAACGAAGCGGCGATAATAGGAAGCGAATCCAATAAACCGCCGAACATCACCCACTGAAGTGGGTGTGGGCCACTCACGTACACACGTCGTTTTCAGAGGGTCAGTGGATACACCGTCCGAACTGACAATATGACCCAGGTAACAGATGGAGTGTTGCAGGAGGTGGCATTTCCTCCGTTTAAACTTAAGGTCAGCCGCACGCATTCTTTGAAAAACTGTCTCAAGGCGTTGGAGATGTTCCTCGAACGTGCGGCTAAAGACAATTATATCGTCTAGATATATGAGGCACGTTTCCCACTGCAGTCCCGCCAACACCAATTCCATGAGCCGCTGAAACGTGGCCGGAGCCGCGTTCAGGCCCATGGGCAACCGATTAAATTCAAAGAGGCCTTGCGGCGTGCGGAATGTCGTTTTGGGTTTTGACTCGTCATCGAGGGGAAGCTGCCAGAAGCCCGAGGACAGGTCAAGGGTGGAAAATAATTTAGCACCCGATAAAGCATCCAATGAGTCATCCATCCTCGGTAAGGGGTACGCGTCCGCTACCGAGATTTTGTTCAACCGGCGGAAATCAATGCAAAACCTCGTACCACCATCTTTTTTCTTAATCAAAACGACGGGCGCGCCCCAAGGACTATTGGATGGCGAGATAATATCCGCCGCCAGCAATTAATCTACCGCCCCACGCACGTGTTCCCTTTCCGCCGGGCTCATGCGGTGAGGGTGCATACAGACAGGCGGCGACGCACCGGTTTCAATATGGTGCGACAAAAGCGATGTGCGTCCGAGGTCCAAATCATTTCTGCTGAACACATCAGCGTACTGCAGCAACAGCGAACGCAAGGCGTTCCTATGTTCATTTGACAAGGAAGAATTCTCTCCGCATAAATCCGTGATCCAGCGTTCTTGTGAACGATCATGCGGAGGCCCATCCGCGGGCATCCGAGCGCGCGGCGGTTTTTCACAAGAGGCGAAATCGGTAGTGGCGTGAGCCAGCACCGATCCCTCCGGAACAACAACGCGATCAGGTCCCCCATTCAAGACCTGTATGAAAGGTGCCTGACCTGGGCGCACGATCGTTTGTGCCGCCGCCAAAGAAAAAGATTTCGATACGGAATTCGATGGGGATAATAGCACGCCTTTCGCACCCCTTCCCATTTGAAGTGGTTTTCGGTAACGTAGCGGAATGAGCATTTGCGCTCCCAATGGAACCTCCACCGTAGCCGCAACTACAGCAGTAACTGCGTTACCTGTAGGCGCCTTGGCCAGCAGGGAAGGCAGGAACGCCATCCTACGACCCCCCGGCATTTCCAAACAGTCCTGGTCGACCCGTATTCGCAACGGCATCCGGCGCAGGAAATCCGTACCCAACAAGCATGGAACAGCTAGCGAGCGAGAAATTAACACAGGTCCTGCGGCGGTAATATTTCCGATAGCGATGCTCACATCCACCTGTCCGCAGATACCCATGCTCCCCCCATTGGCGGCAACACACGCATCATTAACCTTGCGTATTCTCGACGCAGGAATGGACAACAAATGAAAAATTACATCCGAAATGATGGTAGCCGATGCGCCAGTGTCCACCAAGATACGGACGTCAACGCCGTCGATGGTACCACGTACTGTCGACGAGCCCGACGCCGCAGCCACAATCCTGCGAGCCAATTTCTTCCACTGTGTAGCAGAGTGTAAGAATGAGTGCGAGTGGATGAGTGATGTGACACGACCTGCCGGGTGTCCGATTTGTGCTGACTCGCCCGAGGTTGTTGCAGCTCCGCGGCAGGTAGAGGAGATGGAGGTCCCCTTGGCGGAGGAGGCGACAGCAGAGGTCGGCAGCGGCAGTCACGGGCGAAGTGGCCCCGTCTGCCGCACTTAAAACACGCGGCCGACGTCGGCCGGTGGTCGGACGACCCGGCCCTCGCACGCGGTCGGCCCGTGTAGTCGCCCCACTGGTCGCGCAGCCGCCGGCCCGGAATCCTATGCGGGACAGCAGCAGCCAGCATGTCGTCGTCGCCCGAGTCGTCGGAGCAGTGGACAACCAGTCGCGGAGACCACCCCAGAGGCGGTCCGTCGATCTCGGGTTTCCCCGTCCACGCCGCCATCTGGTCCCACCGCTTGATATTAAACTTAGCGTCCAGGCAGCGCGCCACCCACCGCGATGAAAGCGGTTCATGGCCGCACACTGGTAGAGAGATGTTGAGCTCCTGAGACAACTCCAGCATGCGGGAAAGGATGAGTGGATCCAAATGCTCGGCCGTTGCGTCGGGGTAGGCGGCCATGGCCATCGCCATCAACGCCCCCCGATAGGCCAACGGCGATTTCTCCGGTGCCCGGCGACGCGACATCAATTTTCTGGTGGCCGATGTCGGCGGGTCGTAAAATTCCGCCATCTCTGTGAATGCATCCCGCAGTGTCTTCTTCTTGGACGCCGGGATGGAGCGGAAGACTCCCAGAGACACATCATCGAGCAGCGTAGGTAGCGCTCCCAGCGCTTCTTCCTCCGTCCAGTTGACAGATCTAAAAGCTGACTCGAAGCGCCACGTAAAAGCACTCCAATCGCCCCCGGCGATAAATTATTTTATTTGTGGAAGGCGATATCCGCGGTGGCAGGCGCGTACCGCGGGCGTCTCCGGCCGCCGTTCCCGCTCTCCGCTCGGTGCAGACAAAATGGCGTCCGGTGGCCGCATGGTGGTAGGCGCGCCCAAAATGGCGGCCGACGACTCCGGCGCAGCCGCCCCACCCAAGACGACGGCGTCCTCCCGCGTGGCAGGAGCAATGGCGGGTCCCGCTTCCATAGCAGGACCCCTTCCCGCGGCTTCCAGCTGATCGGCAATCTGGCGACCCACGGCTGGTGAGGACGCCACCACGGTCACCAGGCTTAGCAAAATTGCGCGCAACGACTCAATCTGCTCCGCCATCAGCCGCCATTCGTCTCTCAGTCCTGCGGTGGTCGCATCCTCCCCCGGTCGACGCTTAGAGGCGTCGAGGCGAGCGTCGTCAGCCAGCGGCACCGGGGCTGTAGCTCCCAACAGCTCATCTTCATCCGTCTCGACCTCTTCCTCCGACAGAGGCACGGGCAGGTTCTTTTTTCTGAGGTGCTTAGACATCTTGACGATCGTCCAAACAGTCTCAGAATTACTTCTGACACCAGTGTAATAATCCTTCAGGAGACGGCTTCGGAATCAGTCCTTTTATTTCCACTCCACAATACACTTTGCTCACTCACTCTCCGTTGCTGGCAGACAACGTAGAGAGGACAGACTACGCACTAAGTCCCCACCGCGCACGTGGCAACCCAAGCCCCCGTCCGCGCGTGACCCTGCTCTTGTCAGTTTCAGTCTGCTCCCGATCGTTCTCTCTCACTCGCTCTTAATACCTTCGTCACGTGGTTCCCCCAGCCAATCGTTCATGGACAGCTTCGACCATTCTCGATGGTTCCCTGTCAATCCCGGGACCACGCCCCTCATCCGGCTCCCCATTAGCTGGGGCCCCGAATGGCTAGGCCAATCACTCCTGATGACCTGTCGTGATGACGCATGGGCATGGTCCCTATCTCAACCCTTATTGGCTACAAGCAGGACCGGCAAGCCAATCCCCACGTGAACCCTCTATGGCTGTTATTACATATGTATGCTTAGTCATCGACTTACGAACCAATTAGTTCCTGAGACCCGTTCGTAAGTCGAACTGTTCATAAGTCGGAACACAATAATGCACCGTATTTAAATGCCCATATGGTCAGTGTCATGAAATTTGTTTCGGTTCAACAAAAGGGAAGCAAAGCTTTATACTTAAGAAGAAATATTGTACATTTGCATTTAATACTGTTAAACAATACTGTATAGTAAATAAAACGTAGAATAAAGTAACATGAATATAAAAAGTTGTATTTTCAATTACCTTGAGTCCTTGTTTGTCGGAAGGGGGGCAATGAGTCACCACAATTGCACACACACGGGGTAAGCATGCACACACACACAGCCACACACACGGGAGCATGTTCACACACACACAAAGACAAAGACACATCCCAACGACAACGATCCCCCGTGTAGCCTTAACAGGCTATTTGGGCAAATGCTGTTAACAAGCAGCGCCAACGAGGGAGTGAGTGGCCAACGCCACTCCCGGTTGCCTTTGTTTCCCCAGTGGCGATGTTTACACACCGCACGAGGTACATATAATCGTCACTAGTATTGGCCGGGAGCAAGACTCAAACTCGAGTCGCCACTTTTGTAGCGAACCGCTACACTACCGGTCCCCACACACTCACTTTCACACACAAAGACAAATAACCCCCGTATATCCTTAACAAACTGTTGTGGCAAGTGTTGTTAGCGAGCACCTATGAAGGCCGGAACGGTACACGAGGGGGTGGGTGGCCAGCACCACGCCCGACCGCCTTTGTTTTCCCAATAGCGATGTTTTTACACACCTCACCAGGTACTCATTTGAGGCTGAGTCGACCTAGCGGAGGCCCAAAACCGGTTCAGATAATCGTCACTGGGTCGCCGCTTTTGTAGCGCAGCGCGCTTAACCCCTACACTACCGCTCCCCAACCACACTCACTGTCACACACATGCGCGCACACAAACACACACAACACTCCCAACGCGAGGTCGACTCATTACATCTTGCGGAGGAGCGGTCCTCAGGAACAAAACTGTTCAGTTTGCAAGTGCGAGTTCGAGTTTTAAGTCAATGTTATTATTTTTGTACGTCATGGAAGCTGGTTCGTAGGTGCGGATTTTCGTAAGTCGAGGACTGCCTGCATTCTGTAACGTATGCATCATTGTAATGTATTTGGATGAGGATCATGTTTCGTTATTATCTGGAATGTTTTGGGTATTGTTTCATCAACCTCTCTGTGTGTTGGTGTAGGGCTCTTAAGATCACTGCAAATGCCCGTCATGCTTTTTTCTTCATAACCTAGCAACAAACTAAAGGAATATAAAAAAAATCAACATTTTAACCTAATTTGCTAAATGTATCATGAGCTAAACGTGTATTGCTTTATTATTATATTAAAACATACCGACGTTCTCCACGAAAAGCAAATCTTCTTCGTCCATTCGTTTTTGCTGATAATTTTGCCAGACGGAGTGGGTGGAGCACCAATGCACACTGACCCCAGCAGCAAATGACCAGTTCGGGGAGAAGCATTCTGCATTGGGCGAGCTCTCACATCACGGGCACTCTCCCCGCCCATCGTCTGAGCTATATAATCAGGCAGCAATACGTCTCACACGTGCACACACTTCATCATCATCATCATCAGCAGCCACTGCTGGACGATAGCCACCTTATGCCATTGCCATCCTTTACGGTTTTGCAATGCCACAATCCATCACCCTCCGGCACACAAGGTGATCTCATCACTCCTGCGTCTGCTGTGGCCATCCTCACATTGGAAAATGTGTGTGTGTTACGGCTCAGTCCGGCAAAAACAACCCCTTACCTCCTCGTGGTGCCGGACGGGCAACGCTGTCGTGGGCGGTGCTGTGGGGGGAGGGCCAATTCGGATTGACCTTTCCCCTCATGCCGTTAGTGACCACCACAGCGGCCAAATGGGGGCTCTGGACGGGTGCAAGGGGCTGGTAACCCCTCCACCTTCAATTAATTACCACTAAACTACGATGGAAATGTTTTATTAATAGGCTTGTGCCAGAGGCCCCGGGGGGACAGGCGTCTATGACGTCTCTGGCCAAACCCCATTTGGAGGAGCCAGGAGACTGAATCCTTACCCTCGGGGCTCCTCCAGAAGCAACAAAAAACACTACATGTGGCCACATGGAATGTTCGAACGCTCACTGCGGAGGAGAGGCTGCCACTCCTCTGCCGTGAGCTGGACCGGTACCACCTGGATCTCTGTGGTATTCAGGAGGTCCGGTGGACTGGCTCTGGGTCCTGCCACCATGAGGGGTGCACAGTCCTCTTCTCAGGGCAGGAGACTGCCAAACAACAGGGAGTGGCTCTTCTTCTGATCAAAAGAATGAAGGGACCGTGGGAGTGTGGCGGTGAGGTGTGGGAAGCTGTAAGCCCCAGGCTACTTTGGGCTCACTTTCCCATCAACCAGAGGCGACGAGTGGTGGTCGTGCTTATTTATGCCCCCACTGAAGATGAACATCCGTGGAGGGACGCAGGCAAGGCCGATGAGTCAGATGCCTTCTAAGGCCTCCTGTCAAAGGTGCTAGCTAAAGTGGCCCCTCGGGATAGAGTCATCTTGTTGGTTGACTTCAATGCCCAAGTTGGTCATGATGCTGGCACCTGGTCTGGAGTGATTGGAAGGCATGGGCCAGATCAGCTCAATAATAACGGCAGGAGGCTGCTAGATTTTTGTGCAGCCCATGAGCTTGTAATTACCAACACGCTGTTCCGGCATCGGCGCATCCACGCAACATCATGGATGCAGGCCGGGTCCAAGCAAGAACATCTGCTGGACTACATAGTGACAAACAGCGGATGCGGGCCCATGTCCTTGACACCAGGACCTACCATGGAGCTGATCTGCCGACTGACCATCGACTTGTCATCTGTAAGATGCACCTGACATTCTTCCACTCCAGTGGTGGGTGTACACCCAGGACCCCATTCAAACCCTAAGTGGCATGGTCTCAGCTAGCTGATGAAAGTTGCAAGCGAGAATTTAATAATCGCTTGTGGCTGGAGTTGGCATCGTCCCCCACTCCTCCTGATCTCGAGGGGAAATGGGCGAGGTTTAGGACTGTGGCTCATGCAGCTGCAATGGCTGCTTTGGGTACACGGACCAGACCTCCCCAGAGACTCTGGGTGACAGAGGAGGTGTTCAAGCTGGCTGAGAAAAAGCGACAGGCCAACTCTCATCGGCTACAGCATCCCACGTCGGAGAATGAGGAGGCTTACCGCAGCCTTTGCTCGGAGGTTCGGAGAGCCGTGAGGCGCTGCAAGGATGGGTGGTGGTCGTGGGTTGCTGAGGAGATGGAGTCTGCCTCAATGGCCCGCGATCACAAATCCCTATTTAACTCCATAAAAAGTAACCTGCAGGGCCGCACCTATTACCATCATGAGCGGAAAGAACGGTGATCCAATCTCTGACCCCCAGGAACAGGTTGGCAGATTTTCTGAGCATTTTTGTGAGGTCCTGAGGGAGGGGACATCCCTCAGCCTGGATAACAACGTGGGACAAAGTGGGGATGACCCTGCTGAGGCTGCGGTGCCTCAAATATTGGAATAAGTCACCCCCTGTGAGTGACTGGCTGAGGTGCCATCTGTTGAGACCAGGAAAGGCACCAGGCAGAGATGATCTCCCAAGTGAAATGCTGAGGGAGGGTGGTGTTTGTGCACAGACTGCCTTACATGACATGATAACAACAGTCTGGACCAATGGACGGGTTCCGCAGAATTGGAAGGATGTCCTGGTGGTCCCCCTATTTAAGACAGGGGACCACACAGGCTGTAACAACTACAGGGGCATCTCACTCCTCAGTGTGCCGGGAAAGGTCCTGGCAAGGATTATTCAAAATTGCCTTGCTAGGCATGCTGAGGAAAGGCTTGCGGAGCCCCAATGCGGTTTCAGGAAAGGAGCGGGCCTGCACAGATGCCATATTGTCTGTCCATCTGCTACAGCAGAGGTGAAGGGAATTCCAACGAGACCTACATCTCTGCTTTATTGACCTGGTCAAGGCCTATGCTACCATCAGTAGGCCTGGCCTCTGGGTTGTTCTTCGTGCTTTCAGAATCCCTGACCCTCTGCTCACGATCATTAAGGACCTTCATGATGGTGAGCGGGCCCAGGTAAAACGTGGCCGGGAGTCGGAACCATTCCCTGTACACTTTGGGGGGCGACAGGGATGTCCTCTGGCTCCCACATTATTGAACATCTATTTCGACCACGTAGTTCGTGTAGCCTTCAATAGCTGTACCGGAGGAATTTCCATCTGGTACAGATACAATGGGAGGCTCATCGATGCCCGGGTGCGGTCAAGGGATGGCTCCCTATTGCTCAACCATGTTATGCATGCCGATGATCTGGTAATTTCTGCTCACTCAGAGGAAGAGTTGGAGGCGCTGCTGCTGAACCTGGAGCTTGCCACGAAGAGGTGGGGCCTTACCATCAGCCCCACCAAAACTAAGCGCCTGCCTGGGTATTTTGTACTATCGGACACTCCACCCCCACAACTCCCAATCGGTGATGGGGCAGTTGTGGAGAAAGTGGAGAGTTTCCCATGACCGGCTCCGGTTTAGCAGCAAAAGTCTCACTCCGAATCAGTCAAGCGGCATTATCTTTTCATCGTTGCACACACAAAACTTCAGGTCTTCTCGGCCACAGTCATTCTCTCCCTTCTCTATGCTTGCGAAACTTGGACCCCCCTAATGGAATATCTTCGCCGGTTAGAAATATTTAGGCTGGCCTGCCTACGATCCATCTTGGGTTTAACCAGGCTGGATTGTGTGAGGAGCCCACAAATCCTTGAAATATCTGGACAAAGTCCAATCGGTGAGCTCCTCCGGCAGGCAAGGCTGTGTTGGTTAGGTCATGTAGCCTGCATGCCCAGCCACCGCATGCTTAAACAGCTTTTGTTCGGCCGGATCGATGTGGCTAAACGGGCATGGTATGGGCTAGAGAAGAGATGGAGTGATGTGGTACAAGAGGATGTGGAGCTGAGTGGACTTGCCGATGAGTGGTACCAGCGGTGTCAAGATCGGCCTCTGTGGAGGAGGCTCGTGAAGGACGCTACTGGGCAGTTGGAGGCAGTCGCCCTCCAACAACAACGGAGGGCGGAGGAGCGATGTTACAACAACGAGCGGAGTGCTGGGTGGCTAAAGCACAGCAAGTTGGCACAGTAGTGTCACAGGTGGTGTATCAGCCAGTCGTCTCAGTCAGTTGACCCGTGGCACCTGGGTCTGCCCCTTGACCTCCTACCAGCGGGCGTTCAACACTTCACGTGGCCTCAAGGTACATATGGCCTGGCACAAGTGTCGTGGTGACGTCACCGCCACTTAGTGGAGAATGGTGGTTGTTGTTGTTACGGCTCTGCCTCCTGCATAACTCTTCACAAGAGCGAAGCCATGTCGCAATGCTCTGCGGATGGCCTTGCGTGCAAGTGGATTCATGCACAGCCAATCCCGCCGCAATTCACCACTGCCTCCTTCCTTCTGCTTGATACTGCAGCTGTTGCATCGTCAGCACGTGATCCCTTATAAACTATCCTTCATATAGCCATGCAGACTGAAGGGGCGAGTGCTGTTCGCGAGCACATATTTAGGCTAGCACGGCATATGAGAAGGCGGATTGTCAGGGTCATGTCCCACTACCTTTGTCTCTCTTGTGCTGATGTTGGCACACCACACCAGCTACTCATGTTGCGTCAGCTTATGGGAAGCTCATGACAGTGTCGGATATCACATGCCACTGATGCGCATGACCAGAATTCAAACCAAGGCCACTGGGGTCAATGTGTGGTGAGCAACTCATTACACTCCCAACATACACATTGACGCAAAGACAACCCCCTACGCAGCCTCTCACACAATGCTGGGGAGAGCGCTATTAGCGACCACCTATAAAGGGAAGTACAACATAGAAGGGGAATATGTGGTGATCAACACTGTCTCTCCAGTGCTGATGCGTACGCCACACCTGATACTCATTAAGACTGAGGCAACCTCCTGGAGGCTGGATATTAGTTCAGATGTCTATCACCACTTATGTTAGCCGTGGCCAGGAATCAAACTCAGGTCACTGGATTCGTAGCGCAGCGCGTGAAACCACTGTGTCACTGCTGCTCCTACCCCAAAATACAGACTCCCTGAATAGATTTTATGCACTTTTTTAAGGAAAGTGCTGTTATGAGCACCTGTGAAGGTCGACATGGTGTATGAGGGGATGCTATCACGAGTACCACACCCGGCTGCCTCAACCACACACACACAACGACAAAGATCCCCTGCATCGCCTTAACAGTCTATTTGGGAAAGTGCTGTTAGCGAGCACCTATGAAGGCCGGCATAGCACACGGAGGGGTGGGTGGCCAACACCACGCCCGGCCGCCTTTGTCTCCCGAGTGACGATGTTTTACACACCCCACCAAGGAATCATTTGAGGCTGAGTAGACCTAGGAGAGGCCCAGGAACGGCTCTAATAATTGTCACTGGTGTTGGCCGTGAGCGACAATCAAACTCGTGCCACCACTACCCATTACCACTTCACACACATATACACACATTCTTGTCTTTGAGAATGAGAAGTAATGAAACATCCAACCCATTAGTGCGTGACCTTACATTTAAACTTTAAATCAAACTAAACAATTTATTTAAGCTTACAATGTATAGCAATGGATCAGATATAAACCATTGTCGACAGATGTTTGCAATATATCGTATATTATTTGAAGCTGTGATAACTCTCACATTATCGTATTGTTTAACAATAAGTCACTGTGGAAAAAAAAATCAAATTTATATGTACGTGAAACTTCCACTGCATATTAATAATTGTTTGAAAGTCTGAGATTTATGTCACTAGAGGTCACTACATAACGGCAAATGCAAAGGTTATAAAAAAAAAGACAATGACCATTGTTATTAAGCGATTATTATTCTGTATGTCACAAAAGTTGTCTTGTAATAAATACACTTCCAATTACTAATGTCGGGCCTTAATACATTTCTTTAGGATAGAGGAAAATAATCAAAATGTCATCTATTTTTGTTGGGTCCCATCCCCCAAATATATATTTGTAGATCACTCTGCACAACACACACATTGTCTCGTTGCTTAAATCAACATTAAGCAGCGCTTACCTCCAAAAACAGACCTAACTAAGTGAGCATTGGAAATTCCACAATGCTATAGCCAGGACAATATTTTCAATCGAATTGTCACCAATTGGAGATGCTTATGAGCATCATGTCACAAGATCGATAAATATCCGTTGTGGACGCCTAGAGCATTGCCTCTGGAAGAATACATCACAAATCTATTTCTTAGATCCATTTGTCTCTTATCCACACTATTCGCGCCACACTTTCCCACAAGTCCGAACACAGTGATGTTCACCATGAGGTAGTAAAACAAACCTATATATTCTAAATCCAGAGAGCTGGAAAGCCGATTTGAATATGACGGGGAGCATCAGCCATCATTGGTGACTGTCAATGTGCTAAACCTGAGAACTCCATGCATCATGGGTGGCCACTGAGTTGAAGCTAAGATCCCAGCAGTACCAGCCTCGGTGCTCTCACGCGGCATTCGCCCTCTGTGCTACACAACCACCTCCCAGAACAACCACATTTGACGTCCTACAAAACGGTATTCATGTTATCAACTCCAGATAAATAAAGGGCTGAGTCCATCCTCAAACCACAAGTTGAACTTTGAACTTTGCAGTTGAGTTGAGTACTCACCAAAATGTGAGGTTAATAAAAGCTTGCCCTTGTGCCAAATTGAATTTATACTTTAAAATGTATTTGCGTTTACAATCAAAGCTTAATAATATCATCAATAAAATACTGACGAATGAATAATGCGCTGATAGTATCCAATCGTCTAGCTCCATGCTGAAAACGATTTACAAAATAAAGGACAAATTAAGTACACCTGAATGAGCAGTGCAAACAAAAACATGTCCGCAAAAACTATATGTATACTTTGAATCAGAAGAGCCCACAGCAGCATGGAAAACAGTTGGTTGCCTTTGTATTTAATTTAATGAGCTGGATATCACTCGCACCCCTTTTCCAGCATTGTGCCCACGTTACTTCCCATCTAAAGCACTGGAGAAGAATAGCCTCTCAAATTACGTTGATTTTATGTTTTTACCAAAAGCGATCGTGTAATTCAAGAGACACAAAAAAATCGCAATTATATACAGCATCGCGTTAAACAAACCCTAAGGTGTTTTAAAGTTCACAAAGACTAATAACATGAATTTCGATTTAAAGCTTTCGTGACTGCAGAGATTCATCTTCTTGGTTTTTTCGGTAAAGTCACGTAGAAGGGAAGTAATAAAATAATAAAAATAAAAAATAATAAAATAATTCTCACGACGTTTCGGCTACAACGCAAGCAGCCGTCTTCAGGTGAAGAATGAGACACTGCCAAGCTAGGAGCTTATATATAAGCTGGGTTGGAGGTGGAAGAAGAGCGCCTTAACAAAAGAATGTGCATATCAAGAGGAATTTAGCATATTCTCAGGTTTTTTCGGTAAAGTCACGTAGGTAAAAACATTAAAATTAATGAAAGTAAAATAAAACAAAACAAAATAAAATTCACGACGTTTCGGAGGCAACACAAGTCTCCGTCATCAGGTGGGACCGTCACAGCCGAATTAGCTGCATCAAGTGAAGCAATGATTCAAGATGTAATCCCTTATAAGCAAGTTGAAGGGAGGTGGAGAGGGGGGGGAGAGCTTATCAGGCTGTGGTAGCCAATGAATGGAAACGTATCGGGAGGGAGGAGGAGCGGTGATCAAAGACTGCACGCAGTGCTCAACACAATGAATGGAGACGTGTCGGGACGGAGGGCGAGCGGCGATCAAAGACTGCACGCAGTGCTCAACACAATGAATGGAGACGCGCCGGGACGGAGGGCGAGCGGTGATCAAAGACATCACGTAGTGCTCAACACAATGAATGGAAACGTGGCGAGCGGTGATCAAAGAACAATGAAGAGATTACTGTTAAACACTGTGGATGTTAACACTCGGTGAAGTAAATTAAAATAGTGCCTGTCAGATAAGATGGTCCAAAAAGTGTAATTAAGTCTTTTTTGCGTGGTTAATAACATCTTTCCAGTGATTACTGAGTTTGTACCCATCATCACGGTTGAAATTATGTCTGTGTTTGTATATTTGTATGGCTTCGTGTACAAACCTTTGATGGTAGCCCGGAGGTTTGCAGAGAACCTTGGTCTCGGAAAAGACAATTTCATGAGAGCCCGCCGAGTTGTAGCAATGATCGGCAACGGCCGAAGAATCAGTTCTGCCGTGTTTCAGATCTGACTTGTGCTCGCGGACACGATCAGCAACATGACGTTTTGTTTCTCCAATGTAGCAATCACCACAAATGCAACTCAATTTGTAGACTCCAGGATACTGTAAGTCAGGAACGACATCCTTCACAGATGGAATCAGATCACGGATTTTATGCACTGTACTGAATCGGACTTGGATCTTATGTTTGTTTAGAATTTTGGAGATATTTTTGGTCACGCCTGCTATGTATGGTAACGTGATAGTTTTGGTCAGAGTTTCATGTGGTTGTTTCTGTGTGGTGGGAGAGACAGCTTGGCGGATAGTGCGGTCAGAGTATCCGTTCATCCTGAGGGCCCGATGTACATGTCTTAATTCATCAGTCAGGTGGTGTTGGTCAGAAATGCCATGGGCTCTGTGGTATAGCGTTTTGATGAGAGAATTCTTTTGAGATGGGTGGTGGTGGGAATCCGGTTTCAAGTAGGAATTTGTGTGGGTGGCTTTCCTGTAGACAGAATGTCCCAAGGATCCGTCAAGCCTCCTCTTAAACAGAATATCCAAGAATGGTAGTTTACCGTCTTTCTCCACTTCCATGGTGAATCTGATAGATGGGTGTCTAGAATTGATGTGGTCCAAGAAGTGGTTCAATGCTGGGAGGCCATGTGGCCAGATGACGAAAGTGTCATCCACATATCTCTTCCACAGGGAAGGACGCAGGGTGGATGTCTGGATGGCGTCTGATTCAAACTTTTCCATGAACATGTTGGCTATAACTGGTGACAAGGGGGAGCCCATAGGGGTACCCTCATTCTGTTTGTAGAAGGTGCCATTCCAGGTAAAATAGGTGTTGGTGAGGCAATGCCTAACCAGCGCAGGTACATCAGAATTCAATCCATGTTGGACTAAGTCCTCAATTATTGTTAGGGTGTCCGGTACTGGGACTTTGGTAAACAAAGATACTACATCAAAGCTGACGAGGATGTCATCAGGAGATAGTACCATGTCCTTAACCATAGAGACTAATTGGGTTGAGTTGAGTACTGCCGAAGAGGTCTTGCCTGTGAAGGGGAGCAGAGTATCTGATAGAAAACGGGCTAGTTTGTACGTCGGAGAGTTTATCGTCGACACGATGGGTCGTAGCGGGGTGCCTTCTTTACGGATTTTGGGAAGACCATAGAGTCTGGGAGGTCTTGCCGCCGATGGTTTTAGAGAGGGACGTTTGCTTGGTTCGATTAGGGAAGTCGAACTCGTGATGATACTGTTGGTTTTTGTCGTTAGGCTTTTAGTGGGATCGTTTTTAATTTTGGAGTAACTCCCATCATTAAGCAGGTCCAGGATTTTGTTGTTGTATGAATCTTTATCCATGATGACCGTGGCATTGCCCTTGTCTGCCGAGAGGATGACTATATCATCTCTCTTTTTTAAATTCGCGAGTTCAGAGCGTTCGTTTTTGCTGATGTTACTAGTGGGTTTCTTAGCATTCTTAAGAATAGTAGCTATTTCAGCTCTTGCTACATCCGCATGGATGTGTCCTATGCCTCTGAGGGCTACATCAATCTGAGAAATCATATCCTCTACTGGTATATATTTAGGGGTGACGGCGAAATTTAGTCCTTTGGCCAGTACCGTTTTTAGATTGTCAGAAATTGGAATGTTACTCTGATTAATCACCGTCTTGTTAACATCCAGCTTTGCGATGTGTGGCTCTGGTTTCTTTTTAGATAGGAGGTTGAATTTAGAAATCAGGTTAGCTTTGCATTTGGCTGACATTGAGTCAGCAGAAGCAGAAGTCATGTTATCAACGTGGTTCCAATCAGAAGGTGACATTTTTTGTGTTAACATTAGATGTGTTTGTAAGAGAGTCTTGTCTAAATTATCGAGTTCAGATCGGAGTAACCTTATTCTCTCCGAGATTAGTGATAGGCTAGCTTTAAATAAGATCTGTTTGGAGTTCGGTGAGGACACAGCAGCGGATGTGAGTGTGAAAGCGATGGGTATTACCTTGTTATCGCGGCATCTCTTGAGGAAGGCCAGCGTCTCGAGAAGCTGTGACTTCTTGTCTCGTTGTCTGTTAAAAACTCTAACAGATAGGTGGAATTCCTCCCCGTAGAGGGCATTAATTCTAGATTTGAAGCTTTCGTGACTGCAATGATTCATATTCTCAGGTTTTTTCGGTAAAGTCACGTAGGTAAAAACATTAAAATTAATGAAAGTAAAATAAAACAAAACAAAATAAAATTCACGACGTTTCGGAGGCAACACAAGTCTCCGTCATCAGGTGGGACCGTCACAGCCGAATTAGCTGCATCAAGTGAAGCAATGATTCAAGATGTAATCCCTTATAAGCAAGTTGAAGGGAGGTGGAGAGGGGGGGGGGAGAGCTTATCAGGCTGTGGTAGCCAATGAATGGAAACGTATCGGGAGGGAGGAGGAGCGGTGATCAAAGACTGCACGCAGTGCTCAACACAATGAATGGAGACGTGTCGGGACGGAGGGCGAGCGGCGATCAAAGACTGCACGCAGTGCTCAACACAATGAATGGAGACGCGCCGGGACGGAGGGCGAGCGGTGATCAAAGACATCACGTAGTGCTCAACACAATGAATGGAAACGTGGCGAGCGGTGATCAAAGAACAATGAAGAGATTACTGTTAAACACTGTGGATGTTAACACTCGGTGAAGTAAATTAAAATAGTGCCTGTCAGATAAGATGGTCCAAAAAGTGTAATTAAGTCTTTTTTGCGTGGTTAATAACATCTTTCCAGTGATTACTGAGTTTGTACCCATCATCACGGTTGAAATTATGTCTGTGTTTGTATATTTGTATGGCTTCGTGTACAAACCTTTGATGGTAGCCCGGAGGTTTGCAGAAAACCTTGGTCTCGGAAAAGACAATTTCATGAGAGCCCGCCGAGTTGTAGCAATGATCGGCAACGGCCGAAGAATCAGTTCTGCCGTGTTTCAGATCTGACTTGTGCTCGCGGACACGATCAGCAACATGACGTTTTGTTTCTCCAATGTAGCAATCACCACAAATGCAACTCAATTTGTAGACTCCAGGATACTGTAAGTCAGGAACGACATCCTTCACAGATGGAATCAGATCACGGATTTTATGCACTGTACTGAATCGGACTTGGATCTTATGTTTGTTTAGAATTTTGGTCACGCCTGCTATGTATGGTAACGTGATAGTTTTGGTCAGAGTTTCATGTGGTTGTTTCTGTGTTGTCACCAGTTATAGCCAACATGTTCATGGAAAAGTTTGAATCAGACGCCATCCAGACATCCACCCTGCGTCCTTCCCTGTGGAAGAGATATGTGGATGACACTTTCGTCATCTGGCCACATCGCCTCCCAGCATTGAACCACTTCTTGGACCACATCAATTCTAGACACCCATCTATCAGATTCACCATGGAAGTGGAGAAAGACGGTAAACTACCATTCTTGGATATTCTGTTTAAGAGGAGGCTTGACGGATCCTTGGGACATTCTGTCTACAGGAAAGCCACCCACACAAATTCCTACTTGAAACCGGATTCCCACCACCACCCATCTCAAAAGAATTCTCTCATCAAAACGCTATACCACAGAGCCCATGGCATTTCTGACCAACACCACCTGACTGATGAATTAAGACATGTACATCGGGCCCTCAGGATGAACGGATACTCTGACCGCACTATCCGCCAAGCTGTCTCTCCCACCACACAGAAACAACCACATGAAACTCTGACCAAAACTATCACGTTACCATACATAGCAGGCGTGACCAAAAAGATCTCCAAAATTCTAAACAAACATAAGATCCAAGTCCGATTCAGTACAGTGCATAAAATCCGTGATCTGATTCCATCTGTGAAGGATGTCGTTCCTGACTTACAGTATCCTGGAGTCTACAAATTGAGTTGCATTTGTGGTGATTGCTACATTGGAGAAACAAAACGTCATGTTGCTGATCGTGTCCGCGAGCACAAGTCAGATCTGAAACACGGCAGAACTGATTCTTCGGCCGTTGCCGATCATTGCTACAACTCGGCGGGCTCTCATGAAATTGTCTTTTCCGAGACCAAGGTTCTCTGCAAACCTCCGGGCTACCATCAAAGGTTTGTACACGAAGCCATACAAATATACAAACACAGACATAATTTCAACCGTGATGATGGGTACAAACTCAGTAATCACTGGAAAGATGTTATTAACCACGCAAAAAAGACTTAATTACACTTTTTGGACCATCTTATCTGACAGGCACTATTTTAATTTACTTCACCGATTGTTAACATCCACAGTGTTTAACAGTAATCTCTTCATTGTTCTTTGATCACCGCTCGCCACGTTTCCATTCATTGTGTTGAGCACTACGTGATGTCTTTGATCACCGCTCGCCCTCCGTCCCGGCGCGTCTCCATTCATTGTGTTGAGCACTGCGTGCAGTCTTTGATCGCCGCTCGCCCTCCGTCCCGACACGTCTCCATTCATTGTGTTGAGCACTGCGTGCAGTCTTTGATCACCGCTCCTCCTCCCTCCCGATACGTTTCCATTCATTGGCTACCACAGCCTGATAAGCTCTCCCCCCCCCTCTCCACCTCCCTTCAACTTGCTTATAAGGGATTACATCTTGAATCATTGCTTCACTTGATGCAGCTAATTCGGCTGTGACGGTCCCACCTGATGACGGAGACTTGTGTTGCCTCCGAAACGTCGTGAATTTTATTTTGTTTTGTTTTATTTTACTTTCATTAATTTTAATGTTTTTACCTACGTGACTTTACCGAAAAAACCTGAGAATATGAATCATTGCAGTCACGAAAGCTTCAAATCTAGAAGGAATTTAGCATATTCATGGGAAATGCGTAGGAGGTGGGCGGGCGGGGGTTTCAAAGTCATATTATGCCCATGCATTATGCAGGATCAGCAGCACCAAAGGGAGGGGGCAGGGGGTAGCATTAACAAAGGGAGGGAATGTTAATAGTATGTAGAAGCAATGAAACATGTGAATGGGAGAGCGGTGGCAGGAGACCCGCAGCGGAGCAAATAATGCATTCCCTGTGGAGAACACAAGATACACAGTTAATGCCAGTGAGTGGACTGCGGTCTAAAAGTCACCGTAAACGTGAACAACAATCAGTTAAGATCCGAAATGGTTTATTACATCCTTCCAATGATTGCTGAGCCAGAATCCATCTTCTCGGTTGAAATTGTCTCTGTGTTTGTATATGTGGATCGACTCATGAAAAAATCTCTCATGGTAGCCAGATGGCTTGCAGAGAACCTCTGTCTTGGAGAAGCCAATGTCATGTGAGCCCACTGAATTGTAACAGTGATCTGCCATGGCTGAGGTGTTTGTCCTACCGTGTTTCAGGTCTGCTTTATGTTCACGGATGCGGTCCGAGACATGTCGTTTGGTTTCTCCAATGTAACTGCTACCACAGAGGCAACTTAGTTTGTAGACGCCTTGGTACTGTATGTCTGGAACCACGTCTTTTACAGACGGAACCAGATCACGGATTTTATGTACTGTGTTGAATCGGACCTGAATCTTGTGTTTAATCAGGATTTTGGAGATCTTTTTTGTGACCCCAGCAATGTAGGGTAAGGTGATGGTTTTGAAAGGCTCCTCAACAGGATCCTTCTTGATGGTTGGAGTGATGGCTTTACGGATTGTGTAGTCGGAGTAACCATTAGCCTTAAGAGCTTGGCGTACGTGTTTGAGTTCACTGGCAATGTGTTCCTGGTCGGAGATGCATTGGGCTCTATGGTATAGAGTCTTGATGAGGGAGTTATTCTGGGATGGATGGTGGTGGGAATCCGGTTTTAGGTAGGCATCCGTATGGGTGGCTTTCCTGTAGACAGAATGGATCATTGAACCATCAGGTCTCCTTTTAATTAGGACATCCAAAAAGGGTAGCTTGCCATCTTTTTCGACTTCCATGGTGAATCTGATGGCTGGGTGTATGGAATTGATGAGGTCGAGAAATTGGTCTAGAGCAGGCCGGCCATGTGGCCAGATGACAAAAGTGTCATCTACGTACCTCTTCCATAAGGTCGGGTGTAGAGTGGCAGTCTGGATGGCGTCAGTCTCAAGAAGAATCCTGTTGAGGAGCCTTTCAAAACCATCACCTTACCCTACATTGCTGGGGTCACAAAAAAGATCTCCAAAATCCTGATTAAACACAAGATGCAGGTCCGATTCAACACAGTACATAAAATCCGTGATCTGGTCCCGTCTGTAAAAGACGTGGTTCCAGACATACAGTACCCTGGCGTCTACAAACTAAGTTGCCTCTGTGGTAGCAGTTACATTGGAGAAACCAAACGACATGTCTCGGACCGCATCCGTGAACATAAAGCAGACCTGAAACACGGTAGGACAAACACCTCAGCCGTGGCAGATCACTGTTACAATTCAGTGGGCTCACATGACATTGACTTCTCCAAGACAAAGGTTCTCTGCAAGCCATCTGGCTACCATGAGAGATTCGTTCATGAGGCAATCCACATATACAAACACAGAGACAATTTCAACCGAGAAGATGGATTCTGGCTCAGCAGTCATTGGAAGGACGTAATAAACCATTTCGGATCTTAACTGATTGTTGTTCACGTTTACGGTGACTTTCAGACCACAGTCCACTCACTGGCATTAACTGTGTATCTTGTGTTCTCCACAGGGAATGCATTATTTGCTCCGCTGCGGGTCTCCTGCCACCGCTCTCCCATTCACATGTTTCATTGCTTCTACATACTATTAACATACCCTCCCTTTGTTAATGCTACCCCCTGCCCCCTCCCTTTGGTGCTGCTGATCCTGCATAATGCATGGGCATAATATGACTTTGAAACCCCCCCGCCCACCTCCTACGCATTTCCCATGAATATGCTAAATTCCTCTTGATATGCACATTCTTTTGTTAAGGCGCTCTTCTTCCACCTCCAACCCAGCTTATATATAAGCTCCTAGCTTGGCAGTGTCTCATTCTTCGCCTGAAGACGGCTGCTTGCGTTGTAGCCGAAACGTCGTGAGAATTATTTTATTATGTTTTATTTGTATTATTTTATTACTTCCCTTCTACTTGACTTTACCGAAAAAACCAAGAAGACTAATAACATAACGAAAATTAATGTTGTAATACAGACGTCACCAGTTTGATCTCCCGGTGTGACAGTTTAAATAATTGGCGAATTATGAAGAATACCTTCAAGTCTCATCAGTCGATCACAACCAACATCACTGAAGCTGCCACAATCTTGCCATTGCTTCCTACTGAACTCGCATAATGCTGCGGTGGTTGGTGACTGGAGGGAGCATTGAACAGCAGGCAACTCCCACCTCAGTGTTTATGGAAGCCATTGCCCTGTTGGAGACTAATCTGCTTTTTGCATCACTGTGATAATTAGTCAGGATCCCAGGGTTGATGCAGTGTTGTAATTGTTAGCCCACTGGACTACAATTCAGAGGTCAATGGTGAGATCTCCCAGTACGACAGTTGAAACAATGGGCAAATTCCTCGGTCTCTGTACACACCCAGCCTTATAAATGGGTTAGTCAATGGGCAGGTCGCGTGTGGTGGGGTAACGCATAGGTACTTCCATCTTTTCCAAGGCGTCAGGCCAACAAGGAAGAATAAGCCGACAGACCCCATCTGAAGGAGCTCTGTAGAGCTCCCTCGAGTGCAGGAGTCAGCAACCAAAACAACAAGAGCAGCCATTTTTTTCGAATTCTGTAAAAAAAAGATTCAAGAGTCGCAATGCATGTGAATACGAGACGGTGCTGCTCAATACATAACGTCACGAAACAGTCCTTAATGAGCCGCATGTGGCTCCAGAGCCGCAGGTTTGTCGACCCCCTGCTCGAGTGTACCCATTTCTGCCAGCTCTGGCACAAGCAAGACATGTCTGGGCTGCACCTTTACGGTTTTTACTCAGGATTACACAATGAGTGGTATTAACCTACATCGCATTTTTTTCCATAGTACACGCTCCGCACCAAGGCTTACTTCGAGTTTTGAGTATAACTCCTATAGTCACGACTTTCGGACAACTTATGCTCATCATGTTCCCCATCGCCTGAAATGAGGACGGAGAAAGGGCTGTAGCTCAGGAGATAATAGTCCTTTGCAGGGGTAAACAACACTGCGTTTAGAGCAAAACAGACCGAGTCGAAATGGGCAGGCCACTTCATGAGAACAACTGACAAGAGATGAGAGACGGCATTCACTGTTGCAGTGGACACAGAGAAAAGGAAAACAAATGGAGGAAAATGGCGGAACAGATGGCAGACAATATCGCAGAGTTCGGAGGCCACTGCTGGAGATTAAGCAACTCAGGTAATTAATGGAAGACAATGGGGGACACCTTTATTACCCAGCGGTGGGGTAGTTACAGGGTTACAACAGCACAGCACTTTGCATGGAGGCAATTGTATTTTCAGATTTGCATATTGTATGGTGATTATTGTTATGGGTGAACCTCATTTCAGATTGGAATCAGATTGGATGATTGGATCAGGCGAGTATGGATTGCAATGTGCCCTAATTAACATCGGGTCACAGCCCGATTAAGTGACTGGACTGTGCTTAATCAGCCATTCAGAGGGGATTTTTTTTGTTAATTTAAAAGTATATGTATGCTTGGAATATATATTCAGAATACATCGAGTGAAATAATGTGTTGTATCAAAGTTAATTAAACACCTCTCGTATCGGATTACCTATTGTGGTCTGCAAATATTAGCACTTTATTACTGAGTAATGATTAATATATAAAGTATATATTGCTACTCATCGATTTTTTTTATCAGAATCATAGATCGCATTAGGACCAAAGGAGAAAAGTCCCCGTCAGACCTAAACTGTCTACTTCTAATGGTGAGACAACATCACAATGCACAGATTATAAACAGTATTATTTATTTGTGACTGAAGTTCCCTTGTTTTATTGATGACAGGCCAGCCCTGAAATTGCTTGATCACGCCACTGCCCATGGAAGGGCGCCAACTGGAGGAAGCCCCCTCAGAGGGTTTTTGACCAATTGTCCACACTGATCAGACGTCCTGAAAGAGGTGAGGGTATCGACATTTTACGCCACAACATGTGACCTGCCAACATCACCCATGTATACTTCTGGGTTGACAGAGTTCGGGGAGGGATACATGTTTGTTGTTTTTAAACTGCACATCGAACCGGCGACCTCTGGATTGTAAGTTCAGTGTGTTAATCATTACACCACGGCAGCATTCATAAGATTATTGAATATTCAGTGTTGCATGCATACCAAGTGATGGACCAGTGGCACAGCGGTCTGTATACCGCGCTTGGAACACAGCGACGTGAGCTAATATTCCTGACACGGTGAACATCAGTGGTGAGTGTATCTGAACCGGTGCGTGGTCTCCACTTCAACAATCTGCACTGACCAGCACGATGAGGTATTTTAAACAAATGTCCATAGCTGACGACATGGAGAGATCTTCATTGAGAAGTAGATTGAAAAAGGGCTGTAAATTCTTAACTATTAATTTTTTGAATGCTAGAGCATTTCACCAATAAGAAAACACCCACTTTAACAACAAAGCACTCAAAGATGTGTCAAGGTCACCCCCCCCCAAAAAAAAAGCCTAGTAAGGGTGCTGTTGAACAAATTCAGCCACTACTTTCACACTCATGTATCCAATGTGGCAGCATGCAATCTATTCCCGGTTATTGAGCTACATGTAGGCAGAAGATTTGTGCTCAATTAAAACGTTTTTAAAAAGTATACAGAAAAAAATTGCTCTGGTGTAAAATGACTAAACTCAATTTACATGCGCTATATATAACTATTTAATGTGCTTGCAAAGGGGTGGGTGAATATTACGAATAAAGGCCCTTATCATACATTGCAGCCCAGCTTTGTGTTTAATAAAGTTGGATAAATATGAGTTGGACCAATGGATTGTTTTAAATTCAGGGAGGATATAAGTAAATAAAATACTACAATAGCCACATGACTATGTAGCCAATCATGTGTACAATACTCATGAATGATATGTCGAATGAGGTACATATTATGTTTCTATAACTGAGGTTACCAATTACCAAAGGCACCTGCAGTGATAATAATGCTACATGCACAATTACAAATGTGGAATTATATAGCATGTAAATGCAGCTGTATCTTCACATCCTGATAACCTGCGCATTTATGTGTGATTATACTTAAAATTGTCACCTACTGAATCACTATCCTTTATATGTGGCTGAGTGATGCTGTTGGCAGATTGCTTGACATATAATGTGTAAGGCTGTGAGTTCAAATCCTGGTCAAGAGGTCAACTCAGCCTGTCAATTCCTCTTGGGGGGGGGGATAAAGATAAGTAGAACGTTGTGGCGAGTTATCAGTGGTTTAAACTGGACCACTGTAATAAATAGCATGCAATTTCGACTGCTGGCTAAGAGCAACTAAATGAATGCCACCCCAATGCTTGTGTAGTGGATTATACTGAGTCGCAGACGTACTTCTTGGAGACAACACATATTTATTAACACCAACACATTAACACAAAGGGGTTACTGCCCCTTTACCAGATAACCTATGATGGTGGACCACCAGGCTAACTACGCTAGTTACTGGGAGTAGCTACAATGGACAGGATCCTGGCTTGGGTCCTCGTCCACGTGTTGGTGACTTCTTCTTGGACGTAGAACGTAGAAAGTAGATCTTCAGATGACGACAGCCATGCTGAACCCCGGTCCCTGTGTGGACCCGGGTTTATATGCTCCTGGGTCGTGGCTGGCCCCTCCCTTGGCCACGACCACCTTCGAGAAACCTCTTGTCGTTTCTCGACCCTTCCCGTAGGATCTCACCCTGACACGTGACCACCCCCAAGCCCCCACCTGGGGCCCCTGTATAGATCTTACTGGTCACATGCCTTCCAGGGTCAACCTGAGTGCGATGGCCTAGGGCATCGGTGGGGAACGTCCGGCCCGCGGGCCTTATACGGCCTGCAAAATCATTTAGTCTGGCTCTGCCAAGGCAACCGCAGGCGGGACTCGAAATTCAATCAATCTAGGAGCAAACCTGGAAAAGCAGTTGCGAGTAGCAACATCATCAATACCAGCTAACATCACACGCCTCACCAAAGAGAAGCAGTTCCAGCCATCACATTTGGGGTGAGTTAATTAAATGTTTGACCAAATATAACAGGCCAATTTTTAAGTAGATAATTTTGTATGGCCCACGAATGATGTTACAAATATCCAAATGGCCCTTGGCAGAAAAAAGGTTCCCCACCCCTGGCCTAGGATAACCTCATCCCATGGCTGACACTCTCACGCTCCCTCCTGTAGGAGTCAGCATTACGCGCCACGTGTGGTGCCACTGAGCGCTATCCCAGTGCTCACCGAGCCCCCTATAGGGCTGGTACTACACCCACCTACGGGGTGTCCGCGATGGCAATGCTTCGTACGCCGTGCCTTGCGAGAGCCGGCATTACTCAGTGACATTCACGATGTCGCTACATACGTGATGTCCACGATATGAATATTGAGACATCTTCACTTGATGTCTAGAACTTTCTACAAATTTTTTCACATTGCATGTGTATGCTGGGCAGCAGCTATCTAAAAAAATAACATTGGGTGTGTTACGGAGTAACTTTGTAACCTTTTCCATCCAAGCAATTTAAAGATCTCTTCGGAAGAAAATGTTCCTTATTTGGGTGTGTAACATAATACATATACAAACTATATTCAAATAGAGTCCACATATTTGAATTTGGCACGTATGTTCACAAACACATTATTACCGAGCAACAATTATGCCCTTTGTGTATTTCCCCTTCCCAAACCCACATTGACCAGCAACGTGACGCATGGCCATATAATCATCGAGGTGTAGAAACCACCCTTTACTTAGCAGTGGATAGGTAAAAGTGCAGTACGTCTATTTTCCCAACTTTATTGTAGCCTGAATCCTTCTATGTTCATTTCGTATATTTTTGGGGTAAAGTAAATTTTGGATACAATGTAATCTTGAGGATGTCTAAAACATGTAAAACTCATTTGGAATGAAAATGCTTGGTACATATTTTCAGGATATCCCATACATCATCATAAATTTAAACATTGTGATCGATTCGGAATGCTTTGGCAGCTAATAATCAATGGAACTTTCATATTCATCTTAATTTATTCCATAACTACGTAAAACATGTGCAGTGTACTGAGCTATATATTGATCGGTATAATTTAGATCACATTGGTTTTGGTCTTAGTGGTGATTTACATCTCAATGAGTGTCGAGGAGATATCTAAAATATTAATTGGGTCCGTTTACGTTTTTATATTTTTCAGACTCCTTGTCGTGTGTGTGCTTACAGCATACTGATGGCACAATATGCTGATCCAGACATCTCAGTTTTGATTATTAGCCATGTTGATCAGTGGCCTGGTGTATCTACATTAGTCCTGGGTCTCACTTAGGTCGACTCAGCCTTAAATGTGTACTTGGTACAGTGTATTAAACAAAAGCACAGGGGAGATAAAGGTGGCCGAGGATGGGGTTAGCCACACCAACCCCTCGTGCGTTGTGCTGGCCTCAGTACGTGCTTTCTAATCACACTTGCCACTATAGTAAATAAAGGATACATGGGGATCTTTGTGCATGTGCATAGATATGCGTTTTATATTATGTTGGCTTGGATTAGTTTTTTTATCATGATTTAAATAAATTTAAGGAACCTCACTCATTTAAAATTACTCGTGTAGCAGCAGGCCAAGAGACAAGCCGATAGGCAGATGGCGTGACCTTGTGGCATGGTTTCTGGAGTCTGTCACATATCCTGGGGGAGCCGGGGATTGAGGCCCAGGCATGGACAGCCAGGAAACAGCAGGTGAACTTGGCCTAACCAAGGACCGCGTGGACCTCTGATTGAGCGACACATTAATCAATCGAAATAAATAGAGCCAGTGCAAACATTTGTGTTTACCGTACGGAATATGATAAGAGGAAAACGCATCGATCCCGCAGCTACGAGTCAATAAATGGAATTAAATTAATTTACTATTACACAAATGTACATTAATTACGAAGGTGAATACATATTTGTTTTTACCCAAACAAAGAATTTATAATCCATTGTCAATCCACTCAAGGATGAAGCCCCCCCTCCCCCGTACACTGTCAGTCGTGTGGGTTGTTTGACCAATACATCACCATGTTAGTGCGTGTTGGTGTAGTTGGGGCTCAGGACAGTGAAGTATGGTCAACAAACCCCTTGACCGACACAGCATGGATGGAAGCCTTCATCCAATAGTGGGATTGACAAAAATTATCTGTAATTTATCATTCGTATTATGCGCTTAGCTATTTGCATGCAGTCGTAAGATCTGCCCTGCACAACAAAACCGAGAAGCACCTTCTTGAGAAATGCAATGTGTCATGCTAATGGCATGCTCCATCAGCCCTCAGCCTTGGGCTTTCATTTGCTTAAGGGCATATGCCTGTCTCCCGAGATGAGCTCATGCAATGCACACGACTGTGTTTTATGGAAACTGTACGGTACACTGCATCTGTGCGAGTGGAAGCAGGACGTAAGAAAACATCCGTATCTCTTGCACAACAAAGGTCAGGGCTTGGAGGGCATGGAGAGACCATATTTATTACATTGTAGCCTCCAGCAATGGGCATTGTAAAATGCGAAACGAAGAGAGCGTTCATATAATCTGACCAAGAAAGACACAATAGAATGCAGGTACTAGCACGATGTTCTGTCGGCATATTTTCGATTCAATGTACTTTAATATTACTGTCAAATTATACAGTATTTCATTTGGTACTTTGGATGCAGGCTTGGTGGATCACACAGACACTGGCACCCAATCTACGGAGCTATGAGGTGGTTACTAGATGGCTGTAGAGAAAATAGGATTATGACCTATCAATAGAGAACTATTAGGGTTAAACCTTCACACGTGAGACTTCTCCAGGTACTCCATTTCCTTTCACACGCAAAATTTGCAATAATATTTCTTGAGTATTCAGAGCACACTGAAACTTTCCTGAATAAAATCATGTCATTATCATCATTACATTTACAATGTCCGTGCTTTTATAGCAATACACCAAAAGTTCCCAATTGTGTGAAAATGCAATTCAAGGTTATATTGACAACAATTTCCCCACTCAATTTCACAACAAGACTACAGCTGAAAACAATCACAACTGAGAGTTATTTATACTCGGAATTCGGGGGCACACCAAAGGCAGTGCCATTAGTAAATCAAGCGGCCGCTTTGCGTCGTTCGCCCCCTTTTTGTGTGCGCGTCAGCAACTTGAGCTGCGTCGAGCGGCGGCGCCCCCCGTGCACCCGACGTTGGAGGGATCGCGGCGATGAGGGCTCCGACGTTGACGAACGGCACCTCCGCTAACGTCCGGGGTAGAGCTTTGTATTGCGCGGTGCTCGAGCTGTAGGTTTTTTTAGCAGCAGCGGCAGCCCCGGCAAAGTGCAGGCTTTTTCAACACCGCTTTGGATCAATTGCACCACGGTAATGCACAGCAAGTGCCTGATCGTTCATTGCATGCCACCGGATGGAAATTTCGGATGACTTATCCTCCGCAGTGTTTGGCTTAGAAAACTGCTTTACAGCATCTATAAAAAAAAATCTTCACATTATGATGGTTTTCGTGCAGGTGTAAACGTATGAGTGATTTCAGATGTGGACACGTGAAGTACGTCTCTTTGCCTGAATTCTGATGCTATTTAAACGATTGTGAATGCTGATGTATGACGCGGAGATAAATCTAAAAAAATATATTTCTCAAACTTGCCAAGGTTATAGAAACACAATCAAGTGCTGGTGCGGCGATAGATGCGAGGAATAATGGTGCAGCGATAGATGTGAGGAAGAACTGAACAATTTCCCCATATTAATATTAAACTAACTGCAGGACAAGTAATTATCCTTCGTAATGTCATACAACATTTAAACAATTCTGAAATTATGAAATAAGTGCCCTGAATTAAAGACATCAAACCTAAATGTGATGTGAACATTTTACGACTTGACATCATAATTTCCAAAGCATCACGTTTTAAGTAATATTGTATGATCTGCTCACGGATACGCAGTGCAGAGGAACACTCAGAAGTGATTGCCTAATTAAGGGTTAATGGGAACATGTTTTGTTTAGTTTAATCCACAATTTATAAACGTGCTCATCAGCAATACATTCGCAACGACCGCATGGCAAAAACACAAGTGTGACCTACTTTTGGCAGCATGCAAGAGTGATGGAGGACTGCCACAGCAGTACTGCATGCTGCATGCACAGGGCAACAGCCAATTATGGGGAAGCATGTGCAGGGTTTCTAAATGGTACCTTTGGCAAAGGCCACAGATGCAGGCTGCTGGTTAACCCTTACTAGCATGGCGCCCAATTGTACAGAGACAGCATTGAATTAATGTTGGTGGTGTGTTTCACCACAAATGACGGAATTTTTGTTTTTATTTCAAATGCCAACCCTACACAATCACTTCTCAATGTTATCTTCAACTTCGTCGGGCACTGTGAGCTTAAATGCTGACGTGACCATCAAGGCCCATCCCTTGGTTGCGCTAATCACGTTTGAAAGTGCCACCCCCAGTGCTGGAGATATTCTGCTCACCCCTCGTGCTTTTACACATTTGTGCATTTTTATTGCGTAACATGCAATGCAAAAATAATATGCAGAGAAATTTTGGAAAGCGGCGTATGTGTAACAGAAACAAAACGGACTCGTGCACGGTGTGAAGGAGCGGACATCTGACCCTCGGGACCCATGAGGGGGAACTTTGCTACAGTGGACCTCTAGAATAAAGTGTAAAGTGTCCGTTTCTTTTGGAGTAAAACGTTTGTGAAAAATTCTCATTGGGTGACTTTGTCAGGTTTTTATCCATCTGTTTTAGCTGTTGTCTGTGTTTTTTTATAGTAACAACAAGATAGTGTACATTTGCGTGGCATTTCAGTGTACCACTGTAGTAACACCTATCCCATAAGCTAATGTTCAATATTTTGCATGATTCCTTGTAAAAAGGTTTCAGTTTTGTTGCCAGAAAAAGGGGAAAAACCTATTCTTATAAATGTTGGTACTGGCAAAGGAGGTTCCATGAAGGAGATGCTCACCCCGAGCTCTCATTACTCTGATAGTGCATTGTCTTTGAGCTGTACGCCTTTTGGCGTCTTCTGGTCAAACACCGTTTGAGACGAGGCTCAAAATCTGTCTCTGGTAAGTCAAGGACAATGCATATATTATCAGAGTATGTTTATTGTTTGCATTCTGACCACAAGTGTTGTGGTTAATGCAGCCATGATTCCTGATAAAAAGGTTTCAGATTTGTTGCCAGAAAAAAAGGGGAAAAACCTATTCTTATAGTATTTAGCTTACTTAATTATCCATGACTTAAATATAATGATCCATTTAGCCACTGGAAATACCCTTCACTCACATCGAGTCAAAATTGGAGAGTCTTCGTTGTCAGCTCGTGTCCCGCCACCAGAGTCAAACATTTATCCATTAATCGGTTCGATGATGTGGCCCGAAAATTGGAGGCTAAAAAAGTGTCACCTAACGAGCTGCGGTCGGCAAACTAAAGTGAGAATTGGGTGGTTCTCATCTCTGACGTTGGTACTGAGCCAATAGTGTTGATTCCACCTCCCTTGTGTGAAGACCAGCACAAGCAGAGAACTGCCGGTAACTTCTCATGCATTGATGTTTATTTCATTGACCTTGCAGTGATAACGGGGCTAAGTCGACCTCTAACCATGATTTGAACTCACGCCCTTCAAATTGAAAGATGAGCGCTCTGTCAAAGTGCTTCCCCAGCCAGGTATATTTCCACCATAATACAACTCTACATCAATACAATTCACACGTTAAGTGGTGCCTTTTTCAAACAGTATCCCACAAACTACGTGAGTTTTTTTTGCAGTTGGGGTATTATTTCTCTCCGATGATATTTCGGAGAGCACCACACGTCATTCAGCATGATGCGCAGGGTTTCGCTCCATCTGCCAGGAGAATACAGTTCCGATAATAGTGCCCGGAACATGCAGTGTAGCATCAGATATCATGCCGAACAACACACGATGCTGCTCACAATCGCTTCGGCCAACCTGCCCTGTACTCTAACGCTATTTCGCTGAGGACCACAGCATTTATAAAACCTACGCACAACTGGAAACGTTACTGAACCATTACTGGCTATAATACGTCGTCTGGAACGTTCTGAACGCAGGCAACAGTTGTTGTAAAATGGCAAAAAGCAATTCCACTTGTGAAAACTGTTAAATCAATGAAGCAGCAGCATGATATTACATTGTAACTTTAAACACCTCAACTGGCTTATAAGAGAAGGTGCAACTGACACTTCACCGAAACACACCAATTCCCTCACCACCATTTCAAAAAAACGTTGGTTAGGCAGAGGGTAAAAAATAAGCTTCCCTTGGCCAGGCTTGACTCATTACCATAAAATTATATAGTTACGTTAATTGCTTTACTAGTGCCTGCACTGGGTACACTCGCTCATGCTCAAAATAGAGACGTATTACTATGGGTTAGGTTTATTTGGGAAAGGTCATCAGCTGGCATGGGCTAGGCTTCATAAAACTGGGCTTATTCACGACTGAAGCCAGTCTTGGTGATTTTCCCCTTGCCATGCTCATTACTTGAAACTAACACAGGACAGCATGGGATTGAGTGTGTTTTTTCTCCAACACTGCTGCTTTACGAATTCATTGTATAAGGTCAACATTTCCCTTTGTGTTTGAATATGTAAAATGGGGCTTAAGGTCTCGCATATATCGCCTACACCATTATTTGTGGCTGCCAACACATATTGGCATCAGCAACGTCATTCAATTTGTGTACGTATTAATTCAGGGATCTGACTTGTACGTATGTTTTTCATGGCAACTGTGATTTACATTTTGGACGGTCGACTTTAATTACAGATTGTCTGCGCTGTGACAGTAACGCCAATTGGATATGCGTGCATTGAAATCCCAGTCGGAATTTGACTTGGCCTATCATCTCACAAAGTCCATAAATAACAAACATTTTGTCAGAAATAAAAAGTGGCTGTCTAATGTGGGGAGGGGTGGGGGGAATCACTCCTCGTTATGGGATTATGGAAATTACATAACTGGCTTAGTTTGAGTGTAGTTTATTTTATGTTTGACACAGATAATCCTGGGTAGCCAGTTCCCTGGCTATTTTAGAAAGGAGATCCGTGATGCTGCAGTGAGTACAGCAGAAACAACAAAACAAAAGACAAACACATCTATATTGCAGAGATCGAGTTCCGGGGTCCTTGGGGAATATTGCACAACTATCAAATGAGGTATATGATGGTCGAAACTGAAAAACACGCAAATAAAAAAACACGGTGCAAATATAACGAGAGCAAAAGCAAAAGCTTAGGGCTGACAGGTGCATCCACAAATTTTGTTGAAGCAAATCACAATTTGGCCTCTGACATGTTGGGTAAATTTGCAGATTGAAGAGAGGTTTTGGCTTCATAAAAATGTGACAAAATGTAAATGATGCCCGGTGATAAGGAATACAAAAGAGGTTAAATTACAAGTAGATAATTTAGAGACGTGAACAGAACACCAGCTGTACCAATATACTGGAATATTTGCAACATTGTTCACCAACAACTCAACTGTAGTGACCATTAAAATATGACCACAGCCAGCAGCACAAAGGAACGATGCAACGGGGCCTGTTGCAAGGACTCCCTCTGGACGGAATCTAACTTGGGACCCACAGGCACGGAGTAAAGCGTGATTATACAGAGCTGCTTTATCTGCGCACAATGCCCATATCCACAGTGATATTGCCTCCAGTGAGTGTGCAGATATGCTTCAGTGAGTGTGCAGATAATGGTTTATTTGCGCACTCTTCAGCACAGACACAGGCCCACATATGCAGCATGGAATTAATACATTTTACGCCATGGTGAGCAAAAAAGCACCCGAAATACACATTGGCCTCAAAATGCCTCACATTACGCAGAGATCTGTGTTTAAAGATACCATTTAATTAACGTTTACATTTATTATTTATTATTGTGCTTGTTTTCCTCGGAAAGCCTCCCCAATTCTCTTTTATAGGAGGGTCCTGCCAAGTTTTTTTGCAAGTTGTTGGCGCTGATCGCTTTGCATATACAAATTAAACGTTGAAAAATGTTGGACCATGACGCTGGCATAGAATGGCCTAATCTTGCAAATGACATCGCGTAATATTTAATTTCCACTGTGGAGCAGATGGCGCATCGTTTTTCTTTGGTTAATAATACACCCGCAGTAATAACCAGGGCGACCGTTGAATTTGAACAGTGAAACTTTGCAACGCGCAGCGAATATTCGACTGTGGCGTCGTCTCACGTCAGTAATTGTGCTGAGGTCTCGATAAACAATGCAATGCTTTTAAGCAACTCGTGCTGTACTGGCTTCAATTAAGGGTATATCAACCATTGACATGAAATGTAATAAAGTAGGCCACAGCAGCTCGGTCCTACGAAGTACCACAAAGTACTAGAAACCGCTGAAAAGTACTAGAAACTACTGCAAATTTATCTGAAAGTACCACAAAAGCCCCCCCTCCCCTTACCTCCCACCCCACTGGCTGGCACGTGTGCCGCAGCCAATCAGAACGCTACTGATTGACCAATTACTCCTTAATAATATAGAGGATCGCAGAGCTTGGGCATACGTTGACACTGGCTCATCGTATTGCTTGCCTTCCTGCTTGCATGTTGGTATTCGCACTTCTGAATTGTCTCTCAATGACAGTGAGCGAATACTGTGCAGCGTATTACAAGTTGAAATTTGGATATCAATGTAGGACACTTCCCTGCCACTAGGCCATGCCACTGCCCCAAAATGAGAGTAAAATTTATAAAAAATAAAAAAGCCATATGATAATTGTTCACTTTCTTCATAGTATTTATATATTTGCAGTCTTGGCACACTCCACATTTTTCTATTACCCTCTCTGTGAATATTAATACAAGGCAGACCATTGTTTGTTTAATGAAGACAGCAATGAATAAAATTATATTGTGATGACAGACTTCTAATTGAGCATTGTATTAATTTACAGTCGTATCCATTAAAACTATATATAGTAGCTACACATTATATATCATAAGTGTGGGTTTGCACTTTGTTCCAAATGATAAATTGAATAATAACTATTCACGATTGCTCTAACCTGTTTAAGAAGTACACATGCATGTTCCACGGGGAATGGCCAAATTATATATATTACTAGCGGAAGTACCCGGCTTTGCCCGGGTGAAAAATATCTTTCTTAAAAACCTTACATATATATGTACACAGATACTAAGGTATTGTCAAAGCCCGGTGGGCTGTTTGTACATTTCTCCACCAACAAATATATAAGAGGCTTTCACAAGTCCAAAAAGTTGTAGAAAGTGTGGGGTAAATAGTTGATGTCAAAATGTTTCCGAAAATTGTGGTCTGCCCCCCCCCCTCAAAAAATCTTTACCCCTCGTATGTATATATACTAACAACACCTTACATACAACAGAGGAAGTGGTATCTATTGACTCTGTAGTAGTATCTACTGACTGTACCGTAGTATCTACTGAGCCAGTAGTAGCTACTGACTGTGTAGTAGTATTTAGTGACTGTAATAACTACTGACCATAGTAGTATTTACTGGGCCTACAGTAGTATCTACCGACTATATACTCGTAACGACTAACTGTATAGTATCTGCTGACTCTATAGTTGTATCCACTGACTATAGTAGTAACTACAAAATCTATTGCAGTATCTACTCACTCTATAATAGTATCTACTGACTCTAGTAGCTACTCACTGTAGCAGTATGTACTGACTGTATAGTAGTATATACTGACTGTAGCAGTATTGACTGACTGTAGTGGTATATACTGACTGTTTTAGTATTTACTATAGCGGTATCTACCAACTCGATAGCAGTATCTACTATCACTACAGCAGTGTATACCGACTGAGGTCGTACCTGCTATCACTACAGCAGTGCATACTGCTGTGTTGGTACCTGCTATGATTACAGCAGTGCATACTGCTGTGTTGGTATCTGCTATGATTACAGCAGTGCATACTGCTGTGGTGGTATCTGCTATGATGAGAGGAGTACATATTGTGGTGGTGGTACCTGGTATGATAACAGCAGTGCATATTGACTGTACTCATCATTCACCCTCACCATTCACCACTCACAACTCACCCTTACCACTCATCCTCACCACTCACCACTCCCACTCACTATTCACCATTCACCCTCACAACTCACCACTCACCAACCTCCCTCACCAATCTCCCTCACCACTCACCCTCACCACTCACCCTCACCACTCACCCTCACCACTCAATCACCACTCACCCTCACCACTCACTCTCACCACTAACCCTCACCACTCTCACTCACCACTCTCCCTCACCACTCACTCTCACCATTCACCCTCACCATTCAGCCTCACCACTCACCCTCACCACTCACCCTCACCACTCACCGTCACAACCACCACTCACACTCACCACTCAACTTCACCCTCACTACTCACCATTCATCCTCACCAATCACCACTGACCAATCACCACTCACCACTCTCCACGAACCCTCACCACTCAACCTCACCACTCACCCTCAAAACTAACCACTCTCTCACCACTCACCCTCACCACTCAGCACTCACCCTCACCACTCACCCTCACCACTCACGCTCACCATTCACCCCTCACCGCTCACCACTCACCCATCACCCTCACAACAACCACTCACCCTCACCACTCACCCTGACCACTCACCACTCATCCTCACCAATCACACCCTCACCAATCACCACTCACCCCCACTGCTCACCCTCACCACTCACGCTCAAACTCACCACTCACCCCTCACTAATCACCACTCATAACCGCCACTCACCCTTACCACTCACCACTCACCCTCAACACTCACCCTCACCACTCACCGTCACCACTCACCCTCACCACTCATCCTCACCAATCACACCCTCAACAATCACCACTCACCCCACCACTCACCCTCACCACTCACTCTCACCACTCACCCTCACAACAACCACTCACCCTCACCGCTCAGCACTCACCCTGACTACTCACCCTCACCACTCACCACTAATCCTCACCAATCACACCCTCACCAATCACCACTCACCCTCACCACTTGCCACTCACCCTCACCACTCACCACTCACCCTCACCATTCACCCTCACCACTCTCCCTCACCACTCTCCCTCACCACTCACCAGTCACGCTCACCACTCACCCTCACTACTCACCACTCACCCTCAACACTCACCCTCACCTCTCACCACTCACCCTCACCACTCACCCTCACCACCCACCCTGACCACTCACCACTCATCCTCACCAATCACACCCTCAACAATCAACACTCACCCTCACCACTCACGCTCAACACTCACCCTCACCACTCATGCTCACCACTAACCCTCACCACTCACCCTCACCAATCACTAATCACCTCTCACAACCGTCACTCACCTTCACCACTCACTCTTACCACTCACCCTCATCACTCACCCTCACCACTCACCCTCACAACAACCACTCACCCTCACTACTCATCCTCACCAATCGCACCCTCACCAATCACCACTCACCCTCACTGCTCACCCTCACCGCTCACCACTCAACCTCACCCTCACCACTCACGCTCACCCTCACCACTCACCTCTCACTAATCACCACTCACAACTGCCACTCACCCTCCCCACTCACCCTCACCACTCACCCTCACCAATCACCACTCACCCTCACCACTCACCCTCACCATTCACCCTCACCACTCACCCTCACCATTCACCCTCACCACTTTCCCTCACCACTCTCCCTCACCACTCACCCTCACCACTCACCAGTCACGCTCACCACTCACCCTCACTACTCACCACTCACCCTCAACACTCACCCTCACTGCTCACCACTCACCCTCAACACTCACCCTCACCGCTCACCACTCACCCTGACCACTCACCACTCATCTTCACCAATCACATCCTCACCAATCACCACTCACACTCACTGCTCACCCTCACCGCTCACCCTCACCACTCACCCTCACCACTCACGCTCACCCTCACCACTCACCCCTCACTAATCACCACTCACAACCGCCACTCACCCTCACCACTAACCCTCACCACTCACCCTCACCACTCACTAATCACCTCTCACAACCGTCACTCACCCTCACCACTCACTCTTACCACTCACCCTCACCACGCACCCTCACAACAACCACTCACCCTCACAACAACCACTCACCCTCACTACTCACCCTCACCACTCATCCTCACCAATCACACCCTCACCAATCACCACTCACCCTCACTGCTCACCACTCAACCTCACCACTCACGCTCACCCTCACCACTCACCCCTCACTAATCACCACTAACAACCGCCACTCACCCTCCCCACTCACCCTCACCCTCACCAATCACCACTCACCCTCACCACTTACCACTCACCCTCACCACTCACTACTCACCCTCACCACTCTCCCTCACCACTCTCCCTCACCGCTCTCCCTCACCACTCTCCCTCACCACTCTCCCTCACCAGTCACGCTCACCACTCACGCTCACCACTCACCCTCACTACTCACCCTAACCACTCACCCTCAACACTCACCCTCACCACTCACCCTCACCAATCACCACTCACCCTGACCACTTACCACTCACCCTCACCACTCACTACTCACCCTCACCACTCTCCCTCACCACTCTCCCTCACCGCTCTCCCTCACCACTCTCCCTCACCACTCTCCCTCACCAGTCACGCTCACCACTCACCCTCACCGCTCACCACTCACCCTGACCACTCACCACTCATCCTCACCAATCACACCCTCACCAATCACCACTCACCCTCACTGCTCACCCTCACCGCTCACCCTCACCACTCACCCTAACCACTCACGCTCACCCTCACCACTCACCCCTCACTAATCACCACTCACAACCGCCACTCACCCTCACCACTCACCCTCACTACTCACCACTCATCCTCACCAATCACACCCTCAACAATCACCACTCACCCTCACCACTCACACTCAACACTCACCCTCACCACTCATGCTCACCACTAACCCTCACCACTCACCCTCACCACTCACTAATCACCTCTCACAACCGTCACTCACCCTCACCACTCACTCTTACCACTCACCCTCACCACTCACCCTCACAACAACCACTCACCCTCACAACAACCACTCACCCTCACTACTCACCCTCACCACTCATCCTCACCAATCACACCCTCACCAATCACCACTCACCCTCACTGCTCACCACTCAAACTCACCCTCACCACTCACTCTCACCCTCACCCCTCACTAATCACCACTAACAACCGCCACTCACCCTCCCCACTCACCCTCACCAATCACCACTCACCCTCACCACTCAACCTCACCACCACCACTCTCCCTCACCACTCCTCTCCCTCACCACTCCTCTCCCTCACCACTCCTCTCCCTCACCACTCCTCTCCCTCACCACTCCTCTCCCTCACCACTCCTCTCCCTCACCACTCCTCTCCCTCACCACTCCTCTCCCTCACCACTCCTCTCCCTCACCACATGTTAAGGGCGATCCTAAAGGAATCTACAACCTTCGATGATTCCTTTGCGCGATTCAAAGAATCGATTCCTCGCGCATAGGAGGTTTCCATTTTTAATTACAGAGTTTTATTTTCATTGTTATATTATGCTTTGAAGTTTTCAGGAGTTTTTAATTATATTTTAGCCCCGGTCAACGCCGGATATTTCCCATTTGTAGCAGTTTATATCAACTCTATAAGACTATAACCAACTTATATTAAACGGAAATAAGGCGATTCTAAATGAATCTACAACCTTCGATTCCTTTTCGCGAATCAGAGAATCGATTCTTGGCGCGGTCGGTTTTAGAGTTTAAATTACACATATTATTTGGTTCTTTCGGTTAAGTCACGAAAGAACCAAATAATAATTCCTGCAGTCACGAAAGTTCTAAAATTAAGGTTTAAATTACACAGTTGTATTTTCATTGGTATGTTATTTTTTAAAGTTTTCAGAAGATTTTAAATGTATTTTTCCCCCGGGCAACGCTGGGTATATCGAGTTTATACCACAAAGTCGTCGCCTGACAGAGTTGCGTGTCGAGGCCTAGTACCGTGCAGAGCCTCCGGCCTCGCCTAGATTGCCCACTCGGCTGAGGCTGGGTACTGGGGCCGTTACGCCCCCCCCCCCGCGCTACAATAATACTGTCTAATCGCTATAATTTTATTATCTACCGACCCTATAATAGTGTAATGCGGGCGAAAGCGACCTCCCGGATGTGACGTCACGAGGAGGCGGAGCCAGGTGACGTGGGTGAAAGGTAGGGGGTCCTTAAGCGCGTAAACCGGAAGGGGAAGGCAGTCGGGGTGTGAATGGAAAGGTGTGGGGCCACGCGGGCGTACGAGCCGAGGGGGCACCGTCAGAAGCGGGAGCCAACCCTGGGAACAGTAGGGAGCTACTGGGAGGTGTAAAGCTGCAGATAGAGATAGGCAGTGAGGCTGTGTGTGAGGAGCAGCGGGGTGGCTGCCAGGAGTCGCAGGAGCGACGAGAAGGCGAGACAGCACGAGGCCGTGAGAGCTGCAGCAGGAACAGCCAAGGGAGCTGTGTGAGAGCACAGCAGCGGAGCTGCTGTGGGGCTGCAAGAGCGACAAGAACAGCAGCGGGGCTGCTGATGTGGACTGGAGTGACACCGGAACCAGCACAGAGAGAATAAGAGAGACAGCCGTGTGGGAACGCAGTACGGACCGAATAAAGGACACTGAGCCAGAGAACGTGGTCAAGTCTTTTATTACACTGGGGTCAGAAGTGAAACGGCATGTCTAAGCAAGTAAGGAAGAAAATTCCCCCGGCGCCAGCATCGGCTTCTTCGTCCGACGACGACGAATTCCCTCCGACCACGGATTTTGCTGGGGTGGTGGAGGAGAGCCCTGCTGAGGCGAGCACGGGGACGGGCGTGGAAGATGTCGGCGCGATGGCGGGTCCGTCAACAACATCGGACGCTGAGCAAAGATGGCAACAGGTGGCAGAACAACTGGAGACACTCAAGGACGTCCTGGCGCATCTGTGTCACCTCGTTACGCCAAGGACGACGATGGAACGAGAAGGTGCTCCACGGGCCGCCACGTTGCCTGCCCTGCCGCCGCCATTGGCCACGCGGCAAGAAGACGCCATCTTGCGCGCTCCGCGGCGCCAAACCGCCATCTTGGCCACGCCGCGGGCCGACGCCATTTTGAATTTACCTCCACAACAACCATCATTGGAAGACGGCGTGAAGAGGAGTCGGAGTCGCCACCTTACTACAGTTAAGGAATTCTCTATCGGGGGCGATTGGAGCGCTTTCGCCTGCCGATTTTTGGCGGCGGTTCGTTCAGCAAGATGGACCGATGCAGAGGCCTTGGAAGTGTTGCCGACTCTACTGGACGACGAATCTGTGCGATTTTTCCGTTCCATAACGGCCGATAAGAAGAAGACGTTATGTGGAGTTTTTGAGGAAATGGCCGACGCCTATGAGCCACCTGACGACGCGCATCGGCGATTCGCTCAACGACAACGAGCACCCGAAGAATCGCCCGTGGCGTTCAGGGGTGCGGTGTTGGAGCTGGCCATGGCAGCATATCCTGACACGCCACAGGATCTGCTCGAGCCCCTCATATTGGGAAAAATGCTGGAGCTGTCTCGGGATCTGGGGATCCCCATGCCTGTGTGTGGGCATGAGAAGCTCACGTCCCGGGCGGCAGCAAAATGTCTGGACGCGCAGTTTAATCTCCGTCGCTGGAAGCAAGTGGCGGCATGGACGGGTGGGCCCGTCAAGGAAGGAGGCGCGATGGGGTGGGACCCCACAAGGGCGATCTATGTGCCGGATGAGCGGGGTCCACAGGAGCTGACGGCTGCCTCCTCTCCATGGCCGGGACGCGGAAGGCCGGGGCCGCGCGCTACGCCATCGGGACGGGGCCGCCGGGACGCAGGACCTGCGCTTCGGCGCAACGAGGCCGATTGCTTCCGCTGCGGTCGTAGGGGCCATTACGCCAAAGATTGCTGGGCCCGCTTCCCGGGTCCGCCGCAGCAGGAGCCCACAACACCGGACAAGCCGACCAAGGAACCTCCGAAACAGGCATGTCGGCACGCACCAGACACTCGGCAAGGCTTTACACCTCACCCACCACCTGTGTTGCGCGATCCTATTGTTGTTGTTAAAGAACGGCCATCGACGGGGCCTTGTCATTCAGTTACGCAGTGGCGCAAATTGGCACGGAGAGTTGTCGCGGCCGCTACGGGTTCGTCCACTGTACCGGGGTCCATACAAGGTGTGGACGTGCGCATTTTGGTCGACTCGGGAGCGTCTGCGACTATTATATCGGATGTCATTTTCCATCTGTTGGGCATTCCGCCGGGGGCTGTGCGTCCGGTTTATGGGTCTTGCGTCGCTGCAAACGGGGGTAGTATGGGGATTGTGGGCCAGGTGGATGCTAAGATATCTATAGGGGATGTGTCGGCTTCGGGCGTTGTGTTAATATCGAGATCTTTGGCGGTTCCTTGCTTACTAGGCACGGATTTTTTGGCTAAGATGCCCATTTTGATTAAAATCAATGAGAATTGTATTGAATTACCGGGGGGCCGTCGAATCTCGTTTCTGCCGTCGCCCTGGGGGCGACCTGCTTCAGCCGTACAGGTGCAGGCGCTGTCCGTCGCATCTGTGGACATCCCACCTGGTTCACAGATGCTTATACCTTTGCGGTATCGGAAGCCCCTGCCCGATCGGCTAGGAGCATTAGGGGTCTTGTTGTCACCATCCGCCACGATAACAACGGGATTGGCGTTAGTTGGGGCACAGACCATCGTCCGGCCGGATCAATTACCGGTTTTACAGGTGCTTAATGCGGGGGTGGAAAACATCCGTGTTCCGGCCGGTACGGTTGTGGCACATGCCACTACGGCGTTTGCGACGCACGATTGTCCGCATCGCCGAGGAGTGGTCGCTGGTGTTTCCGAGCCAAGGGGTTCGGATAATCGTTGGATCGCTACCTTATGTGACGAAAATTCTTCCCTGTCCGTGGGGCAACGTGATGCGCTGCGTAAATTGTTGCTGACGTATTCGGATGTATTCAGCTCCGACGATTTGGATTTGGGACGCACATCGTTGCTTTCCCATCACATTGAGACGGGCGACGCTGCCCCTATTCGGTTAAATTCGCATCGGATGAGTCCAGCGGAGCGAGAACACGTTCGGGGGGCGGTGGAAGACATGTTGGCTGCGGACATTATATCGCCATCTAACAGCCCATGGGGCGCTCCTGTGGTCTTGGTTAAGAAAAAGGATGGCAACTTGAGATTTTGTGTCGATTTCCGGAAATTGAATAAGATATCAGTGGCAGATGCGTACCCCCTGCCGCGTATGGACGACTCCCTTGACGCATTGTCGGGGGCTAAGTTCTTTTCCACACTGGACCTCTCTTCGGGATTTTGGCAGCTTCCCCTTGACGAGTCCTCACGGGAGAAAACCGCATTCCGTACGCCGCAGGGGTTATTTCAATTCAACTGCCTCCCGATGGGATTGAATGCGGCCCCTGCTACGTTTCAAAGATTGATGGAGCTCGTTTTGACGGGGTTGCAGTGGGAGACGTGTCTTATATATTTGGACGATATTATTGTGTTCAGCCGCACATTTGAGGAACATTTAACGCGGCTGGAGACAGTGTTCACGAGGATGCGCTCTGCCAATTTGAAATTCAAACCAAAGAAATGCCACCTACTGCAACGGTCCGTCCGTTATTTGGGGCACATTGTGAGTGCCGAGGGGGTGTCCACAGATCCGGAAAAGACGGCGTGTGTCCGGGATTGGCCGACTCCGGCCTCTGTGGGGGATGTTCGACGGTTTTTGGGATTTGCCTCGTATTACCGAAGATTTGTGCCGGGGTTTGCGACGATTGCGAGGCCCTTGCATCTCCTTACGGGTAAAGGACGGAAATTTGTTTGGGGAGAGCCGGAAGAGGCGGCCTTTCGGAGTCTGCGCGATCTATTGGCTACGGCCCCGACATTGGATTATCCCGATTTTGATCGCCCTTTCATTCTCGATACGGACGCGAGTGACACAGGTATTGGGGCGGTATTATCACAGTCTAAAGGGGGCGTAGAGCGCGTCGTGGCGTATGGTAGCCGAGTCTTGTCGCCTGCGGAAACACGCTACTGTGTCACTCGTAGAGAACTTTTGGCGGTTGTTTTTTTCCTACGGCAATTTCGACCGTACCTTTACGGTCGTTCTTTTATTGTGCGTACGGATCATGCGGCCTTGCAATATGCACTTAAAATGGACCAGCCATCGGGACAGTGGGCACGTTGGTTGGACACGCTGCAGGAGTTTTCCTTCCAAATTCAACATCGGAAGGGAGTGCGCCATGCGAACGCTGACGCACTTTCCAGATTACCAGGGCGCGCCCCTTGTAAATGTGCGTCGGGGACGCATAGGTGTTCGCCGATTCTCAACCCCCCTCAGCCGCTCACGTTGGCCGTCGGGAAGTCGGATACTCCGATGGAACCGGGACCGACTGATGGGGTTTTGAATCTGCCGCGGTCTGTCTGGATTCGGGAACAGATGATGGACGAGTCGTTGTTGTCCATGCGGAAGCGGTCTATGAGGGACAAGGGGAGTCCGAGTTCGGCTGTGGGACCGCGAACCGCTCTCCGAGATGGTCTGCTTATGTGGCAAGAAAGGTTCCAGGAAAGCTGGCGTGTGGTGGTACCAACGTCCTTGCGATTTGAGTTGATTAGAACTCTCCATTGTGACACACTATTGCATTTAGGGGTGCAGAAGACCTTGTTGACGTTACAACGTCATTATTTTTGGCACGGCATGGCGACAGATGTCGTAGGGCACGTGCGCGCGTGCCCTGAATGCGCCCGGCGTAAGCCGCCTAAACATCCTTACGTGCCGCCTCTCCAGTCAATTCAGGTGTCTCGAGTCAATGAATTGGTGGCACTGGACATATTGGGACCCTTCCCACCATCGGCGAGGGGAAATAAATATTTGCTGGTAGGGGTCGAGTATCTCTCCCGTTGGCCGATGGCCTGGCCGTTGCCCGATCAGTCGGCCGCGGCCATCACCGACGCCTTTTTGTTTGGGTACATTATGGACAAGGGGGCGCCGGAGAGACTCCTCACGGACCAGGGCCGAAATTTCTCTTCTAAATTATTGGCTGAAGTGTGCGCAGGCCTTGGGACTAAGAAGATACGGACATCTCCATACCATCCGCAGACGGATGGTATGGTTGAGCGGCTGAACAGGACATTGTCTGCCATGCTTTGCCATACTGTGAGTGAACAGCAATCGGATTGGGATCTGCACATCCCCGGAGTGCTTTCGGCGTACAGGATGACGCCCCATGCGGCTACAGGGTATTCGCCGTTTTACCTTATGTATGGTCGGGAAAACGTGCCTCCGGTGGATGTGCAATTGGGTACTGGAGTGAAGGGACCTCGTAAACCACTCCCTGAATACATTCAGGACACGGTTCGCCGGGTTACGGAGGCGCGGGAAAACGCCCGCGTGGCTACGGCCAAAGCCCAGGCCCGGAACGAGCGGTATGCTCGGCGGTCTGAGGGGGAGTGCCCCTGGAAGGTGGGAGACCTGGCCTGGCTCCATTGCCCGCAGGTGCGGCCGGGGACCTCTCCTAAATTGCACAAACCTTGGCATGGTCCTGTGCGCCTCATTGAGGTTCCTAATCCACAGTCGGCGCGCGTTCAGTTTGGTTCTCGCCGTTGGTTTGTTCATACGTCGCGGTTGAAACCATATGTTGCTCCCCTACGTGATGCGTCATCTCCCAATGTTGCCTTGCCGGGGTCTGTTGCTGCTGACTCTGACTCTTCCCCGCCTGCGTCCATTGATCTTGCTAGAGCGCCTGTCGTACCTGTTCCAGACAGGCCGACCGTGACACCGCGGGGGAGGAGTGGGCCTGCTCGGAGGGCGCCTGCCAAGGCTGCGGGATCTTCAAGCCCGGCGACCCTTCCGACCCCGCTGCAGGCGCATTCGCCGAATATGACCAAAACTGATTCGTCAGGGACACGAGATGTCGGTGGACTTCCAATCGCAGCAGGGGAATTACCCCCTGTCATTTCTCGTGTTCCATCGCGTCCCCGTTCTACAAGTGGGCCGCCGACCGTCCGGGACGGGCCGGCGACCCGCACTCGTTCCAAATCGCTTACGTTTCGTTGATTGTATGTTGTTATTGTTCTTGTTCTTGCCGTCGTATTTATCGCATGCTTTCGTACGTTCGTCGATGTTACTTGTGTGTTGTTCTTGTTGTTATATTGCATGCTTAGTGTCCTTTAAGGGGGAAGGTCGGTTCACCGCATTATGCTTTGGTGTTGTTCAGCCGAGGTCGGCTGGGTTTTTTCTATGGGGGAGGGTGGTGTAATGCGGGCGAAAGCGACCTCCCGGATGTGACGTCACGAGGAGGCGGAGCCAGGTGACGTGGGTGAAAGGTAGGGGGTCCTTAAGCGCGTAAACCGGAAGGGGAAGGCAGTCGGGGTGTGAATGGAAAGGTGTGGGGCCACGCGGGCGTACGAGCCGAGGGGGCACCGTCAGAAGCGGGAGCCAACCCTGGGAACAGTAGGGAGCTACTGGGAGGTGTAAAGCTGCAGATAGAGATAGGCAGTGAGGCTGTGTGTGAGGAGCAGCGGGGTGGCTGCCAGGAGTCGCAGGAGCGACGAGAAGGCGAGACAGCACGAGGCCGTGAGAGCTGCAGCAGGAACAGCCAAGGGAGCTGTGTGAGAGCACAGCAGCGGAGCTGCTGTGGGGCTGCAAGAGCGACAAGAACAGCAGCGGGGCTGCTGATGTGGACTGGAGTGACACCGGAACCAGCACAGAGAGAATAAGAGAGACAGCCGTGTGGGAACGCAGTACGGACCGAATAAAGGACACTGAGCCAGAGAACGTGGTCAAGTCTTTTATTACAATAGTAATTGCACACATTGGGGTGGGGGGGGGAGTGAAGAGGACGTGAAACTTTGATGAATTTACCTCAGAGTCGCGTGTTAATGCGTGCGCATATTTTTAACGGGAATTAAAAATGGCGTCCACCCCGCAGCGAAGTTGTTGTTACCCAGTGCCAGGGGCAACCGCCGTGGTCCGCGCCGGCCGGCAATATTAAATAAATAAATAATTATATAATTTACTAAAGAGAAATCGCACTAAATCGATAATCGGTCCGATTTAAAGTTTAGAGACGAAAAATCGGAAATGCCTAAGTTTACCGCGGGCCGGGGGCGTGCCCACCTGCAAAATTTAATCTCGGCGAACCCCACGGTCCGAGAGCTAAATCCCCCGGAAGGGAGCGTACGCAGACGGACGGACAGACAGACAGACAGATAGACAGACAGACAGACAAAAAATGAATTATATAGGTTAGATGTTCGCACAAACTCACTATTTAAATTTTAAAACAGTGCTCCCTGCCATCTATGCGCTTGTTTCATAATGGATATGTTCATCTCAGAGATGTGACCAACGTTATCAGTAGATCTGTAATGACTGACTCAGAGACACTAAGAGCCTTAACAGTTCACACTTAGTAACTACAGCTCCCAGTCAGGGCAGCTGGCAGACTGCCTGACTGACGACGCTGAGATGTTGAAGACGGAGATGGCGACGAAGACTCCAGCAGCACGACGGGGTCCCACTCCAAATGACAGCCCCAAGGTCTCCTCCCGGCGCCAGAGGTCGCAAACGGGTTTTGATTCCTTACCCGTACCCGTACCCGGCCGCACCAGGGTCGCAAATGGCGACCCGTACCCGGCCGGATACGGGTACCCGTTCCCTACCCGTACCCTACCCGAAATGAGTGACAAACGGCCACTCACCAGTGACTCACGGCCTACCCGTACCCGTACCCGGCCGCACCAGGGTCGCAAACGGCTACCCGTACCCGGCTAGGTACGGGTAGCCGGGTATCGGGTAGGCTACGGGTATTGGGTATCCGGTTGCGACCTCTGCCCAGCGCCCCTCTAATTCCGTCAGTGTGGCCTGGCTCCGCCCTGGCCACGCCCCCTTTCTGGGTTCTCGATGTGCCCCTTCCGTGACCTTTCCCCTACATCCCTCTCTCTGGTCTATCACGTGACCTGCTGTCAGTCAGGGCTGCTGTAGCTGCAGATCCCCTTCCCCGCCAGCAACCAGCGCTATGCTGCTAAGTGACCGATTCTATGTCACTACACATCTTTAAATGAGGCTCAAAGTCAACATGTGATCCTGCTCAAAATGAGTGATGGGGGCAACACCAATGCCTATTGGTGGCAATTCCATGCACTCAAGGCCGGGGCCCACCTTTTCCTCCACTGAATGGCCCAGTGGTGACTTGCCACAAAGTAACGCCGCTTCTGTCGACCCCAGAGAAATTAAGGTCGAGTCGTTCATGACCAAGGATGCAACTAACAAACATGTTCATTTGTGAGTGCAGTGATCTAGCCGCAGCAACACCCTGTAAATTAATCTCGCGTAACTTTGTGTTGCCAACAATTTGTTGAGTGTAACATTCTCCGAGTAAATATTCAAGAGGTTTTGTGTTCACCTTCGATGCACGTTATTAAACACTATGCAAACATATTGTACTCGACCTATTGTTGCTGTTACTTGTGCGACACATATTTTCAGTAAATTGATGCAATGCAGCATTGCTCGTACATTTTCTTACCTGAAAAGTATTTTGACCAGATGGCCACATCTATACATGTCAAATTTTGCGTTGGATGAGCAAGGGCCTCCTTTGTATAATGTATCTTTAAGCTGGCCTAGCATCTGTATCACTAGGTGAATCGCTGATCCCCCTCGTATTCATGTGCGTGCCTATATCTCACTAACATCACTTGCCCCAACAGTCTGTCAAGAAAATATTTGTCTTCGTGTCTATCTTTATTCGTGTGTTTGTGTGCGTGTTCAAGTGCGTGTCATTTAATTAAGAGTATTGTACACTGCTGTACTGTAGAGTGGCGTGTTCGTGGGTAAAGTATAATCTGTCGTGTAGTATAGCGTACAGGAATGTTTGATAAATATTGCAGTTTGTGACGCGATTTTGTGCGTGCGTGTGTTGCAGTGTGTAAGCAGCGTACTGTGTGATCTATTGTGCAGAGCTCCCTGGCACCAACGGCATGCCCTTGGCGTGGCATTCGTCGGCGCAATGTGGTGCTCCGTGCCACCTGTTCCATGGATCCGAGTACCACCAGCAGGGCCACCCCGTAAAGAGGAGTTCCAGCACCGCGACCACGCGCGTCGCCGCTGCCATCTTCGGGAGGGCCCACGACCCCAGCAGTGTGTTGTGTGTGATGGATGAGCTGTCACCTCATCCATCACACACAACACACCCCTATACTTTCTCAAACAATGGCACCTCCCATATTTTGTTAATTATCTTCCTACAATCCGATTATATTCTGCAATTTAATTTCATAAGGTCTTCATCAGTCACCCGTAGCTTAAATATTACTCATAGGCATGTCTCTCTACGCGTCAGAAAACGGAGTTTAGGACAGCACACGATTACAAAATACATTGTAAAACTATTAATATTCATATTGTTTATTAGGTCATGTGTTAAACCAATCCTGGTCCCATTACTGCCACATCTCCTCCATCGTTCACCATTGTCCGTGTCAACTTTTCAGGCTTCATAGCGACATTTTCAAATTGAATGCAGTAATCTTTGCCGGGACATGTTTGTCTGAAACATGGCTTACCTCACATATAACTCCTAGTCATAGGCAGAGATTGACTTATTCTTTGGTTCTTTCGGTAAAGTCACGTAGATATAATTTTTTAAAAGAAAAAATAAGTGAATAAAAATAACAAAAATAAATGTAAAATAATAATAAAAAACACTAATGTAGACTGTAGCCTGGTTCTTATTCGGAGTGAGTGTACTGGAAATCTATAATGTGGACTGTCGCCTGGTTATTAAGTATGGTGAGTGTACTGTCAGTCTATAATGTAGACTGTAGCCTGGTTCTTAAACTCGGTGAGTGTACTGGCAGTCTATAATGTAGACTGTAACCTGGTTTTTAAGCTGGTGAGTGTACTGGCAGTCTATAATGTATACTGTAGCCTGGTTTTAAAGCTGGTGAGCGTATTGGCAGTCTATAATGCAGACTGTAGCCTTACTTAACCCGAGTGAGCGCACTGGCAGTCTATAATGTAGACTTATTCTGGTTCTTTCAGTAATATAAATAAAATAAAAAACAGAAACCACGACATTTCCATTGCAACACAAGCGGTCGTCATCAGGAAAAGGGGGGCTAGCCTCTAAAGGCAAACTGTTTATAAAGGTTTAGAGATGGGCGTAGCCTAAGTGTGTCAACAGAATGGGCAGGGCAGCTAATGTTAATGTAGGAGAAACCCCCACACTGGCAGTAGCTCTAAACCAATCAAAGCATTGCACCTCGCTCCACATACCCACACTGCAGAGATTGACTTCTATATTTGGGGGGGGGGGAGGGGGTCAGGGATTCGCTTTGTCAGTCACTATTAGGAATCAGGGGTGCATATAATTAATTTACTTATGTTTAATCTTAATTGTAAACTACTGAACATACATTAATAAATGGGTTCAGTTGGGGGGGGGGGGGAGCGTTGCTTCCGCGTGCCCCCCCCCCCCTCACACACTCCGCCCATGCTCCTAGCCTAATAGAAATTGAAGGATATAATATATCCCGATTAGACAGACAATCAAGATGAGGAGGAGGTGTGGGAGTATATGTGAAAAATGACCCATCTTGCATTTAACTACGATATTTAACATTTTACCCTGATGTATTGCTGTAGACCACCAGATAGTTAAACGTATAATTAATCCCTGGATAAAATGATGCCACCCATCCCAAAAGGTGAACTATTGGTCATAGGGGACCTAAGTTCGAATTGGCTAAACCTACCACATGATGCATTAGACTTTACAAACCAGGACAATCTACATCAATTGATTACTTGAACCATGAGACCAAATATAAAAAAAAACCTCGGATCGTTCATCCATAGTGGATATCCTACAAATTAACCCGGTACATTTTCAAAAGTGGGAGTTGTATGTTGAACTTCTTTTGCACCATACATAGCCAATAATGCTAATCGGAGGTGCCATTATTTTTAACATTCATCATACGAAAATTTATAAAACACCTCAAAATAATAACAAAACGGTCTTTAAATGATGCAATCTTCAAGTATTTATACATGCCACTCTTCATTTTGACGAAGATATGGTGAGCACAATCCCAGTTTTTAAAGTGCTTGGACATATTTTAAGAATCAATTTATAACAATAATTTACAAACATGCCCGCTTAAAAAAAGTGCACAATAATGGGTGATCATCCACTTTGGTTTGATCCGAACATTTCTGAATTAAAATGAAAACGAGAGATTTAGACTGTAAAAAAACAAATAACCTTCCCGATTGGGTTAACTGTAGAGCAATAATAATCAGATGTGTTGGAGACTCGGTGGCACCTGGCCAGTTAATCATAATCTGAGACCTAGTCCTGGACAATGAATGATTAGCAAGGGATACGGACCAGAGTATAACAGAAGAAGGCGAGAGACAAGAAATGAGTTGTGGATGTTGAGTGCTGAATCTTGGTGTATTACCTGCTGTATGACCGGGGACGTTACCTGTGGGTCATCTAATAAAGACACCTTTGCTGAACACAGCGCGAGCTGAATTCTTTCAGATATACTCGCCAAATAAAAAACATTAACATTTATTACAGCCACCAAACTGTTCGAAATTCACAACAACAAAAACACAAGACTTTTCTGGCAAACATTCAACTCAGATGAAAACAAAGGAAAGCAGAGGTCCACAGTCCGAGCTCGGTGGCCACCCTGGTTATAACTGCGGGTGTATCAAAGATAAATACAAGCCATCCCACTTCTGACATGATTATGTGGGGCTCGACCGCCTCGACGTCCACCTCGTCGACCTCACAGGGAGGGCGCGTCACCATCCTTCCCTCTTCCCTCTCATCCACCTCGCCACCTCGCGCCTGCCTGGCACATGCCGCCCGGGTAGGTGGCCCGCTCCCCTGTTTGCATCATCTCGAAAAGACGCGCTGGCCGACCGGGGCTACGTGGGATTAACGCGCACCGCGCCACACCCCGACGTGAATCACCGGCACTGTCCGTCTGCTTCAGAGTGGACGTCAATGATTCAGTAAGGTATTTCGAAATCCGTAGGCCATTGTGTGCCGGCAGCATGGTCCACATTCTAAAAAAAATCGAACAATTACTTAATTACGATTACACATAGCAATCGTCGCTGCCGACTGGCAGACCAATGCCCAATTGCAGCACAAGTTCCGAGTCGCCTTGTGACCCCATGCAGAGCTGTCACTTTCAAGTGTTTGAGCTGAGATGCCGATGTAAGTCGCTTATGACGTATACAGCTCTCTGAGACGCCCTGGTGTAAGGGCCGCTTGATCAAAAACAGAATTATCATGATGACATTTGTCATTGTGAGCATTCACACATTGCTTTGGGAGAGCACAAAAATGACACAATTATGTTGAAAGCCCTATATTCTTCAGCCACCGAACGTTCACATGAACCCATGTCTTACGTGGGTGCCTATGACCGCCGATTGAGCAAAATGAATAATGCCTTGATCTAAGGATATGTTGTGTACACATCAACTTTGATATGAATCCGATCTTGTAGGCTGTGTTATTTAGTGCTGCACAAACCGTTATCCCTTTTTATTCTCATTTTATTAATTTTCATTCCAAATATGCACTTCACATTTAATTTTTTCAGATTTCTCTACCTCAGGAATGCAGGGCAGTTCCATTTTTTTTTTTTATTGAAATGGTGATTGGACCCAGGGATCTATTTCAAGGTTAACTGTGCCTTGTGCTAACAAAAAAAATACGAATTATTTTTAATAAGTTAAGGGTTTGTCTGGAATAACATTAGGTAACTAATATTAGTTAACTTTACATATTCCAATTTTAAAAATGGTCATCACAAAACTAAATATATTATTAGACCTCCATGGTGTAAAGTGCAGTTTCCAACTCTTAAAATCAACTCTATCTCTCTGGCCTACACGTGCTACGAAGAAGTGCCACAGTGTTTTTGACGAATGTGTGGAGTTTTTTTAATATATAGTTGTGCTTGTGCACCACTGTCAATGCAGCAACACCAAATGATTTGTTGAAAGAGCCGATGGCAATATAACTTGCAATTAGAAAGAAGAGCCATTTACACCAATACGACTGCTGCATACAACACACACCGGGATTTGTCAGACTTGGGTTTCCTCAATAAAACAACGTGGATTTTTCAAGTATTTACTCAAATATGGAGACCCGCTATTTGAACGATAAATTAATAAGCAATAACGAAGATATTTTCAGTGTATTAGTTCAGAAACGTTAGCATGTTGACTATAAAACACAATGTAATCCAAAATCTGGTGTAATTATACACAGCAATGAATCCCACTTTTAATGTATTTTATCCGTCTTTTGTAAAATGGCTTAAAGCCATTGAATTGAAATACATATTATATTTCTCGAACGAATTGTATTTTTTACTGCAGTTGTAGCAAGTGTTTTTTTTTGTTACAAATGAGGGTTTAGCACTTTTCTGGGAATCTTTACATACATCACTAAAATCAAACAATCGTGAAGACAGATTTTTTTCAGAGTATGGAAGTAGATATATCAGCATCCATCATTACTATGATTATACCTTCGCCCAGAATTACAACTCTGTGTCTTAATGGCTATTAACTGCAACGTATTCGGATGCATATGTTTTTCTACTGAATGCTTAAATAAGTCAAATACATTAATAATTGACAATTGTACAGGAGCTATGCAATATATATTGTTGTATGACACAAAGTGCTTAAACACGTGCTCCCGATGTTGATTTTCTGAGGAAATAAATTCCTTAATGTGTTCAATTAAATGTATCAGTAAGTCAGCAAGCAAACTGTAGAATGCCGCGTAGCGCCAACACTAAAAGGCTACAATTTTTTATGAAGCACTTTGCAGCAATTTCTGCCATTAACTCAATTACTGTGAATGTCACAATTAAGAGTGTTGAAAGTCAAACACAAATAGGTAAATGCTGTATATCAGCCACAGAGATTGGCAATTTGAATTTCAAAAGACTATACTGCTGTCATGTTTACGAATGCAATCTGATTGAGATCACATTAACTATCACTATCCTGCACATGCAGATGGTAAGGAGCATGTGAAATTAAAGCATGCTATTTCACAGTCACAGTAAATATAAAGCACTTTAATAAAAAAATAAAAATTACGTTCATAAAACTTAGTTTTAGATCCTTAGAAAAATATACTAAACATTTTATATTCAAATTATTGTTTATACAAGTCCATTTTTATCAACAAAGTGTTAAACGAAGAAATGCATGTACTAAATATCAAGTTCAGAATTATACTCCTATATAATTTACTCATTATGGTTACACTTTTGCCACCAATTATTACTTCTGTTAGTAATGTGTGCTGTAAAAAAATCAAACCAATCCCCATTTTGAGCAAATAAACGTTTAGATATTTGAAGACATCACCATTCATGAATCATAATAAATGAAGACCATTACAAAAATAATCTAATCAGGGAGTAAAACATTTTATATACCTAATACAGCAATATAACAACAACCATGCAATCACCTCTTATTCTGTACTGGACCCAACATTATGGAAATGGCCAGTTCGAGGCAGAATAAAAAAAGGACTTGAATAGAGAGATATTGGGAGCCAGTGCAATCATTTGAGGACTGACGGCACGTGGCTTCATTTACATCTGTCGATGATAACATTTTGGATCATTTGGAGCTCATGTGGGATGGCATTGTGGAGTTACCAAAGTTAATTCTAGATTTGAAGCTTTCGTGACTGCAAGGATTAATATTCTTTGGTTTTTTCGGTAAAGTCACGTAGGTACAACATTTTAATTAAAATTAATAAAAGTAAAATAAAAATAAAATAAAAATCACGACGTTTCGGAGGCAACACAAGCTTCCGTCTTCAGGTGGAACCGTCACAGCACGATTGCTGTATAAAGTAAGATAAATTCCAAGAAAACCGTCCTTGTATATATACTGGTTGAGGGTGGGAGGAGCCAAGGCAGTCCCTCTGTTTACAAAAGTCCCAGTACCTAACACCCTAACAATAATTGAGGACTTGGTCCAACATGGATTGAATTCGGATGTACCTGTGCTGGTTAGGCATTACCTCACCAACACTTATTTTACCTGGAAGGGCACCTTCTACAAACAGAATGAGGGTACCCCTATGGGCTCCCCCTTGTCACCAGTGATAGCCAACATGTTCATGGAAAAGTTTGAATCAGACGCCATCCAGACATCCAACCTGCGTCCTTCCCTGTGGAAGAGGTATGTGGATGGCACTTTCGTCATTTGGCCACATGGCCTCCCAGCATTGAACCACTTCTTGGACCACATCAATTCCAGACACCCATCCATCAGATTCACCATGGAAGTGGAGAAAGATGGTAAACTACCATTCTTAGATATTCTGTTTGAGAGGAGACCTGATGGATCCTTGGGACATTCTGTCTACAGGAAAGCCACCCACATAGATTCCTACTTGAAACCTGATTCCCACCACCACCCATCTCAAAATAATTATCTCATCAAAACGCTATACCACAGAGCTCATGGCATTTCTGAGCAACACCACCTGGCCAGTGAATTAAGAGATGTACATCGGGCCCTCAGGATGAACGGATACTCTGACCGCACCATCCGCCAAGCTGTTTCTCCCACCATACAGAAACAGCCACTTGAAACTCCGATCAAAACTATCACGTTGCCATACATAGCAGGTGTGACCAAAAAGATCTCCAAAATTATAAACAAACATAAGATCAAAGTCTGATTCAGTACAGTACATAAAATCACAATACCCTGGAGTCTACAAACTGAGTTGCAGCTGTGGTGATTGCTACATTGGAAAAACGAAACGTCATATCTCTGATCGTGTCCGCGAGCACAAGTCAGATCTGAAACACGGCAAAACTGACTCTTCCGCCGTTGCCGATCATTGCTACAACGCTGTGGGCTCTCATGAAATTGTCTTTTCCGAGACCAAGGTACTCTGCAAACCTCCTGGCTACCATCAAAGGTTTGTACATGAAGCCATCGAAATATACAAACACAGACATAATTTCAACCGTGATGATGCGTACAAACTTAGTAATCATTGGAAAGATGTTATTAATCATGAAAAAAGATTTAACTACACATATTTGGACCATTTTATTTGACAGGCACTATTCTTCAGTTACCGTATAGTTTCTTCTTCTTTTTTCACACACTGGTTTTCAAGATTTAAGTTTTACCACACATATTTGGCAATTCTAGAATTAATCCTAGCAATGTAGCAAAGTGCTGTTTCATCTACATACCAAACTCATTCCCATTTACAGCAGCCGCACCTTTACACCAGCCGCACCTTAACAACTCTTGGAACCTCCCAGTTGAACCGGTCTACACAACAAAGGCTCATTCCTAGCAGCAGTTTCAGCCGCACCACCTCTACATAACAATGGCTCAGTCCCATTTACAGCAGCCGCACCTTTACACCAGCCACACCTTAACAACTCTTGGAACCTCCCAGTTCAACCAATCTACACAACAAAGGCTCATTCTTAGCAGCGGCTTTAGCCGCACCAACTTCACAATAATAATAATATCCAGGGGCCTGCCTTGGCTCCTCCCACCCTCAACCAGTATATATATACAAGGACGGTTTTCTTGGAATTTATTTTACTTGATACAGCAATCGTGCTGTGACGGTTCCACCTGAAGACGGAAGCTTGTGTTGCCTCCGAAACGTCGTGATTTTTATTTTACTTTACTTACCGGAGTTAAGTTTGAGTGCGATGGTGAAAGGGAGTGTGATGGGTGAAGGCATGAATAAAGGTCTCTCAGCAGCAGATGGGGAAAGTGGTGGCTCCAGGAGGTGTGGCAGAGGTAAGGAAGAGAGCTCCATGCCAAGGATGATGACCAGGGTGTGAATGCTTTAGGTGAGCTTAATGTCAATGTTTAGGAGGAGTGCATTGAAGGCAGAGGTTACATTTTCCATATTTGTTCATCCGTTTTAACATTTGTCAATGTCCATGTTTCTCATCAATATATCACAGCAGCTACTACACTCTTTGTATGCCTATTAAAAGCTGAAAGGTGCACAGAAATATGGAGTGAGAGATGGATCATTGGGATTGCACTGCAAGACATTCAGAGGAACACATGATGGAATTACAGATCATGTGAAAGTTAGAGAAATCAGATTGACTGCTTTGAAAAGTTAGTGATGTTGGGCAGGATGCATCACGTATATGTCGAATATATTTCGCATGATACATAGCTCAACCGTGCTAATCACGAAACACACGAAACTAAGAAGCAGAAGAAGAGATTGTGGTTGGTGGTGAAGACAAGGGAGGAAATGCCCCTGACAGGACATCCACCATGGAGATGGAGCAAAAATATAATTTCATGAGATGGACTTTTGCATTGCAGGACCATGAGAAATGGTGGTGGCTTTGGCGAGGGTAAAAACTTAATCCAGCAGTGAATTGTTTCGGGCTGATGATGATGATGAAGACGATGATTTTCTGCCAATAAGGATGATTTCTCTTAAGGGTACGTTTAATTGGATCATAACAGCTAATCCCCCAAAAGAGCAGACACTAAGGCAGGGTGTGTTGAGTCAAATTATATGTAAAGCCATGTCATTGGCATAGCAATGGTCAATGATGAACCTGCAGATGACCTTTGCCAGTGGGGGGAGGAATAAGGGAGGGCAAGCATTGGAAACCTACGCAACTCCACAATGCGAGTCGTTTCTGAGAAGAAGATGATTCTTGCATGGAGACATCGAAGGGACAGGAGAAGAGGTACGAGCAGAGCTGCCTGCGTGGCATTGAGGCCAGTTGAGGAGTGCTGATGGTGAAATCTAATATCTAAGTTCTTAAATAGACCTTCTATAAGCAAAAGGGCTGGTGTTTTGGAACAGATTTGTATTTATTTTACCTTTTTAAATAAATATCTTGGAAACTTAAAACTTCACCAAAAATACTATTCTCAGATATCAATGGCATTCATGCACGCGTGTGAAAAATCGGCGTGTTTCAGCTCAGTAATTTTGTTTAGACAAAACATTTGTTAAACAAAAGAATATTCCAGCTTAGAATGTTGACATGGAGTAGGAACACAAAGACATGCCCTTGAAAAGAGTTTTGTGTGATTTTTAAGGTGTTTAGGCGGATGGCGAAGGCTTAGCGGTCTCTCTCAGGAGGCAGCTAAGCTCTGCTGTGGCACGTTGTCCACGTTGCACCAACGTGGGGATTTGGACGAGTCGACTTTGTAACGGGGAGGAATAAGACCCTGCCACCCGTTCAAAGGTTCCCCAGCCACTTCTGAGCTGCGATCTCAACTACCAATGACAAAAAAATAAACTAGGCAAAGGTGTAGCCCTGCGATATCTTGCTCACGCTACTACTGACAAAAAGGGCCTCCAATAGACAGAGATCTAGCAATCATTAAAGAGGTTATTTGACCTACTCTTCCACGCTGGCTAGACGTTTTGAATGAGGTGAGAGTACCCACACTTTACCCCACCACACACAACCTGCGAGTTGCTGTGGTGTCCTCAATTATACTACGAGGTCGACAGAGTCAAGAGACATTAAAAAAACTCACCCATTGTGTCAACTGCCCATGGAGGGAGATCAAGCTCAACGGGTGATTTCTGGATTGCAAGTCCAACATGCAAACCATCACACCATGGTAATGTCTTTATCAATTACTACTCTGTCAATAGCTGCCCCCTCTTTGCAAACATGAAATAAATAGTAATGCCTTAATTTCGTGAAACACTGCAGTCTTATTTTTAAGCTTACCTTAAAAATATCATCTGTACCGAGCACTTGGGTCAACAGAGACCCATTGCTTTACATCGATCTCCCGACTGCCTCCTAGCTCAATAAGTTGGGAGTTTCGCACTCATGATGAATTTTCCATTATCCATCAACTCTGTCGCAGTGTTAGATTACAGGCATTCACCACCATGCATGGCATTTATAGAATGCAGTGTTTGCTTTTATCACTCACAACAATATTGGATCCATTAAGAATCAAAACAATTGCATGTTGGTTTCATGAAAAGTTAATGCCAGCAATTTATACGTGAACAAAACTTCATTACCCTGCCTGTTGAAATATTAATGAAGCTCTTCAAGCATTAAAAACGTGTCTTAATACACTATTTTGAAATTGTTATGAACATGGATCATTATCCATGCATAATTATCTGTGTATACAATGCATAGACGTTTAAATAACCCTTACTCTTTGGTTCTTTCGGTAAAGTCACATAGGTATAAAATATACCTGCAATCACGAAAGCTTCAAGTCAAGATTAAATAACCCTTATTCATGATTAAAACCAAAGAGATAAAATCTAACACAAATTTCCCACTTGCACTCAATCTCCTGTGACGTTTTGTTATACCTTAACTTTATGCAATTAGTCTATACACTTCCCTATTTTGGCCACGTGTAGATTAAAGAGGTGCTTTCGCATATTTGATACATATTGTAATTGCTACTACACGATAATATATAATCTGAATATGCGTGTCAATTATATGTATAAAAGCTAGGGACGCACCATTTGAACATTGGTTTCTAAGTTATTGTGGCTGCATTGTTGCTGGACACTTGTATGTGATGCTGACCTTTGTGATAATCATACAGCCGACTGTGCATCAAAAATTAGAAATGGCTGGCCCAAAATCATTATTATAGTCGAAGTTGTGAGACTATTAATTATCGATAATGTTGTCTAAATCCCTCGTCAAGGACGTATGCTTTATGTTAATAAATACACATTTGAAAATTTGTGGATTTTGCTAACTCTATGATAAACGTTATATTCTGCTAGAATATTCTGCTAGAATATGAACCAGATCCAGAAGAATGCTGGAAAACAGAGTGGTACAACGTGGAAGTCCAGAATAAACACCTCATTCAAGACAAACACCGCAACTCCTCCCAGACACTGGTGAATCACCAATCGCATCAGAACATTCAACATGCCACTGCACACATCCCCTTCATGCGCAAGAGTAGAATGTTAAGTGTATTTGTGAATTGTTTGATAATGTATATAAAACAAAGTTATAATGCAACATGTATTTCTCAGCTTTATGGGATGAAATAGACGTCTGTATTGATATTTAATTACATGCAGTCATTTAAATACAATAAAACAAAATGTATAATGAATGTCCATTCAAATTCACACATGTAATTTCATGTATGACTGCTCTAATATTATAATGACAAACATAACATATATTGCAAGGTAATGTTTAAGTTAAGCTACAAATCCCGTGTTCTTCCCATACGTTGCCTTGAATTATCAAAAAAAGTAAAAGTCTGAACTCTCATGAGTCCAGCCCATCACACATGTATACCCAGAGGGACGTCTGTCTACTGGAATGAGTAGTGTACGTTGTTCATGACCAGCAGTGTTAATTCCACATTCCTCTGGCAGAGATCAGGTTGTCCATAAGACATCCACTGTGGCCTTTCTACAAATGTGTGCTTTTGTTATCACCCCACATAGATAATTGCCTGCGTCAACCATAATCAGATTTTGAAATTGTAATTTGCTAATGGCACAATTCTTACTTATTTGTTTTGGCGATACCACCTGCTGTTGTGATGTAGGCGACCCAGGGCCTCGCAGCCTGGGATCAGCAATGCATCAGGCCTGTCAGCTTTCTTCTGCACAAACATTCTGAAAGCATAAAGGAGTGTGGCCACACATCGGTACTAAATGTGCCCAGAAGGGCCCAAAGTGGCAACCTTCGCGCGCTATCGCATGCAGACGGTGCCAAATAAACCACGTTTCCTGCATGAATATCACACCAGTGCAGTCTTGCGAATGCATCCCGGGTCGTGCATTAATGATAATTATTATCCTCCAACCTACATAATGGGGTGCTAAAAAATGCGGCCCATAGCATACATTGTGGGAAATGCGAGAAAATGCACTGTGAATACAGAAATGTGTAAAACGGACTGCAGTACGAGCGCCAATTTGAATGCTCTATATGGTAGCATGAAATGGCCGAGTAAAGCACAAGAACAAATCCCAGCCTGAGCCAAATAGCAGAGAAAATGGTCGGAAAAAAATGTCTGGGTAGCCAGTAAACACGTCCGGGAAAATCACAACGTGGCGGGCTGCAGTGTTAGGGTTGAGCTGCAGAGTGAGCAGGAGACACATACCCAGGCACTGCTAAAGTTAGAGCGAGACAGGGGGAGACACTCAAACCTTCCCACTGCTAGCCCACAGTGCCGTAGCCAGGGCAAACATGACTGGGAACATGATCATGCAAAGTGTTGAGTTCAACCAACCATGTGAGCACGTAGGTTTGAGAAAAGGTTTATCTCCCATTGCCTAATGCTTACTGACAATCATATTCTGGAAAAAGGTGAATCGTTTCATACACTATATATGTTGGACTTTTTTTGCACCATACGTAGCCAACCATGCTCATAGGAGGTGTGGGGGAAGGACAACAAACGAAACACAAAAAGCAGTTCTACAGAAATGATGTTTTAATTTAGATGTAAAAGTGCATAGCTCCAGTGACTTCCTAATATTGGAAGGAAGAGCCTTCCAGATGGCCGCAGATGCACATCTGAAAGCGCACGATGCAGCAACCGTCTTTGTTCGATAGCTCGTCAAAATACTCTACGAGCATGACTAGAGTTCGCGTGTTGGTTTATGGTCCTTGACGAGATCAGCGAGGTTTTGTGGTTCATTTGTGGCAAGCGCTTTGTGTGCAATGAGTGCGACCTGATAATGTATTCATTCGGCAAACCAGAGGCCAATGCAGCTCGGCGAGCATACCACTAGAAGAGATGCCACGAGAAGGGATGATGGCCGGTGAGCGAGATTATCAATCGAATGGCACCCAAAACAGGGAGTGTCACGCAGAGTATGTCCACTGCAGAGTTGGAGCAATGAGATCTGCTTGTGTGCAGGTCCTGTTGCATTGCAGAACTGTGAGGGATGGCAATGGCTTGGGGAGGCCTTCGTCCAACAATGGATTGATCCTGATTGTTGTTATTGTTGATGATGATTTTGGACATCACAAAGTCCTTTGAACTTAGAGAGAATTTCAAAGGATTTCAGGCGTCTACTCATTTAGGCAAGTGGTTAAAGAAAGTATCTCATCACCTCATGTGAATTGAGAGCCAAGACCCACAGGTTGTCAGCATAGCTTGTGGCCAGGTCGCTTCTGAAAAATAAGTCAATAGCTCAGTGGGCTTTACCTGGTACAGTGAAATAGTTTCGTCTTATTTGTATGCTTTTTTCGTGATTTTCTTACTTTTCCTATACTTTGAACTCCTATCGTGTGTTTTGTATTGTCTATTGTTGTAACATTCTGACCCACACCTAACGGGCATCTGTGAAACAGAAATTAATAGCTCATCTGATTTCTCAAGGGTAGATAAAAACACGAATTTTGACTCTGAAGTAATAGCAGATTAGGTGGGGATTATGTAGGCTGGGCACTGCACCTACAATGAGTATTAGCATGCACACACTGCAAGCACATTGTCACGGCATTGTATGAAGTTTGTGTAAATGCTCCACTATCAATGCACATGTCAATAAAAATACAGTATGTACTGTATATCAATTTTTTTTTTGGTGAGATCTGGCATCAATGAATAATCTGCAGTGAAGCGATTGAAATAGGGCCAAAACCCCTTGCAGGGTGCTTTTAGGGGGTGAGTATGTTAGATGTGCAGTAATATTCCACTGGGTTTAACGTGAGCAAATAATAAACTAAACACGTATCAAGATGTCTGTTGGATATTCTTGGATCTTTCGGTAAAGTCACGTAGAAGGGAAATAATACAATAATAAAAATATAAAACAATTAAAATTCTCACGACGTTTCGACTGCAACACAAGCAATCATCATCAGGTGTGAAATCCACAGCAATAAATTTTGATGATGATTGATTGTGTTGCAGTCGAAACGTCGTGATAATTTTAATTGTTTTTTTTATTATTGTATTATTTCCCTTCTACGTGACTTTACCGAAAGAACCAAGAATATGAATCCCTGCAGTCACGAAAACTTTAAATCAAAATGTCTGTTGGAGTTACAAAAATTACAAATAGGCACAAAGGCTAACTTAGTCACCTGTCTTCAAGCAATGATTGCAATGGTGCAACTGTAGTGGGTAAATGTGCGGCGATTTCAAAATGTGCGTTAGTGATACTGACAGATAAAAAAAACATCACAATGACATTTCGTAATATAAATAAATTGCTCTGCTTTTGTCTCGGTCCGATACATATATCTAATATATTATGGAATAATATATCCAATCAATATTCAATATGATCCATCTCATTGATTGCATGACATTTAGTACCATAACGAGGATGCACTTATACAAAAGCATACAACATACTCTTGACCTAGGTCAAATGTGTCAACATTGTACGATGTAGGTTATCGTGACCTTTGCGCATGTAAATTTGTTCACAATAGAATTGAATACAGCCAAGTTCCAAGTATCGATGCAATTTAGGTAATTTATGGGCTTGGCATGCTTGAGTTTACCATATCTGGACACTACCGAGGGTGTTAATGTGAATGTGATAATACGCTTTACAGCCATGGAGTCTGTGTAACATCAGTGACATTCTACTGAGGTAGGCACTCCCTTCCTCTTTATATATATTTTTTTAAAATTAGTCCAGCGATTAAATACATTGAATTAAAAAAATAAATATTTTACCAGGTTAGGACGATTGAGCTATATAGCTCTTTTCAGCAGCTGATGTGGCTTATCATGTGGAAATGTATCGCAGCCAAATTCTCTGAACGCATGTTTCTAAATGTGGAGGGTGAAAAAACAGCAGACCTGGACACAAATCCACGCGACCAAATATACAAGCGAGGTAGCTAACATCCCGCCACTGTGATGATATGAGGAAAGTTCAAAACCGTTAGAGCTTTCCTCATATTATATTTAGAGCATTAAAATATACAACACCATGCACTGCATAGATTAGGCTTTTGGAAATATTTGTATTTTTTTACTTAAACCACGCTTTATCCAGCTCTTTACTCAAATTTGCTTGTATTTACACACTTTTTGAGATTTCCAACTATATGCTTACTAGAAATAGTAAATAACACTATACTATATGCAAAGGTCTTACAATAACCATTGTGGCCATGTTACTTTACAAACTCCAGATCTTGGCTGATTATGAGCACACAAATGAGGTTGGCACCTAAACACTGATTTATTCATGACCACTGCGTGTCCTTTATTTGGAACATTTTAACTCTTCCCTATGGGGCGATATACATTATGAAACCTCTTGCACTTTTTGTGATGAATGTGTAATAAAACGTGGCACCAGCCGATGCCACCAGTGAGTGTATGGAGACATTCCAACGAGGTATGTGTCTGCAGGCATGGTCTATCCATCCATGGCCGTTACCTTCAAGCTTGATGCCAATTGTTCATTGTAACTTAGTGCCAACGGGTATGGGGAGGCGAGGAACAATAGGTGCGTTGAAACGCAGTACGTAACACTGCAATTTTACATCCGATTTGGGGGGGGGGTGCTACACTGCCCCACAGGTGAGTAAAACTTTTACGTGGAGCCAAAGATAACTTGCAGAGTGTGGAACAGCATTGCACTGCATGAACCAGCGGCCACGTTGCCTCAGCGGTTGGGCCACTAAATGGCTGTTGGAAAATCGTGGCACACGTGACGCTGAGATAGGCGATAGCATTGATCCTCTGTCACGCTCACGTGAGCCGCACTTTGTGGCAGAGTGCACGTGAACATCTTTGACCTGAGTCAAAGTTTGAGGTCACAGAGTTCCCTGTAGAGCTCAGTGCGTGCCGCATAAGTAAACCCGTCTCAGTGGATCGCATTGTTCTTTCTGCAGATCGCACAACTTCAAATAGCATACCACGCTGAGCTTAAGGCAGGGCTATTGCTATAAATGTCGAGCAATTCCGAGAGGGAGAGTTATACAGCAAGGTCTGTACATAATGTTTACAGCATTGTGTGGTGACCAATGCATATAATGGTGTGTGTGTGTGTGCCTAGGTAGTTGCTTTCACACCTGGCTGTGTTTATATTTCCTGCAATTATTTTAATTGGTCTTACCTAAATGCATAAACATACTGAAGAACAAAACGTGATTTTTAAAGGCATTTTTACATATAGGAGTCTCTCTATAATATATATTTATTCGTAATTAGTTCTGATATGATCCGAATTCAACACAGAGATCTATTGGCGTAACATAAATCAAATACTGTTGTATGTATGAGTGATATATTCATTAAAATTAGATGTCACATTTAACGCTGTGGAATGTAAAATTTGCTTCAAATATTTTCTTGGATATTGAAAAGTTAATTTTAATTTAGAAGTGTCAAAATCACAATTGTATACATACATACATATAAAATGGAGATATTCTAATAATGTATTGGTTATAATGTGTTAAATGGGTGCACTTGTAATACATTCAAATGTAATTGCATCAACTGTGATAGCATTTTCTTGGTTCTTTCGGTAAAGTCACGTAGAAGGGAAGTAATAAAATAATAAAAATAAAACATAATAAAATAATTCTCACGACGTTTCGGCCACAACGCAAGCAGCTGTCCTCAGGTGAAGAACATGTCTGTCGATAAGACAGTCTGAATGACATGTCCTAGGCTTGGAGCGTCTATTTAAGCTGGGAGGGAGGAGAAAGAGCGCCTTGACAAACGCATTTGCATATGAAGAGGAATTTAGCAAATTTATGGGAAATGCAGGAATGTGACTAGTGCTACTTATGAAATGCGTAGGAGGTGGGCGGGGGGTTTTCAAAGTCATATTATGCCCATGCATTATGCAGGATTAGCAGCATCAAAGAGAGGGGGTAGGGGTAGCATTAATAAAGGGAAGGAATGTTAATAGTATGTAGCTGCAGTAACTAAACAACCACGTAAAAAGCTAAAGCATAAACTACATAGTATCATCAATATGCTAAATATACTCTAAATAAGCTGAGCTACTAACCGTAAGTAATACATTACAATTCTAGGTCGTAAAAAATATAATATGCTTCCAGATAAACTTTTTTAACTTTTCCTTGCATCACACGGGTCTATCCCGTACTATATGCTGTCATAGACAAACCCAACATAAAATTGTATACTGTATTACAAACTAAGTTGCCTCTGTGGTAGCAGTTACATTGGAGAAACCAAACGACATGTCTCGGACCGCATCCGTGAACATAAAGCAGACTTGAAACACAGTAGGACAAACACCTCAGCCGTGGCAGATCACTGTTACAATTCAGTGGGTTCACATGACATTGACTTCTCCAAGACAGAGGTTCTCTGCAAGCCATCTGGCTACCATGAGAGATTCGTTCATGAGGCGATCCACATATACAAACACAGAGACAATTTCAACCGAGAAGATGGATTCCGGCTTAGCAATCATTGGAAGGACATAATAAACCATTTCAGATTGTGTCCACGTTTACGGTGACTTTCAGACCGCGTTCCACTCACTGACATTGACTATATATCTTGTATTCTCCGCAGGGAATGGATTCTTTGCTCCGCTGCAAGCTTCCTATCATCACCCTCCCATTGACATATTTCATTGCTTCCGCTTAGTACCTTTCACGCGACGGTTAATGGTATCATCATGGCTTGGCTTTGCGAACGAAGATCTAGGAAGGACATCCGCGTCTTCTGCAGGCACGCTGGTGGCTGACGAGGCCTATGCGGGACAAACAGGTCCTGCCACAACGGCTGCAAGTATAGGTCTGATCTGGGATGGGTGCTGAGGGATCATGGTTCTTCCTCCTCCTCCTTTTGTCCTCCATACGGGCCCTGCGGGTATCTTCGAAGAAGGAGGTGGCGTGGTGGACTGTGTGCCGCCAGGAGTTGCGATCAGCTGCTTGTGTTGCCCACTGACGGTGATCGATGCAGCAAGCAGTGAGGGACTTCTTCAGGGAGTCTTTGTATCGCTTTCGTGGTGCCCCTATGTCGCGATGGCCAGAGGACAGTTCCCCATACAGCACAATCTTAGGTAAGCGGTGGTTCTCCATCCTGGCGATGTGCCCTGCCCAACGAAGCTGTGTCTTGAGGACCATGGCCTCGATGCTGATGACCTTCGCTGACTTGAGGACTTCAGTGTTGGCGACGAAGTCACTCCAGTGAATATTGAAGATTGTGCGGAGGCAGCGCTGATGGAAACGCTCGAGGAGACTCAGGTGACGACGGTACGTGACCCAGGATTCAAGCCATACAGGAGAGTGGTCAGCACAACAGCCTTGTAGACGTTGACCTTTGTGGCTCTTTTAAGGTTGCTGTTGTTCCAGACACGTTTTTATAGTCTGCCAAATGCACTGTTTGCCTTGGCCAGCCTGTTGTCGACTTCGTTGTCGATCTTGGCGTCAGACGAGATCACGCACTCCAAGTAGCTGAACTGGTGGACAGCTTTCAGTTTTGTTTGTTCAATGAAGATGCTTGGTGGATGGTGCTCCTCATTGGGTGCGGACTGATGAAGAACTTCAGTCTTCCTCAGGCTGACTTCAAGGCCGAAGATCTGAGCTGTTTTCGTGAAACAGGACGTAATTCGCTGCATAGCTGCCTCTGTGTGAGCAAGGAGGGCGGCATCGTCAGCAAAAAGCAGCTCCCTGATCAGTTGCTCCATGGTCTTTGTGTGGGCCTGCAAACGCCTCAGGTTGAACACGCTCCCGTCGAGACGAAAACGGATGTATACGCCATCAGTATCGTCGAGGTCCTCTGTGGTCTGCTGGAGCATCCTGCTGAACAAAATGGTGAACAGCGTGGGAGCAAGAACACAGCCCTGTGTCACGCCGTTTGCAATAGGGAAGGGCTGCGAGAGATTGTTGCTATGTCTGACTTGTCCAAGCTGGTCTTCATGAAGCTGGACGATCATGGTGAGGAACTTCGGTGGGCAGCCTAGCTTTTCCAGGATTTTCCAAAGTCCCTGCCTGCTCACGGTGTCAAACGCTTTTGTCAGGTCCACAAAGGTGACATACAGCGCTTTGTTTTGCTCCCGGCACTTTTCCGGAATCTGCCTCAGGACAAACACCATGTCTGTGGTTCCCCGGTTGGCTCTAAAGCCACACTGGGTCTCTGGGAGGTGATCTTCAGCTATTGCGGGTACCAGTCTATTCAGCAGTACTCTTGCGAGGATTTTGCTGGCGACGGACAGAAGTGTTATGCCACGATAATTGGAACAGTCTGATTTCTCCCCTTTGTTCTTGTACAGGGTGATGATGACTGCATCTTTGAGATCTTGAGGGAGTTTACCCTGCTCCCAGCAGCAGACGAAGAATTCATGGAGTTTGGTGTGCAGTGCTGGGCCTCCGTTCTTCCATACTTCAGGAGGGATGCCATCAACTCCTGCAGCTTTACCACTCTTCAGCTGTTTAATCGCTTCCTCAGTCTCTTGTAATGTTGGTGCCACATCCAGTTCGGTTTTCACTGGTTGTTGTGGGATGCGGTCAATCGCTGGTTCTTGGATTGAGCGGCTAGCACTGAAGAGCGTGTAGAAGTGCTCAGACCAGCGGTTCAGGATTGAGTCATTTTCGGTGAGCAGTTCTTTCCCGTCTGCACTCCGCAGGGGGCTCAGGATTTGGTACGATGGGCCATATACCGCTTTTAGAGCTTCGTAGAATCCCTTGTAGTCGCCAGTATCAGCGCAAACCTGAGTTTTTACTGCGAGGTTGGTCCACCACTCGTTCTGAATCTCTTGAAGCTTGCGCTGGATGGTGCTGCATTCCAGGCGGAAGGCTGCTTTTTTGTGCGGGCAGGATGGTCGGGCCAGGTGGGCCTGGTGTGCTGATCTCTTCTTTGGGAGCAGCTCCTGGACTTCTAAGTTGTTCTCATCGAACCAATCTCTGTTTTTCTTCGTGGAGAATCCGAGGGTATTTTCAGATGTTTGCAGAACAACAGTTTTGATGCGGTCCCACAGCACTTCAGGAACCGGAGGCGAGTCTCCTAGGCAGCTCGGTTCCTCTAGCCTAGATCGTAGGCTTTTCTGGAAAGCTGCTTTGACCGCGGCAGACTGAAGGCTGCAGACTTTGAGCTTCTTCCTCGGGGCGCCACCTTTCCTTGGTCTGGGTTTAAAGTGAAAGCTGAGTTTGCAGCGGACAAGACGGTGGTCTGTGTGACACTCGGCGCTGGGCATTACCCTGGTGTGAAAGACATCTTTTAGGTCATGCTGGCGCACACATGTAGTCTATGAGATGCCAATGTTTTGACCGAGGGTGCATCCAGGTTGTCTTCAGACTGTCTTTCTGCTGGATGATGGTGTTGGTAATGGAAAGCTGCTGTTCCGCACAGAGTTCAAGTAACAAGCGTCCATTGTCGTTGCAGCTGCCCACGCCGTGTCTTCCAAGTACGCCTTTCCAGGTTTCCGAGTCTCTGCCCCCTCTGGCGTTGAAGTCGCCAAGGATGACAATCTTGTCGTCAGCTGGGATATCCTGCAGAAGGCTGCGTAGGTCGGAGTAAAACTTGTCTTTATCAGCGGGATCTGCCTGGAGAGTTGGAGCGTACACACTGAGCAGCGTTACGTGTTCTTGGTCACGAAGTGGTAGACGCATTGAGATGATGCGGTCAGAGTGACCAGTTGGCAGGCTTGCAAGCTTGGTAGCGATAGAGTCCCTGATCATGAAGCCGACACCTGAACGGCGTCTCTCTGTCGCAGGTTTACCTGACCAGTAGAGAGTGTAACCTGCGCCATGCTCCCTCAGACTGCCTTCCTCTGAAAAGCGGATTTCGCTGAGGGTGGCGATGTAAACATCCAGCCGAGCGAGTTCGTGTGCAATTAAAGCAGATCTTCGCTCAGTTCGAGTGCTGTCAGCTGAGTCTAGCATGGTTCTGATGTTCCAGCATGCGAGTTTGAGTCCTTTCCCACCTTTTAAGGCGAGTGGGATGCGCCGTCGATTCTTTGATGTAATTCGACCGCATATGAAGATGCCCTTTGACCGCGGTAAGCCAACTAAGGGAGGAGGAGACGAGCTTTGTTTAGACCACCTTTTCTAGGCCCCTCTCCGTGTGGAGCAAGCAATGCTGTCCCTAGAAAAGGCTGCTTGGTCGCTCAGGGTGCTGCCGGGTGATGATGTCGTTTCCAGGTCATCATCAGATGACAACTTGCGCCTGAGCCGCCTGCATGCAGGATTGAGACTGCGGCTGCCAGTGTCATCTTACACCTGCCGAGTTCGCCCCTTTCCCATCGCTACAGGACTTAGTGAGACCGGGGGGGGGGGGATGGTAGACGTGAAAATTTCCTTCTTGTCTGCGCAAAGGAGCTTTCAAGTGGAGTGCAGTGTGCACAGAACTGACCCCACCCTTTAAACCCAGGGTTCGTCTGCCATGGCCTAGCAAGCTGGGACGGTGACAGCGAGGTCCTCAGGCCGTAGGTTTTACATCAGAGTTTCCTTTTCCTAGGTAGACGACCTTCCAAGGCTGAAGAGATCCACCTTCCCTGCTATTTCAAACCATAGCTGGTAGGCCACAGCCGCAGTCCACAGTAACAAAGTGGCGCGCCTTAGTCCCGAACACTTGGCCGTTGGGTACTAACGAGACCCTTCCGCCCTGGCCGGTGACTCCATCGTGGGAGTTCATTCGCCCAGTGATGCAGTGTTGACATCACCCCCTCACGTCGTTTAGCCCGCCAGCTGAAGCGGTTTACCGGGGTGTGGCACAAGGAGCCAGACGTCAGAGATTTAGGAGATGGATGAGGACCAGTGTTTCCGTCCACTCAAAAATTGAGTACAGCTTCCAGAAAACAAAGGTACTACCTCTACCCAGAGCTCCCTACACTATGTATTATTCTAAGACATAGGGTAGTGTATAGTAATACAGTATACAATGTAATGTTGGGTTTGTCTATGGCAGCATATAGTACGGGATAGACCCGTGTGATGCAAGGAAAAAGTTTAAAAAGTTTAGCTGGAAGCATATTATATTTTTTAAGACCTAGAATTGTAATGTATTACTTACGGTTAGTAGCTCAGCTTATTGAGAGTATATTTAGCATACTGATGATACTATGTAGTTTATACTTTAGCTTTTACGTGGTTGTTTAGTTACTGCAGCTACATACTATTAACATTCCTTCCCTTTATTAATGCTACCCCTACCCCCTCCCTTTGATGCTGCTAATCCTGCATAATGCATGGGCATAATATGACTTTGAAAACCCCCCGCCCACCTCCTACGCATTTCACAAGTAGCACTAGTCGCATTCCTGCATTTCCCATAAATATGCTAAATTCCTCTTCATATGCAAATTCTTTTGTCAAGGCGCTCTTCCTCCTCCCTCCCAGCTTAAATAGACGCTCCAAGCCTAGGCCATGTCATTCAGACTCTGTCTTATCGACAGACATGTTCTTCACCTGAGGACGGCTGCTTGCGTTGTGGCCGAAACGTCGTGAGAATTATTTTATTATGTTTTATTTTTATGATTTTATTACTTCCCTTCGACGTGACTTTACCGAAAGAACCAAGAAAATGAATCCCTGCAGTCACGAAAGCTTTAAATCGAAATGTGATAGCATTTCCAAGGAAATACGGGATGAAACGAATTTACCACACGCATTATTGACAAACACCACTGTACTCTGAAAATAATAATTGTCTAAAATATTGGCGAATTATATATATGTCTAGTTACCAGAGAGTGCTTGTTAATGGTCGTGGTGATTAAGCTAATTTTGCTATTTACATTCCCGTAGAAGCGTGCGGAGTGAAACGCCAGAAATCTTGCCGATCAACATGTCATGCAACCCAAAAACACATCTGAGGGCTCTGTAGACTTTATTTTTAACAGAGATGATTTTTTTTTCTGGATTTTCTGCAGCAGTATGGTTTCATGGTCAGGCCAGTTCTTGACCATGTCATTACACCCCAAGGCACGTGTCTCTACAGGCAAGCATAAATTCCCACGTCAAAGCCCACAGCATCATTCTTGTACATGCACGACTGAAGGCTTGTGTTTGCTTTGAGAATTTAAACACTGTCATCATTTTGTGAATTCCAGTCTGGCTGCATCCGTTTTACAAATCATCTGTGGTGCTGCAAATTCTTGTTGATAATCCATATGGATGTTGGGCTCAGTCAGCTTTGCGAGTGATTAATTGATACATCACGAATCAGTGTGCATGCGAAGACTTGTGTCAATGATCGCTATACGAAATGCAGCTTCCTCTAAAAGCATTGCAAAGATGACCAGATAGACAAATAATATGTAACACTTTGTAAAACTGGTTATTATGCCTACAGGCGTAAAGTAAATATATGGTGTTTACCCCGTCAAGGACTGTGCATTGGCTGGCTACATCATCATCATTTATTATTATTATTTAATGTAAAATAAAACATTGTAAAGCTCCGTGGTTGAAACCCTGTCTGGAATTAATTTCTTCCTTGGCCAGACGAACAATTGATCCAACCAGTGCTTGTGAAAAAAAGAAAGAAAACTCCAGTTGTTCATTTGACAAATGCAGATTGAAAAACACATGAATTACTGGTACCAGTATGAGTCCTTAATGGCCGCACGCTCAGCTCTTGGGGGATGACAACAGTTCACGCTTGTTAAATGTCACAGTGTATTTTTAAAAAGCACAGGTTTGAGAGAGAACATCTCATTCACCGATGCACCTTGCACAACAATAATGCGTGAGGGAGAGAAGCAGTCGCATCTACTTTTTTACAACAAGCTACCAACAGTGATGCACACGAAGAGAACAGACGCTGCAATTATACAGCCAGACCACAGCTACAACCATTAAAATAATAAAACAATCGGAATGTACATCAATTTCTCTATCCACTGCCACGTCAGTCATGTGGGGTTGTTTGATAATTATCAAACATCCACACTGGTGAATTATTATCATAATTATTATCATAATTCACCAGTGTGGTCAGTGTCGGTTGGGAGCTGGCGGTGCCCAGAACCAGTTCAGTAATTAATCGCGACTAATGTTATCCGTGTACTGGAATCAAACTCAGGATTGCCGGGTCCACTAACCACTACTCCAGCACTCTGACCCATAACCTTTCAAACAAAACATGATCCAAAATAATTAAATTAACATAGTGTAGAAGCAAGAACAGATTCCTTGATCAAATGTCAAATAGAATAGCAAAATGTGATATATGGGGAAGAAGTGATAGATATATTATGATATACATGGAATAGAGGTTTTGTATTGACGACGGTACATTGCTTCATCACCACCACTCAACCTTTCTGGGAAAACTGTGGTAATGACATGCGTCACTTAAAAACCAAGAGATGCAACCACGTAAGGCAATGAGTGAACACGCGATTGTGCAATCGTGGTCGGGGAGTGAAATGACTTGACTTGGGGTTAGTGGAACATGGCCACGTACGAGTGAGCGAATGTCATCGGGATTTTTTACAATTATTTCCTTTCCAGGAAATGGGTGGACACTTGCCCCACAATGAGCAATGCTCCACCATCACTCACGGGCTGCTTCAGCCATTTGTCAGCCATCATCAGCAGTGATCCCATGCCGTGAATAATTGATGCGTCATGTGGCGTAATGAGCGAGCGAGCCCCCGGGAGCTTGCTGTTCTGCCGCAGACACCTGTATGCCGCTGCGGCTGACATTGCACCACGTATGATAATCTCCTGTTGGGTTTGAAAGACGAGACAAAAATGGGGCTCCCTACTGTATATGTGACATGGATTCACAGTTAAGCTTTTGAAATATTACCCAAAGATTCGTCTTTTTTTTTATAACAATATTTAATTATGATTTCAACTTGTAACACGGACATTATTTTCTCACTATCAAAGAGAGAATGACTCAGAGGAGGAACTACAGGCAGGAAAGGCAGCCATGCGGTGAGCTGGCGCCAGGAATCGCCCAAGCTCTGTGGTGCTCTATATATATTATGGTGTTACCAGCCAATTAATGATTGTTAATATGTGAGAGACAATCAGAGTACCCAGAGAAAAACCCACGTGTGCGAGGCGACAAACACTCTTTCCCATACAGAAGAGTCTGATCATATGAGTCCGCACTTGTTTGTCCTGTCTTCTCCCGGTGAACAAGAGCATGGCACCTTGGCTCCCGTGAGAAGGGAATTTGACAAGATTTGTGAGTCACCAACCCTCGCCTCCACAGTGCTAGATTATTGGCATGCACCACCACTGCCCCGTAATGCTGAGGTGGCTCACACAAACGTATATATTTCAAGATATTAACTATTCACAATCATTATTTATATAATGTCCAAAAACGAGAGAGTGCAAGGTTGTCACTCAGAGAGCTCGTCGTAGACTGACACGCATGGTCAAGGGTCAAGCGATTGTGTCAGTCCAGAATGCGCTTCGGTCATGGTCACCTTCTACTCGCTCTTGTCGAGTCCAACTTCGAGAGGCTTTACTGTGTAGGCAGTGTGCGAATGCAAGATTGTTAAATTGGTTTGAGGCAACCAAGCCCTGTTATCCTCAGCCACCCATTACCCATGGATAGATACGTCCGTGATTCAATTGTCCGAAAGGTCGCGAATTATATTCCCAGAATCGCTCCACAGCTGGAAAATTTGCACCACGTTTATGGAATTCAGCAGTAGTTTTCCTATGGATAGACTGGTCTCCCATAATAGGAATGAATGTTGGATTTGCAACATGTGCACAGATCCACCAATGTTCGAGCAGAGACACGTCTGCTTGTTCACATCAATAGATGAGTAATGTTCAATTATTAAGGACTATTGTGACCCATGAGAGAAAAAGTCGAAGGCTACAGCGTGTGGACAAATAACTCTTTCTTGGAATCAATTAGGATTTCTCGCTAACCCCATCATGTGCGAGGCCTCAGTATCCATTCTTCACCCTGTTTATAAAGCCCTTGACACTGGGAATCACGCAATGCCAGTGGCTGTTTCCTGCAATCTGTCCAATACATTTCGTAAAGTCCGTTATTACCCCAATTTGAAAATTCATGAAAAACCCATCTTCTGGACAATTTTTGGTACGATGCATACATTTTCCCATTAAAGTTATCAGACCAGGAAAAGAATATGTATGTGTGTGTGCGAATGTGCATCATTGCAGCAACAATCTCTTGAAAATGCTCAATTCAGGAGGTAATTGGTCATGTGCATCTTAAAGTAACTACCAAAATAGTATTTTTTTATTGATTAAAATTTTCTGTGCATTTCATGTTAGTTTGCTCAACTATACTTGCGTGCTTTTGGAAGTACCGATTTAAGAGCTTTGTAGTGACAGAGAAAGGTCACTACAGTGTCGGCCCGTACGAAGGCTGGGGGCCCCAAGGGGGTGCCTGGGGGGTCACGTGGTGGAGGGATCCGGACCCTCCCAGAGGTGGGGGAAGGGAGGCGTGGCCTGAAGAGAGCCAGCCACGCCGGGGCGGAGCCAGCCACGCCAAACCAAAGAGAAGCGTGGTGTGAACGCAGAGCGAGGCTGCTGTTGTACTGTACTCCAAGGTGAAGACATCTTCGGTCGTCAAGTCCCGAGTCGTCGTCCTGGGCCAGGCAGGCCGTTGCCTGCCTGGTCCAGTCTGTGTCGTGTTCCAGAGTGTTAGTGAGTTGAGGAAGGTGGTCACCACCTCATGTAGAGTGTTATATTATTTACCGTTTAATAAATAGTGTTGCCTCCAAGTTGCGTGTGTGTGCACCTAATTTGAACCTACTACAGCTTTACCAAAACATATGCAAAACAAAATATCTCTACAATTTACACCTGCAAATGCTGCAGTTCGTAGTACATATAATTTATGTTGTTTATCATATCTATTTGGTCTACATTTATAGCCTGAAGTGTTATTAAAAAATTACAAAAGATGTAAATAGCACATTTTCCTTGGCCATTGTACAATAAGAAAATTAATTTATAGGAAACATTGACAAATAATCTCGACATTTGGATTGTAACACATTTTTAATCGTAATTCCTTCGTACAAATGTGCCCATCTACATAACGGCAAAAGCTAGTTTTTCTCTTTGACAATGGGTAAATGAAGGAATGAATATCTCCGGTTGACGAGTAGCAAGTATATTTTCCGTAGAAGATCGTATAAATGGTGTGAATTGTAAAAGTTTTCATTCAAAACAATATAAATCAAGGGGCAAGTTTCAGGGCCAGCGCTCGGGGTTGGGGGCAGGCCCTGCACACCCTAATGGCAGTATTGGTGGTACGCCGTTGCAGCATAATACACCGGTCCTCATAAACCAGTCTAAAATCTAAATTTGAACCGCCTATTCGACTTCCGACTGCTTCGACATCACGAGAACTGATTGCTAAGCACCCCACAATATGTTGGGAATCGCGGGAAGATACATAATTATTGCGAAAAATGTGCTTTCTTTATACCAAGCACTGGTGCAGCGCAAATATGTCCAAATGTCCCCCTGACCCACCACCCAAGTCCACTCCCCTTCGCGGTCTGATCACTGTTATTGTGCCCCCCCCCAACACGACAGCTCTGCTGCTGCCGGTCCCTTTCCCTCCACCATCCGAGAAGAGCTGGAGCCAGACCTGCTTCACAGTGGACATCTGTAAAAAATAGCATTATAGCTCATCGGATTCCTCCAGTATAAATACATATTCTGATTCTGACAGGGCAAAGCAATAGCCACTGCATCTTTGTGCCACCCACTCCCCCTAAAATGAGCAGATAATTGTTGAAAAGAGCTCAATGGCTAAACGAAATAAGGAACTGTAATACATATTAGCAATCAACTGAATGTATGAACACGGTGTGCCGTCCAATGAGAAACCTATTATTGTGCCAGCTATGAAACCCCTGCACACATAAAGTTATGGATTGGCTTATACACTACTCTCATCCGTAAACAATCTGCAAAAAATAGAATTTAACTCGCCTGTAATTTAACATTTTCTTGGATATATCACCGGATCGTAGAACGTATTTGCCAATAATAAGAAGCCATTCCGAAATTCGGGATGGAAAAAAAATCTGTGGACAGTCATGGACAATAAGAAGAATAGGGGTATGTTCAAGAGGATTTTCCACGGACCCTTTCGGTCCCACAGATAATAGGAGCAGCACGTAATGTGGTCGTTCATAAGAGGATACTTATCGTATTTTCCACAGCTTTGCCTCATTCCTATTTGAAAAAAAAACACTTGTTCGTACATGTGATCAATGATAACTTGTGTTCAGCACTCACCAATTGCATGTCAAATGAACAACAATGCATCTCAAAAATCGGTGCCAAAAAACCCTGTTCTCTCAGCCCCATGCATAATTTAGATATAACCCCTTGAAAAATGGAATAAAGGTCCCCTCACCCGTGTCCTTAACAGCCAAATTTCACACAATCTCTGTTTATATATTAAAAGCGTCACCTTCAAACAGTGTATTCCATTTGCCTCTATTTCCTCCATGCCTGCCCTTCGGTTTGCCCCATCCATGTTTCAACACAGCTCAATTTCCAACTCTCAACAACACAGATGTCAAACTACGAATTGTCTTGGCCTCTACCAGCCCAGTGCCAGGCAAGCTTGCTCTGAGCAATGCACACCACTCGCCCATTATTTTGTTTCCTGGGGTCTTCACTAATCAATCGTCATCAACTATTGTATATCCACTGCTGGATGAAGGCCCCATGTCATCACCCATCCTCACGGCCCTGTGATGCTACAATCTGCACGGCGTCATCTCCCACAGCAGTCATCCTCTTCGGTGTGTTCTCCTCCTTTGGTTGTCATTCCGACAGCAGCCATCACCCCACATCTCCGATCAGCACGGTTGGCTACGTACGGTGCGGAGCAAGTTCAACATGCGTACATACATAATACATTGGCCATCATGCCTTATAGCGATATATCCAGCCCAAGCTCTCTCACTTTTATTAATTATTTTAACAATATATTCTTTGGGTCTTTCGGTAAAGTCACGTAGATAGGTTCAAAGAAAATAACAAAATACTACGACGTTTCGATCGCAACACAAGCGGTCGTCATCACGAAAAGGCGACCGCTTGTGTTGCGATCGAAACGTTGTAGTTTTTTTGTTATTTTCTTTTAACCTATCTACGTGACGTCACCGAAAGACTCAAAAAATATTAATTCTTGCAGTCACAAAAGCTTTAAGTCAAGAAATTAACAATATCTCACATTTTCATGTTTCTCTCTCTGTTTTTGTATTTCATATCTGATTCATGTGCTCCTCCTTCTGTTTCAATGTACTTACAGGCATGCACCAGGACATGCTTCCCTGTGCACTTTTAAGCTTTTCTCTCACGTTCCTTGCTCGAGTCCATGATTCCATTCTAAATACTATGGTGGGCAATCGAAAATGACGGCTTCCATAACATGTTGGATATGTACTCTTTTTATCCGGTGAAGTCACGTAGGTAAAACAATCAATAAAATAAATGAAAGCAACTAATCTTCTTGGTTCTTTCGGTAAAGTCACGTATAAGGGAAGATTCACCATGGAAGTCGAAAAAGATGGCAAGCTACCCTTTTTGGATGTCCTAATTAAAAGGAGACCTGATGGTTCAATGAGCCACTCTGTCTACAGGAAAGCCACCCATACGGATGCTTACCTAAAACCGGATTCCCACCACCATCCATCCCAGAAGAATTCCCTCATCAAGACTCTATACCATAGAGCCCAATGCATCTCCGACCAGGAACACATTGCCAGTGAACTCAAGCACATACGCCAAATTCTTAAGGTTAATGGTTACTCCGACTACACAATCCGCAAAGCCATCACTCCAACCATCAAGAAGGATCCTGTTGAGGAGCCTTTCAAGACCATCACCTTACCCTACATTGCTGGGGTCACAAAAAAGATCTCCAAAATCCTGATTAAACACAAGATCCAGGTCCGATTCAACACAGTACATAAAATCCGTGATCTGGTCCCGTCTGTAAAAGATGTGGTTCCAGACATACAGTACCCTGGCGTCTGAAAATTAAGTTGCCTCTGTGGTAGCAGTTACATTGGGGAAACCAAACGACATGTCTCGGACCGCATCCATGAACATAAAGCAGACCTGAAACACGGTAGGACAAACACCTCAGCAGTGGCAGATCACTGTCACAACTCAGTGGGCTCACATGACATTGACTTCTCCAAGACAGAGGTTCTCTGCAAGCCATCTGGCTATCATGAGAGATTCGTTCATGAGGCGATCCACATATACAAACACAGACAATTTCAACCGAGAAGATGGATTCTGGCTTAGCAATCATTGGAAGGACGTAATAAACCATTTCGGATCTTAACTGATTGTGTTCACGTTTACGGTGACTTTCAGACCGCGTTCCACTCACTCGCATTGTATTCTCCGCAGGGAATGGATTCTTTGCTCCGCTGCAAGTTTTTTCCCCCCACGACTCACCATTGACACGACGGTCAATGATATAGTGTATAATAACAAATCGTATAACATTATTATGCTTAATACAATGTACAAAGTAATATATAGTATCGTAATTGTATAGTAAACATATAGCAGTGTGATACACATTAGGGTGGGTAGAATAATACATAGTGTTATATTAAAATGTATAAGGTATAGGGTGGTTTATAGCAAGACAGTATATAATTTAATGTTGGGTTTATCTATGGCAGTACGGTGTATGCTCGTGTGATGTAAGAGAATACATTTTAGATGGAAGCATATTATATAATTTTTACGACGTAGAATTGTAATGTATCATTTGCTGTTAGTAACTCAGCTTATTGTAGAGTATAGTAAATATACTGATGGTACTATGCAGTTTATACTTTAGTTTTTTATGTAGTTTATACTTTAGTTTTCTACGTGGTTGTTTAGTAACTGCAGCTACATACTATTAACATTCCTTTCCTTTGTTAATGCTACTCCCTGCACCCTCCCTTGGTGCTGCTGATCCTGCATAATGCATGGGCATAATATGACTTTGAAACCCCCCCGCCCACCTCCTACGCATTTCCCATGAATATGCTAAATTCCTCTTGATATGCACATTATTTTGTTAAGGCTCTCTTCTTCTTCCACCTCCAAATCAGCTTATATATATATGCTCCTAGCTTGACAGTGTCTCATTCTTCACCTGAAGACGGCTGCTTGCGTTGTAGCCGAAACGTCGTGAGAATTATTTTATTTTATTATGTTTTATTTTTATTATTTTATTACTTCCCTTCTACGTGACTTTACCGAAAGAACCAAGAAGATGAATCCCTGCAGTCACGAAAGCTTTAAATCGAAAGCAACTAAATTAAATTACGATGTTTCGGAGGCAACACAAGCTTCCTTCGTCAGGTGTAAAAAAGGCACAGCAAAATAACTGTAGCCATAACGCTACAGTTATTTCAAAAAAAGGCATGGCAAAATAACTGTAGCCATAACGCTACAGTTATTTTGCTGTGCCTTTTTTACACCTGATGAAGGAAGCTTGTGTTGCCTCCGAAACGTCGTGATTTAATTTAGTAGATTTCATTTATTTTATTTTATTGATTGTTTTACCTACGTGACTTCACCGAAAAAAACAAAGAGTACATATCCAACATGTTATGGAAGCCGTCATTTAAAAAACAAAGAGTATGAATCCTTGCAAGTCACGAAAGCTTCAAATCTAGAATGTTGGATATGATTTCGTAGACTCCTTTTCACCAACCTCCACTCACCAGTTTGCCAAAGTATGCTCAAACAACTCCCACGGCCAACACACGGTATGTGGGGAAGTCTTCACCCAGCAGTGAATGGACAAATAACTGTAAACAATAACTATTCACAACTACACACATTTTTAAACCACATCAGTAAAGAATACACTCGTTGGAATAAAACTATTCTTAATAATAATAACTATTTCACAAATATTTATATAGGTATCCCTCGATTTACGAATGTTTGGTTTACTACATTTTTCGTGAACACAATTCACAAATTCTGGACAATTTTCGAATAACAAAATCGAATTTCCGCATCAACAATATTTCACGTGGCATGCACCATGAGATCGTACAAGAACTACCCGTTAGGCTTTGTCATCCATCCACGACAGCGTCACGGTATCCCTAGCGTGCAACAGTAACGCCTCCATGTCACCTTTCCAGTCATTCCACTATGCAGATAATTTGATGAGTTCACTGAAAATGTTAATTATTTTTGTTTTCAACGAATCATGATAAAACATATATATATTCATGTTCTTTATTTTCATTTTTGTATTGTGAAAAGTGACATAGGTGTATATTTTTAGGTTACTAGTAGAGTTGGAATGACTGTCAGAAGCACATGCCTAATGTTTAGTATTGAGTTAATGGGAAAAACCACTCGGATTTACAAAATTTCGTTTAACGTGTGTTTTTAGAAGAATGCATCCCTTTTGTAAACTGAGGAATGCCTCACATAATCGTCACTCATTGAGAATTGAGTTGTCAGATTATCTAAGTTGAGTGTGAACACTATTTTTGATCGGTGTCGTGCGTCACGGATTACACTACGCTTCCTTGTCACTGAATATGAATCATTCTATCCAGTGTCTGTTAACGCCATTGACTGAACATGTCAGACTACATTGCTACTAGGGTACTTGGAACAGTCTGCTGGTGGTGACCCTAAGCGAATATATCCAGCAGTTTTTCGTGATACCACGTGTTCTCCTGACAGTCCCTTTTTTTTGCATTGAGCCTTAGCATGTTGCTACCAAGACAGATGATTGCTTCAATCAGGCTGCTCTGTGCAAATATCTCGTCAAACCAAAGTACAATATCCCTGCTCAAAACAGAGATGGCGCAGTTCTCGTCTCACTTGGCGGCTCTGAGTCACGAGTAGAGACGCTACATACTAATTGCAAAGGCCAGTCTGTGCTTAGGAACACCACTCTTTGACTTCCACCAAAGGGGCATTAACGTTGGGCCCTAGAATAACACAAAGGCTGAGTCAATCTCTGATACGAATTTATATACATAACCTGATGAACGTGTGTGAGAGAGAGAGGCTCTAACCTCAGCACCACTAGGGTTGGCTACACACGTAAATAATGACGACTGAATAGAGAGAGCCACGTGTTAACAGTCGTGCTCGTCGCTCGACAGACAGACTCTGCCAAATCAGAGTGGTTTATGATCAGCCATGAAACCAAACCAAGGGACACGCGTACACACCTCTATGGGATATTTTCGGCTGACAAGGCGCAACGGGGAAGGGCAATGCTCATCCGAGGTGGCGTTTTTGAGGTTTGTGAAACCTGTAGACAATCGCAGCAGCAGCAGCAACAACAACAACGAGCAGCACACCGGGGCGGTGGATGTTTGGCACGCGGCATGCACATTGTACACGCCCTGTGCCATTATCAGCGCAGGGAGCAAGAAAGGACAACTCCCCGAATGGACATTTCCTCCCATCCCAAACGTAATTGCCAGTGCCAAAAATAAAAAAAGGGCAGCGCTGTTCAAACTGGAATGCAATTGCCCGTGAAAGGCTTAAGCTTGGGGAGGTCGGGGACGGAGGAATAAGCGCGTGTCTAAACTGTAAAAATAGTCTCTCATCGTCGATGCAGAGCGTAGTACAGTAATAACAGTTTTCACTCACAATGAAACTTTTCCAGTGTAAATTCCCAGTGGAATTGAACTTGGCTTCTACCACTGCATGCATTAGTGCCGGGTTCCGCACTAATTGCCTTTCCATACCGATTTATTCCGGTGTTTTTTTTCTATGGCAACTGAAACAATGACAGTTTACATGTACACAATGGCACATATTGTGTTGTGCAAACACTGCTCCGCTGCACATTTGTTATAGAAATGGCAAAATGTCCTACAACATGGCAATTTATCTGCAATAGCACATTGACATGATGGGTACGCCTGTATATAAGGAAATAAAGTACTGAAGAGTGAGTACATTGTGGAAATCTTTACGGTATGAGAAAGTGTTGTTAGTGAGCACTTGATAAGGATGGGATGCCACACAATGCAGTTGGTGTGCCTACTATCACACCCAAGCACCTTTGTCTCCCAGTGCTGATATTTACAAACTATATCAGGTGGTCATTAAGTACAACATGTTGCAATATCACTTTATATTCATCATGGGCAGAAACTGAACCCAGATCAACGGGTTCATAGCAGAGGACAAAAAAGTACTGCAGCATTATGTTGCATCACATACATACATGTATATAGAGTATATACATATACTCGTTACGTTCATATGCATCTCCAAAGTAGCCTGGCATACTGCAGATACATGTATACATACACACTCACAGAGACAGCAGGGTGGCTTATGGAGCTCACGTTCTGATCCGCCCCTACTGGACATCTGTGAAAAAACCTGCATAGCTCATCGGATTCCATCAGGATAAATAAAGATTCTGATTCTGTAGAAGCGGATATGATTGTACTGCTTCTGAGAACCCTTCAAGTGACCTCTAATCGGCACTAGGAGGCACACTGTCTTACTTGTCCTGATAAAGAGGAATTATTGTAGAGTCAAACCAAATATTTTCTTTTACCAAATACATTTAATGTGCCGGTTTTTCGTGCAGCCTTCTGTGATTGGGCTGAGGCCATCAACTCACAATACATGAGGCCCCATTTTAATCATGAGCGGCTACTGCTCTGACCTCTGTGCCACCTGCGACCTCAACAATCAAGGTGGACACATTTAATAAGTTAAAATAACCATGTTCGTGTCTCGTACAAAGCAAGGAAAAAGTTACTTAAAACCCACAGGCAATGCAGCAAAAACATGTTCTATCACATATTACGTTGATTGTTTGTAAAAAAAAAACCTACTCGAGGCAATCCAAATATTCAAGTTATTCAACTAAATAATGCAGAAACCTAAATTATTGCATCGTGGCATGAGGCATCGAGCTCTATTGACATTAACTGCAGTCTTCTTTGTAATTGCTCTCGAATCAATAGCAATTGCACAACAAAATTAAGCCACGCCAATTCCAGTGAATAATTTACAAGCTTTACACAGAGCTCATCATGGAGCTAATTAAAATTTCACCAAATTTAAATTAATATGTAGACAACAAGCACAGATGAGCATTCCAGAGCTATTTATTACTCACAGATAGATTTTCTAGTGATCATGAAGATTTTTGGGGGGTTTATAGAAATGTGTTATTATTCTATTTCAATGTCCCACTGGGTGGAATTTTAGGTGGGTTGCTTTATTTGTAAGGAGAAGAAAGCAGGACTTGGGGGGTAGTCTCACATTTCAATCTATTCATTTATTATGAAAGGAGTATCACTTACACGTGTATTCAACAATGGCCATCCTATGGATATACTTACCCTAGACATTAGACCGTCGAATTTCCAACAAAGAGTCTATGGTTACCACCAAATATAAGCTCTGCCCCATTATTTGTTTGAGCAGGGTTAAACGGTTACTCTGCATTTCAGATAATCAGTTCAAGGACATTGAATAACACACTCCTTGTTTTAGACAGCATCGTATTGAGTTAAATTGCAGCTCAACATTGGCAATACATCTGTATATATTTATATTCTGCAATGTTTAATATATATTATACAGCAATAGACGGCCACATTGTGGATATCTGTACTGTTTTGTGGAAGCGGGGGTGACTATTTTTTGTTGCGCAACTTCCCCATTGCAAACCAAGCCCATCTTTGAGAGCCCTAGGCCCACTCGGGCCGCACAACAGGGAACCCCGTAGCGCCCTGAAGTTCCTAAACAAGATGATTTGAACTCAGTTAAGTTTCTGAATAATCTCCCAGCACATAGTGCAGAATGCCAGACATTGTATCGAACAATGCGTGGCATAACCACAAAAACTTACATGGTGGTGAAACTCCAATGTACAAGTTCCTCCTGAAACTCTCTACCTGCATGTTATATTCAGAACGAATTTAAATATATATGGATCTATGCAACAAAAAAACAACTCTTTAAACCTCCTATTTTCTCAGCATTCCCATGTTCCTCACCAGAGCAGCACTGACCCCAAAAAGGCTAACCTTTTAACCTTTCTCACTCGAGGCACTTAAACCAATAACGGCATACTGAGGGCCCTTTTTTTTAAACAGCGGACAAAGGATATGTATTAGTGCTGCTCTGGATGCAATTAAAAAGCAATCTTGCTCGCACATTGGTGGGAATTGAGAAGCTTCAGCTCATCACCATAAAGATCGGGCTATTCACAATTAGGCAATCTTGTGCAGTTCTCCTTGGGTGGCCAAATGCTCTTTCTCAGCATAACGCCCCAATGAAACAAGCAAGCTGGCACTTCATTTGAATTCATGCACATCATCTACAACGGTAGCAGCAGCTATAGTAGTTCAGTGGAAGCTCCTAAAAAAAAACATGCATCTGATAGTTATCATTTCTAGAAAATTATGGATTTAGACGCCTCTACTACAGAGCATAATGTATGGCTGGTTGCGATATATATTTTTAATTCTTGAGGTTTTTTTATTCTTCTCACCATTTATGTAAGTTATCGAGAGATAATGAAATAAACGTGCTTTTTAATGTTATTATGAATATATATTTAAACATTGTTTTTCTGAAATTCAAATTAAACATCCATTGTTGAAACAATGCTTGCACTCCCGTTCAATGTTGACTATTTTTCAAACTCACCTAAGTATATTTTTTCAGGTACAAAGTGCTTATATTTGTATGATAACAATAACACAAACATGCTCACATTGAATCATACCTGCAGTATTTAGCATTGCAAAACTTTTGTTCAGCCTGGGGCAAGAAATTCTATGCACTCAAGAGCAACCATTGTAAACTACCGAAAGGGCATTTCTTGACTGGAGGATGGATTGGGAGGGATGCACGCATTATCTCGTCTTGTCCTGGCATGAAGGTCAAAGTCGCCTGTGTGACAAACGCAAGATCAGATAAAATGCACGGGCCTACAAAGTAAGTCGTGCATTCCCCGAAATGCTCTTGCTTAATGCCGTGGAACGCCTGAGTTGACCATGGGCCAGGAAGTCTGTGTCGCTGCGGGCTGCTATGGTTGTTTGCAGGGCACAGCTGAGCTATGCATATTTTCCTACCTTGTGCAGATATCGTAGGCAGTTGCGAGAAGTCATTATGAGCCTCGCTATTGTGTGATTCCCGGTCATTCGTGCAGATGAGGATGATGAATGTGGTGTTGGGCCAGAGAGGTAATGCACTCTACGCATTCAACGTAAAGGTGGATCCATGCTCAAAGGACCATTGCATGGTGCTTGTCTCTATTGGTGGCCCAGAGCCAACAGTAAAACATTTACATTCCTTGGCATGAACCAATTAATTCATAGGACAACTCCTGTTAACTTTCTACAAAGTGGTGCAAAGTTTTTTTACCTCAGAGGGATGATTTCCCAAGTTGACGCCCAACTAAGAATTTATCTCCCAGATATCTGATTTTGAGTCTGATGCTTTGCTACAGTGCCACCCAGCTGGGTGACTTTAATATAAAATAAAATAAATGCAGCTTGGCAATTGTTGCTCACACCACGATTAGTGTAAGGGGATAATATAATCACTATTGAGAGCTCTATAGTGTCCCTCTAGTGCAGTGGTTCTTAACCTTTACTGCAGCCTGTACCTTTTTGGTTCTCACAAAAGGTACCTCGCACCCCAGGTTAAGTGGATATGTTGGCCTACTCTACCCGTGCAAGCTTGGCATCTTGGAAGAGGTGGGAATACTGTACCGACATTTTACAGCCAACTCCAGTGTAACAATGTTATACTGTTGGGTATATGTATTTTGAACTTTTTCACACCGTACATAGCCAACCATGGATAACAAACTAAGAAAATTCCCCGTTTTTTCAACTGCAGAGCCAGACAAATATGTTTGTTAAATACTTTGTATGTCTCATATTGGGAATTTATGGTACATTTTTCAGTCTAAATGTGCACTCTAAATGAGCACCTTAACATGGAGTTAACATAATGTTATCATGCACGGTTATGTGCCTTGTTGAGTGAGTGGGATGAAAATATGCCCCATATCAGCTGCCTGTGGGACGGTGAAGAGAATATTATATAGGATGAGCACAAATGAAAGATTGTTGAAGAAAATCACTCACCGCCTCTACCAGTGTCATGTCTTATGGTGTTTAAGCATGACCTTGCAGTCAAATGAGGGGCATTTCATCACAAATTGGCAAAAACGTTGTATTTTTAAATTGAGTGATAACTGAGCTTGCTAAAAAGTCAATTTCAAACATCATATTTAAAATAGAGCATTTCAAGTAAATGCAATGCTGCCAAAGCTTGTGTTGAATGGCCATCGCTATGCTGTGTAAGCAGTTGAATGTCATTAACTGTGGCTTTGGGGCAAAGGAATCAAGCAATGGTTTTACACACTTTAAATATGTTGTCATCTCTGGAACACCATTAACTCATGACCTATCCAAGCACAAAGTTTTTCTGAAGATTAAACTGCGATTCAAGATGTTGCCATGAATTCAAACAACTTAAAACCAGATTCGTAAAGACCCTTTGGGTTCAGTGTCCTATTGTACCATTACAGTACAAAAGCCATCATGCCGACCAATTTACTGCATATTTTCTTTGGCAGTTTTTTAATTCCGCATTTTTTTAGAAGGCACCACCTACCATTCATTTTTAGCAAGTCGATAAACTGAGGCAAGCCATAAAGTTCGTATAAGGAAAGTCAGTAAATCAAGTTTGAAACAAAAATGTATACTTTATTCCATTAAAAAAAAACTCTCTTTAATTTATTAGTTATAATTTCCATGCGCAAAAACTTACAGCTCTTTATCTGTCTACTGCTGGTTAATCACTGTGTGAGAAAGATGGGTTGTTTGACCATACTTTATCATACTGGTCAGTGTGGGTTTGTGAATGAGATAAGACTAGGGACTGGTTAAGATATTATTTAACACGGATTTTCGCTGTGGTTGGAAGTCGAACTCAGGTCACTGATCATAATCAACGTTTTTGGGTTTAGATCGCGTTATTTATAAATGTTTCGTAACCCTCCACCACCCGACACGGCCAATCAGTAAAAAATTGTCACGTTGACAAAAGACAAATAGTTCACTGCTTTAGCCCACCGGTGTGTTAAAGCGTGAAACCACAACATTTACAATTTTTGAGTACGACGTTTCGCTGGTAATTGCATCCAGCATCATCGGGCAATTCGCCAGAATGGTGAGGCTCTGCTCTGTCTCCCGTTCTTAAATAGAGCAGCAGCAGGGTGACATCATCATTAACTCATCAACTCAGGTCACTGGGTTCATCGTGCAGTGCACCATCCACTGCGTCATCACCTCCAAGCCCTAACAGACATAATAAGCTAACAATGTTCCAGATCACCGAATCAGACAATACCAGAATTATGTCATTCATGAAAATAAGATGAATTCAGAAATTTACCCACTTAAATAATTATTAATCCGGGGCAAAACCACATATCTAATTATAATTACATATGTGGTTTTGTCACAGACTCTTTGAAGTTGAATCTTATCTTTTTGCCTTCACCCACATGTTCCAAACTCTTATGCCACATTACTGCGGACTCAGAGCTGCATTTTCTCTTTCAATTCCTCACTTTCATGCTCCATGTATTAAATTAATATAATTCACGAAAATGAGCTCACTATCAACTCCTCACTGGATCCTTCAAGCTTGGATGTAGCTTATGATTAATGTACAATTATTATTTGTATTAAAATGTGTAATTTTTATTAGATAACTTTCTTTATTGTATTTATGTTTGTATGTGCTTGATGCCGTTATTTATTTGACATATTCCTTGATAAAATGTCTTCATCCATGAAACACAACCATGTATTATCAAATGCAGTGTAATGTGCCTTCTAATGCAACTGACACCCTATTCAGTTCGTTTCACTCTGCACAGCTGTAGATATGCATGCTGCGACGGTGCAATGGTGAGCACACCGGACTCGCAATTCAGAGGTAAGTGGTTTGATTTCCCGGCATGGCAGTTGCCACAATGGACCAGTTTCTTATATCTGCCACCCCCCCCCCCCCACGTCCCACCTCTGTGCACCCAGGGATATAAATGGGGATACCACAGTGAATCGATCTGTGGGTCACGTGTCGTGGAATAAATTGTGGGTGCTCCAATCTCTGAAAAGATATTTGGCCCAGCAGGAGAGAGTAGGGCAAACTACCCACCGGAGAGGCTCTCTGGAGCTCCCTTTAGTGGAGACCTTTTCTACCAGTAGTGGTGTGTGCAAGCAAATGCAGGCCTGCACCTTTGCCTTAACTTATGTTCCTGGAAATGTTCGTTGCATCCTATGTCTTTTCCATCAGCTCATCAGAAACGATAGGGCTGAATGAATTTCCGCCATGCTTCTCATTGCCTACCCACTGTAATCGCTCCATTTATTCCCACTGCTAGTTCTTCCAGATCTCTTGCACCACCATATCTCCATCTGCCTCTCCGTCTTCCTCTGCTCGTGTTTCCTTCCACTTGTGTGTGCGGCGGCATGACACGATATAGATCCTACCCCAGCTCATTCTTGGAATGTGTCAATGTACCAATGTACTCTTCTTTCCTTTACTTTTTCATGTACAAATGTGTTCACTTTTAGCCATTTAGTTATTTTGTAATGTATGTTGAACTTCTTTCGCACCGTACGTAGCCAACCATGCCAATCGGACGTGCGATTATATCAGTGACTGCATTCTGGAAACTCCTAGAATTATTCTCAACTGGCCCATCTCAGCTACTAACTTCTTTCTTTCATTCACATTCCAACAATCTGCACCAAACAGCAGTACTAGAACAACCATCAACTCACACACCTTCATCTAGAACAGTGGTTCTTAACCTAGGGTGCACTTACCCCCCTGGGTGTGCGAGACATGCCAGATTTTTGTTTGAAGGTAAATCATTGAAAACACAAATTAAACACGGGCAGGTAGGTACAACTACTTAGTTTCATCAAAACTATTTATTAACATAAAAAAATACGATTGAGAATCAAAGGGGTGGAGTCGGCAGTAAAGGTTAATAACCACTGATCTAGAGCCTTATAAAGATGTTTCTGTCCTTCCAACTCTTGTTGATTCATCCAAAGTCATAGCTGTTGGACTGATGCTCCTTTTTAATGTAATTCTCACATCTTCCATCCCACGATATGAGTCATCCCAGGCATACACTGCAACATTGAAAGGTCCTAACTATTTGATCAAGTATGAAAAAAAAAACATCTGGATATCACATTTTCCAACAGTTGGGCAAAATCACTGAACCAGTATCTGTCATTACACTTGTGCAGGTCTGTATGCAATGCCATATTGTAACAACCTACATACACTGTATATATGCATATGCATGCATATTTCTTGAATCACTTAGGAGCCTTGATTGAAGTTGGCATATCTAGGCACATTTCAGACATCTTAAAAAAATACACAATTGAATTCCCACAACGCATCAGGTCTGTCTTTCGAGTGGCACTGCATTTACACATTTTTCTGTCTGCTCTCCTCATCCAATATATTTCTCATCGATTGTCACACTCTAGGCATGGTGCTCGACCTGATCGCAAGCTCAGCTCCGTTGCCTCCTGGGGGCAGCCTGCTTGCCTACTGTCAATCCAATAAAGGAGTTCTTTGAAACAGATTCATCCTACCAATGGGCTTAAATGTAATCTGTGAATCTATTAGTACAGCTGTAGGAATGTGTCTCTATTTTTTGGTGCATGCATTCCATTTAACGCTGTGAGCAGGACATTACATTCCAGTAATAAAAACGATTCATCTCTTTCACAAATACAAAAAGGAACCATCAATACAAAACAGACTTAATAATAAAAGACAGATAGCTAAAAAATGACAACTCTAAGTGACAATTATAAATAACTGAATTTTTCTTATTATTTTCACTAAAATGTATGCGTTTATAAAAAAAAGTTTCATGGATAGTATGTGTCAATATTTTGGCATTCGATAATTTGAATTCTGCTAGACAGAAGCATCGTTACTCAGATGCACGCGTATAATCCCTAATGACTAGCTTGCATTTGGGAAACATTTTGACTGAGATACAGGTTATGCCCTTCATAGTGTGCTAATTAAACGTTAATACATTCACGCTAGATTGACTGCAAATTATATATCTTATTATAATTCTACTAACAGATCACGTGAAGCAAAAATGTTGCCGACTGTGTAAAGTACCTTCTCACTGTCAGTGTTGAATGTCTTACAGATAGATTTAACAGTGGCTTCTAATTATTACTTTCGTAATATTAAAGAGGATTCACTTGTATTGTACTCAACGATAAAAAAAATATGTATATTTGACAACTTTGAAAAGTATAATATTTATATCATACAGCACGCTTTGGTTTAGAAAAGCATTTAAATGCAATGACATTTCATGATTATCACAAAAAGAAAAAGTTCGAGGATATTTTAAGAGAGATGAGCATTGCTTTCGCATTCGCGTGGGAACCACGACTGGGGGTGGAGGGAGGAGGGCGCGTGACGTCACAGTGCCGTCATGACGCATATGTGCGCGGTTGACGTCACCACCACGCACTTGCATGCCTGCCCATCAGCCAGTCAAACAAATCTTTGTAATACACAGTACTGTGGTATGAAAGAGAGCACGATAGGTTAAGGCATTGACGCTGTCCTTGGGCAGAGGCAGGGAGTCGACAGCACGGATGGCTCAGGGAAGGGAGTTCCATTGGAGCACGCGCAATGACCCACTTAGCAAGCTGTGACTGAGGTCATTGACAGTATATTGGTTTCTGTAGCTGAGAGTGTGTGGAGGGGAGTAGAGTGAGATGAAAGGGGAGATGTAGACAGCAGCAAGTCCATAGAAGCGGTGAGTTCAATAATTGAATTTGACTCGGTACTGGATTGGGAGCTGTTTGAGGGACTGGAGTGTTGGGGTGATGTGATCACATTTGTGGGTGTGGGAAAGGAGTCTGACAAGTGGCATTTTGGATCATCTGCAGTTGGTGGTGAGGGATTTGTGGAGGCCAAAGAGGAGAAGGTTACAGTCGTCTACTCAAATGTGATCAAGGCATGGATGAGGGTCTAAACAGTGGATGCGGGAGATGTTGAGGTATGTAAGAAGAGAAAGCTTGGGATAAGAGACAAATAAAAAGTGTCACACTCTTTGCCAATATAATGTCAGAGTATGAGAGGTGCATTCTCAAACTGGATGAGATGAGTCGATTCAGCCCATTAAATCAAAGTTATCCACAATTTTCAAACATGACCCACAAATATATTTTGCGCCACCAAATAAATTGCTCCAATGCCCTTGCATGCATTTCTCAAGCAGCACAATACAAGCACTGCACAGACAATACCACTGCTGCTCAAACACGTCAAAGTAAAGAATATTGATGCCACTATAGCACGCAGTGTTTCAGCATCCACAGAAAAATAAACTAATCTGATGCACATTATGTCTTCAATGGCTAAATACAGTCCGGGGGTACTTGACATGCCCCCTGAAGAAGGACGCTTGTGTTGCGCCCGAAACGTCGTGATTTAATTTAGTTGTTTTTTCATTTATTTATTTTTTACCTATGTGACTTCACCGAAAAAACCAAAGAGTATGAATCCTTGCAGTCACGAAAACTTCAAAATCTATAATTAATGCTCCCTTTTCCCAGCTTTCGCTTTCAGGAAATACAACATTGCTCCTATTATCCGCACTGTTTTTTGTCAACAGAATGAGTTTCATAAGTAGAAATTGATATATAAAAGTTAATTGGTTGGCAAGTCATGTGTCGTGGCATGAAGTGCAGATAGTCTCACCTCTTTCAAAACATCTGGCCAGCATGGCATAGTAGACCAAATACCCACTATAGTGCTATCTCGAGATGTGGAGCCCTGTCTGCCAACAGTGGCATGGGTAAGAATTGGCAGGGCTGTACATTTACTTTTAAGGAAGTTCATAGACAAATGAATCCTATTAGCTACACTTTAACGCATTTTTTCTTGCGAATAGTTGGGGTCAATTGTCAGATAAACAAAACAATAGCCTTCCCCTCGCCACCACCCACATCATCGCAGATAAGTGAAGTTACCATGTGCTGTATTCGGCACAGATATAATACGTACATATATATCAAGTAAAATATAAGCTATATTCAGTACATTTAAGATCCATCTCAAATTGGCACGTTGATTACAATATGGTAGCCAGCGACTCAAGCAGTGATTCATGAAGGCGACAGATATAGCCCAAAGCTGAATGTGCCTTCTGACATGTTCTGCCACCACTCGTCTTGCCAATGGATTAGACAAGGTTATTTGAGCGCGTACATTTCCTGTAGCAAGGTAGTCACTCAACAGTGAAATTAAGTGGTTATTTTTTCTCGTTGTTTGTCTCATATTAGACGGTTGGTTGATTTATATCCGAGGTATCAGATGTTAACAGGTGGAATCAGACTTTCTGCGGGGCTATTTGAAAATTAAGAGAGTGGAATGATGATGTGGTATTATTTCCCCTTGTTCTAGACCAATCAAAACAGCACCTTCTCGGGTAATTGTTTTTTTCGCCATGTTGCTGTCACTCTTGCTCCCATTCTAAAAAACGTGAAGCATCAGGGTTCAGTCATAGTTCTAGAGAGACATACAAAATCTCGTAAAGAATTTCATTACTAGTTCATGAAGCCTTTGCTACGCAAAAGTTTTCAATTAATATAATAATTAACCTGATGTGATTTTTTATTTTACTTGTAATCTACGATCAGACACAAACGACTACTCCAGAAATGTGTATTTATTTGCAAAAAAAATAAAAAAATTTGACTACTTGATTCAAATTCATACATTTAAAGATATACCCATCGGAAACAGCTCCTTATAAAGATTATGTTCTTATTTAAGTAGAAATAACAAAAAATAATTATCGTAATACTCGATGAGGGGAAGCTCCTACCTTTTACCGTTTTTGAATTATTCAGATTTGAACATCACAAAATGCGTATTTTTTCGTTAAAAACTGCTTGAATCTCATTTTTTTTAATCTTGCTGTTTCACGTTCAATCAAACGAAAAAAACCGAATATTATTTTGAACCGTTTGACGTGCACAAAGATGTTTATTGGGCACATAAAATCGAGATTTGGGGCCTTAAAATGAGAAATTTATTATTTCAGATTTGTCCTGTTGTTTTTGTCCTAAAATCTACCTATGTAGCAAATTTAACGTTTCTAACTCATCGAGAAGTACCCTAGAGGTTTTTTTTGTTAGACCAGAGGACGCCTTTTGCCAAATGCCTTTTGGCGTCCTCTGGTCTAACACTGTTTTGAGACTAGGCTCAAAAGAAAGCTGTCTCTGGTGTGGACCAATCAGTTTCAAAGACAATGCATATATTATCAGAGTATGTTTATTGTTTGCATTCTGACCACAAGTATTGTGGTTAATGCAGGTCCCTGACGTCTGTTAATGGTACAATCCGGGCCCATTAATCTGGTGCACTAAAACCGCCACCTCCGTTTATCTTGAGATCTACCTTCACAAGAAGCCAATCTCAAGATTCCCCTGTAATGAGATGGCAATCAGAGTTAATGTGTATGCAGCACCGTAGTCTGCTTTGCAGTAAGACTAGCATTGGCTAGTTTCATGGGACCTCCTTTGCCAGTACCAAAATATGATGATAGGTTTTTCCCCTTTTTTCTGGCAACAAAAACAAGTGTTAAGATTTGAAGTGTTCGTGACTGCAGGAATCCATACTCTTTGGTTCTTTCGGTAAAGTCACGTAGGTAGAAAAATAAATAAGAAATAACGACGTTTCGATCGCAACACAAGCAATTGTCATCATGTGGAAATATACAGCAGTAGAACTGCTGAACAAGAAAGGGCTGTTGCAACAAGAGGTTATATACAGTATAGGTTTGAGGTGGGTGTCACCCAAGGGTAAGTAGGCGGGGTCAGAGATTGAAAGGAGTCCCATCGCTGTATGCAAGCACAACAGCTGCGTTAAAGGAGGATTGGCATGTTAAAGGAGGATTGGCATGTTAACATACCAATTCTCGTTTAACGCAGCTAAATCGGCTGTACGCCTTTGGGCGTCCTCTGGTCTAACACCGTTTGAGACGAGGCTCAAATGAAAGCTGTCTCCGGTGTGGACCATACAGTTTCAAGGATAATGCATATATTATCAAAGTATGTTTTTTGTTTGCATTCTGACCACAAGCATTGTGGTTAATGCAGACATGATTCCTTGTAAAAGGTTTCAGTTTGGTGTTTTAACATCTTAACACCTGTTTTGTTGCCAGAAAAAAAGAGGAAAACCTATTATCATATTTTGGTACTGGCAAAGGATGCCCCATGATGTAGATGCTCATCCCGAGCTCTCATTACTCTGATAGTGCATTGTCTTTGGGCTGTACGCCTTTTGGCGTCCTCTGGTCTAACAAAGTTTGAGACGAGGCTCAAAAGAAAGCTGTCTCTAGTGTGGACCAATCAGTTTCAATGACAATGCATATATTATCAGAGTATGTTTTTTGTTTGCATAATGACCACAAGCATTGTGGTTAATGCAGACATGATTCCTTGTAAAAGGTTTCAGTTTGGTTTTTAACATCTTAACACCTGTTTTGTTGCCAGAAAAAAATAGGAAAACCTATTATCATATTTTGGTACTGGCAAAGGATGTCCCATGATGTAGATGCTCACCCCGAGCTCTCATTACTCTGATAGTGCATTGTCTTTGGGCTGTACGCCTTTTGGCGTCCTCTGGTCTAACACAGTTTGAGACGAGGCTCAAAAGAAAGCTGTCTCTAGTGTGGACCAATCAGTTTCAAAGACAATGCATATATTATCAGAGTATGTTTTTGTTTGCATAATGACCACAAGCATTGTGGTTAATGCAGACATGATTCCTTGTAAAAGGTTTCAGTTTGGTGTTTTAACATCTTAACACCTGTTTTGTTGCCAGAAAAAAATGGGAAAACCCTATTATCATTGGCTAGCTTAATAGTCAACAAATACAAAACATTGCTCTCCCACCCTTGGAACTCAACCATTCACACTTTAAAACTTTACTAAGCGCCCTGCATTGCACACGGGACAAACATACTCTCCTGCCAAAAAGCATTGGGACATTACAGCTGCAAAATATAAAACAACTAAACGTCTGATCCAACCACACACTCTACACGCTGCTTAACCCTCTCACTCTTTTATCCCCACCACTACTACCTTCCCCACATCCATCCCCATATCTCCCCGACCCTATAAACGTAACCGTAAAATTTTAAGTGTAATTTGACCGCCACTCAAGGGGGTATCAAAACATTGTACACTAAAACACAATGCAAAGACAATAAAATAATGTTTAAGTAAAAGCCATGCGAACAAAGTGAGTCTTGCACTCCCTCACAAACAACACCGAGGCTCGTAGCATGCCGGATCACCGCGGGCAAGGCATCCCTGATCCTTAAGGCAACACTTGAGAAGGCCCGAACCCCCAGCGCCGAACGTAAGACTCGAGGCTGGGAGAGTAGTGGGTCCTGCTCTGAAGAGCATGGTGTACTAAACCCCAGTCATATGACAGATCAGCCCGGCCCCCAGGTGGTTACTAGAAACAATAAGCATGACCCCTAGTTTATAATGAACTGCGTTTCTTGCTGTCATTGATCTACAAACAAATGTAACATTCAAATAGTCTGCATATTATTATAACTAGTATTATGCAGTAACAACTCACAATTCATAGCCTTCTTTTTGCCAAAACATCGTGATACAAGTTGTACCAGAGATTCAAGATTTTGTGGAAAAAAATAGTATTGTGCTCTGACGTGATCACATCTGTAATAACAGACAAAGGTTGGACAAGTGGGGAAAGCGGTACATTTATAAGGAAGGCAAAATGAAAGAAATATAATAATAAGAGCAACACAGCCTATATACAGCAAGAAATTTACTATTTCCCTTCTAAGTGACTTTACCGAAAGAACCAAGAAGATGAATCCCTGCAGTCACGAAAGCTTTAAATCGAAATTTGTGCGGTTTGATGTTGGTGATTTCGCGTATACGTGGCTCACCTATATCTACCCAAAGTTCCCTATGTGCGGGTTGAATTCCCTCGTACGTGGCTATGCGGTCGCACGTGGGACAACACTGTGTGCATGTGTGTACTGTGTGCGCTACTCGGCAGGCAGCTCTCTCCATCTCACTTTGTTCACCCCTTATCTTGGAACGTATCGAATGCTGAAGGCGAGGGAAACCTAAAATCTGTGCCGGTGCTCTGACCACCTGCATTGCACGGGACATTGTGCGGCTCAACACGGTCATCGCGGGGTCTCGCTGCACTCGTTTACTTCACGTTGTCTGGGACATCGCTCAGCAGCGATTGGGCTGAGGATAACTCTTGGAGATTCCAACAGCATCGTACATTGCTAAGTTTTATACATTCCAATTCCGTTTCTTAAATCTAGATTGAACATTAATTTATTTAGAACTGCTTGTTGTGTTTAGTTTGTTGTCATTCCCCCACACCTCCAATTATCGTGATTGGCTATGTACGGCGCGAAGGAAGTTCAACATGCATACATGCATACGTTTGAACGTGTCACTATAGCAGTGCAGTGTTTCAGCATCTACTTTACATTATCTCTTTTTTTTTGGGGGGGGGGGGGTAAGTGGAATTGATCAGCAAGTTCGTCCTATTATCTGCAGGTTACTGATAGATCTTGACTTGCACCCTTTTCCCTGGTGTGCACTACTGGGGATAAGTAACTCTTGCCGTTATCAGTGAATGTTTGGTGGTTAAGGAGTTCATTTCTCATTGTTGGTTGTTTATCTGCAGACTTTTCTCGTGGATAAGTGGAATCGTTTCATGGATGACCCTGCAGACATTGAGATCCACCCACATCAGCATGGATGAGAGGAGTTTTACTGTACTTTAAACTATTCTTCACTACAATTATTAGATGCAATCTAGATAGCACCGTGACTAGATCCTGTTAAAATTTTCTGAATGAGAGTGAGAGCAGTAGGGATATGGTAAGGAAACAGGTTTTAAGGTAAGTGCTAAAACTCCCTCTTGCTCGATTGTGGATCATTCTGTGTACTACAAAGAGCAAATTAGCATTAGTTATGTACTTCCATATGAAAGTCATGTTGTATATTTCCTTCTGCATTGGCCAGTCGGCCTGCTAAACGTATGTCAACGAGTAGCATTTGAACAAATTTAGATGTAGATGCCTTAATGGCACGCAATGGCGGTTTATCCAGTTCATGCACTCACAAGGCCCCATTATTTAGAGAGATAATTCTTATTAGAACATTTGTTAACCCGGCAATATTCCAGAATGTTGAAACTGGTCCGCACTTTGCGTTTTTAACAAATGCTGCTGGATAGCATACGTCTAGAAAGGCAATGTCAACAGACTAAACTGTGTGTTATATTTTAATTGGATATACGGAATAGAGGTTGATTTGTTTTTATTTAATTTAATAAAAAATATTTTGCTACTTTAATCTGACCAGTATTTTATTTTGGTGTGCTCTGACTTTGCATTCAAGGATCAGTAAGTAGCCTCATGCACATTAAGTGCAAAATGCTTAGTACACTCATGACCCACAGGGACGACAGCAGCAATGTCTCAAGGATTCCCCGACACTGAAGCTGAAACAAAAGTCCAAACAAAGTTATTTGCAATGAGCTATGCTGGCTACAAAATCACCAGGAGGAACCCTAAAATATATCCTCATGAGTTGGTGCCACCCAGTGAAGTTAATCCTTGTCTGGATAAATTGCTGATGACTGGACTTATTAAACACAGCATGGGCAGCTCGGCAAAATTCAACATGCTGGGAGTGACTGATATGTAACTCAAATTACTCCGTGTGGCCATGAAGAAGTTTTAAACTCTGCACAGCATCAACAAAGTGCACACCTAAAGGGAAATGCCAAATCACATTTTCTGAAAATGTGCATTCACTTTGAATGCACGGGGATCTTAAAGTGTGATGCAGTACCTTTATTGCATGACATTCAATCAAAATGGACTTTCACCTATTTATCAGAAAAGGTTAACACGAACTTACAAGGTTAACTAATATGTTGGCAACTCACAAAATATTGACAAGATAGTTTAACACGTAGGCTTTCGCGGCCAATATTATTCATAATAAAGGTTTTTGGGTTAGATCGCGTTATTTATAAATGTGTCGTAACCCTCCACCACCCGACACGGCCAATCAGTAAAAAATGTGTCACGTTGACAAAAGAAAAATAGTTCACTACTTTAGCCCACCGGTGCGTTAAAGAGTAAATCCACAACATTTACAATGTTTGAATACGACGTTTCGCTGGTAGTTACATCCAGCATCATCGGGAAATTTGCCAGAATAGTGAAGCCCTCCGCCTGCTCCCGGTCTTAAATAGAGCAGCAGGGTGACGTCATCATTTAACCCAATCAGATGCAGAGATCAGAGCCTGAGAGGGGGGTGGGGGTATTGTAATTATATAATACATTAGTAATCAGATAATTGTTATGATTAGTAATTAGTTGTAATGTGTATGATTTAATAAATAAACCCAAACATTCACTGCAGAATTATTTAACCCAATAATTATTGAACCCAATAATTCTGCAATGAATGTAAGGAAGTTTGGTCCAAAATGTGAAAATTATAAATGTGACCATTGAGCAGCAGTATAATACATTCATAGAGATGTATTATATTTTTCCTTGTTCCAAACAATTGAATATTAATTTAACTTAGGAAAATGACTGGGTACTCCGTAAAGGGAAAACAACGGGTGAAATCAGAAAAAAAGACATTCCTGACCCATCTCATTAGAATTTTTTTTTACTTCATCTTCACCATTTGACATGACAGCATAACAAAATGTCACGTGGGTGTTTCGGGAAAAAATATATTCTTAATTGAAGTAGCCTTTGAGACATTAAATATATGCTCTCTTTCTCTGGGCTCATCCATGAATGCCCATGATTTGCTGAGCGTTCTGTGATTGTGTTAAGGATGGAGCAAGAGCAATGTGCCCAGTTCACTTTTGGAAAGTGAGATAAAAGAAGTGAATTAGGGCAAGAGTGTGTGTGGTAAGCATTCAGAGAGGTCCATGATAAGAATGTAGATCCAAACTAATGACAAACCGTTGATGTCATCAGGAACACCCAGTGTCATCAGTAACCAAGCTTGTTTGGCTTGTATCAGTTACAATCAACACATGCTGTGCCTCTTAGATTTATTTTACCGATAAGCACACATGGCTACCTCAAAATTGTTTAAAAATCCAGTCACAGGATGTATCTACCTTGGTAAAGCATCAATATATCTTACCATCGGCGCATATGTTCACATCCTACCCTGGGTAAATTCTGCCTTCCTTGTCCTTAAAATACACAATTCATAATGCAGGTCCCAATGTGCAACCTCGAACATATATTTCCAGATGTTGCTTTGCAACATTATGTCAACAAAAAGGAGAAAACAAGAAACATTACATCCCATTCACATGCTGTGCCGAAGTCTCAATTCCCAGAAATTGCACATTGCGATGGTGATGATTTTTTGCCATTTTGTAAAGATGTGTACCTCGCACATGTTTAAAACCCAATAGGAGTAGTTTAAACAAAGACGGTCACAACTCTGCGTTTGTATAAATGGGTATTAACTGGTCTGTGAGATGTCTTCGATTGTTGTTTTATAAATAGACTGACCCAGAGAAGCAATGTGGGATATCTCCTAGTGGCTCAGAAACAGCAAATGTTAGGAATTATTAATGATTATTTGAGTATCATTTTAGGTATCGTGGCACTGACCCTTTTGACAGTCACACGCACCATACATGGTTAGCCATGGACATGCCGCAGATAAAAAACATTAAACTTTCATGTTTATCCATGTGCAAATACAGTGCCATTAATACAGATATTGGTATTTTTACATTCTTATTGATAATGCAGTTCCAAACTATAGCTGAGAATTCATATAAAATACAACATTCACATTCAAATTCAGAGTACTTTGATGAAATGCTCCCATATTTTCTGCAGTAATATTCCATTCATTTTGAATCACAGGATGCTTCCCATATCCTGAATTAAATCTAATTACTACGTTTAATTTAATGCAACTCGTGAGCAGATATTTGCTTTTATATGTATAATTGGTAATGGTGCTTCAGTTCCAACAAATTGTCCAGCGGTTTCCATAGAGATTGCACTTTAAGATTACAGTAAAATATTTCATCGCAATAATATTGCAACTGAGGAAGGGTTGAGCTGCAAGTGCCAAATTGCCTTTATGGGTGACACGTGCCCTTATGTGCTGACATGTGGCCTTATATTTGACCAACGTGACTCCAGTCCACGCTCCATTGACATGCAGTTATCGCACAAGCTGCTTTTTGTACGTTTCTCCGTATATTTGAAATAAAACGCACTATAATCTCCGCTTATATGCAAGCGTGATATTATATTACATCTCGAAAAATTTTAGCTATGAATATTTAAACACAAGTAATACAATTGTAGATGATGAAAACTCGAATGAAATTACAACATTCTTAGTGTGGTGTTAGGAATAGTAGTGTTAAATAGTGCTTGCGGGATACTATTTCCTTTCATTCAATTAACATGAAAGACAAAGATACAATTACAGAGATAGTTTTCTGTTTAACATGTACGTATGTTGAACTTACTTTTAGCACCGTACGTAGCCAACCATGCTAATCAGCGGTGCAGAGGAAGGACAACAAACTAAACACAAAGCCGTACTATAGTACACACATATCAACATTACACTTATGTGTAACACATCAATTGCATACCTACGAACATGAAAACAACTCTAAACATGAAGGCATGCATTGCATTTGCTGAGCACAGGCCAAAACGCCTATCATGCAGACCCATATATATACTCAAATAGATACAGACTACATTGTAAGAATAGATTATAGGAATTTCGGAAAAGAAACAATGGAAGTTCCAAAGACAAATAGCGCAAGGATAAGAGAAAGAGTAAATTAAGAAGGAAGAGTAATATTGCTTCTTGCATGAATGTAGTTAAACACAGCAGAGAGAAAATTATGAAGGTGGTAGAACAACTCCTTAATATTGGCAGGACCTCATTTCAGTTGGGTTTGTCTCGATTAGCAACCAGGGAGATATTTCCATACCGGGAAAATCACAGCCAGTTTACCGTTTGATATGGCTGGGGCTATGCCAGGTGCCTAAGTCAGGCTAGCAGCAATCCAACGATATATATTCAGTGAGAAATTCAGCCCTGAGCATAGATTTCCAGGTGTTATGTTCATGGGTATACCGACCATTATAATAGTGATATTTAATTTTAAATAATGAAGTGGTCGAATGTCCGTGTGAATCATTGATACTTTGAGCATGAATATACCTAATGGCTTTTTGTTGGATTTTATCGAGCAGCCAATTCGGAACTAGGAGATTGTGTACACCACAGATATAGCCACAGTATTCCAATGGTCGCTGAACGTGGTCGTTATACAGCAGAGGTGAAAAGGCTTCACTTGAAAAAGAAAACCAGATGCCTTTTCAGCGGGATTAGTAATATAGCCATGACAAGACATCTCAGATGAAATGATTTTGACATGCAAATGCATTTAATATGGATGACATCAAAATTGGGGCAAAAGATTAACTGTGGTAGTGACAATGTACATCGATAATTTACTGGTTACTTGAAGTTAAAAGTGACCAGGTCATTATCATGCCACACGAGGATTGTCTTCACATTAGAAGTTAAAATTTCACCACGTAAGTCAGATACGACTCGTTTTAAATCTGTATCTGATTGTGATTTGAATGAGTATACTGAGGAAATAGTGCTGCGATTAGAAAAACTGTGCATCATATTGTCAGTCGAAAATGACAAATTGCTGATGAAGAAAATAAATTATGTTCGTGATAGAATGGAGCCTTGTGGAACGCTAGAGTTAATGGTGCAGGTGTCAGGCTAATTACATTCAATGCACATATTGACCCATATGGAAGAAAGGTATCTATGATTGAAGATGAGGAAGGACGCCAAATTATGGTATGGCAAGTAACAGAATGCCTGACGTGATGGATCACTTCAGAAGTGTGAAGAGTGACGGTTGTGCCAAAGATGAGTAATGTCAGCTAGCAGGTCACGTGTAGAATATGCTGGTGCTTATTAAGAATGAACGTGACTTTTAATGGACAAAGTAGCTATTTACTGAAGACAGATGTCAACACACTGCGCAGGAATAAAGCCAGGACAATGGGAAAAGTCACACAAGTTGGTTACATTTTTTAAATTGACAAGAACTGAGATGTCTTCTAGGTTACGATGGCAATGTAAGAGGGTTGTCGAAGATCTGATAGTATAACTGATGCAACTACCGGGGCACACATGTTAAGTGTGACACAAAGTCTGCCACGAGGACTACCGAGGACATGTTACTCTTGGAAAGTACACAGGTATATGATTAATTGAATAATTACACGTGTTTGTTTACAATATTTTGGTTAGATGAATTTCAAAGTAAAGTAACATACTTCAACCGAATGGGTATACATTCCAGATAATGTCTGCAGGAATCACATTAAAATCACAAAGTTGCATTGTGCACCTTTCCCACACGAATTGTGATTCTTACAATTTTGTGTAATCTTTACGTTAAAATCTGTTAAGTTGAGCAGGGTTTTAACAGGCATTCTGCCTTCATATGATTGTCCAGTAGTATAATTGAACTCATTATGATGAAGCTGCAGGATTTGCCAGTGACATGAATGGGTATTGCAACTTATTGTATGCCCCGGGTTAGTCAGGACAGTCCATATTTAAGACAGGGTGTCCTGGAGTTTTTGTGAATATAGGGATTTTGTCCTGGTAATACAATTTCCGGTCTCGGGCTCAAAACATCACATGCACAAATGGGTGGCGTTAGCAGACGAGGAGTCAAGTCCTGTGAGCAGGAGGCAGGACCAAAGCAGAGCGAGGAGCCACACTGTGTGGTTGGGTCTAGCGATGGGTATGGGTGTGACCATCTAACAGTAAAGAGAGCTAGATATCTTCTTGGTTCTTTCGGTAAAGTCACGTAGAAGGGAAGTAGTAAAATAATACTGCAGCTACATACTATTAACATTCCTTCCCTTTATTAATGCTACCCCTATCCCCTCCCTTTGATGCTGCCAATCCTGCATAATGCACGGGCATAATATGACTTTAAAACCCCCCGCCCACCTCCTACGCATTTCACAAGTAGTACTAATCACATACCTGCATTTCCCATAAATATGCTAAATTCCTCTTGATATGCAAATTATTTTGTCAAGGCGCCCTTCCCCCCTTCCAACCCAGCTTAAATATACGCTCCAAGCATGGTGGTGTTTCATTCAGACGTTGTCTCCCCGACAGACCTGGTCTTCACCTGAGGACGGCTGCTTGCGTTGTGGCCGAAACGTCGTGAGAATTATTTTATTATGTTTTATTTTCATTATTTTATTACTTCCCTTCTACATGACTTTACCGAAAGAACCAAGAAGATGAATCCCTGCAGTCACGAAAGCTTTAAATCGAGAGCTAGATATGTTTAACGCCGTTGTAGCGTTCCTGAAAAGTGTGGCTTTAAGCAGAACGACATGAAGTTAAAGTATTTTCCCCATAAGAAATTAAGTAAAGTTGGAGGTTACGTTCCAGTGTAGATTTCTTTTACCAGACACAAATAGTTCTCAGGTGAAATTCAGCAACATAATTACAAATAAAAAAATATAATTTAACACTCACAAATTATGGATGTTAAGTGGAATGATGGCAATGGGCGGCGGTGGTGGTGGATGTGTACCGGGAGGAGGAGGGGGCAATATTGTCTGCTGCTTTGCCCTGATCCAAGTGCACCAATGACCATGCCACGGTGTGCTCCATTGCGACTACCCAACTAGCAGCGGTGATGGAATAGCAAACATCGCAACATCACAAGGGGGCATATTCACTCTTTTCTTGGCCACAGTATAACGAAACGAGGATTCAATTGACGTTAAGCGAGGACTCCCTGTATATGGGGCTGATGGAAGGTGGTGCTGCCAGATTTATGTGTGTCCCAGTTGAGCCTCCCAAAATGTTGACAGCTTTACAATTTCTAGCCTTTTCAAAGAATCCACGTTCATTTCAATAGTAACTCCTGAATTTCCATGAAAAAGAATGGGATTATTGAACAACCAAATGATCATCATATAACATACTATTCATTGAAATGGGAATTCACAATTGAAATAGATGAGGATTTTTAAGGCTTATTTATACATTGTCAAGGAATCCCCATTCATTTCAACAGCGATTATATAGTGGTCATTAATGACACCTTGGCCATGGTGGAACACAATGGGTGCAAGTCCCAACACAGCAGAGCACAGTGGGAGCTGTCCTGGCATTGCAGAACATAGTGGGGGCTGTTCTGGCACAGTGCAATACAGAGGCAGCTGTTCCAACATGGTCACACACAGCAGGAGCCCTCCCGACATGGGTATATATATATAGAAACTACTAGCAATTCCACGATTACACAAATTCGTTAGGAATTGTATTCCACTCCAAGGTTGAAATCTCGATTTGGCTTTGCCCAGCACTAATTGGAAATCGTAATGAAATATCAGTGACACACATTGTCATTAGCGGAAGATTTTCAGCCCTTTTGAACATTGTTAGCTTCTCATATTAAAGAATGATCATTTCACTTTTTGAATTACCATCTGCTACCTCTTAAAGAATTACATTTGTTTCTGATAAATTATACGACATGGCACTTTTCTAACCCAGCAGACTAAAGTTATTTAATGTAACACTTTGTTGAACACGGCACAGTCAACAACCATATAATTATCCTGAAAACACTATTTATTAATATTTTGTATGCATGCATGTAATGCATTTAGTTGGGTGCAGAGATGGTGGATTATACAGAGGTGGATCCATTATGTGCCTGAGATACCCACGGAGGAGTAGGTTTCAGATGAACCTGTGCAGTTGCAACGACTTTATTGTATCCATTGAAATTATGCTTGTCACCTTTTCCACAGACCAAGCCGAGACATATTTCTCAGAGAGTCCAGGTATGTCAATACTGTATTATTCTGTAGGAAAGTTCAACACAATACCACCAGATGCTGGGCCAAATCAATTCCTGTCTCCCGAATACAGATTTAAATTTCCGGATATTCCCGGACCGTCCCGGTCAAACCTGGACAGGTGGTAACCGTACTTGAAATATATAGCTTTCCCAAGAACTACAGCCTCCTCCTCGCATGCATGATGACACTCCATGGGGAATTGGCCTTGCATTCCATACACGACTGCCCTGAAAGAGTTTGGTGAGGTTTCCTCTGATAAATAATAATATTATGAATAATCTTATATACACTTCAACAATGGGCTATTTGGCAGTTTGTGAATAATTAATTAGACACCAATTACAACTCATTATGCGCGACTTTTGTTCTCTAATAATTTCTCACAAGTGTGATTTCCATTATTGGACAAAGATGCAGCTCCTTCTCAAATGGAGATTAAACTGGAACAATTACATGACCCGTAGTTGTGCATTTTCCAAGTAATTTCTGACCCATTTCGTCATCCATCCTGTCTTTTCTGCTACCTCCATTATTTTACTCGACTTGTCGGAGCATATATCTTCTTAGTATAATGTTAATTTTACAAAAGACCCATATGTACATTCATATAATTGCATTTAAATGCATTATTTTCCAGCAACGGCCCCGTTTTAGCCCAATTAAGCTGCACACAGCATATCTGTAATGCATGAAATTAAATAAAACCTCGTGTTGATTTACGTAATCATTGGCCGACGTGGCAAAGGTTTTCAGTTCACTGCACGCGAATGTTTTCTTTACATATGTGGTGGAGTCGCAGACATACACTTTGGAGGCAACATATTTATTGATACCAACACAAAGGGTAACTGCCCCTTTACCAGATAACAACCTATGGTTGTGGACCACCAGGGTAACTACACTAATTACACTGGGAGTAGTTACAAAGGACAGGACCCCAGCTTGGGTCCAGGTCCACGTGTTGGTGACTCTTTTCGGACGTAGAACGTAGATCTTCAGGATAACAACAGCAACGCTGAACTCCGGTCCCTCTGGGGACCCGGTTTGTATCCTCACTGGTCCTGGCTGGCCCCGCCCTTGGCCACGACCACCTTCTCGAATCCTCTAGCAGGTTCTCACCTGACACGTGACAACCCCTCGCCCCACTTGGGGCCCCTGTGTAGATCTTACCTGTCACGTGCCTTCCAGGTTCAACCAGAGTGCCATGGCCTTTATTAACTCCATTCATGGCCGGCACCCTCACACCCCCCTCCTATAGGGGACAGCACTGCACGCCGAGCGTGGTGCCACTCAGTGCTCTCTATCAGCGCACACCGAGCCCCTCTCGGGCTGGTACTACACCCACCTACGGGGTGTCCGCGATGGCAATACATCGCACGCTTTGCCTCGCTAGAGCCGGCACCACACAGTGACATCCGAGATGTCACTACATATACACGAGGTAGTTGCTCAGATTCGAATGCGAGATATCTCGGGTGCTGGTTCACTGCTCTGACACAAAGTATTACGAGCCCCCGGAGCTACATAGTTACAGCAAAAAGTGGGACATAAATCTCAACATCCCGGGCAACAAGATTGGGTTTTTTTCAATCCAACTTTACAAAAGGTTATTAAGTGGAGATGTTAACCCAATGCTATTTACGCGTGGAAAAATCAGGCGATGCCTTGGGCCTCCACCTCCCACCCAGTTGCGGCAGATTTTCAGTGAATGGAATTGGCAGGCATTCGTATGTAAATGCCACGTGTATGGTGGTAGAAATAAAAAAAATAGATAGGGTGTGGAGGGGTTTGACTTGCAATAATCCTCGCGTATTAGCCAAATGAAGGGTAACTTTTGAACCGACTGCTTACATGCTTGAGCAGCTGAAAGTGTGCTGCATTTTCAGTCAATTTTGTGCAAGGGACATTGGAGCTCATGTGCACAAATGGAGCACATGAAGCATGTGAAAAGGGCTGCCAAATTGTATTTATATGCATTTTGCAGCTCGGGTGACTGGTTATATAATCTAATAGCTTACGAGGCATTCACAGCACACATTGTAATAAAGTAGAGCAAATTGTGATGGGATATAATTAAACTAAATTAGAAGCACCAAATGCACACATTTCAGAAAGTGGAAATAATCATTATGCATCTTTAACGGTGAGGTTTATAATGCACAACCATAGCATCCATATGCTCACTTGGACACAAAAGCGAAGAATGTATATAGATGTGGTTATTTTAAAAAGTAGTCCCCCTGTCCAGCATGCTATGTTATCCATACTGCTACATCCCCCTGATACATATTCTATTCATCTTTAGAACTATTGTCATAGGCAATCACTTAGATCAGCGGTCCCCAACCTTTCTGGCACCAGGGACCGGTTTCGTGGAAAACAATTTTTTCACGGACTTGGGGGGAGCGGGTGTCATCATTGGGTCTTTCCCCCTTTTCAAAGAAGCTCTGCAGCGACGTTTGTTTTTTATTCATTTTGGCTAGGGTTACCTTGTGGGCTTACCAACACTGTGACCGAGACAAGTGCACGATGCGGGAAAGAGGCGCGGACGGAAGTGGTAAATAAAATCATGGGCGGGCCACGTGCGGACTCACCGCTCACCTCCTGCTGTGCGGCCCGGTTCCTAACAGGCCACGGACCGGTATCGGTCCGTGGCCCGGGGGTTGGGGACCCCTAGCTTAGATTACACATTGAATGCTTTATTCACGTATGGCATGGGAAACGCAAGTAGCTAGCCACTCAGAATTGGAAGCATGTGCAACGGGTATAGATAGATTCACCAATTCCATTTGAGAGACGTGTACTTAAGAAGTGTTGATAAAAGGAAGAAATCATTAGTCGTGTGAGAAGAATTGAATAAAGATACGGTAATGTACTGAGTTCCGTTATGTATTAGCTTTGTCAGGACCTTTGCTGCCACCTCACCATCACGGCCGTCTACACTGGGGCCCATCCTAGAAATACTTTTTGGATTCTCGAGTCCAAAGGCGACTGAAGGACACGCAGATTTCAGTACATTGACATTCGTATAATTTTGAGAAAACAAACAAATATTTAGACATTTTATGGGTGCCTGGTGAGCAATAATAACCATCCAATCACTCCATTATATGTTTAGTCCACTATCTGTGTCAGATTATGCTCTCTCTTAAAAACAAAATAGCGTTTTGAACAGTGCATATTCTTTCTGCTTTGTATGTGTGCATTGGTGTTGATGTTTTTTTTACCTGTACATACAATATACATTAGCATTTTACACAGAAAACACAAAGCAAAGAGATCCAACATTCATCATTAAAAACAGGAAAAGTGCTCTTAATAAAAATAATCAGGCCAGTGTGGTATGTCGGTGGGTGGTCTGATCAGTGCCATAATTTAAGGCTGAATCTACCTAGAGGAGGCCCATCACAAGTTCATATTGCACGTGCCACTGGCGTTACCTGACCCTCAGACTCAAAACCAGGTTGTTGGGGTGATAGTATAACGTGTCAATCGGTACACCAATGCTCCACAAACACCTGCAAATATACGTATCACACACAGTAGATTAAGGTTAATATCTCCCTGGGGTCTGTAAAATCTACTACTATTTAGTCATCTGGATTTGACTAAATTAGATAAATCTACACTGTCATGTAACACAACACCTTTGATCTATACTGCAAAGTCAAATGTGATTTTGTTAATACACCTGTTTAACACGTAGGCTTTCGAGACCAATATTATTCATACTAAAGGTTTTTGGGTTAGATCGCGTTATTTATAAACGTGTCGCAACCCTCCACCACCCAACACATCCAATCAGTAAAAAATGTGTCACGTTGACATAATAAGACAAATAGTTCACTACTTTAGCCTACCGGTGTGTTGAGTGAATCCACAACATTTACAATTTTTGAGTACGCCGTTTCGCTGGTAATTACATCCAGCATCATCTGGCGATTTGCCAGAAGAGTGAAGCCCTCCACCTGCTCCCGGTCTTAAATAGAGCAGCAGGGTGACTTGATCATTTATCCCAATCAGATGCAGAGATCAAAGGCGGAGGGGGGGTATTGTAATAAAAAATGGATTAGTAATAAGTTAATTGTTATGATTAGTAATCAGTTGAAATGAGTATTATTTAATAACTGAAGCCACCCAATCACTATACCCAATCAGGTGCAGAAATCCGAGGTGGCGGTGGGGGGCGGTTATTGTAATTATATACTACGTTAGTAATTCGTTAATTAGTATGTGTTTCCCCTATAAGGAATTGTAATTGTAAAATGTATTATTTAATAATACGCCTCCAGGCCGTGCTAAGCCTGTAGCTGTCAGAGCGATTAAAGTTATTTGTATTTCTCTCAATTTCAATGGATTCTCTAATTAGTCTTGGCCAGTCATAATTAGTTTTACACAACACTTCAACGTTATCAAAATCAATTGAGTGGCCGTGTTGGCAAGCATAGTCAAACAACCCGCATGACCAACGTAGCCTTTATCTGGCAGTGGAATGACATGGTTAAAATATTGTGTATAATGATGTATTGTGTTCACATTCTCGCTATGTTAATACCAATCGTTCTTAAAGACAGGCGAGAGTCTGTTGGGATGGATATGGGAAAAAGAATGTGGAAGTTATAATACTAAAATATAAAATACTGGATTATGGATATTTATAATTTGTCTATGTACTGAATATAGTTTGTTGTAATGAAGCAAATACGAATAGATAAATCTGTTCTTTTTATATATGTAAAAAAAATACTTTAAAATGGTATAAAATGTACGTGGCATTTATAACCAGAAAGGACCCACTGAATGTCAATACTTATTTCAGGAGACTCAGTCATTGACATGGTTGACCATTTACATTTTCCAGGAGTATTTTTTTGACATATAGACACGATACGTGGTCGTAATAATTTGTGCCAGTTAATGATATATAAACATAAAACTTAGTTTTTTTCAATTCCAATTACACATGTTCAATTGTTTAAATATAGAACACTGTTTTCAACAATTGGTTAAGTTCACTATCAATAACACTGAGTCTTTCACCAATGCAAATTAGCCTTCCACGATTATCAGTGGGCTTAATGTAACAATTGGGTAATTTTATACTTAAAAATATATTAATATGGAAACAAACAACAAATACCGGTAACTATTTAAAACAAAGTTACAAAGAGCAAGAGGTTATTTCATAGCAAGATCAAAGGTTCGGTTAATGATGTTGTTGCATGCTGTTGTACATCTAAGATAATTAAAACAATAATATGTAGGACTGGAAATATTTTCCAATCATCTTTCGCATTGATCCATGAGACAAAGAGTATTTCCTCAGAAGAAGAAATGCATATTATGGGTTTCATTATAGTTTGCAAAATACATTATAAAACATAATAAGGTGGTAGGCTGAAAAATGAAGCTATGTTAATCCACAGTGTCTGCCTGTATATTTATGGGGAGAAGTAGTGTAGCAGTTAGCGCACAGTGCTACAAACCTGGCCACCCGAGTTCGATTCCCGCTCATGGCCAACACCAGTGCTGATTATCTGAACCGGTTCTGGGCCTCCCCTCGGTCGACTCGGTCTCAAACATCGACACTGGGGAAACAAAGGCGGTCAGGCGTGGTGTTGGCCACCCACCCCTTCGTTGGCCATGACAGCCTTCATAGGTGCTCGCTAATAGCACTTGCCCCAAAGTCTGTTAAGAGTATAAGGGAGGCCGTTGTCTTTGTATAGTGAGCAATGGTATTAGTTCCTGATACAAATCTGAATGCACTGCAACATAAATCTGGTTTAGTTTTACCATCTATATAATGATATTATATTATCAAATGCAATATCAAACATGCAATGTTCTTGCTTCTCTGTAGACTGTTACTGCTAGAAATGATACAAAATTTTTACGTTTGAGTGTCACAAGTTGATGATCAGTGTCATCACATCAAACAACTTGAAAATGCATTATAGTTGGTGTGGATGGTGTCAGCTTGTGTTTGGGGCTATATTCTATTGTTTGTGCCTCAAGACTAAGCCATGTATTCCCTTGGAGGAATATGTTCAGTCAATTAAGTAAAAGTCCTTGAGGCACATTTACGAACATAGTAAACACGGCCTTTATAAATCTCGAATGCTCCAACAGAGGGCTGTTTACCACTGTACCCTAATGGGACGTTTTATTGTTTCAGATATCCCATGCGATCAAGGATACTTAAGCACAAATGGCGGCACGTCCCAGGGCTTGCTTGCAAGTGACAGAATGTCACGTCAGATCTGTTTGTCAAGTTGACCCATTTCATTGCTCGAAACAGCAGCAGAGCTTGCATTAAAGCCGATGCAGTCATAATTAACTGCGCCATCCTTCAGAGAGGACATTTCGCTAATTGCAATTTTTTCTGGGCCACATCATTAACTGTATGATGCCAATGAACGTATACCCTTAAATGCTGTTCTGAAAATGTAAATTTGCACTTTAAAGAGCTATGTTTTAATGAAAAACAGACACAATTTTAAAAAATGGGACACATTTCACATTTGTACAAACACATATCTTGCCTTGTAATTTAAATCACACCTTAACCTTAACATTTTCAGTTATAATGCGTTTTTCAATTAGATCCAAAACTTGTGTGCACATTATTTTTAGCTATTATTTGTGGAGTATTTTCTCTTGAACTGCTACTGCACGTTATGCAACTGACACTTGGTTTTGTCACACCTTGAAATCTTGTGTGAGAAGGCGTTATTTGTCAAACAGGACAATATTTCGGGCAATGATCCTTCTTAAAGGCTATGTGCTATGAAGGTCATTTATGCTTATGCAACAGTGCCAATGCGGAATCACGATTTTATTTATTTATCCAATGCATGTATTTTTTTTGTCACGATTTTGTGACGTGATTTTCACAAAAATCACTGACATCCAATAAATATCTTCTGCCGAATAACATTTGTATCATTACATGTAAAATTATGCCTGCATGCAAATTGTTAAATTCATTTTCTGAAAATATTTATTTCTGTGAATTGTATGTATATTTGTATACAATCCTGAGTAGAGTGTCTTGCGTGATTCCTTGTGCCAATAAGTCACGTGATGTAGAAAAAACCGTCCTGATTTTATTATATACATATAGTTGAGAGTAAAAAATAAGAATTAGTCATTATAGTAAATGTTACAAAAGTTGTTGCATTTTTTTTTTATCACAACCACACTTCAAGGCCCTCCAATGAACACAAACGACGCAAAAATAATGAAGCGAGCAATGTAGCATTTCCCCTAGATTTAAGGGTTTTGACATTTTATGCCGATACTCGGTTACCTTAATCATTTTAATCACGCAATTAACACCACCAGACACGATAATCTCGACTGCAATGCTCTTTTTTAATAGTTCCATTTTTATTATTGCATATAATTATCACCAGCTGATGAATATATTGATATAATTATCTGTGCCTTCTATCGCACTATGATCGCCTCCGCAAAGTCTTTGCGAGTGTGGCTGAAGGTCATTTTGGAAAATTAGAAGCTCTTACATGCTCAAGAAGCAAGCACTGAAGACAGGTTTCATTACACTCATGTGTGTACCCATTGAGGAGAGTATATATTTACGTTTAACACGTAGACTTCCACGACCAATATTCATAATAAAGGTTTTTAGGTTAGTTCGCGTAAATATATTTCTGCGATATATTACGCAATCTAACCAACACCCGTTGTTATGAATTATTCATGATTAATATGTATTTGCGTGAATACAGTTCTGAAATAATTAAAACATGAATGCGATAGTGCAGTGGTTAGCACACTGGACTTGCAATCTGGAGGACACCAACTCCATTCGATCTCTCAGCGTACAAGATACAAAAAAGGGCATCTTTCTCAATCCCACCCCCATCTCCGTCCACCCAGCAGTATGAATGGAGTTCAACACAATTGGTCAATCGGCAAGTCACATGTGGTGGGACAAAGTGTGGGTACTCCCAGTTTCTAAAAATGTCTCACCAGCAGTGGCCAGAGCAAGCAATTTAAGCACTGCACCTTTTCCTTTGGCATATATACATTCATCACAGGAAATGTGTAGTGCAATGGAATGAGTCATTGTAGCTCATGCTGCTGGGAGATTGGTTGACAATAGAATTTGGGGTAACAGCCCGTTCTACCAGTTGCACCTGTGGGCAAGGCACAGAGCCCTCTGGGGGATCCAGAGGGGTGCGGGGGGGGGGCGAGGGCGGAGACTGGTCACGTTGTTCAGGATATAAGGCGAGCTCTGACTCACAGTCGGGGCTGCTGCGCTCTGGAGTGGACCATGTTGAGCATCGCTGGTCGGACCTCATCTCGCCGGCCGAACCTGTCCGAGTACCTGCGGGGGCCCCGGGCCGTCGGGCCAGAGGCTGCCTCGCCAGATCCGGGGGGGGACCGACCACGCTGTCGGTGCGAGACAAGGCAACCGGGCCGGGTCGGCTGCTGCCGAGGGGGCAAAGGCAGCGACGCGACCACCTGGAGAACGGTGGTGGGTGGAGGAGGGAGAAGAGATGCAGGCAGCGACCCCGGCTGGGGGAGGCGGGCCGCGGAGGAAGACTGGTGGCAACGCATACGGGGAATGAAGGTACCAGCACAGAGGGAGGTGGTCCCAGCCACCTCGAGCGAGGAGGCTGCGGAACTGGTGGCCTCGGCTGACCAGAAGACGCCCAGAATGAGACTATTGTGGTAAACGCTGGACCAGTAGGGGCAGGGCGGCCCCAGGAGCACGCGGGGCGGTGGCGCGGTGGAACTGGGGAAAACTTCATGCCAGTAGGCACAATTGTGTCCGAGTGGCTTTCAAGGAAGACGTGCCGGAGGACGTCACCCTTGACCGAGCAAATGTTGTGTGGACTGTAGTGGTCGGGTTGTTACAGGTGGAGCCTGCGGACCTGTACTGTCTGATAGCCTTGCCGGGGGTTCGACATCAGCTTAACGTCAAGTAACCTACTATAGAACTTCATGACTAGATTTGAGGAGAAGGCAGGTGAGAGGCCATTGTCACTGCTCAAGTTGCAACTGTTGTCTAAACTAGAAACATAGATGGTAATGTTATTTTGTATAAAGAGGCCTTACCAGACCACGACGTGGAGGTCTGGCTGAAACAACATTGCCTACTGCTGTCGGGGTGCAAGCGGGTCCAGGACTCGCTAGGTATCTGGATGGGCGCCAGACAATGGCGAGTAAGGTTGAGGACGGCGGAAGAGGTCCTGCGGGATATTCCGAGCGCCCTGAATATCGGTGGCAGTAGGGGCTATGTGGTATACGCAGGGCAGCCCGAACGCTGCAGGAGGTGTGGGGGAAGAGGATACCTGCCTGCAGCGTGCAAGGCAAGGATGTGCTTCCACTGTAAGGCACAGGACCATGTGGTGGAAGAATGTAGTGCCCCGGCACAATGCAACCTCTGTGGTAATGGAGTTCACTTGTATAGAAACTGCCCGGAGTCCTATGCAAATGTGGTCCGGGCGCACAAGAGTAGGGCGACCGAGGGTGGAGAGTGGGAGGCGACTGAGTCCGGGTTGGGACCGGCACCGATCAGCCGGACGACGGAGGACGGAAGGGGGTAGATGGCCGGGCAGAGGACACCGCTGCAGGACGAGAGGGAGGAGGGGGAAATGTCATCAGAGATGGAAGAAACACCCACGGGTCGGTAGGAGGAAGGTCCCAAAGACCAAGACAATGAGGAGGTGGAGAAGGCCCCCAGGCCAACCATGGCCGACTGGGCAGAGGAGGTGGAGGCGGGGGAGGAACGGCGGGGGAAGGACGACAGGGGTGGAGCATTTGAAAGGGCAGCGAAAAGGAAGCCGAGGGCACCGAGAGCCCCAATGGGATCGGCCCCCTCACGTGGACCTGAACCGCCAGACTCCTCGTCTGATACGGTAACATCAGAGGTTGAAGTGATAGCAGCAAAGATAGGCCAGGGGAGAGGGATACCCCCAAAGCCTGGGAGTACGGAACAGTTATTCGGCCTGATGGATAAAAACTGTTACCAGTTGCTGGAGGAAGTGCCGGAGCTGGATTAGACACCACCGCACATGAAACTCTCTGTGGCATCGGTGAATGTGAGGGGGTTCCGGGGCAGGGCCAGATGGGGAGCAATAGTGCAGTATTTGCAGACCATGAAGTGAGATCTAGTTTTCCTGCAGGAGTGCCACCTGCCATACTCCCTTGGCCAGGCGGAGTTGATTGAGACCTGAGATGGTCATTGCTTTTGGTCAAGTAGCAATGCAAATTGAAACAATCATGTAGTCATTCTCCTAGGTGGTAGAAGAGCAGAGATACTGGCGTCCCAAGAAGTGGTCCCTGGCCAACTCCATTATATGGACGCCTCGTACGATGGCACAGAGCTCCGACTGATCAACGTATATGCCCCCACGCGGTACACAGAGTGGGTGGAACTGTGGGACAACATGGCGACCCTACTGGTGATGCGGAGGCACGTCATCATGGGAGGGGATTTTAATTGCTCACTCTGCCTGGCAGATGCACTGCTGGCATCTGGGGGCCAGAGACTTGACCCCTCCTCCAGGAAACTAAACGGGCTGATTAAGGATTTTGAACTGACTGACACCTTTCGGTTGATGCATCCAATGTGGCCAGGGTTCACTTGGACTGGTGGTTCCGGAATATCGCAATCAAGAATAGCTTTCCTTTTGTTTCCGCCAAAGATGGAAAGCGTAGGGATAGAGCCTTTTTCATTTTCGGACCATAAGTTGATGGTCGCGAAGTTCCGAATTCCGGGTGGCCTGCGGCTGGGGAGGGGATCTGGAGAATGAATACAGGTCTCTTAGCGGATGGAAAGGTGACTGGGGATTTCATCAGGAGATATGAAGAATGGAAGAGCCTGGAGGGCTGCATTGGCACAGTGGCAGAGTGGTGGGGAACGGTAAAAGGCTGGATCAGGGGCTTCTTCCAGGCTCACAGCAGGAGAAGGAACGTGAGGAATGAGTATTGGGAATGACTGGTTGGAGAGGGCGCATAAATTGCTGGAATTGGGATTCCCTGTTATGAGTTAGAAGACAACTGAAGGGGAAAATCTCCTCAACACTGGAGAAACATGCCGCGCAATTCGTTTTTAGGATGCGGGTCAGGGCAGTGGAGAAAAATGCACAAGGTTATTTTTTTTTTTAAATGTAGGAAGGCAGAAAACACACTCTAGGAGCTGGTAAGCCGAAGTCTGGGCAGACTGACACATACAGAGGGAATTGTAGAGGCAGAATAGGATTACTATACAGGAGTAAGACGTTGGAGGTGAAAGCATGGGACTTCTTACTGGGGGAAGTTAAACAAAAAGCTCCAGAGGACATGAACATGCAAGTTCAAATGGAGGAACTAGATGAGGTGATAAGAGGACTGCGTAGGAACAAAACGCCAGCCGAGGACGGGATACCAGCTGAATTCTATATTACGTTCTGGGACACCATCAAACACGACATGCTACGGGTGTATAGATAAATCTTGGAAGGGGGCCCAGTGCCAGAATCTATGAGGAGGGGAGTGATAACCCTCACTAATAAGGGGAAGGGGGATTGCAGCGTCCTGGGGAGCTGGCGCCCAATCACCCAGCTAAACTCCGACTACAAGATCCAAGCTAAGACCATTGCGGCACATCTGGGGAATGTGGTAGGGGAGGTGGTCAGACCCAATCAGACATGTGCAGTCCCGGGCAGGCGAATTTCGGACAATCTTGTCCTGTTAAGGGAGGTCCTGGAATCCACAATTGAGGGGGGGTGGACCCCTGGGACTCCTGAGCTTGGACCAAGAGAAGGCCTTCGATAGCATCTCACATAATTTCTTGTTTTCAGTACCGAGGCGAATGTGGGTAGGGGAGCAATTGGTAGGCTGGGTGCGACAACTGTACCATTTGCTCACAGGCAGACTGTTGATGAATGGAGTCCTTTCGGAGGTGAAGCCATTTGGGTCAGGAGTGAGACAGGGATGTCCCATGTCACTGGTCATATTCATAATGCGTATGGAGCCCTTTGCCCAGGTGGTTAGAAAACAGGACCCTGTGGGGTGGGCTGGTAGGAATAATACTAATACCGGTACAGGGATATCGACCGCACGCACACGCGCAAGCACACACACGCACGCACATGTACACACACGTACACACACGTGCACACGCACACGTAATGAAGTTGTGTTGCTACGCTTCCAGTTCGCCGTGAATAACGATCCGAAGCCCAATAGCGCCCATTCATCACGCCGCTTGAGTGGGCCGGACACGCACGCACACGCACACAGTCACACATATACACACACGCACGCACACACAGACACACACGCGCACACACACACACGCACCTCTCACCTGCAAGGCAGCGGTCGCCGCTTCTCCTCCCACATCTCTCGTCGCGGCAGCTGTAACGATGGTGCAAGTTTGTTTTTATCATCAATTCCTCCTCCACCCCTCCCCGCCACTGTTCACCCACCAGAATAAATGAGTTCGCCCATAGTCAGTCGATCAAAAAGTTTCGCCGTGAGGCGCCGGAAGCGACGGCCATCTTGTTTAATTCACAGATCGCAGGGGGAGCGGGCGGCCATCTTGTCGGACAGGGTCATGCCAAGTGTTTGCAGTAGGGGGCGATGTTGATACACGGACGGACGGATGATATAATCTATTGGTGGTCTGGTCCACTTCGTTCCTACCAGTATAACCAGAAGATTAGGGGAGTGTACATCCCGGGATGCAGAGAACAGGTGAAAATAGCCATGTACATGGACGATGTCGTGGTCTTCTGTAGGGACGTGTCCTCGCTGTGGGAGGTACTAAAGCTCGCGAATCATTTCTTTTTGGCCTCGGGATCCAAGATTAATGTAAAAAAGAGTGAGATGATGATCGTTGGCGACCCCAGGCTATTTGAGGGCCACCTGCCAGGGATAAAAGTACAGGCAGAAGGGATCAGAATCCTGGGGGTCACCTTCTACCGGGAGGACTCGGCAAAGAGAAATTGGAAAGAAAGGATGAAGGCGGTGAAGGGCAGGCTGGCCAGATGGACAAACAGGTACCTTACAATGGAAGGACCCTAGTTCCGAAAGTGGCAATACTACCAGCACTCAATTATCTGGTCTACGTATTCCCTCTGGGCGTGAAAATAGCGAAAAAAATAGAGACAATGTTCTTCAGGTTCATCTGGGGAGGCGGGATAGATCGGGTGAGAAGGGAGACAATGTATAAAAGCGTCGCGAACGGTGCGAGGGGCGCTCCAAATGCCACGTGTACCCTCACCACGATTTTGTTTGTGATATGTTACGATTGTTTTTTTCCAATGGGCCCCAGGTGAAGGCCTCATATTGGTTACAGTACAGGCTAGCCTGGCTCCTGCGGAGACTAGAGATGGCCTCATTGCAGCACGGCATGCCCCTTACTTGGATGCAGGGATGGTTGAGTGCCGTGATAACAAATATATTACAGAATATGAGCCGGCCCGGGTACGGAGTCGTGGTGCCCAAAAGGAGTCCTTGCCGAGATGAACAACCTGGGACAGGTAGGAATGCAGGAGGTTCATGTATTCCCGAGTGTTTTTGATTCGATGACCGCAAACTCTTGCTCCAAAATGTTGTAGTTAACACGGCAATATTCCTCCTTTTTCGTAATCGGCGCACTTGATGTGTAGGGGAGTGGTAAGTGTTACACACTCGAAATGACGTTGGGCAGGTGCTCCAAATCGAGGGCAAACACATTTATTGTGGTTAATCTGTAAAATGCAACAGCACGTGTGTCACACACAGCAATCTTCACTGAGTCGCCATTAACCACATGACTGGTGTGCACATCCGGTCAATCATTAACCCTGTCAGCCTTCCCACAGGCCCAACTCAGTCATCACATGTTGGTGTACACATGTGCATTGATGGACTGTACAGCACTTAAGGACTTCTCAAAAGAGTGGTCCATTCCTAATGTGCCACATAAAGACTCCTGATATCGCAGAAAGATCCCTTGTGCGGGTTGTGTTCATGGCTCTTGTTGGCTGTCCGGGACGGTGGACTGTTCATAGTTGAGAAATTAATACAACTTTTAAATAGTCATCGTCGTGATCTTCACCCTCTGAAAGATGTGGGTCTGGCAGCATTTTGGATGTCCCGGCCCGGTATATATTTATTTCCTAAGGCTGTGAAGGCCGGAATAAAATAGTACCTCCTACTAGTGTCTGTGAATTAGCCCACCACATATGTAACTCAAATAAATATTTATACCCTATACTATTAGGGTTTTTTATGTTTACAACTGGAATTTTTTACGTCAGAAAAATCGTATTAAAATGGACAAAGATACATGGAGACATATTAAGTAACACTAGGATTCCCATTTCTGAAGGATGCAGCAATACATCGATTCATTGATTAACATCTACTCATAAGCTGACGATAGATGAGTATTAATCGAGTGTATGAGAATTATTCATAATTTACTAAAATTGTGAATGTTAGATTTAGGCTAATGGAGTACTATGTCCAGGTGCTTTGTTATCCATTGTTTGTCTGAAATCAAACCCAGGTCACCAGAATTGCACCAAACACCCCAAGATAACCACACAGTCAAAAGCATTGCATATGTTGCGTAGCTATATATTACACATATAACACCACCAAGCAGTACTATGCAGTATAAGTGAGCATGCATGTGTAGTGCTCGAACCAACACGACAGCTTCTTGTCTTTCCTTGTTACTTTATTTTGCGTATTTCGCTCAACATTCCTTCATACAACATTGCTCAATGTTCCTCCAGCTCACACCGATCCACATTTCTCCTCCGCGCTCTCCGCTCGCTCGCCGCGTTCCGCCGGCCTGACTCGCTCCCCATCACTCCTCCGACTCTCCTCTCCACTCTCTCCGCCACTGTTAGGCTGCTCTTTATCAGCTCCGCCGTTCCACTCCGTCGTAACTACATCAGCTTCTCTTCCCACACTCCAGCCACTTCCTACTCTTCGTCGTCTCACTGTTACTCTACACTTCTCTGCTGCTACCCTACGCTTCTCCACTGCTACCCTACGCTTCTCCACTGCTACCCTATCCTGGTACTCACTCTGCTGCTCCGACTCTCCATCCTCTGTCTCCTCCCAGGCGCGAACTCCCGTCTCCTCCAAAAACCCCTGACTTTATCCCCCGAACCAATTCCCAATTAATCAGGGGCATCCCCCGCGACGCCACTCGCCCAGAACCTCCGTTGTCACATGGCATGTTTTTTCAGACACTGCAGCACCTTTCTCCGACAACAACCCCTCTCGGCCAATCGGTGCCCTGCACCCTTAATTACTCCCTGCCACCTGCTACCATCCTCAGATATCACGCCACCTCATTTGTGACAACAACGACCAGCCAATCAGCGCCCTGTGTCCTCATTTGCTCTCACTGTACGCCGCGTGCACACCGACCCCAGCGCGTGACGCATATCTCAAGCACTACACATGTAATTGTGTATGTGTGCTTATACCTAGAATATTTGTGTGTATGCGCGTGTGTCTGTGTATTTGATCAACATAACATGCATGCCCTTATGCGTCGCTCCCTCAACAGATTTTTTTTTCTCTCCAAATAAATGTTTTGAAAGTACATTCTCATTTGACAGTTTTATGCTTTTGCTTTTATATTGAAGGTCATTCGACAGGAAATACCAGGTCACAACATGATGCATGAAGAATGCATGGCTTGAGTCAATGTGCTGTGTAATGATTTTTTCAGCACAAGAAACGTTTCCTGTCACACCCATCCCTATGCCCGTAGAGTTTTTGTTGATGCATCTGTTTGAACTGTGAAATTAGCCCACAGTCTGTTGACATTGACTTTTGAAGTACTGATTGATTCCTCCTTGGGATGATCCTCTGCTTTGCAGGCTCCAGATTCTACATTCTGCGTGCACATCAAGCGACGCAGGATTTCTGCGCATGCATTCTTGCATTTAAAAAAAACATACCACAGTAGAGCAAGTAGGTGGTGTGAGCCTTTTTATATGGCAGGCAATAAACATGATTTGAGTGAAATTAAATCAACTGCTTGGCGTTGCTGGTTGGACGCGGATGTGCAATCCAACCTCAAGCGGGTGACACATTGCAGTAATCCCCATGTTTATTGTTGAGTGGATAAGCAATAGTGGATCCACGCATTTACCCAAGGTTCCTTGTCCTCTACGCTCCGAATTTTCTACCGTGCCACTCTGTGCCTCCCTCCCTCTGCGCCCAGTCACGCTTTCGTTCCTTTTCCCTTCTTACTCCCTTTCCCTGGAACCAATTTCCACTGCATATTAAACAATCATCTGCACGATAACAACCTGATTCCGTTCCTCCCTTAAACCAACCCCCAGCTCTTCTCTCACTAATCCTACTACTGCTAATCCCTTCCCCTGACTAACAGCTATGACCATGCCTACGGCAACCACTTTTACTAACCCTATCACTATCCCAACCCCGACTACTACTACCCCCATCACTCTCCAACCTCTATCACTACCCCCTATCCCTACCCCAACCCCTGCTTAACCACTCCCACCTTCCCTCATAACTGTCACCATAACGATACCACCACTTTTAACAAACCCCGCTTTTTATTTAAAACACTTATCTTACGTACAATTTAACAAGTAATGGAAAGCGCCTTGGACTAAGATACAATTGTTGAAAATTTTAATACGCGAGTACATCTGGGTTGAAAGGCTTTAGAACTTATGAAAAAAAACTGCCCTTGATTTTTGTTTTATTATACACACTGAAAACAAACGCCACGTGAAGTAGAAAACGATAGTATTATGTTGAAAAGTATAACAGAAAAATAGGTACAATGTTGCTGACGAAATATGGAAATTCAAGTGCAATAACATTGGTATACAATATTGTATCCATCTGACAGAAAAGTGACCGTGTGCTAAGCCCTTTTTATAAAAATTTGACAACGATAGAGCTATTAAAATATAAACATTTGTCATGAAAATGACTATAAAATGTATCAACGCTGGCTGCAATATTAATATGTTTTCAAGTACCATGTAACCTTTGGCATATGAAAAATTCCTTGGCAATAATAACGCCGCACACTCGGTCACTATGAATGTGTGCCAGACCAACGCTGGCAAGAGAACCCCGACTACACACACAATGGAAAGCTCACAATAAAAATAAAATCAGCAAAAGAGTACCAGATCGTGAAAAATATATTAAACATTTTTACATGCATTATACACATGTATTAGAAATGCAGGGTGCTTCAAAACATGTTAACACTTACTGTATATGGGACTATCGTTTTTAATGGCAGAAGAACGGAAATGAAAACAAATTGTAGTCAATAGCTTCAAAAAGTCAGACTCTCCACTTGTTCACCATCATTGTCAACACGTGCCTAGAATCTTCTCCTAGGTGGTCTCCAGCGCCCGGAGGCAAATTTATCGTGGTATTGTTGCTAATTCTCGTGTTAACATTTGTTTGAATAACCCTGTATAATTGTTAATTAAATTAATCAAAGTGTAATTGTTCATTGAATTAAGACTACTCAATCACAATTAATCTAGAATTAAGACATGCATTTTCTTCGCAAAAAAATATGTTAATGCAATGATCATTTAGCTGAAACTGAAAAAATATTTGTGTTCCTCAGTAGGTCGTAAACAGTGGATTTTTTGGCGTTGTGGTTGCAGTGCTTGAGTTGTAATTGGAAGGTCGCGAATTCAAATCCCATTTATGGGTAAACTCAACCCATCATCATTCTAGATTTGAAATTTTCGTGACTGCAAGGATTCATACTCTTTGGTTCTTTCGGTAAATTCATGTAGTTGAAAAAATAATAAAATAAAGTAAATTAATCTCTTTGGTTCTTTCGGTAAAGACACGTATAAAGATAATAATAAATTAAATAATAGCATACGACGTTTCGATTGCAACACAAGCAATCATCATCAGGTATAAATGAAATAGCAACAAAAAATCTAACCAGAAAACTATAGACATACATATAAGCAGACAGATATCACCAAGATACATAGAGAGAGGGTAACACAGGCACCGAGAGGGAGATCGTCTCTGTGGCGAGGCCTTAAATAGACAGAGGGGGGGCGGGGGCAGAGAGAGGGAGGGGTTAGAGAAAAAATTAACATGTCAATGAGTACGGCGACGCGTGGTAGTAAAGTACGCAAGCTGAACATTAGGAGAGAGGGAGAAAGAACACACTAAATTAAATAACCTAGCAAAATATTGAAATGTTATGTAATACAACACAGAGTCGGTCAACACACAATTAACGCATAGCCTGGTCGGTTACGTATTTCAAAGATTGCTAAGTTAGGATTTAAGTGTGAAAATTCCAAAGAAAGACAACACAAAACAAGAGGAACGGAGACACAGACAGAGCAGAACATAAGAACGACAAAAAAAATAAAGAAAGTAAATTAAATCACATTTCGATTGCAACACAAGCAATCATCATCAGGTGTGACAACCTTTCCCATCAGTCTCACTCCTCCCTGCTCCAGCACACCGTTGGCTGACGGTGTGCTTAGAGTCGTCTCCAGCCACGTGGCTGATGGCGCAGGAGACCTCCCACGACCCAACATGGTCCCACTCCATGACTACGCCAACTGACCCCGAGCCTCTTCCGGATCCCCCTTATATTCCCCTCCCCACGTCATCTTGTCTCCACCTTCCACCACGCCCTTTCCGAACCTTCCAGATTACGCCCTTCACTTAGCGCCCCCCCCGGCTCCGCCCTTAGGCTCCGCCCCTGATCATCCGGGCATCTGATTGGACCGGAGGTGGGCGGCGGATCTTCCCAGTCGCCCACATTACTGGGCCCCACCCCCAATACCCCGGGACGTCTGATGGGCCCAGAGCTGAGCGGCGAAACCTCGCTTACGCTCGCATTAAAAAGGTATGCTTTGGACAATGCACTGTTGGTAGGGTAAGTGCTGTCAATTAGTGCATTATGTTAAGCACCACGGATATAAACAGGGTGGGTGTGGTTAGAAATTCACCTGGAAAGCTTGGTCTCCAAAGATGTGAATCGGATGGGCACAGTTCAGGTCTGACTTTGACGCATTGGGTCAAAATCGCAAAGAATTCAATTCCGTGCCGAACGCATCGCTTGACAAACAACACCCCAATTTAATCAGGTAATTAAGAGCAACTTTACGAATCACTTTAACTTACTTTTAATCTACTGTATTACTTAAATGGATAATGTTGTTTGCTACACACATCTTAAACAGCAAGAGGGAATTGTAACGCTGGTTCATGGAGACTAGTTTTACCATCCTACACTTAGTAAGGCTGGAATTATCTATTGGTGAAACCATTAACGTGTGTTATTTTCCTCTTGATACATGCATCGAATTTTGACTATAACAATGAATCACTTGCCATCCGTATAGATTTAAGTGTTGTACAATATAGATGCTCTAGCTTTATACCACTTTATATGGTAAATATTCACTTCGCTGCCAATTCCCTAGATTCACACTGATAAATGCATAGATTTGTGCGCCTTTTGATTCTGCATATTCACACCATTGCTGAGTTGTTTTCGAGATTCACAACCATCAGTGGGCACACTGCTCTAATAATCTTGTGACCTGAATGTGACTCCCATCCACAGACACAAATTGTTGCACGTAACTATTAATCAAACTCTAGATACACAAATCATAGCAATGTGGCAAATCACTGCTTTTTACTAAATTTGAACGAGCTCGTATTGTTTAATTGTAATCTCACATGCATTCGTAATACACATTGGTTCCTAATCGTAGATTACATAACTTGGTGTCAAATGCATGTTGATTCTATTTTGTGAAGCTATGTACATTTTCCCATTTTTTAAAATGTGTTTTGCGTACTTTTTGCTAATTTGTTGTTACATCCACTCTTTCATAACTTCCAGAGAAGTGCGGCGCCACCCAGCTGCTGTAACATAATTATATCGCATATATCTTTACGATGGTGTTGTCCATGGGGTATTTCACATGACAGGTATGCAAAAGACTAATTATTTGTAACAGAAGTGGCAAACACCATTTAACACATACGAACCTCAATGCTCAAGGGGGTTGCATCTTTCTTCAGAGGTGCTATGCTGCCATTTGCTTTGACAATCAGTAAAATCATCTAATTAAAGTCGGTGTGATTAAACATGCAAAGAGGAAGAACAATTATAGGTGCCAACAATTAACAATTTCACTAAGGAAATAAGGATGCAATTACGTAAATGCTCATGAGTAAAAGTGTCTGTGTTAACTGCAGTCAAAAACGACAATTGTTATTAGAGCAAAAATCTTATTTTGGGATTGTCTTTTTTCAACAAAAAATGTGACGTTCAAATGAGTTGTGAGCCATTATAAACAGTGATTCATTCTCTAAAATGTATAATTGAACTATGCTAATTAAAAATAAGAGCCAATCTTCACTTCATTTCATGCCCTTTCAGCTAAAATATTGACCTTCAAATGTTGTGGTATTTTGAGCCGTCCAAATTAATTTCAATATGTTTCATGTTTTATCTGGAAACAATTAATTTCCTAGAAGCTTATGTTGTAGTGGGAGTTGAGAGTTTCAGACCAGAACAGCTTTTGCATATCAAGCCAATGGTTTAAAATTACACTTAAAAATGTTGATAGTGTTTCTGAAATCTAATTGTTACTATACAATGCCACATGAGTATATTGGATTGAATCGTCTGTCTTTACAATTCCATAGCTCTGAAAACTCTGAACAAGCCAAGCGACCTTGTCAAAATGTACTCCAATATTTATAATCCCTACTGGGTCAATAAAACGAGTAGCACTGCGTGGAAAGTTAATATTGGTCGAGTAAAGAATACACTCACTCTTAACCACAGGAATGTGGAAGTCCCATCACTACCTTAGGGCCAACAACAAGGCTGAGCCCCACCACAGTGCTTGTGAGATTCAGGAGACACTTTTAGAGTTAAAACATGCTGCAAGAGTGTAATGATTATCACACTAGACTTTCAATCTGGAGGTAACCTTGTAAATCTCCTCGCATGGTAGTGGAAACGATGGGAAGGTTGTTAAATCACCCCGCCAATGTGAATCCAGCCATATAAAAAGGTACACCACAGTTGATCGTCAGGTAACGTGTGGTGAGGTGGAGCAAGAAGCTTACGCAGGTAGTGGATTAAGGTGAGGGTAGGGGTATGCAGTCCATATGCCCACCATATTTACTCCAGCCAGAAAGACTCAAGTGGCACGAGAAACTCACGACGACCTTCGTCTGGCCAGAGCTGCAGGGACTGCCGGAGATCTGGTTTGTTGAATACTGCCATTGTGGGTCCCCATCACAGATTTGGAGTCAGGGTTTTCTCCCCGAGGCAAAGTTTACCCACAAGGCAGTGGGGCAGTTGTTGGCAAGTTGTAGATGCCTCTGGAGACCACTGCAGCTCTGAGATCCCCTACTAGTTTGGCCTGGTGTCATGAGACACCAGTTACCGTGGGCTGACAATGGAGAGGCACAGCAGGAGTCTTGGTGATGGAAAGGCTCTGTACTGGCAAGGAAGACTTACGCACTCGGCTTCCTGTTTCACCACGACGGCTAGCCAGAGGCAGCGTTTGACAACATGGGTAGCAAAACATAGCAAGCAGGCAGGCAAGCAAGCGGGCCTAAGCTAATCATGATTACTGCACTAGGAGCATCATATCACCCTGTGGTTGAGGCAACCACCGACCCAAAGTGTGGGTACCCACACATTCTATGACGTCTGGGCACCATGGAAGAATTGACTAAAATTTCTTCTAGAGTGGCTCTAGAACTCCTTCAAGTGGATACCTTCCACAAGCAGTAAGCATGAGCAAGCAATTGCAGGACTCTACCTTTCATTCAGAGTAAGGAGACACAATTCACTTTCAGTCTTCTCTTCTCTCTGGGTAATAGTGCTTTAACCAGTGACTGAAAACATTTTCCATGTTTCCAAAAAGTTCAGAACCTAGTAGAAATGCCTTGGTCTAAAAAAAAAGAAATCCAGAGCAAAAGGCCAGAAATAATTATATAGCGGTATCTCAATGCTAACAGAAATGTTGAAAACTTGTTTTTTATGTTATTAGACCTCCTTTGCCAGTACCAAAATATAATAATAGGGTTTTTCCCCTTTTTTCTGGCAACAAAACTGAAACCTTCTTACAAAGAAACATGTGTGCATTAACCACAATATATGTGGTCAAATGCAAAAAAAACACTGAATATATGCATTGTCCTTGAAACTGATTGTTCCACACCAGAGACGGCTTTCTTTTGAGCCTCGTCTCAATTGGTGCTAGACCAGAGGACGCCAAAAAGCATACAGCTCAAAGACAATGCACTATCAAAGTAATACGGGCTCGGGGTAAGCATCTACATCATTATACCTCCTTTTCCAGTACCAAAATATAATAATAGTGTTTTTCCCCTTTTTTCATTTTTTTCGCCGGAAAAAATGGGAAAAATCCTATCATTATAGTTTTTTTTTTATATTTTTTGGTATAATTTCAAAAATATACGTTTGCAAAACTCTTTTTTCGCCGGAGGTGTATTGATAGCAAACTGTGCACACAGTTGGCATTTCCTACTTCTAAAATAATTAGCAATCGAACATGGCTTCATATTTTGGCATGGGACATTTCTAGTCAGCTAAGAGACACAAATTACAATGTTATTAATTGTGAAGGTAGACATCACATTGTACCTCCATTATAAACCTCAGTCTTTCCGAGAGAATAACCATTTCATTCATGCGGAGAACTGTATTGCCATCATTAGAGATTGTGACGATAACCTACACATTATGGCTTTTGCATGTATGTATGTTGAACCATTTTGCACCGTACAAAGCCAACCATGTTCATCAGAGGTGCGGGAGAACAACAATCTAAAAAGAATGCAGCTAGGCATTTACTAAGCATGTAACAATATAGCCATTTATCGATGATAATAATCAATGCTTATAATCACCATACATGCAATGATTTTTGCAAAAGATTATTATAGATAATAAGTGTAGGATGCATGCAATTGGTTCATGGCATCGCTCCAGACTTTAACCAACAAAGGCACGACGATGTACCCCATTCATGCATTCAATATTACATGTGTAATGACTGACTCAGACACTAGGAGTAGGAGGCACTCTTCTTCTTGGTTCTTTCGGTAAAGTCACGTAGAAGGGAAATAATAAAATAAAACATAATAAAATAATTATCACAACGTTTCGGCCACAACGCAAGCAGCCGTCCTCAGGTGAAGACCAGGTCTATCGGGCAGACAGCGTCTGAATGAAACATCACCAGGCTTGAAGCGTATATTTAAGCTGGGTTGGAAGGGGAAGAGCGCCTTGACAAAGAAGTTGCATTTCAAGAGAAATTCAGCATATTTATGGGAAATGCAGATATGGGATTAGTACTACTTGTGAAATGCATAGGAGGTGGGCGGGGGGTTACAAAGTCATATTATGCCCATGCATTATGCAGGATTAGCAGCATCAAAGGGAGGGGATAGTGGTAGCATTAATAAAGGGAAGGAATGTTAATAGTATGTAACTGCAGTAACTAAACCACCACGTAAAAAAACTAAAGTATAAACTACATAGTATCATCAGTATACTAAATATACTCCCCAATAAGCTGAGATACTAACAGTAAGTAATACATTACAATTCTATGTCGCAAAAAATAGAATATGCTTCCAGCTAAACTTCTTCCCTTACATCACACGGGTCTACCCCGTACTATATACTGCCACTGACAAACCAACATTAAATTATATACTGTATTACTATACACCACCCTATACCTTAGAATAATAGTGTAATATTACACTATGTATTATTCTACCCACCCTACTGTATATCACACTGCTGTATTTTTATTATTTCCCTTCTACTTGACTTTACCGAAATAACCAAGAAGATGAATCCCTGCAGTCACGAAAGCTTTAGATCGAAATTTAGGAGGCACTCTATTTATTAACAGCCTTCATAGTCCACAATAAGCAACTACAGCTCCCAGTCAGGACAGCTGGCGAAGACTCCAGCAGCAAGACGGGATTTCACTCCAGGCAACAGCCCCAAGCCTTTGCTCGGGGTCCCCTTTTATCCTCCCGGCATGGCCTCGCTCCACCCGAGCCATGCCCCCTTCTAGAACATACTAGTGGGTCTCCGAGCTTCCCTCACATGCCCCCTTTGTAACCTTACCTCTACATCCCTCTTGTTGGCTTATCACATGACCTGCTGTCAGACAGGACTGCTGCAACTGCAGATCCCCTTCTCTGCCAGAAACCAGCGCTATGCTACGTAGTGACCCATTCCATGTCACCACAGATGTGTAGTGGGTTCTAAAGAGGCACACACTTGAACTTGGAGGCAACACGTTTATTAAAACACCCCAACAGGGTAACTGCATAAACATACACTTGGTTAACTAGACCACAACGGGGTAACTATATCACAATGGAATGACTACATAACGGGTCAGTCAGTAACATATTGCCTGACCCACGAAGCCGAGCGTGAAGACCGAAGACCAAGGACCGAGGATCGAAGAGACATAGCCAAGATGGGGTCCATTCTAACAGAGTGCCGCGATTTCTCTCAGGACTTTCCTTTTATGCTTCTAAGTGTGGCCTGGCTCTGCCCTCAGCCACACCCCCTTCTAGATCCTACTAGAAGGATCTGGCCCATATATCACGTGTCCATCTTGCCACCCTTTGGTCCGCCTTGCTACCCTTTCCTGGTCACGTACCCTCTCGGGTTCACCCAGACTGCCACGTCCTCAACTGCCTTCCCTCTGGCCCTCACCAGAACCATGCCCCCGAGGGCTCGCTTCCATGCCATAGCTACTCTGGTGGCAGAGAAAGACACAAGATGCATAGTTCCACTCTTGTGACAGTAGCTGGCGCCAAACGCCATAGTGACTCCATTTACGTCACTACACATGTGTAGTGGTGATACGCGCTGGGTGTATATGTCGTGTGCCAGCGCGTATGTACGGGTGTGTGTGTGGTGACGCGCGCTGACGGGGAGGAGCAGGCGTCAGTGCGCGGGTGGGGGTAGTGCTGCTGATTGGCTGTGTGCCGGTGACGCGCCCAGAGGGAGTGATCGGGTAGCAGCGCGGTGTGATTGGTCGGGGAGTGGAAACACGCGCTGAGCGGAACCGGATCGTAGGGATAGCGCGTGGGGATTGGGTAACTGAGGAGCGGTGCCGACGTTGAGGTCCGCATCCGCTCCGTCTCCCGGGAAGAAGGGGTATATAAGGTGATGCACAGAGGAGCAGGGGCAGAAGTGGAACCATCTAAGAAGGAAGACGAAGGTGCAGAGATAGAGTAATGGAGAGTAAAGGAGAGTAATGGAGAGTAATGGAGAGTAAGGTATAAGTGTGTAGCCAGCGAGAGAGAACGGTCTACACGAGCTGAGTAATGTATAGTGTGTAGCCAGCGAGAGAGAACGGTCTACACGAGCCGAGTATGCATACGGTGTAGCCAGAGAGAGAGATGCAAAGTCTACACGAGGCGAGTGGAGAGTGTAGCAGAGGCGCAGAGTCTACACGAGGCGAGAGAGGAGTGTAGCCGAGGCGCGGAGTCTACACGAGGCACAGAGAGCCAGCAGCACAGAATCCAGAGACAAGAGAAGCGCATTGTGAAGAAGAGAGGCCACGCGTTGTATTGTTACAAGTCAAGATTTAATAAAAGAAGTGTGTTCCCGTCAAGGAGTTTCCTGCCGTCATTTTCCAATACTTCACATGTATAATGTGCACACATTTTAATTACAAAAGGTCATTCGAAAGCGTGGGAGATAAACTTAAGGCAGTCCAGTGTTGGGATTCTGATATAAGGCCGACACCAGCTTCGATGTGCGCAGTGGAGGAGGAAGTAAATTCACAATTACTAGAGCTGGGACAGAGAATGTAAAACAAAGTCATACTGTAGTTCCTAAATTGAAAAATCATGGTAAATCATTAAATCGTGAAGGAGTGAATCATTATAACCATAGCCTTCGCCAACATGTATCTCCTACTCCGTGTAAAAGGTAAAAGTGTTGTCCCGAAATTGTTCACTCATGACTCTGCTGGCGGAAAGGGCCGTGATGAGGGGGCTCTCGAGAAACCCCTATCTTTTCACCTACTTTTTCACGCTTGCCAAATGTGTGTGGGAGTACGCAATGGTTTACTCCACCACACACGACCTGCTGATCGAATAACTAGATACCTCGATTCTGTGAATATGAAAGTGATTCCATGTAAGTCGTCCTTGTAAGGGGACTTTATTGTTGTAGTAACGCACAGTCAGTAACGCGCACTCAGTAATGCCCCCCTCCACCCCTCCCTTAGGATGCTCTTTCTTGAGCCACTTTCTTCTCCTGAGCTCCCCACCAACACCCCTCATCCACCCTCTCATTCCCGACTGCCTGCAACCTTCCACAAAAGTTCCTCTAAGCACCCCCTTCCCCCTCGATTCCCACCAAATATATCTCCTTTGGTCTCCTCCAATATCGTATCTCCCTTACCACCGTTCTTCTTTCATCATTTATCTTGGGTGTGGTCACGCGTCTGCCCACGTGACCCATCCATCCTCTTGGGTGTCGTCCGGTGTTCCTCCACCCTATCCGCAGTGTTTGCATCCTGCACGTCCTTTCCACATACAATATGAATCCCGCCTTAATATTTCAAGCAACAATGTGCAAATGTAAAAAAAAAATCCCAGTGTAAAAACGAGGGAGCGCATTCAAATGTTCGCAGGGGGATATGGGGATCGTTAGGTGGAAGTTTAACTTTGTGCACACCAGTAAGTCCTCTGCGTGCGCAACAAAGGAAGAATAAGCTTTAGTGATGTAAGTGTAATACAGTACTATGATTTGGCCTAGTTAATACAAAACACAAATCCGAGTCGGGCACACTGGATTGTCACTTCCAGTGTTATGGCTACAGCTCTGTTCAAAGTCAAATTATTGGCTTTCCGCCCACGGTGTTATCAAAGCATGCCACCCAGCTGTGAATAAAAACACCCCGAGTATCTAATACTGTGATTACTGTATTATAAGCTGGCAATGAAGGCACAATGGTAGTAATAGTGCCATTTACGATTTTTACATTAACCACGTGGTTGTGGAAAGTGTATACATTTATGAGAATAGGTTTTCCCCTTTTTTCTGGCAACAAAACAGGTGTTAAGATACACTTTGGTTCTTTCGGTAAAGTCACGTAGGTATAAAATAAAATAAATCACGACCTTTCGGGCGCAACACAAGCGTCCGTCTCTGAAACGTCGTGATATATTTTATTTTATACCTACGTGACTTTACCGAAAGAACCAAAGAGTATGGATTCCTGCAGTCACGAACGCTTCAAATCAAGGTGTTAAGATGTTAAAACACCAAACTGAAACCTTTTACAAGGAATCATGTCTGCATTAACCACAATGCTTGTGGTAAGAATGCAAACAAAAACATACTCTGATAATATATGTATTGTCCTTGAAACTGATTGGTCCACACCAGAGACAGCTTTCTTTGCATATACAGTAATCCCTCGCCACTTCGCGGTTCAAGTTTCGCGGCCTCAGTGCATCGCGGATTTTTCGAACTGATTTAAAGGCCTCATTATACCTGTGCAGTAACACCATCATCATCATCATTCATCATCACATTCATCGAACTGCACAGGTCTGTCATCGTCGTCATTGTCATCGTCATTGTCGTCGTCGTCGTCATTACTAGAGTCAAGTCTCAAGATACTACTGTCATTGGTGAGTGTAGAACACCATAATACGTATCGTATGAAAGAGAGTGAATGTATAATATTAAGGTTTTATAATTAAATAGATTAAGTATATATATATATATAAAGTATAAATATACCTATTTTAAACATTCTGGTACCCACACACACATATACGGAAATTCCTAGGGGGCCAATCCTACTTCGCGGATTTTCACCTATCGCGAGGGGTTCCGGTCCCCATTAACCACGATAAACGAGGGATCACTGTATTATCAGTGTTTTTTTTTGCATTAGGACCACATGCATTGTGGTTAATACAGACATGATTCCTTGTAAAAGGTTTCAGTTTGGTGTTATAACATCTAAACACTTGTTTTGTTGCCAGAAAAAGGGGAAAAAGCTATTATCATATTTTGGTACTGGCAAGGAGGTCCCATGATGTAGACGCCGATCTACCAACAGCGTTCTTTGAGGCATCCCACCAATTGCCACTGTCACTCCAGTGCCTGTTTTTCAGACACCTACCCTCCTACATCTTGCGCAAATGCACCACCCGTTGTAATTTTCTCTTCCCGATTATGACTCCAATGCCTTCTCTTCACATTATAGTCAAACCTCCAAGTGGTTTACAAAAATGTCCCAACATTCCCAGAATGTGTCTGCATTTAAAGAGCGTACGCTTCTCTTTCAGGTTTATTTGTTAAAGGTCTAACTTTCTAACCTGTGCAGAAAACAAGGGGAATTTCTCCGTCCCCAAGCTCCCATCCTTTTTCACTATAGTTGACTGTTATACTATTCCAATGTAATTAATAAATAAAACATTCTAAAGTATATCTTGACCTCCTGCTAACAATCCCCTGTATTATTAACATTGTTTCCTAAATATACAGTCCTCTGCTCTCTCCAATTTATCACCTTGCATTTGTAGAGGTGTTATGGAGGGGGTGTTATAGAGTTGATACGGATGGGAAACAAACACACTGGGCGTGGCTATGTCTGTACGCGAGCAGGTGCTTAACGACGTCCGCGCCGTTTAGCCTGGGGGGCTAATACGGCGCTGGGATCCCCCACGGCCCCACCCCTCAGGGGGGAATTGCTATATAAGGCGGTGAGCCAGAGGGCTCGGGGTTGAGTCTTCAGCTTTAACCAGAGAAGCAAGAAGACCTGCTAGATAAGCCCTGGGACTCCCTTAGATCGCTGTCCTTCTCAGGACCGACCAAGGCTAGCCAGTGGCATGGCCCCAAGAGCCCAGAGCCGATGCTCTTGTAAGAGCCGGTCTGGGAACTCGGGGTGCCGTAATCCCAGCTTAACCAGGGCTGGGTTAGCTAGCCTCACCTAGCCCGATAGTGGAGGACCTAGGAATAGGCTAGCTGTAACATAGGTTGTCGATCTCCCAGTTAGATGGGTGGAGGGGCCGATACCCCTCCGAGTGTTGTATATCTCGGCCTGTAGATACAACTGTGTTGAATAAATAAGTGTGCCTCTGACTACGTCGTCCAAGCCTCCTTGAACCACACTACATCTGGCGTCAGAAATGGTCTTCTAAAAGGATGGACAAGAGACGAACAGCTCGTATCAGGGAACCGGGGGCAGAGGAAACCACGGCCGACTTTGAGCCCGAGATGGCTGAAGGCGACTCCGAGCAGCCAGGGCCAAGTCCACCCACACCGCAACATCAGGACGGATGGGGGCCGTCGGCTGACGGAGTGCGGCTGGCTCATTCACGACTGGCGGAACTACTTTACGCAGCAGCCGCCACATTGGAAGAAATTACTCGACTGGGGGCTGGAGGAGCTGCACGGAGCGATGACAGCCAACATGCAGCGCCAGTTCCCGCCATTTCCACGGGGCCAGAATTCGAATTTGCCGCCATGGGTACAGTGAATTCTGAGGGCGGGGCCGGGCTACGTCACGTGACCGACGTTCGGCAAACAGAAGCCGCCACGTCGTCAGGAGCGGACGGCGTGTAACCAACAGAGCGACCGCCGATGCCACACGCCCTTCCCGCCAAAACCATACGGAGTGACGGGAACGACAGAGAGCGATCCTCAACTGCGGACGCCGCGTTACAACAGCGCTTACCACCTCTCAAGGAGTTTGTGGGCGAAGACGGTGACTGGGGTGGCTTCCAAAGACGCTTTCTCACTCACCAAGAGATGGCACAATGGACGAATGACGAAGCACTCCGCGCGCTGCCGGCGATGCTCGACAGTGATGCCCTCGCTACCCTCACCTCGGCGCCGAGAGCGAAGCGCGCCACGCTGCAGATGGCGCTTCAACTCCTGGCTGCAGTCTATGGACCACCTTCGGACTGCAAGCAGCTGTTCTACGATCACCAGCGGGGCGCCAAGGAGTCGCCCCTGGCGTACCGTACAGCTATCCTGGCCCTGGCGAAAATGGCTTTCCCGCGGATGGATGAGGAAGGGGTGGACGCCATGGTGACGGAGAAAATCCTGCTGTTGGCGGACGAGTTGGACATTGTCGTCTTGGCACAAGACGACACAGAGATGTGTTCCCTGCGGGCCGCGCGACACATCCACGCGAACTTGCTGTCCCAGCGTCGCAAGGCCAGCAAGGCGGCGGCCAGCCATACCGTGGCTGCAACCACCCTCCCATCGGAAGAAATCTGCGCCGTAGATCGCCCGACGGAGTGGAGATCCGGAGTACGACCAGCTCGGGACGGACCGAGCCGCCAGGATCAGCCCAAGTCATCTGGAGCACTCACGCGCTGCTACAATTGTGGCCTCCGGGGCCATGTGGCTTCAGGATGCCGGGCTCCTCGACAGCGCGGGGCGATGCCTCAGTAGGACGTCGCGCCTCTACCCAAGCTTCACCAGCAAACTCCGGCGAGTCGTGGCACCCCACATGTTTGGCCTACGCACACACCTGTCACACACTCACGCACCGCAATGGACGGGGGTCGTAAATTGCCTGTCGTCGTGCCGAAACGTGCCACTGTGTGGAGTGCATTCCAACTGGGCCAGTGGTCCGAGTTGGCCCATCGCGTTGTTGCCGCGTCGTCGGGGTCGTCGGTCGTTGTGGGACATATTGACGGGGTTGAGGTGCGGATCCTAGTTGATACGGGAGCATCGGCAACTATTGTTTCCGAATTGATTTATAACATTCTCCCTGTTCAAAGCCGTCCCTTGCTCCCCGTTGATGTTCCATGCTACGCTGCTAACGGGGGCTCACTGGGCATTATTGGACAGATCCGCGCGCAAATTTGTATTGGGGACATCAAATTTTCCGGCCCGATATTGGTCTCCTCCTCGTTGGCAGTTCCGTGCCTGTTGGGGACGGATTTCTTGGCCAAAATGCCGATTCGTATCCTAGTCGACCAGGGTTGCATTGAACTCCCGTCGGGCCGATGTGTTGCGTTCCTGCCCTCCCCCTCTACGGGTCGGACGGCATTTGCGACGGTACCGGCGCTGGTTGCGAGGACGGTACGCGTACCGCCGGGAGCTCAGATGCTCGTGCCTCTTAGGCTGCGTCGACCATTTGCTAAGGGGATTGGGGACCAGGGGGTTCTGTTGGGAGCATCTAGAGCCGGGGTTAACGGACCTGACTTAATAACGGCCCAGACCATTGTGAAAGGGGACGGGGACCCTTTCATCGCAGTCCTCAATGTGGGATCGCGTACGACTGTGGTTCCTCAAGGGACCGTGCTTGCGCACGCGACGCCGGTACCCTGTGAGGAACCCGTCATTAGTCACGTGAGCACTGCTCCTCCATCGCAACCACATGCGGACCGTGATGAAGGGTTGCTCGATGCGCTTTCTGCGGGATCATCGAACCTGTCCGACTCACAGCGTGAGAGACTTCGAATCCTCCTGCGCGAGTTTTCCGACGTTTTTAGTCAACACAAATACAATCTGGGTTGTACTAAACTGCTGCGACACCATATTGACACGGGTGACAGCGCGCCAATATGCCAAAATCCTTTTCGGTTGAGTCCCGCCGAAAAGGACCATGTCAAATCGGCCGTTGATGACATGTTAGCTGCCGATATTATATCTCCTTCTACCAGCCCTTGGGGTGCGCCGATTGTCTTAGTTAAAAAAACATGACGGCTCATTGCGCTTTTGTGTCGATTTTTGTCGGCTGAACAACATTTCTGTAGCCGACGCATACCCGCTTCCTCGGATGGATGAATCGCTTGATGCCTTGGCAGGGTCGCGATTCTTCTCCACATTGGATTTGCTTTCAGGATTCTGGCAGCTCCCTCTGGATGACGAATCTAAACCTTAAACTGCTTTCCGTACGCCGCACGGCCTTTTCCAATTTAACCGCTTGCCGATGGGGCTCCACTCAGCGCCAGCAACTTTTCAGCGATTAATGGAATTGGTCTTGGCTGGGTTGCAATGGGATTCATGTTTGATTTATTTAGACGATGTGATCGTCTTAAGTAAAACATTCGATGAACACCTCCAGAGGTTGCGTGCGGTTTTCCTCAATGCGGGCTGCTAATTTGAAATTCAAACCCCAGAAATGTCATTTGCTACGGGAATCGGTGCGGTATTTGGGCCACATTGTCGGACGCTCCGGTATTGCTACTGATCCCGCCAAAACGCAATGTGTCAGCTCCTGGCCGACTCCCACCTCCGTGGGGGAGGTCAGGAGTTTCGTTGGATTCGCGTCATACTACCGACGCTTTGTCTCTGATTTAGCGACAATTGCAAAGCCCTTACATGCCTTAACATCGAAGGGGGTCAGGTTTCCCTGGGGACAGGAGGAGGAGGCTGCTTTTCGCTCCCTCCGGGACGCTCTAGTGGGGGCTCCGCCATTGAATTATCCTGACTTCACAAAACCCTTTTTGCTCGATACGGACGCAAGCAACACGGGCATTGGGGGCGTGCTTTCGCAGGTTGTTGACGGCGTAGAACATGTGGTAGCGTACGGCAGTCGGGTGTTGTCTTCGGCGGAACAAATATACTGTGTTACCCGTCGGGAACTATTGGCAATCGTTAACTTCATTCAACAGTATCGCCCATATCTGTACGGTCGTCATTTCACCGTCCGCACAGATCATGCGGCACTGCAGTACGCCTTGCGAGTTCAACAGCCATCAGGACATTTGTCTCGATGGTTGGAGATTCTCCAGGATTTCGATTTTGACACTACGTATCGTAAAGGCGTTTGCCAGACGAATGCAGACGCTCTGTCACGGTTACCAACCACCTCCGAGTGCGCATGCCTCCTGGGTTCGGGGCGTTGCAGGCCTCCGAATGTGATATCTGATCCGGTCCTTGCGGCCGCCGCTGATGCGCCTTCGACTGCGGGCCCTTTTGAGCAACAAGGGAGGGATTCCTTGCTGGGGTTGTCTGTTGCGGAGTGGGGACGCCTCCAAATGGAGGACACCTCTCTCCTCGCTTTGCGCCGTCGTATCGGGGGAGTTGTGCGGGGTGGGGAAAATGTCGACTCGTGGGGGTTGGTCCAGGGTCTTTTGATGCACTGGGACGGGAAATCCCGTCGACACCGGCTGGTGGTGCCTTCCGCATTGAGGGGTAGAGTGGTGTGGGCTGCGCGCGAACGACTCCTTCACCTGGGCACTCACAAAATCCTTGCCATGTTCCAGCTGGATTTTTCATGGCCGGGCATGGCAAGAGATGTGGATGATCTTTTAGGTTCATGTACTCAGTGCGCGCAAAGGAAGCCACCAGCGAGGGGATCTAACCCACCGTTACAGTCTATCACAGTTTCCTGGGTTAATGAGCTCATCGCATTGGATATTCTGGGCCCATTTCCCGCTACACCTAGGGGAAATAGATACCTGTTAACCAGGGTAGAATATTTTATGCGATGGCCTATGGCCTGGCCCCTCGCCAACCAGTCGGCAGCAGCCATCGCGGAGGCCTTTGTCCAGGGCTACGTCCTCGACAAAGGTGCTCCAGAGCGGCTGCTGACCGACCAGGGTAAAAATTTTTCGGGAAAACTTCTCCACGAAGTATGCGAGCTCCTGGGAACGAAAAAGATTCGTACCTCCCCATATCATCCGCAAACTGACGGGATGGTGGAGCGTCTGCATCGGACTATCACGTCCATGCTGTCCCAACAGGTCTCCGAATCCCATACCGATTGGGACCTTCAGATTCCGGGGGTTTTGGCGGCATACAGAATGGCTCCCCATGCGGCGACCGGATTTTCGCCCTTCTTCCTAATGTACGGCCGCGAGCCTAACCCACCTGTTCCAACTCAGCTGCAGATCTCCACGCCGCATGGTAAATCTAAATTGACCGAACATGTTAAATTCAACATCGCTAAATTGACAGAGGCACGGGAGGCGGCCATGCAGAATTCGGAACTCCGCCAGAAGGCTAATGAGAGGCTCAGGCTGGGTCGGGCGCATGTGCTTCAGTGGAAACCGGGTGACAAGGCGTGGTTGCACTGTCCCCAAGTACCACTGGCGACCTCGTCTAAGCTGGTGCGGCCGTGGCGGGGGCCCGTGGAAGTGGTGCAGGTTTTGCGGCCACAATGTGTGCGTGTCAAATGGGGGAAGCGTCGGTGGTTCGTGCACCCCTCCAGATTGAAACCGTTCGTTGCGGCCCATGTTCCTACTTCACACACGCGTGGCCAAACATGTGAGGGGTCCACCGACTCCCGGAGTCCGACTTCGCTGCTTTCGCCTGACTTGACACCGACTGTTCCACCTCCAGGTGCACCAAGAGTGACGTGCTCACGACCGCCAACTCCTTCAGGGGGGGTCGGGGGTCGCTCAGCAGCGAAGCCAGACACTCTCACACCCGGACTGTTGACACCCGCCACTGGGCAAGCCGGGGCTGCCCCTTGTGACGGGCCCGCCGCAAGAACGTGCGCCAAAACGCGCAGACTTTTGTGAGGTCGGCCGTTGGGGGGCCCTTGCGGGGGGGCGTCCTGGGTACTTGTATATATGTTGGTTTTACGGGATGGGGTATTTATTCGGGGGGGGGGTGGGTGTCGGGTTGTTTTTGTTGTTGTTGTTATTGTTGAAAGTTTCGTGAGGCACACACGGATTTGGGGGGCATGCCTCTTTAGTGTGATTTTGTTGCAGCCGGAACGGCTGCGGGCTGTACAGGGGGGGGGGGGGGGGGGGGTGTTATAGAGTTGATACGGATGGGAAACAAACACACTGGGCGTGGCTATGTCTGTACGCGAGCAGGTGCTTAACGACGTCCGCGCCGTTTAGCCTGGGGGGCTAATACGGCGCTGGGATCCCCCACGGCCCCACCCCTCAGGGAGGAATTGCTATATAAGGCGGTGAGCCAGAGGGCTCGGGGTTGAGTCTTCAGCTTTAACCAGAGAAGCAAGAAGACCTGCTAGATAAGCCCTGGGACTCCCTTAGATCGCTGTCCTTCTCAGGACCGACCAAGGCTAGCCAGTGGCGTGGCCCCAAGAGCCCAGAGCCGATGCTCTTGTAAGAACCGGTCTGGGAACTCGGGGTGCCGTAATCCCAGCTTAACCAGGGCTGGGTTAGCTAGCCTCACCTAGCCCGATAGTGGAGGACCTAGGAATAGGCTAGCTGTAACATAGGTTGTCGATCTCCCAGTTAGATGGGTGGAGGGGCCGATACCCCTCCGAGTGTTGTATATCTCGGCCTGTAGATACAACTGTGTTGAATAAATAAGTGTGCCTCCGACTACGTCGTTCAAGCCTCCTTGAACCACACTACACATTGATACCTTTCATAATGGTTTGTGACCTTGGGATCTAATGAATGTCATACAATCGTATATGCAGTAAGCCCATTGTACCTACAATTGCCAGAAAGCTACTGTAGCCACGGATTCATACTCTTAGTTATTTCGGTAAAGTCACGTAGGTAAAAAAATGAAATTAAAATTAATAAAAATAAAACAATAAAAATCACGACGTTTTCGGAGGCAACACAAGTCTCCGTCATCAGGTGGGACCGTCACAGCCAGATTTGCTGCATCAAGTGAGGGAGGGATTCAAGGTGTAAGCTCTTAAGTACCAGTTAAGGGGGGAGGGGGGGAGGGGCTTATCAGAATGTAGTGGCCAATGAATGGAACCTATCGGGAGGGGGGGGGGGGGCTGACAGAGGGACGGGGTACTCATGGTCGTGGTCAACGACGTGTTTGTGCGCAAGTCACTGTGGATGTACATAATAGAAAAGGAACGAAAATGCCCATGTTTATACCAGTGTTGGCTAACAATGAAGAGAGTACTGTTAAACGTTAGGGATGTTAACACTCGGTAAAGTAAAATAGTGTTGTCAAATAAGATGGTCCAAAAATGTGTAATTAAATCTTTTTTGCATGGTTGATAACATCTTTCCAAGGATTACTAAGTTTGTACCCATCACGGTTGAAATTGTCTGTTTGTATATCTGAATGGCTTCGTGTACAAACCTTTGATGGTAGCCAGAGGGTGTGCAAAGCACCTTAGTCTCGGAGAAAACAATCCCATGAGAGCCCACCGCGTTGTAGCAATGATCGACAACGGCGGAAGACTCAATTTTGCCGTATTTCAAATCTGACTTGTGCTCGCGGACACGATCAGAGACATGACGTTTCGTTTCCCCAATGTAACAGTCACCACAGCTGCAACTCGGTTTATAGACTCCAGGGTATTGCAAGTCAGGGATGACATCCTTCACAGATGGAATTCGATCACGGATTTTATGTACTGTACTGAATCGGACTTGGATCTTATGTTTGTTTAGAATTTTGGAGATCTGTAGCCAAGGACCTTACCATCAAACGTGCATCATCATTGTCCATGTCTCTAAGATGGAAATCACCTATTTGTAAATTACCTAAGGTCCTGATACTCTTCTGGGAGCACTGTTGGCATTGGGCTATTTTAACAGTGGTGCATGCGGATGATTCTTCTATGTGTGCCATGGATAGATAGATACTGTAGATACATTGACCGCTTGGAGGTTTGTAATTTAGAACGTGGCAAGAAAGGATAGATATGAGCAGGACAAAGAAGGTTGCAATAGTGGACGTGTGTAGGGGATGGCGGAGAGCATATTATCGAGACACACATTGGAGTGGCACCCAGAGGTGAGGAACTAAGGGGAAGAGCTAACCCTAAATTGTGGGATTTCCGTAAGAGCAGACCTTGTAGGTTTGGTGTCAACAAGGGCGAGGTGGCATCGGCCACACCATCCATTATGGCCTTGACCTGTACCTTGACAACACGAGGGCAGAGCTCGTTTAACCACCACTTTTAGGTCACTAAACACTCGCGCCACACTCCCACATCTCCCACGATGTAAACGTGGGGTTAGAATTTATGAGAAAATAAGCATGATGACAATGTATGCCATGTTAAAATGACAGGAGTGAATTAGACATGTGTAAAGAAACATAAGATTATCTACTTCAACAAAATACATATTTTAGCAGATTGAAATTGTATCCTTTTTTATAATTAGAATGTTATTTAATACTCAGAATGCTATTCACAAAATAAGTGATCATTACCTCAAAGTTTTACATTTGGCAGTCATTCAAGTTAAACATTTATTTTTCATAAATTAGGAAACCTTGCAGACACTGAGGATACTGCGAGTATACAGTATTAAGTACAATGCACTTTTCAAACCTTAACATGCAACCCACATTAAGCATACAACATAATTAAAGTGACAATTATTTATTTTATGAGTCTTTTGGTAAAGCCACGTAGATAGAAAAATAATAATAAAAATATCACGACGTTTTGATCGCAACACAAGCAATCTTCAGACGATTGCTTGTGTTGCGATCAAAACGTCGTGATATTTTGTATTATTATTTTTCTATCTATGTGTCTTTACCGAAAGACCCATAGAATATGTATTCCTGCAGTCATGATAGCTTTAAGTCAACAATTGACTTAAAGCTTTCATGTGGTGAAAACTCTACAATCCTGCACCAGGGTATAGTCTAAATAAAACAACCACTATTGCCTTTTCATAGTGCGTAGCTCATGTGTATCTACTCTAAAGGCATGACGGACTGTGGTATTCATCCTGGACTGGAATATGAACAGATGCATCACCCAGCTGAAAAGATATTTCCTGTGCATGTTACAAATAAATAAACAAACCTGAATATAAATAATGTGTAACATACTATTCCTAGAGTAAATGCCAGGGAATCGTTTTGCATGTTATGCTTAAGCAGAAGTGTCAAACAAATTAAACATGACAGCTCATATAAAATTCGTGTCTGTAGGTAGGGTTCAGTGCAACGGCCTAACCTTTTCCTTCTCTGAACATGCACCCTCCTTTGTGTTCGTGTGGGACTCTTATCCTCCGGGTTATCTTCTGTTCTCTTGCGGGGCATGTTTGACGTGCCATATTGTGCAGCAACGTCAATTAACTAAAGGAGGGCTATATAAATGAAGCCATATGCTCATTAAAATTAAGTATGCTATAATCTACTACTACTACGACTATCTTTATTTTACCAGGTAAGGCCCATTGAACTATATAGCTCTTTTTTTTCAGAAGTAACATGGCCACAAATGATAGCTCAACAAAGTGGCTGATCACGTGGGAATGCACAGCAGCCAAATACTACAAAGCATAACACAATCATTAAAAGACATCATCAACATCATAATCGTTGTAATATGGCCATGTAAAACATTGCAGCATTAAAAGCAAAGATTAGAACTTTCAGGTTAAAGCAATACACGACTATCGCATTCTCCTCATTATGATGCACTTTTTTTCCCTAAATTATTTGATAGGAAAAGTTGGGGGGGAGGCAGCTTACTTTTCAGTTTAATCTTTTAATCAAGAGAATACGGTAAAAGTTATTCCCTAGTCACAGCACCTTCACAAGTAAAGTGTGAGTTAAAGGTATAATTATTGGCACTAACTTGGGTGACAACATTATCAACGTTTGCATTTGATTGTACCGGTATAAGCAATTACATAAGCTAGAAATGGTGTCATGTCACCACAGAATGGCAATATGTAGTACAGGAAGCAGGTTATTGGCCCACACATAGATTTCATATTATGATATGCGGATCAGAAATGAGGACACATGCTTGGAATTCGAGACAAAAAGGGGAACACATAGATTGGAAAACATTCAGCAGCTGGATATTTTAAATCGACGATTGAGAAAATTACGTGGTGTGTGGGGCATGTCAATCAAACAAACGTGCTGACAGTGGCAGTCAAAGGAGAAACATGGATGGGATAACACATTGTGGAGATGGCGCAACGAGAACCGCTTGTGAGTAGAATCAATATGGATTGTTACGTCTTTGTTCGACGGTCAGCCAAAAGCCGCTGTATTGCGTGACCATGAGGGATGGTGATGGGGAGAGGTTGATGTAGCAGTGAATAGACCATCAATGATGATGATTATGACCATCATGATGATGATGCTCTCATATAAAATGATTTTCAGGTACTGGTTTTCCTTCCCCATGTAGAATGACTCTTTAGAGTACAGTTCTGTAAAGCGTTGGCCAAATATCTCAATGCAGAACCCTCCTAAACAAATTCTAGGCTGTTGAAGCTCTCTAGTTTCATTACATCAATTTGATTATTAGTTTTATTCGTGTTATTTGAATGTTCCATTTATTATAATATAAAACACGATGTGTAAGCCTCTGCAATTCACCACAGCGATGACATTCTGAAGATTGTTTTCAAATCAATCAGACTTCTGAATTAGCATTCGCAAAGGATAAACAGACCATACACATCATTAACATTGCAATTCCACTCCCTGCGTTATTTTTCAAAACTTAATGTCAGTGCAGGTATCTTGAAATATAATAAAATGTATATTGCATTCCTTTAACAGTGATAGATTGATGATCGCTAAATTGTATGTTCTTTCAAATTAACCCTATCTTATTTTCTGAGAGCTGTGTCAAATATAAAATAGTTGCAAGATGTTGAAATTAGTTACAAGTCTGACCATGTATTGATTTTGAAAGTGCTCCTCGTTTATAATCATGCATGGTAAGAATGGTCACAAATTAAATTTGTCCTTTGATTGCTCTTGCGATATCGAAAACTATTTTAATAAAAAACCCGTTAAAGCTTTGCTGTGCCTAATTCGGAAAGAATTACATTTGATTTTTAACCTTGAAGCAGTGCATGATCCTTTTCCAAAATTATCATAATTTAATCTAAACTAGTTTCCTGTTTAGAATAATTTCCTTAGCAGATCATATTTTAATCCATTAAAATTCGACACGGGAATCTACAGTTGTAGGGCCTGGAGGGAACACTTACATTTTGATGGAAATTCACTCACCTTGAGAGTTAATTGGGATCAAGTGACATTAAACTCAGCTTCTCATGTCAAACTGGCTGTCAACAACTTTAAAAGCATCACCGTTCCATATAATTCGCCAAAAGATTAAAATATTTACTGTGGGGGATACCAAATTCCTCCTTGTGTACACTGAATTGCAGGTGTTTGCAGCCGCGTGTTTTTTTTTTAAGGACCATTCATCATGTCACACCTTCAAACCATGCAACATTTGCAGCAATTATATTCCGTATCTTATGGTTATCGAAGTGGCACAGTAAAATATCAAAAACATTTCACAGCTGCAAGGTAAGTGAATGAACGAAAAGTGCCTGAGGGCAGCTTGGGGTAAAATGTAAGCATTGAATAATAAATGTTTCGTGTTGTTAACAAAGTACTTGCAGATAAAGTTTGTCGACTAAAAGTAAAAGATAAATGCCAACATTTCCAGTCTGCTCCAATATATACATACATGCGCAAAGGATGACACGTTTTTTTATTTATTTTAGGAATAAGTAAATATTACATTAATTTCATTATAAATTGCATATTGATTCACATATTTATAAATGTGTGCAGTAGTGAGCAAAAACGTCAGCTTCAGTACAAATTCATTAACCAATAAGCAATGTTAAATAGATAAATAACTGCTGAATATTGTGGTAAGAGTGACAAAGAGCATTGTAAACTTTGAGGTTGGTTAACTTTGTGCATTTTTTATGCAATTTCATCTCCCAAAATTCCAAGCTTAATTAAAGCATTTGGAGAAGTCCTCTAACATTCAGAGAGTCGTTCTGGTTGCAAAGCAACTGATTTTGTCAGTAATTTATGCAGAGTTTAAGTTCATTCAAAAACACACCTTTTAAAAGGGATAAATATGGTCCAAGTCAAAAGTCTGTCTGTGCTAAAACCAAGTTACAACAGTGCTCATATTTATTGGGAGCCTAAAACCAAGTGGCTTATTCCACATTACTACTGTTGGGCTAATCTTTCTCTAGGATTGCCAATGTTGAGTCCCCACACTGTAGTATTCATTCCATTGACTCCTGGAATTATAAGATGACACAAATGCACCTTGTTTAAAATGGATGACTACTGACAAATTAAAAAATGCATTCAAGAAGCAAAGGGTGCAGGATATTGTGAACAATTTTTTAAATGAAATTAACACATGGTGCATGAACATGTAACTTGGTTAATATATCCTTGGGGATTGCATCTGACAGCTGTGAGTAACCTTTTTAAATTTATGTTGGTCATGCCAACATCAATGTATTGGCAGTAACTTGGGTGACAACATGCTAAGAAAGGAGTGGTCGTCGACCCATTGTAAATGGCCTGCGTGCAATCTAGTAGGCACACTCCATCTCCATTGAGGCATAGGTGTGAGTCGTTTTGATTCGGGCATATTGACTCCGCATGCCCGTTTGTAAGCAATGAGCACATCCTTAATAGGTGGTGTTTTGCAAGCATCGGCGCAGTTTTATTGTTGTAGAAACAGTCGTGAAATAATTATAAGGCACAATAATGCAATCTACTCCACGGCATACGTGCACGAGCTCAATTATAACGAGTGCATTAATGATAGGGATGACCGCAATTAAGAATCAAGTAATGGTTTATCAATAGCCACTCAGAAAGGGGTGGCTCACATTATTATCATCATCATCGTGAAGTAGAAGAGGGATTCGACCATGATATATCAACACAGCAGTAGTTTTGCAGTGCAAAGTTTATTATTGTGTGGGTGTAATACACACTCTGTGCTACTTTATCAGGGACTAACAGTAGTACCCGGCGTTGCCCGGGTGAAAAATATATTTCTTAATAACCTTACATATCCCCTCACCACTCTCCCTCACCAATCACCACTCACCCTCACCACTCACCCTCGCCACTCAACCTCCCCTCACCACTCACTAATCGCCACTCACAACCGCCCTCACCATTATATTTTTGCCCCAGTCAACGCCGGATATTTGCCATTCGTAGCAGTTTATATCAACTCTATAACCAACTTATATTAAACAGGAAGCGCGATCCTAAAGTAATTTACAACCTTCGATTAGTCCTTTGTGCGATTCAAAGAATCGATTCCTGGCATGTTGGGGGTTTACATTTTGAATGATAGTTTCATTTTCATTGTTATTTTATGTTTTAATTTTTTAAGGAGTTTTTAATTACATTTTTGCCCCGGTCAACGCCGGATATTTCCCGTTCGTAGCAGTTTATATCGACTTTAACGAACTTATAGTAAACGGGAATCGTCCGAATCTAAAGGAATCTACAACCTTCGATTCCTTTGCGCGTTTAAGAGCATCGATTCTTGGCGCGTCGGGTTTAAAAGTAATTACACAGTTGTTTTTTTCATTGGTATGTAATGTTTGAAAGTTTTCATAAGATTTTAAATGTATTTTCCCCCCGGGCAACGCTGGGTATATCGAGTTTATACCACAAAGTCGTCGCTTGACACGGGTGGGGTGTCGAGGCCTAGTACCGTGCAGAGCCTCCGGCCTCGCCTAGATTGCCCACCCGGCTGAGGCTGGGTACCGGGGCCGTTACCCCCCCCCCCCCCCGCGCTACAATAATACTGTGTAATCGCTATAATTTTATTATCTACCGACCCTATAATAGTAATTGCACACATTGTGGTGGGGGGGGAGTGAAGAGGACGTGAAACTTTGATGAATTTACCTCAGAGTCGCGTGGTGGGTGTCGAGGCCTAGTACCGTGCAGTGCCTCCGGCCTCGCCTAAATAGCCCACCCAGCTGAAGCTGGGTACGGGTGCCGTTCCCCCCCCCCCCCCGCGCGACAATAATACTGTGTAATCGCTATAATTGTATTATCTACCGACCCTATAATAGTAATTGCACACATTGGGGTGGGAGGGGAGTGAAGAGGACGTGAAACTTTGATGAATTTACCTCAGAGTTGCGTGCTAATGCGTGCGCATATTTTTAACGGGAATTAAAAATGGCGTCCACCCCGCAGCGAATGCGTCGCTACCCGTTGCCAGGGGCAACCGCCGTCCAATGAAACTGCGTATGGTCCGGCGACACACAGACACACACACAGACAGACAGACAGATTTGCGATTTTATATATATATATAGACTAGCAGTAGTACCCGGCGTTGCCCGGGTGAAAAATATATTTCTTAATAACCTTACATATATACACACCCTCACCACTCACCACTCACCCTCAACACTCACCCTCAACACTCACCCTCACTAATCGCCACTCACAATCGCTACTCACAACCGCCCTCACCATTATATTTTTGCCCCAGTCAACCCCGGATATTTCCCATTCGTAGCAGTTTATATGACCTCTATAACCAACTAATATTAAACAGGAAGCGCGATCCTAAAGTAATTTACAACCTTCGATTAGTCCTTTGTGCGATTCAAAGAATCGATTCCTGGCATGTTGGGGGTTTACATTTTGAATGATAGAGTTTCATTTTCATTGTTATTTTTTTTTTCAGGAGTTTTTAATTACATTTTTGGCCCGGTCAACTCCGGATATTTCCCGTTCGTAGCAGTTTATATCGACTTTAACGAACTTATAGTAAACGGGAATCGTCCGAATCTAAAGGAATCTACAACCTTCGATTCCTTTGCGCGATTCAGAGAATCGATTCTTGGCGCGTCGGGTTTAAAAGTAATTACACAGTTGGTTTTTCATTGGTATGTAATGTTTGAAAGTTTTCATAAGATTTTAAATGTATTTTCCCCCCGGGCAACGCTGGGTATATCGAGTTTATACCACAAAGTCGTCGCTTGACACGGGTGGGGTGTCGAGGCCTAGTACCGTGCAGAGCCTCCGGCCTTGCCTAGATTGCCCACCCGGCTGAGGCTGGGTACCGGGGCCGTTACCCCCCCCCCCCACCCCCCCCCGCGCTACAATAATACTGTGTAATCGCTATAATTTTATTATCTACCGACCCTATAATAGTAATTGCACACATTGTGGTGGTGGGGGAGTGAAGAGGACGTGAAACTTTGATGAATTTACATCAGAGTCGCGTGTTAATGCGTGCGCATATTTTTAACGGGAATTAAAAATGGCGTCCACCCCGCAACGAATGCGTCGCTACCCGTTGCCAGGGGCAACCGCCGTCCAATGAAACTGCATATGGTCCGGCGACACACAGACAGACAGATTTGCAATTTTATATATATAGATATGTCTGCAGCCACTCGTAATCCAAGTGTGGTCTTTTGGTTAGGTCACGTGTTGAACATTTATTCTCTCAAGCTTTCACCACGGACTGCTTGTTCGCACCTTCAGCAGTTGAAGAGAACAACTGCTCAACACGTGCCCTAACCTCGAAGACCACACGTGGATTACGAGTGGCTGCAATAGCCTCCGTGGCTGAAGCATTGCGTAGTCTAGCAGGATATGTTGTGATTTACCCTGTACGGTGGCATCTGCAACTCCTGAAGATGTCCACTGCAGTAGTTCATGGTAAAAGGGGTGAGAGAACATTTGCTTAACAAGCAACCTAACCTGGGAGATCACACTTAATTTAGTGATGGTCGTGCTCTGTAGGACTATCAACTTCGGGTTGTAGCATACACATTATTTTAAGGTGGATATTGGTATGTCTTTGCATCTTTAAAGAAGACTGCATATTTATTGCCTGCTTTTTGCTGACGATCTGCGACACGGTTAATAATGATACTGTCCATGCTCAACCCATCAGCACTCTAAACCATGTGTTTGATGCAATGCCTTTACGAAATTTTTACCAAGTCATGCATACTTTTAACTAATATACGAATATATATACTGTTCTGACAAGGTGTATGAAAAAAGTTGTCGAACACGGCTGCCAACAATTACACGTGGGAAATTAGATTGTCGGGAATTCGGACGATTTTGATGTAAAAATAAGATTAAGCACCCGCTTCTGAACTTTGGTGTCAACGTTTTAATCTAAAATAACAAATCATACGTGATATTATCGGCGTGTGCAGCTGCAAATGAATACATTGACAAGTAGAAAGTAAAACAAAACCATACTGGATATACTTCCACATTATACATTCAATAAATCGGAAATGTACCATACTGTGTGTGCTCGTTTAATATTTTTTTTGTAACAGAAGTAAAAAAAGCACAATTATGAGAACGTAAAACATATGTTGGGCAAAAGCTTGTGACAAGTCTGTTCATGCACAAATATATTTTAATTGCACCATAATTTACATATTTGTAGGAAGCACACTCATGAAATTATGAATACTATTTCTGGTAGTGTGAGCGTATATATATTGTTTTTTTATCTAACCATGAAATATATTATATTGTTTAATTATTTAGTTATATACAATAAACAAAACCACAAATTTGTGAATTAAGTATTATTGTTGTGTTAAATATATATTTATATGTCGGGTGTACGGAACATTATATTAGCAAAAACCTGTTAAATTATGCGGTTTTACAATATAATGATGTTTCTAATAAAGTAAAAAATTACGTAAAAATGTATTGATTTAAGTATACATTGAACAAGTAACTGCTGTGATTGTGGTGATAATCAGTCGTGCCTGATTCTGAAGGGATATGCACGGTATTTTACTTCACAAGTTATTAGTGAGTAATTTTCTGAATTTGTGATTTGATTTTCTTCCCATAAAACTTTTGCATTGTTTTGTTACATAACCAGGGTTAACATTAAACAATGTAACCGTTTCATTTCTAAACTGTAAACATTGTAAGTCAACTTATTGTTATGTATACTCATCATAAAATACCTTTGCAACCAATAACACTTGTTACTCTAAATAATATGTACGTTTGTAATAATCCTCCAGGAGACGGCTTCGGAATCAGTCCTTTTATTTCCACTCCACCATACACTTTGCTCACTCACTCTCCGTTGCTGGCAGACAACGGAGAGAGGATAGACTACGCACTAAGTCCCCACCGCGCACGTGGCAACCCGAGCCCCCGTCCGCGCGTGACCCTGCTCTTGTCAGTTTCAGTCTGCTCCCGATCGTTCTCTCTCACTCGCTCTTAATACATTCGTCACGTGGTTCCCCCAGCCAATCGTTCATGGACAGCTTCGACCATTCTCGATGGTTCCCTGTCAATCCCGGGACCACGCCCCTCATCCGGCTCCCCATTAGCTGGGGCCCCGAATGGCTAGGCCAATCACTCCTGATGACCTTGTCGTGATGACGCATGGGCCATGGTCCCTATCTCAACCCTTATTGGCTACAAGCAGGACCGGCAAGCCAATCCCCACGTGAACCCTCTATGGCTGTTATTACACGTTCATGAAGATTGGAGAAAACTGAACAATTAACAATTCATATCACAACCAACTACGTGAGAAAGCAAAATTTTGAGAAAATATATATTTCTATTTACCACGTACAACCAGATTCCAGATCAAGCAGATGAATATCAAACAAACACCATTATGTCTGGCTGTTAAAGACTTTAAAAAGTTATTTGATTCAGTGGAAACTGATAGTCATCCCAAGTCTCTCCCAAACAAAAGCCTCAATATAATATATGCACGTATGTAAATAAATTATCAAAACATTTCTAAAAACGAATTAACTAAACATGTAGAAATCAATAAACAAAAATATTTAGAAGAGGAGTCTGGCAAGGAGATATGCAATTAGCAAGGCTATCCACGGCAACATTAGAATATATATTCTGAAAATTTAATTGGAGAAATGAAAGGCTAAACTTAAAAATAGATTTTAAAAATAGTCAGATTTGCTGAAGAAATTATGACAACCAATTGTAATGAATTATAGGAAATTACTCCGGAACAAAGACTGAAGGTTTGGGGTTCAGATAAATAAGAAGAACAAAAGCCGCGTTCCACAAGTTTGCTGAATAAACATAATATAACGATTTGATAATCACAACTGTGAATCACATTGTAGTTTATATATCTAGGGCAATTATTGAAGGTGAGCCGGGATCACAATGTTTAATAAATATGTGAGGGAGAAAACATTTCAGTGCTTTTGGAAAACTGAATTTGATTTAGAAATGTAATTGGAATATTTGCCAGGCATGAAACATGGATCGAAAACAAGGACATTGACAAAGAAAATAGTGGTAAAATGAAATTACTACAGATTTTGAACAGAAACCTTACTGACCTAAATTGAGATTTTTTTTTCCAAACAAAATTTATGTAAATATAAACCAATAGTGCACATAAATTAAATATATTTTAGTCATTATAAACATTTACAGTTTGCAAAGCAATCAGCGTTAAAAACAAATTTAATTATTACAAAGTAAAAGATAATTCTACTCATGTTCATTGTTTTTACGGATAGTGGTATGCTTAATAAGTATAATATAACCACTCTAAAGCATGGAAAAAAACATCTTCACAGAAACGGCAGTAGTTATAACTAATGCGTTCTGAAATAGGTGGCATATTTCCAGGAAATTGTATTACCCTTTTATATATATATATAAAAATGAAGAAATAAGAACAATCTGCAACATGAACAAAAATGGGAAAATGTAATGTTTCATTCAGCCACCTGCAATAGCAATTAAATTAAACCACCATTATTTTTTTTCGGCTTTCAAAAGCATATATTGTGTAACTTACTTGTAGAATGATGACCCTCAAGTTAACAGTTATGCATACTAAAAGACGTTACATTGATTGATTACAATTTTATGAATTTACAAAAACAACTATGCAATAAACATTCAACTGTCTGACAATACCAGTTTCACAAGTTGTATTTTATCTATTCACAAATAACATTCCAATTTACAGAAAGTAGACACATTTTATAAGTGTCTGCTAATAATGAAAGCGTTGCCCATCAAAAGTGACAACCAGTTCCTGCAACGTGGTACCTAATGTATACATCCCACAACGATGATGGGCTGAGTCAACCACTGATCAGGATTGGAACTTGTACATTTACAAAGTCAGGTGGTGATGCCACAGCATAGCCTGCCCAATTATACAACATAATATTCTAGCCATTTCCCATCCAGGGAAATATGAAGATGGGAACACCAAACAAAGTTCTCTAGTCCCTTATAACAGTGCACATGACGAATTAATGGCTCAAAGATTTGGTCAAGAAAATTAATGAAAATGCTACTCTTCATATGCACCTCATTAATGAGCGATAGGTTATGACAAAATATTAATTAGTGATTTACACAACGTGAGGTGTTAAGAGTAATAACACGTACAATAAGGTGATTTTAAGAGAGCAATAGTCTGCGATTGTTAGCATAGGTTTGGTCCTCCCATAATCCCTTGCAAGTCACATGAAATCACCAAAGAGCATGGATAATGCATACAGCCTTAATAATAATTGTCCAAAGCGATAGTCCAGAGACAATGTCACAAGGCCCGTGAAAATGTTTGAGTGTAGGTGCTGGCTAATTTCGGTCCAGGTCCCAATGACTACACGAAATAATGATGTTGAAAAAAAAATTACGTTTCATGAGATGGGATGGATTTTAGGCCATGTTTTAGACAACTTTATACTGGTGTCATGCTGGTTATGAATAATCACTGATGACATTATTTCAGAATAGTATACATTTGGCTCATTGTACAACTGCTGCCTAAATAAATGTGGCAACATTTTTTTTGGTGAAGTTCAAATGCATTTAGCATGCAGTATGGTGATGTCATGTGATATTCAAGGCATGATGAGAGTACCGATCATACAGTTATAATCACAAATTGTTGGTGTAATTAAAATGACCTTGTTTGCTTATATTTTAAAAAATGTTGTTCGAGTTCAGTGAGCTCACATTTTGATAACTGTAGTCAATCCACGTTATATTCATGGCTATGCACGACACCATCATTGGCAGTTGGTATATGTAGATGGCATCCTCAGCCCTCCCACTCCCAGCCCCGCCCACTTCCCCTCCCCACCCCGGCATTTTTTTTACCGTGCTTGCGTCTTAACTTGTAGCCCCCTCCCTACCCCAAACCCCCACCCTCCCTGTCTCTCCTCCCTGACTCCTCCCCCCTTCTCTTACCTATATGGCCTCTTGTTGCAGCAGCCCTTTTGCCCACTTCAGCAATTATTTCTTGCTGTGGTTGTCCCACCTGATGATGGACGCTTGTGTTGCACCCGAAATGACTTTACCGAAAAAAACAAAGAGTATGAACAATGGAATCAAAATTGTAAATGTGCAGTAAAATGAAAGGTACTCCTCACTGCTGGCAAAATGGCGTTCACTAGAGGGTGTTTTGGCCTCCTTATACACACTGGCTATTTTCCTTGGTAGAGGTGGGAGTATCCAGACTTTACCCCACCACATACAACCTGCTGATCGACTGTGGTGTAAGTATTTAGGCTGCTGGGGGCAGAGGCAGGGTGGATTCAGGAAACCTACCCATGTCTTCCACTACCGTGCCGGGAGATTGGACTTGCAAGTCCAGTGGAATAACCATTACAACATGGCAATATCTATACAGGGTTTCAGTAATAATTTTAAACAGTAAATCGTTCACTGCACCGACTGTAAGCTCTCACGTATAATCTACTTGGTGCATATGACATAATTCCTGTAATTTATGTGCATGAACTTCAAGGTCACCATGCTAAAGTCAAAGAATGTTATCGCACCAATTGATGAACACTTGCAATTTTATAGATATTGCATTTGGACATTAGTCATAACTCCATGCAGTTTAAAACCCAAACACTAACAAAAAACTGAGATCAATGACTCGCAGATAATTTGCTGCCAGTGATATGTACAGATCGCTGAGGCGGAACACACACTAATTCGAGTCCCATAAAGCCATCAACATTCATCCTAATGTAATGCGAGCATAAACGGCCTCGCGGATATGACGTAACAGGTGGGAGGAGTTGGGTCACGTGGGGAGAGAGGAGAGCTTTTAAGGGCAGGAACCGGAAGGGCTGGAGGAGAGTGTGGGAATAAAGACAGGAGGAGGCCACGCAGGGCAGGAGGTGGAAAGTGGCGCGATCGCCACAGGTCAAGACTCGGCACCGTTGGCCAGCGGTGTCCGGGCACGGAGGAGACGGAGAGCCAGCAGCGGGGCTGCACGGAGAGCAGCCGTGGGGCTGCAGTGAAGAGCCAGCAGCGGGGCTGCATAGTGAGCCGACAGCAAGTCTGCAGGAGAGACGGCAGCAGTGGGGCTGTCGAGCGGGAGACGAAGGAGACTCTGAGCGAGACGCCATGCGGGCAAAGTTGTACGAACCACAATAAAGGACAACGGAGACAGACCCAGTGCAAGAGTCCTTTATTACACTAAAATAAGAAAAAGCCCTTAATAAAAAAAAACATCCCGTAAATAAGCACAGTTCCAGCGTACTCCTGAAGGCCACACTTGCAGAGCATTGTCTGGGCGTCTGTGTTTCACCCCCACCCAATCCCTCTTATTTGTAGTGGGGGAGTGGGGGTTGGGAGGGAGGGGGGGTGGTGAGATTTTCAGGAATACGTTTGTGTAGAGGCTTGCATCGTGTGGAATATTGTTTCATTTGAACAGAAGAGAGAACACTTCCCCAGCCATCCTAACAAACTAAAAAAAGGCGGTACGCTACAAAGAGAATGGCAATCATGTTTCTTGACTTTCCCAGTGTAATTCATTTAGACATTCTTCCCTTTCAAAGGCATTTTGAATGCATGGCACTGGTGTTAAATCAACAGCACGCGGAATGCAGCCTATAATAAGGACATTATGCCGAGGAGTACCAATTAAGGGACTGGCTATTTAATAAACCTAACAATTCAGAACATGAGAAAAGTAGCAGCATTTTAAGAGTTAATCTCGTCATCGCAGCGCGATTATGTAAACATACCACATGTTGATGTCACATTACACAACTGAAAAGTTTAAAACTTTGTTTTTGTCTATGTTGTAGAGCAAAAACACACTTCACATCGTACCCGTGTTTGTTATACCATCTGGATATCTTTGGAACACCACTGAAATTAGTTCCAAAAAGAGCATCTAACAATTTACCATTTCTCTAATGACTGCATATTTCGACTAAACCTTTGCTAAATTTAATTTGAGGCAACTCTTCAGCTCTACTCAGCAGGGGATGTATGCTGTCTGCCCATGCATGCCTCACTGGGGGCTTGGGAAAGAAAGATCCACAGCTGGATTATCACTAATGTGTAATAATTCTCCGGAGACGGATTCGGAATCAGTCCTCTTTATTTTCACTTGACGGTACACTTGCTCCCACACGCTCCGTTGCTGGCAGACAACGTAGCGTCAGCGGACTCCCACCAGCTCCCACCGCGCACGTGGCACCCGGAGCCCCGTACGCCCGTGGCTCTCGCCCCCGTTCAGTTCCCAGACTCCTCCCTCGATCCTTCCTCTCTCTCCCTCTTAATCCCTTCGTCACGTGGTCCTCCCAGCCAATCCTCCATGGACAATCTCGACCGTTCTCGATGGTTCCCTGTCAATCCCGGGACCACGCCTCTTACCCGGATCCCCATTGGCTGGGGTCCCAATTGGCTGGGCCAATCACTCCTGCTGACATGCCGTGATCACGCCGGCCCCACACTCCCTATCTCAACCCTTATTGGCTACAAGCAGGACCGGCAAGCCAATCCCCCACGTGAACCCACGATAGCTGTTATTACAAATGCATTAAAATTTAAGGATTAATTACACGTAAATCTTTATCAAAGTGCAATACATTCAGTATCACTGCATCTCAAACTTTAAGATTAAATTACTATGTTGGCAAAGAAGACGGACAGAAGTGCGAACGCATAGAATAGGAGAGAGACTTTGAGAGATGAATATCGCAATGCGCTTAAGCAACATGGCAGGAATCCAATTAAGACCAGGAGCCGAGTACCAATTCGAAATAATAACATGAATAGCCCTTTCTGGAAAATACCACTTTATCAGATGAGATAAAATAAGTTTTTAGGAGGCACTGAAATTAAGCGACAAGTCGCAACTTGCATTGAGGAAAGCAAATGTGAAATGTTTGTCATTAGTGCTCAAATCTAAAATGTTAAGACATAGGGCAAAACTTGTGATAGTTTGTTTTCAACAATTTGTGGAATTATATCATTAGCCATACATTCCTTCAATGCAATTCCATCAACATTAAATTCTCGCCACTGTGGCGAGACGTTAACTACCTAGCCTCGTATCCAGAAGTTCGGGGGTTCGATCCCTGATGGCGATATTATTGAGTGTGCATGTTCTGTAAATGGTCGCGTGGATTTTTCTCCCGGGTCTCCGGGTTTTCCCTCCACACTGAGAAACATGCATTTAAAGTATTTGGTTGCTATACATTTCCACATGATAAGCCACTTCGTTCAGCTATCATTTGTGCCCAGGTCGATTTTTAATTTTAAAAATTGCGATATAGTTCAGTGAGCGTTACATGGTAAAAAAGTTTCGTTTTAGTTTAGGTTTATACAGTCTTTGCACAAATTATCAGAGCCAATCTTTTTTTAGCTGTAGGAGTACGAGCAAGGAATTGGGAAAATGTGTGCAGAAATCCAGAAGGCAGTATTATAAAATGTTTTAATTTCTCTATTTACACGTATCGAGTGTTAACCCCTTTAAACATGAGTGTTTCGGGTTATTCAGTAAACTCCAACGTGTCAGAGAGTCTTAGAACGCAGTGAGGCAGTCCCATGAACACAACCTATCATCTTCATTTGCAAGATCATCAACAGCAAAACCAATAACAGCAGCAGCAACTATAGTAACAATAACAACCTTTTCAATATCATCATCAGCATACATTTATCACCATTATCGTTATCTTCATCATCATGTCTTCATGTTTCTTTGTCATCATATCATGATGCCATCATCGTACTATAAGCCTCTATTTCTGGATTCAGCAGAATGTTTAAAATGGCGAAAAATCTGCCATAGCTTCTGTACAAATCCTGAAAAGAGTTGCAGAATGGAGGGTAGTACTACATAAATGTGCTAAATTCATCTTGATATGTAAATTCTTTTGTCAAGGCGCCGTTCCCCCATTTCCAACCCAGTTTAAATATACGCTCCAAGCGTGGTGGTGTTTCATTCAGACGCTGTTTCCCCGACAGACCTGGTCTTCACCTGAGAACGGCTGCTTGCGTTGTGGCCGAAACGTCGTGAGAATTATTTTATTATGTTGTATTTTTATTATTTTATTACTTCCCTTCTACGTGACTTTACCGAAAGAACCAAGAAGATGAATCCCTGCAGTCACGAAAGCTTTAAATCGAAATTTAAGTCTTATATAGGCCTGAGATGGGTGGGGCGAGAGATGGCCTGCCTGAGGCTGTGGAAGTGGCTATTGTATTGTAAGAGATTGGCATGTGAATGCACGAGCTTAGTATGCCGCAGTATCGATGACTTCTCTAGTATGTCGGCGATTCGGTGACTGAGCAAGAAGGACATCCAGCCCGTCAATACAAAACATCCAACTTAATAATGCAACTCAGAGTCAGCTAAAATCCAGGAAGGATGGAAACATCACAGCAGGTTAAGACTTTACCTGGTTAATAACGTCCTTCCAATGATTGCTCAATTTGTACCCAACTTCTCGGTTGAAGTTGTGTTTTTATATCTGGATGGCTTCATGAACAAATCTCTGATGATAGCCAGTGGTTTTGCAGAGTACCTTCGTCTTTGAAAAATCTATTTCGTGTGTGCCCACAGCGTTAAAACAACGATCCGCAACGGCAGAGATATTGGTCCTACCGTGCTTCATATTGTTACGCGGCCAAACTTTGCAGCTTTTTTTTTATTACGCGACTTAATCATGTCCTGAAATTTATTTCAATCGGTTCTCATAATGAATGTGTCATCAGTAAATCTGAGTTGATTAATATTTTTTACATTTATGTTCTTTTTCTATTTTTTTAATGGCAATAATAACCTTCTCGTAACACTGTGAAGTGTTATGAACATTTACTTGCCTGACTCTTCTGATATGTATTTTGTATCTTTCGTTATGAAATCTCAGTGTAGCTGTTCTCATAATTTCTACATTTTTTATTCAGGCATTGGTTTGCGAGTGCTTGGATGACTCCATGAATTTCCACTGAGTCAAACTCCTTTTCCATAATCTATAAAGGCTTAGACATGATGGTGTTTAATCTTAATGTGTACTTTACGGAATCCGGTTGTTAATATGTACAGTATATGGTGAACAGGAGAAAACCCTGCCCTTAAACTCAGCTCACCAAAGTAGTTGGATAACTATTAAGTTGCCCATTATTCTATTCCCCGATGATCTTCCCAAACAATTCGTGTACGTGTGATGGGAGGGAAAGGACATCTTAATTCATGCGTGATTGAGAGGTAATTTCATCATAGAACTATTACATTTATGTGTATAAATGTAGCGAATAGCTCCACTTATTCCGTCCTCACAGCTTGATGTTGTTTTTTTTATGCTGATGATCGCTATTCTTCCATCTGGTCTACGTGATTGTTTTTCGTGCTTACATTTTGTAAAGGGCAGCATTTTTACATCTTCAGTTGTGATATTTCGAACTTTCTACTTTTTATCTATTTCCTGAAGCAGATTACATTGTTTGCCATCAATACATGCATAACATCTCTCCTCTAATTGTAACATTCTATCGTTTTTCCGTGTTATGGTTTCCATTTTATAAAAATGGGCTGCCCTTTCTGAAGTATAAATCACGAGCTTCCTATTGCTGCCTTCATGATCCAATTTCATGCTGTTACATCTTCAACAATTGTTAGTGAGTGTTGCATAATTTGATGGCTCATTAAACTTCCTAATTATTTCGCATGGTTGTGAGTACCGTACTCTTTTTGCTCGGCTCTGTAGTTTATTTGTATCTTTGTCCACTTTTCATGATTTTTGCGGTTTCAAATAACTTGTTCTATGTTTGATGCTTTCTTCACCCCCTCCACCTACGCCTGCTGTCACAAACTATTGCAGTTATTTATTTATTCAATGTGGTTTTATCTGTTTGTATATTTCAACATAAATGCGCACATTCTAACTGTAATGGTCTTTCTAAGAGTCACTATGAGTAGTTACTTTAAATGCTTGTCAGAGGGCAATGCGGCAAATTGCTCAACTCAATAAGACAATACTGCAAGTTCACATGACAAGCAGGAGTTAACGCAGCTTATCTTTCCTCTGGGATAATTAAAATTGTACGAAACAAATAAAAATAATCCTTTAAAAAAGAGTACCCCACTATAACAATGCGGAATTTCCATCACAGGCTCGTTGAAATCGAACATATATCATGCTCATTAGCAGAGATGATTATTTTTAAACCTATGCCAGTCAGGATCATTATCAGCCACGTTCTATCCACTACTGGATGAAGAACTTCCCATATCGACACCATTTTTCATTGTTCTGCGATGCCACAATCCATCTCTCCCCTGGCCTGGTGCCCAACGCTCCATCTCTGTGGGATCCACCCTCGTGGGCGTATTCGCTCTTTTTCTGGCATTGTATCACAAGTCTGGTTCATCTGGTATTACCGCCCTGATGAATGTATCCTGCCCAAACCCACTGACTTTTTTTGACAGTTCATACATGTCTAATTCGCAATTACTCTGTAGTCAATGCGCATTCCCCTTTCTCTCGGTATAAAATTCCTAGCATGTAGCTCTCCACACTTCTTTGCATACATTGAAGTATTTTTGTGTTCTTTGCCCATGTTTTCTGATCCAGGGGACTCGTATGTCACGCCGTTTAAATATGCACAGATTGAAAACTTTATCCTTGAGGTGCATTGGTATTTGTTGCTTTTCATGATCAAATTAAATTGCTTATTTGCAAAATAATTTATAGATCCAGGCCCACCTTGAATATTCACCACAGATTTGGATAATCTGTAGCTTATTGCAGTTGTGTCTATTTGGAAAATCAACAAAAATATTACGGGGGACAACCCCCGAAACAACTTATACAAGCAATCGCAAATTGTAGACCAGTATAGTATAGTGGGGTAATACTGGTAGGAACCTCCTGGTTACACCAGCCCACAGGGGATTATTGTGTCCGTCGTGCAGGGAGGGGCTGGGTGGGGAGGGGAGGGTGGGGAGGGGCTGGGTGGAGAGGTTGGGGCTGGGTGGGGAGGGGAGGGTGGGGAGGGTGGGGAGGGGCTGGGTGGAGTGGGTGGGGCTCGGTGGGGGGTGGGAGGGGTGGGGCTGGGTGGGGAGGGACTGGTCACCCCGTGGTGCCCTTATAAAACTCAACGTTTTACCTACTCACGCCGGCTTGTGCCCGCCCTCACAGTCGGGCATATTTGCGGAATACACCACGCCGCCCTTGACCCTGGCCATTGACCGAGCAACCCAACGTTCCTATCAGCTCCCTCCGCAGGAGGAATGTGTTTTATGATTGTTACATCAATCTCCAGCCGCAGAGTGGCAAGTTCAAAATGTTCCCAACTCAAAATTCCATAGAGCTGTGATTCGCGTTTTAACTCGTGAACCTTTGAGTTAAAGAAATGTGCAGGTCTCCAAGACATTCATTCATCGCACACATTCCCCCTGTAAATGAATCAACTGAAAAACTAAGTTCTTAAAAAAAACGTAGCTCTGTTGGCTCATACTACTATTGGCTAACTTTGTCAGCACACCGCCGCATATTACATTTTTATATTGATTTCATTTTTGCAATGGCGTGTGGTAAAAAGTGAATAAATAATAAAATATATGTTCCTCTTTCTGAAGACTTCTCCTCAATCCATTATTCTTAAGGTGAATGATGTATCCACAGTAAGTCGATTTCAACCGAGGTGTCTGGCCTTCCTTTGACCTAGCCAGGTCAAACCATATTAACTTATTTTGCCTTCATGCTTTTACGGTGCGTGTCATTATTCAGCAGCTTTTAAATATTGCACAGCCTTTCCTAATGCTAAATTTGCGTATATTAGAATAATGTTCATTTAATTTTATTGCTTGTTAATGAATGACACCATGTATTATATAATGCTGCTCTATATGTATCTTGCATAACTGGCCAGCACTGTTGATGAGTGCTCAACTCACAGTTGGAACGCTTTCCGTAATTATTCAGTGGCTGATAAATTGAGAACTAGTTTTTAAAACGTCAAGGATGTTGTCTTATAGAAATAGCAGCTATTGACCTTGAACATCTGGAATTTACACACCTAGCCCAAGGCTGCCAATTAATCAATATAACCATAATAATAATGGTCATATAATAATTTGATAGCATTCGATTTTCAACTAATTATTCAAGTAGTAAGCTGGATGCGTCCGTGGTTATAACAGTTCGAAAACTGGACTTGCAGTCCAGAGGTTGTTGGTGTGATCTTCTGGCACAGCATTTCAAACAATGAAGCAAGTATATTAAATCAACCCTGCCTCTGTCCAACCAGCAGTGTAAATTGGCTCAACATAGTTAGTTGATCAGAGCGGGCTCTCCCACCTCTTCAAGATGTGTGTAAGAGTGAGCCAAAAACCCGATAGAGGGGCTCTGGAGCTTCCCTTGTCGAGGGATCTTCTGCCAACAGGGACAGAAGCAAGCGATTGCAGGTCTGCACCTTTATCACCTTTACGTAGGCTTTAAAAAACTAAAACAAATTTAAGATGTGTGTTTTAAAATCAGAAGATAATTGGGGTTACTCTTGCATGGGTGGCCCGTAAAAAAAAAACTCACCGGCACACCTTTGAATTTAAGGTAAAGCAACATGTATTGCAAGTGCACGCACATGACGGTTTACTGCATCCACTATCTGTTGTCGCATTGCCTCTTGGTGATGCTGCAGATATTGAAGACGAGGTTTGCTTCATTTGCCTCTCTCCCGCCACATTCCTCGCGTGCGTCTGTGGCGAACGCCTTTGCGCCACAACTTCGCGTAGCGCTGCTCGGGTAGCGACGCCGACGGACGACGACGTTCTCTTTTTTTTCGCAGGAATTGAGTCAATTTCATGAGCTAAAAAAAACACATCTCCGGGGCGATTTGTTTATAAGGCAGTTTGTAATGGTGGTCCTGTGTTAATTAAAGCCACGTTTCATGGAATAAACAAAATACGTTTTCCACCCCTCCTCCCCTTCTAAATTCGTTTAAAAGACAATCCCTTCCCTGTCGCCGCCGTGCTGCTAATTGTAGATGCCTGTCCGGCGATAGCGGTGAGCATCCCTGTTGCACACACACACACAAACCAAAAGACAAAGATTCCCGTATAGCCTTAATAAGACTGTAGGGGCAAGTGCTGTTAGCGAGCACATACAAAGGGCGGCACGGCACACGAGGGGGTGGGTGACCAACACCACGCCCGGCCGCCTTTATCTCCCTAGTGGCTATGTATACACATCGCAACACGTACTCGTTTGAGGCTAAGTCAACCTAGGGGAGGCCCAGGACCGGTTCAGATAATCGTCACTGGGTGTTGGCCGTGAGCGTAAATCGAATATGGGTCGCCAGGTTCGTAGTGCAGCGCGCTAACCGCTCCACCACCGCTCACACGCACGCACACGCGCGCGCATACCTGAGACAGACATTGTCAATGACCTTTCCAGGAGCCACAACCTCAATTTCTCTCAAATCCATCCCCCGATGCTTTCCCTAATTATGATGCAAAATTTTGAAATGGCATTTTAATTACAGTTTACTAAACGGAGGAGGTTAAAGCACTAAAGGTGTGATTATGGATGTTGAAATCAGATTATAAGTATACACATTCTCTAACCTGCATTAATATATGTATATTTGCAGCAAAGTAATGTGCATCGCTATGCATAGCATGATGCAACGTTGTTTATGATTAATGGTTTCTCACGGTAGACATTTGTGATATTTAACAGCTTGATGTTTTATATATTTGATAATCAAATACTAGCATTACAATGTAATACTGCATTCTTTTAGGTTATTGATGTTATTTATTTGTTAAGAAAAATAATGTAAAATATGTTTTTATAGCGTTCACCTCAGGTCAGACAATTATTTATTGCATCTTGAATTGAGAACTATTCACAATTCAATTACTTCCATTGGTCAAAACTGATTTGGGCATTTTTGGGACGTGTGAGTTGAACTTGGGTGGCATTTTTATTACCTTCCTGTTTATTTTTTGCACATTTCTTTTAACCCAATATGAAATAGCTAAGAGGGATTATGCCCATCCATTCTCTGAATGCGTATGGTACTGCCAAATGCCTTTTAAGGTGAGATTATTTGACATTGGATCTGTGAGCCATGCATTCGGGTCTTTATTCGTCTATGCTATTCCCATGAGCATTGGTCTCAAATCACCTTAGCCGGGTGCATTGTATATGTAATGAACAGGTCTATGCATGAGGCAGAGCAGCTGTTTGACCCCTCCAGGGAGGGGGACTACAATTATTTCAACAACTGCAGCAATGCAAACAGAAACTATCCCATTGTGTGCGAATACCACATCCTCATTTTTTTTTATGATTGGTCTTCAAGACAGGACAAGCATGCCAAAGAACAGGCCAAGGTTTGTTGCTACCGTCGATTACCCCGTATTTGTGAACATCGCTGATGTAGGTCACAAAATAGCAATGCTAAATTTACATGCATAAATACATACGTATGTTTAACTGTACTGCTTTAGCAACCAGTAAACAATATACTCACAATAGCACTTGACTTCCGTTTATAACAACCCTGTGTTTATTAATATGGTTTGAAACACGTTGAACCATTAATAATGAAATTGTGTAAATATGTAAATGTGTCGGTAAACCAACCACCACCCGACACAGTCAACTAGGAAGGTTTGTCACGTAAACAGAACATGGCAATTCGTTAATAGTACAGCACACCGGTGTGTTGGAGAGCCAAGCCACAACATTTACAATCTGAGAATGCCTTTTCGCCAGTAATTAGAACTTGCTTTATCAGGCGACAGCCAGATCTAGCCTAAAAACCTGTATTATGGATGATATTGGTCGCGAAAGCCTACGTGTTAATACATTCTCCCAAATTTAAAGTCAGTCTTATCCATTATATGAAGGAGACAAATTATTGTTATTACCTTCTTAGGTTTTTTCGGTAAAGTCACGTAGAAAGTAAAATAAAATAAAAACAAAAATCACGACGTTTCGGAGGCAACACAAGTCTCAGTCATCAGGTGGGACCGTCACAGCCAGATTAGCTGTATCAAGTGAGGCAATGATTCAAGATGTAATCCCTTAAAAGCGAGTTGAGGGGGGAGGGAGAGGGAGGGGGGAGCTCATCAGACTATGGTAGCCAATGAAAGGAACGTATCGGGAGGGAGGGGGGGCGAGGCCAAAAGGGTGGGCGATGGACGTGGAAGCGCTTGCGCGCAAGCGGCCAATTACTGCACACGCCAACACAATGGAGCGATTGTGCGCAAGCGGCCAGCCACTGCACCCGCCAACACAATGGGCAGAGAGGAGGAGGGGAGGTCTAATACACATGATAGACAAAAGAACGAAAATGATGATGGGTACAAACTTAGGGGGAGCTCATCAGACTATGGTAGCCAATGAATGGAACGTATCGGGAGGGAGGGGGGGGCGGGGGGGGGGTGAGGCCAAAAGGGTGGGCGACGGACGTGGAAGCGCTTGTGCGCAAGCGGCCAATTACTGCACACGCCAACACAATGGAGAGAGAGGGGGAGGGTCTGATACACATGATAGACAAAAGAACGAAAATGCCCATGTTTATACCAATGCTGGCTGAACAATGAAGAGAGTACTGTTAAAATAACTGGGGATGTTAACACTCGGTAAAGTACAGTAAAATAGTGCCTGTCAGATAAGATGGTCCAAAAAATTTGTGATTAAGTCTTTTTTGCGTGGTTGATAACATCTTTCCAATGATTACTAAGTTTGTACCCATCATCACGGTTGAAATTATGTCTGTGTTTGTATATTTGTATGGCTTCGTGTACAAACCTTTGATGGTAGCCGGGAGGTTTGCAGAGAACCTTGGTCTCGGAAAAGACAATTTCATGAGAGCCCACCGAGTTGTAGCAATGATCGGCCACGGCAGAAGAATCAGTTCTGCCGTGTTTCAGATCTGACTTGTGCTCGCGGACACGATCAGAAACATGACGTTTCGTTTCTCCAATGTAGCAATCACCACAAATGCAACTCAATTTGTAGACTCCAGGATACTGTAAGTCAGGAACGACATCCTTCACAGATGGAATCAGATCACGGATTTTATGCACTGTACTGAATCGGACTTGGATCTTATGTTTGTTTAGAATTTTGGAGATCTTTTTGGTCACGCCAGCTATGTATGGTAACGTGATGGTTTTGGTCGGAGTTTCATGTGGCTGTTTCTGTGTGGTGGGAGAGACAGCTTGGCGGATAGTACGGTCAGAGTATCCGTTCATCCTGAGGGCCCGATGTACATGTCTTAATTCACCGGTCAGGTGGTGTTTGGAAGAAATGCCATGTGCTCTGTGGTATAGCGTTTTGATGAGAGAGTTCTTTTGAGATGGGTGGTGGTGGGAATCCGGTTTCAAGTAGGAGTCTGTGTGGGTGGCTTTTTTGTAGACAGAATGTCCCAAGGAACCGTCAGGACTCCTCTCAAACAGAATATCCAAGAATGGTAGTTTACCGTCTTTCTCCACTTCCATGGTGAATCTGATGGATGGGTGTCTAGAATTGATGTGGTCCAAGAAGTGGTTCAATGCTGGGAGGCCATGTGGCCAGATGACGAAAGTGTCATCCACATATCTCTTCCACAGGGAAGGACGCAGGGTGGATGTCTGGATGGCGTCTGATTCAAACTTTTCCATGAATATGTTGGCTATAACTGGTGACAAAGGGGAGCCCATAGGGGTACCCTCATTCTGTTTGTAGAAGGTGCCATTTCAGGTAAAATAGGTGTTGGTGAGGCAATGCCTAACCAGTGCAGGTGCATCAGAATTCAATCCATGTCGTTTTTAATTTTGGAGTAAAAACGATCCCACTAAAAGGCTAACGACGAAAACCAACAGTATCATCACGAGTTCGACTTCCCTAATCGAACCAAGCAAACGTCCCTCTCTAAAACCATCGGCGGCAAGACCTCCCAGACTCTATGGTCTTCCCAAAATCCATAAGGAAGGCACCCCGCTACGACCCATTGTGTCGACGATAAACTCTCCTACGTACAAACTAGCCCGTTTTCTATCAGATACTCTGCTCCCTTTCACAGGCAAGACCTCTTCGGCAGTACTCAACTCAACCCAATTAGTCTCTATGGTTAAGGACATGGTACTATCTCCTGATGACATCCTCGTCAGCTTTGATGTAGTATCTTTGTTTACCAAAGTCCCAGTACCGGCCACCCTAACAATAATTGAGGACTTAGTCCAACATGGATTGAATTCTGATGCACCTGCGCTGGTTAGGCATTGCCTCACCAACACCTATTTTACCTGGAATGGCACCTTCTACAAACAGAATGAGGGTACCCCTATGGGCTCCCCTTTGTCACCAGTTATAGCCAACATATTCATGGAAAAGTTTGAATCAGACGCCATCCAGACATCCACCCTGCGTCCTTCCCTGTGGAAGAGATATGTGGATGACACTTTCGTCATCTGGCCACATGGCCTCCCAGCATTGAACCACTTCTTGGACCACATCAATTCTAGACACCAATCCATCAGATTCACCATGGAAGTGGAGAAAGACGGTAAACTACCATTCTTGGATATTCTGTTTGAGAGGAGTCCTGACGGTTCCTTGGGACATTCTGTCTACAGAAAAGCCACCCACACAGACTCCTACTTGAAACCGGATTCCCACCACCACCCATCTCAAAAGAACTCTCTCATCAAAACGTTATACCACAGAGCACATGGCATTTCTGACAAACACCACCTGACCGGTGAATTAAGACATGTACATCGGGCCCTCAGGATGAACGGATACTCTGACCGTACTATCCGCCAAGCTGTCTCTCCCACCACACAGAAACAGCCACATGAAACTCCGACCAAAACCATCACGTTACCATACATAGCTGGCGTGACCAAAAAGATCTCCAAAATTCTAAACAAACATAAGATCCAAGTCCGATTCAGTACAGTGCATAAAATCCGTGATCTGATTCCATCTGTGAAGGATGTCGTTCCTGACTTACAGTATCCTGGAGTCTACAAATTGAGTTGCATTTGTGGTGATTGCTACATTGGAGAAACGAAACGTCATGTTTCTGATCGTGTCCGCGAGCACAAGTCAGATCTGAAACACGGCAGAACTGATTCTTCTGCCGTGGCCGATCATTGCTACAACTCGGTGGGCTCTCATGAAATTGTCTTTTCCGAGACCAAGGTTATCTGCAAACCTCCCGGCTACCATCAAAGGTTTGTACACGAAGCCATACAAATATACAAACACAGACATAATTTCAACCGTGATGATGGGTACAAACTTAGTAATCATTGGAAAGATGTTATCAACCACGCAAAAAAGACTTAATCACAAATTTTTTGGACCATCTTATCTGACAGGCACTATTTTACTGTAATTTACCGAGTGTTAACATCCCCAGTTATTTTAACAGTACTCTCTTCATTGTTCAGCCAGCATTGGTATAAACATGGGCATTTTCGTTCTTTTGTCTATCATGTGTATCAGACCCCCCCCTCCCCCTCTCTCTCCATTGTGTTGGCGTGTGCAGTAATTGGCCGCTTGCGCACAAGCGCTTCCACGTCCGTCGCCCACCCTTTTGGCCTCACCCCCCCCGCCCCCCCCTCCCTCCCGATACGTTCCATTCATTGGCTACCATAGTCTGATGAGCTCCCCCTAAGTTTGTACCCATCATCATTTTCGTTCTTTTGTCTATCATGTGTATTAGACCTCCCCTCCTCCTCTCTGCCCATTGTGTTGGCGGGTGCAGTGGCTGGCTGCTTGCGCACAATCGCTCCATTGTGTTGGCGTGTGCAGTAATTGGCCGCTTGCGCGCAAGCGCTTCCACGTCCATCGCCCACCCTTTTGGCCTCGCCCCCCCTCCCTCCCGATACGTTCCTTTCATTGGCTACCATAGTCTGATGAGCTCCCCCCTCCCTCTCCCTCCCCCCTCAACTCGCTTTTAAGGGATTACATCTTGAATCATTGCCTCACTTGATACAGCTTATCTGGCTGTGACGGTCCCACCTGATGACGGAGACTTGTGTTGCCTCCGAAACGTCGTGATTTTTGTTTTTATTTTATTTTACTTTCTACGTGACTTTACCGAAAAAACCTAAGAAGATGATTCCTTGCAGTCACGAAAGCTTCAAATCTAGAATTATTGTTATTACCTTACATATATTCTCCACAACAATGCTCATTGATTTTTATGTTACTGTGATAAGGGTGCTTTGACATTACATAATTTTACAACGTAGTGCCATTTTGGTAATTAACATCTTATATTTGTATCATAAGCATCTCAGGACCTGCACCTAAACAAATTGGATTGTCAATGCTTATATTTTTGGAATGCTTCCACAAACACATCGGCCCATGATACAGATCTTATGGTCATCCATGTGTTATATTGCCAGTGACTAAAAAAATAAAAAGCATCTTAATGTCATAGCTGAGAGAATGTCCATAGTAATACTTGGATACTTTGTAAAGGCTGTTCAACTTTAAAATAGACGTATTGCTTTCGCCAGTAATGACACAGTACAATATCGAGGTGACCAGTGAAACATGCTGAGATAAGCAATTTTTAGCAAGTTGATTTAGCCCCTAACACAATGAAAGGGACACTAATGCAATTCTACCCTGAAGAAAAAGTAACAATGTAGTATGCCCCACCTTCACTTGGGAAGATATTAGTTTAGCGTGATCCCAAAAACTACACGGGGTGTCTTTGTGAAGGAACTTTATCTCATATTAAAACATGATTCAGAAATTCATATTCTTTGGGTCTTTCGGTTAAGCCACGAAAAACCCAAAGAATATGAATTCCTGCAGTCACGAAAGTTTTTAAGTCATGATTCAGAAATCCAGTTTAGCAAAATAATATATAACATTTCACCAGCAACAAGACAATTTAAATCGCAAAGGTCATGGATTGGAAACTTTTTATACGTATAATAAATGTATAGTGAATATTGCTAATGTTACGTTCATTATTTTATGCAAATGAAAACAGAATTACACATTTGTTAGAAGATTAAAGTTCAAAAACTAAATACAAAGATTATTATTGCATCATGAGCAATGGAGAAGTGCTCACCTCCATTTGGTCACCCTGAGTCACTGGTGCAAATTCTACTTTCACCTGGCAGAGGCCAGTGTCTCTAAATTATGAACAATGGACTTCAAACAGCATGAGAATAAGTTTTTCCCCTTTTTCTGGCGACAAAACAGGTGTTAAGATGTTAAAACAACAAACTGAAACATTTTACAAGGAATCCTGTCTGCATTAACCACAATACTTGTGGTCAGAATGCAAACAAAAAACTTACTCTGATAGCATATGCATTAAATTTCGATTTAAAGCTTTCGTGACTGCAGGGATTAATCTTCTTGGTTCTTTCGGTAAAGTCACGTAGAATGGAAATAATAAAATAATAAAAATTTCACATAATAAAATCATTCTCACGACGTTTCGGCCACAACGCAAGCAGCCGTCCTCAGGTGTAGAACAGGTCTGTCGTTTCAGACTGTCTTCTCGACAGACCTGTTCTACACCTGAGGACGGCTGCTTGCGTTGTGGCCGAAACGTCGTGAGAATTATTTTATTATGTTTTATTATTATTATTTTATTATTTCCATTCTACGTGACTTTACCGAAAGAACCAAGAAGAGGAGCATATGCATTGTCGTTGTCTCCAGACCTCAGGAGGGATAACACCCCGAGTTTACCCTCAGCCATGCTATCAAATGGCACTAGCTGCAGAGTTAAGAGCTCCAACAACTACAGTCGTGCAGTGCTGGATATACCATGTGTAAAATGTGGTAATATTAAATAATAATTTGCTTCAACAGAGACATCAAAGTGAAATAACTTTGTATATTGTAGATTGCTCTTTTAAATGTGTCACAAACGTTAAAGAATTCAAACAAGGTTTTCAATTCAAGCATTAATTCAATGTGTCGGCTAGTGTGGCTGCATGCTATCAAGTCAATTATGTTGATGGCCCCAAACGAAATTAATACTTCACTCAACGGAGAGGTCTGTACTGCTAAACCAGCTTGGCGTGGAAAACATTTCAACACGCTTGACCTTACCGTGCTCAATTTGCGGTGATTTGTCTTATCCACGTTGACTTAAGACTCAACACGTCCACAGCATAGGTAACAATGACAGTAATTACAATGAAAGGTATGATGACTACCTGTGTGTGGTCTTGTGACCCACTTACCGCGCATCACTGCCACCAGCAGTCACGGTAAGGCACCTGGGACCACTGCAAGGGCCACCCATTTAGGGTCGCCTTGCGTCTAATCACAGGCACATTATCATTACGTCGATACACATAACATCGGCGACATTAATTATATTCACGTGATATTCTTATTTTTCTTCCCATCAAGACCATTTAAGGGTACTGCTGGCTCGAAAAACTTCCGATGATGGCAGCAGAATTCCTCCACTATTGGCACTCATCATTATCACATCCCATCTATTGTGGCTATTTGCGTGTCCGTCGTCTTTGTTTTAGTACTCCCTCCATCCACATGCAATATTAATGATTACATTACACGTGTGAATGCCTTGGGTTTGCATTGAAAGCCATGGGAAACCACAGTTTTCTGACCGAACCCATGAGCAATTCAAGGGCCACTCTGATGCCATTGTGAGTGATTCTTACACTTACACACATTTTACTGGGAGGACCTGGTAGAGGCTCTGGCTATATAGAAACATCCTGTACGCATACCCAATTCGCTGGGATATGAGGTCCTTTTCATCTCACCCTCTGCTGTCCAGATGTTTCCTCCTTGTGGTTGTCCACACTTATGCCTCTATCTCTTCCATTCAAGTCCAGGCTCAAGACATTCCTCTTTTTGCCTGGAGGAGCCAGGCTTGACTGCTTCCTCCTCCCATGAAATATTGTCAACGTGATCCATACTGCACCATAGCCATCTTCTTCCCAATCACATATCCACACAAAGTGACCCCGCTCAGTTATTTCATTCACTCTTTGCTTTGCACATCCCTCCCCCCACGGTTGGCTATGTAGAGTGCGAAAGAAGTTCAATACGCATCCCCCCCCCCCATATCAGTACAGTTGTCTTGAGATGTTGTTGCATTTAGATGATATGTAAAATTAAGCTGAATGCGTTTTTTTACGTGAACAGATCTTGACGCTTGGTTTGATTGGTTACTCATAGAGATGGACATTGTATAAGTTTCCCAACATCTTGAACTGGAAGGTGATCAAGACATGACAGTATAGCAATTGAGTTTCATTACCATTATTTTAGTTTTCAGTGCTATTAGCCTCGGTACGCATGGGATTTCATTTGGCTCTAGAGTTATATTTAAGACTCGATTACTGATTGTGAATGTCGTGAAGCAGTACTCAATTGGAGTGGAATATTCGTAATGAAGGCACTGATTGGCATAGGCGGAAATACACATCGCAGAGGTAGGCCTAATGGTAGACAATTTATTGGTTAATAAAAGGTAATGGTGCAGCCCTGTAATTGCTTGCTCATGCCACTGCTGGTAGTAGCACTTTCACCAGAGGGAGCTCCAGGGGACATTTGGTCTACTGTCCCGGTGACCAGATGTGTTGGAAGAAGTGAGCGTTTTACACATTTTACGCCACCACACACGACCTGCTGATTAGTTAAATGCAAGTTCCCGCGTGGGTAAATGAATACATACACTTAGTTTACTCGTTTAAACTGCTGGTCAGATGCAAACGAGGGGTATAAGAAAAACAACTGTCACCATAGTTTCAATTGCCACGCTGGGAGATGGAGTCGAACTGGTGACTTTCGATGGCGAGTCCAGTTTGCTAATCATTTCAGCTCCCTTTTTCTCAGTTAAAAAGGGACACGTTTTACGTTGATGTCTTGCATATTTCCTTGAATGTGTAAAACTGATTACTGTTTTTTTACTCATTTTTTTCATGCAGTTACCAGTAATTCTAAAATACCTGTTATTAACAACCCTATAATGTAATTAAGTGCACTTTCCAAAAAAAGTCCGAGATGTATGGTTTCTGCTAAAACATAAGTTACATTACCATATTATGCAATTATTTAATTTTAAATTGCACATGAAAAAAGATCCATCCAACTACATCAGTGGTCCTGTCTAATAAATGCATGCATCAGACGAACAACTGTGTCCTGCTCACAGACAAGACAAAATGAATATCTAGAAAGCATGTATTCATGATGGTGTATATTATTGAGTGGAAACAAATTATGGTAGCTTCAGTTATGCCTTTTGTAGAGTCCTGCATTTATTGAATACCAGACATCAATTTACCGAGATTAACACAAAAAATCGTCATTTTCAATGCACATTTTAGGCTATAACATTGTCCTTCAAATATACAATATGAAGAACATACTTGTAGTGTGCTGTCTACTATAAAGAGCCTTTTAAAATAATTTGAAATCAATGTAAAACGTGTAGTGCTATTAAACTTTGAAAAATCCATCCTAATGGCATAACGCCGCATGTAAAATGTAAATATAAAGGTGCAGCCTGCAATGTCTTACTCACGTTGCTGGTGGCAGAAAAGCCTCCACTATAATAAGCTATAGAGACCCAATTATGCTGGCCACTCCGCCTCATGTGACCTGCCAATCGGCCATCCGTGGTGAACCAATCGACAGTGTACTGCTCAGTAGATAAAGGGGGTGGGGGGGGGTGATAAGAAACTTGTCCCATTGTTTCAACTGCCACGCTGGGAGATAGAACCGGTGACATCTGGATTGCAAGTGCAATGCGCGCCAACCACGACTCCACTACAGCGTCTGTGAAGGATTAATTTCTCCGCACTGGCCAGAGTTTCCGCGTGACAACAATTTTGCAGACATTAACACTAATGCAGTATCGTTGAGAATCACACGTCCCACCAAAACGTGCTGCTTTGGGACATGTGATCACAGTTTTTCACGTTGGTGAATATCAGATCGCCTTGAGAAAATCCATGCATTCGTCATTCACAGCACCACATTTCGGTCAAAAACCTGCCTGGTGCATTACTTCCGATGGTCGCCTCATTGTCTCGCGTACGGCTCTCTCACGCTGTGCAATGCACCAATCCTGCCACCAAACTCAGCTTCGACTTGGCTAGGCCCTCACACCACCGTTCGTCTATCATGCTTTGGCGATGATGATTATGATGAATGCACGCCAGAATAAGAGCACAAAATAATGAAGGAACAAACGAATTCACCATTTGCCATACATTTGATGTCCCCATGTACTGTTGTAGCGTGGCAATTGAGCACGGACCAGTGGCTGTTTTCTGCTGTCAGTCCTGACACACTCACTGGTGGGAGATTCACATTGTTAACGTGGGGATCAGTCTCCCCATATGGCATTGCCGATTTCCCCCAAACGATGCCCATTTAGTTAACCTCCGAGGGATAATAAACCTGGTTCGACCATCGACTGGTATCGATGATACATACTCACAACCTTTCATGTGTGATCCAGACACACGAGCTGTAGTGCCAACGAATTGTAAATATGAGCTGCTAGTGTGTTTTATTTCGAGCCAGGGTGATTGCGAGAAACAATGGGTACACTATGTAACAATGCTGCCAAAGGGATTGCCCTTGCCTGGTCACACATTGAGCCCAAAGCAACGTGTAAAAGTAGCAAAAAATCATTCGATAGTCCCAAGGGATTAATCCAGCACAGATGGCCCTAACAGCAGTGCTGTGACTTCATGGCCAAAATAACATCCAGAAATGCACCCCCAATTAAGCAGGGTCTGTTCTCACAATCCAGCGAACATTTGAAAGTGATCAGGCTGCACTTCACAAAACTCTCAGTTCGTGTTAATTAGAACGATGATGATGACAGTAAAAAGTATATGTTAAGTGAAGTGATTGCATTGGGTATCGGTAATGCTCAAAACAATTTATTTCCATGGTCCTAATTGGCTGGAATAGTAATGCTGCCAACAACAAGAAGCGATATATGTGTACATGATAATTGTACCTTACACACCAATTGTTGTGATTGAGATATAACTCTACCGTGCATTGCACATTGAAAATAGCTGCTTATTACCCAAGAGGAAACAACGGGTAGAGAACCACACGATAAATATAAACTCTCTTATGTATAATGTAAAAATCAATTGTACAACACATTACAATGTTACATTGTTTAACATTCCAATTTAATGAGTGCAGGTTTATTGCTATTTTCATGTATTGTTGTTACGTGTCACGATTGCATTTTTAATTATTTGTGGTTGTAATCGAATGATAAACATGTTTATTAGTGCTAATAATTCATTAACCTGTATTATTCTTGTGATTCAACCAAAAGAGGCTTTAAAGCCTATACAAACTGACACGTGTACATGCAATTGTTTTGCAATTTTAATGTTAATCAGTAAATATTTACTCAGCTTCGTCTTGATCCCTTCACTGAAATTTGGAGTTTACAGAGATTGGTGAAAATAAGCAATTAGAATATTGTGTGGGTGATAAAAGGACGCGTGCATAATAAGGTCACAACATATTCACAATGTCTGTGTGTACTCGAAAACAATTTGCTCAACATTTGTATGCATAAGTAGGAATGCAAATTAATCTCCAAGGAGTGCGGGCTTCGGTTCCCCCCTCACCTAAATAGGAGATTTAGTACACTAACTGATCAACTTCATCACGATAAAAAAAAGTCACACGCGGCCTTCTTTTCAGCAAGGTTAATTTAAAAAAACTACGACCACAGTGTTCAAGTTCTAAACTTCTGTGATTAAAAAGGCAATTAATTGGGGAACCATGAGCGGACATAATTTGATTAACAATGTCCACAAAAATATAAAAAATTGTTAAAATGTTTACAGAAATATAGGCAAGGGTTACAAACACTTATTGCGTCTGGTGGTACCTGCAAAGCTACTTGTAAATGTAAGATTAGGTGCGCGCTCATGTGTGACTGACATAGGCACATCGAACGCATTTACATAAACGGTCTCCTGCAGAAAGGGGCCATCCATTTAGTGCGTACGCATGGAAGGGGGTAGGGGGGGTTAACCCAAATGCGTATGCTTGCGTATGGGGGGTCTACTGACAATGGACGTACGAATAGGAAACGGGTGGGGGGGGGTGAAGCCTCGATGATAATAATTTGTCTACATTGGCCTTCAAATGAGTTAGATAGTCCGGCGGTGGACTATCTGTTTGCTTAAACACGTTAATATTATTAATCCTTGATCGTTTCTGCGTGGATTAAATATCGACCGTTCTATATGATTCGGGGGAGGGGGGTGCGTCAAGCGTACGTACGCAGGTGGGTGGGGGGTGTACAAATTCCGCGTGCGTACAGGGAGGGGGGGCAGGGGTCAACTTTTGACATATTGTTCCGTACGTACTCAATGGATGACCCCAAAGCGTGCGAGTTAGAGACTACTCTACGTTGATTCTGAAGTCAAAGACACCGGATTGGAGGGTTTACATAAACATCCACATGGTGCTTTGCCTTAATAAGCCAAGTAAATAAATTGTTGAGGGACAAGACATCCCTCCAAGCTAAAACTCCTGTAATACAAGTTCCCTGAACGCTGCCCTGTGTTATTATCCTTCATGTAAACAGCTGCCTGTTGGACATTAGCATTTGGCAAAGAACACGCTTTTTATTGCCCACACGGTTGTTCAAAATTGCTTTGGGGCTATGGTGGCCTTTTGTTTTGAAACTACCAAATGTTTCAGCTCGGGGTAATTATGCTATTAGGAAGGGCCGCAAGCAATGGCAATGACAAATCGGACAATTTGTGTACACATGTAATGCAACGTCGCTTGTTATTCTGCCCGTGATTGGCAAAAGAAAATGCTATCAACGTACAAGTTGTTGTCAATGCTCAAGACTTTCAAAAAATACTGCGGAAAAGTGTCTCATTGTAATGCAGGCAGTGAACAGCACCACTGAACTGCGAGCGTTTTGTCACGAACGCACATTTCAATTGGGGCAATCGAACAAGCAGCGAGAGAGGGCAGGTGATCAAACATGTTCAATTGCTCACACGTAGTTCATAGCAGGCAAACTTGCTTAACATTATCCACTGGCGTGCCGACGCACACAATGTTATTTGCCTGCTAAAATCTTCCCAGTAGGATATTAGTTAAGATGCAGTGGATTTCCTCACACCTGGGATGCCAAAAACAAGGTTATGGCACACATCAACCAGCTACGGTCACCACCTGTTCCAGATTTGACAGGGTATTTTCCTTATTTACTGTAGATTTCAAATACGCATAGGGCATGCAAAAACACAAACGACCAGGCAATAATGTGTCACGCAGTTCACACATAGACAAAGCTACCATATGCTGAGCGCTTTGTGCACGTCTAATATTAAATTCCAAGGAAAATTTGAGTTCGGGTAGCAAGACGTACAAGGTTGTTGTCAGCTTTGATTGCGTCTACAGTACTGTACAATACTACTGTATACTAATGACGCATGGGAGTCTCAAATATGTTAAGAATTTAACTAATAAATGATTATTTGTTGCAAAACCAGATGCATTTGTTTGGATCTATGTCACTATCAACACACATTAAACAAACATGGACCATACAACATGATGATAGATATTAGCTTCAAATCATCATCATCATCATCAGTAGCCATAATCAATTAACTGCTGTATGAAAATCTTCCTAAACCATTGCCATCTCTCACAACCCTGCGATGTCATAATCCATTGCGCACCAACCCGCAACAAATGTTAATACCACGATAAAAAAAAGGACAGACACACAAGTATTCTCGGTTCTTTCGGTAAAGTCACGTAGAAAGAAAATAAAAATTAAACTTTAAAATAAATTACAATTAAAAATAAAAGCAAAAAACCACGACGTTTCAATCGCGACACAAGCGGTCTTCATCAGGCGGAGAGAAAAGAGGGGGCAAGCCTCCAAATGCAAAAACTCCACCTGAATCTGACCAGCACAAATGTGTAGTTTATTTCTCTTTCACATTGTTGCAAAATTCCGCCATTATTCGGAACTTAAACAAACGCGATTCTACCAAATTCAAGAGGCAGTGTTTTGACGGATGCATCCGTTGGACTGGGTGGAGCCCACAATTGCAAAACAAATGCCGCAGCCGATCAGCAGCTGTGGGTGAGCACCGTCGGTAATCGGGGCCGTGCGTGCCGACACTGGCACGCACACCCTGCCAGACACTCGCACGCACACCCTGCCAGACAGACCGAGCCGACAAAACACACTGCCTCCACTTCAAAGGCGAACACGCGCCACGCAAGTGTGAGTGTGTGTGTGGGTGTTGCAGAGAGAGAGACTTGCTCTCAGCCTTGGGCCCGGAAGTGAACATTGGACAGCCTCTAAACAAAATACAACGATGGCACCGATGACGATGGGGCTATTATTAAATGTTGTTAAGAAGGTATTTGCATTGCCTTTGTGCTGTTCGCCTTTTGACTCTCTCTGGTGCAACAACTGTGAGACAAGACCATAAAGTAGGCTGTCTCCCGTGTAGGTCATTCAGTTTCAACGACAATGCGTACATAATTATCAAAGCGTGCTTACTTGCATGCTTTACCACGAGCATGTGTGGTTCATGCAGACTTTGTGCCATGTAATAGGTGTCTATTTGGTGTTCGAATATCTTTGCACCCATATTATTACTGGGAAGGGTAAAGTCTATAATTTTTTCATTATTTTGATAACGGCAAAACTGGTCCCATAGACATTATGAACAAGATGGCAGTGATGATGATGGTTACGAATGAAAGCCTTTTTATATGAATGATAAGATTTCAATGAGGCTTGTGCGATTGAAAAATGGTAGGTGAACCTCATCATAATGAACATTTGTGCAGCAGTGAACATGAACAGATATTATGCCGGTGTGTACAATATCTGGCTTATTTACGAGCATTGCAATGTTAGTGTGTCATAAATTACACAGTACTCGTCGGGTCAGAGTCATGTGACGTTATTTTTTCTTGGCAACATAAAACATCACATTGCTAATTTTCCTTTCGTACGAATAAACATATCTTATTAACCTACGACAGCCTCAGTGAGTGTCCATGTTTCATTTCAATGATGATTTTGTATTGGAATTCCTGGACAGCTCTATTTGAGTATTGTTTGCATGTCAATCAAAGCTGTCCTGTCTCCTGATATTTCTCTACAAGATGGTGTCTCTCGCAACCTCCACATCTTCACGCTACACATCCCTTCCCGCCGAGGTCTGACTTGCAAAAATATACTTCCGGGTTCAATGGCCTATGACAAAAAACATTACCAAGCTGCAGCGTGGACACAATTCTTTGGCACGTGTCGTGACGGGCACTGCAAGATCTGTTCATGTCTGTCCAGTGCACGCTTTGCTGCATTTATTCCGGTTGCCGAACTAATATGTTATAAGTTCCGCACTCATTACACACAAACTGCGTGCCACAAATGAATCACAAGACCTTGCTGATCTCGTCGAGGAGCATAAACCATCACGCAAACTCCGGTTATCCTCGCAGCCACTTTTGGCTTAACCGTCGAACAAAAATGGTTACTGCAACTTGCACGTTCAGATGCGCTTCTGCGGCTGCTGTCTGGAATGTTCTTCCATCCCATATTGGGACTCCACTAGAACTGTGCACTTTTAAATCGAGATTGAAAACTCATTCTTTAGAACTGCTTTTTGTGTTTAGTTTGTTGTCCTTCCCCCGCACCTCCAATTAGTACAGTTGGCTACGTACGGTGGGAAAGAAGTTCAACATACATATATACAACTCACAGAATGCATACTAATGTCGTCAGATCTCAGAAGCTAAGCTTAATTGAGCCTGTACCGTTCTTGAAAGAATGAGTGTAGTAGGCTACTGCAGAGCTACGGTATAAGCAAGGGGGCAGTGCAACAAAGGCACTAATCCAGCAGTGGATTGGCAAAAGGGCTGTTAGATGTGAATGTGGTCTCGACGGGTTGGCACATCTATGACCATCAAAGGTAATTAATGAATCACAATCACAATGTGATCACACAACCCCACCTCTCAGTCACTCGAGTACAACCTTGCACTGCACCTCCGATTAGAAAGTGAGTCGCACAGTAAAATTACTCAAAGTAAACTGGACCGATATATATAAACTAAGCTCAAGAATAGTGGGATAAATCTCAGATTTTTCAAAGTGTGCTTTCACCTCTGATCTGTTTTGTGCCCCAGAGGAGATGACAGTCTCCCTGAAGAGCTGCTCACTAATTGTGCCGAGGCCATTGAGTAATGGCTGTGGCTATATCTGGGAATTGCAGAGCAATTAACCTCACCTGCAGGCTGCTACCTCAAGTTAAGGTAGAATATATATTTTTAACATCCACCCACCGCACACAGGCTGTCACCCTGGTGCTACAATCTAATTCAGAAATGGGGGGGAAAAATAGGGTTAAGAAGATGTGGCAGAAACATTGAGCACTGTTGAGAGTTAGTATTTTTGTTTGAGGTTACTTAGAGGTGGTATGTGGCCCATGTCATTCATTTTCATGCATTTATATTCAGATACAGATGCATATATTGTACTCACACACAAAGTTATAAATACCCCTCCTTTATCTGCATATAACGCCATGACAAAACGCTGTTCGTGAGCACTCATGATGGTCAGTGGAGCACACGAAAGGGTCTGCAGTGCCAGCCACCGTGACTGGCCACAAATTTGTTTCCCATCTCATTTGGTGATGCCAGCCGTGCTCATTTCAAGCTATATCTATCTTGTGGAGGCCTTGGTCACACATTCATGTACGGTGCAACAGTATGATGGCGTCGTGCATGGCCACGATTGTCATTGGCAATGCGCCGCTAACCACTGCATCACTGCTGCAGATAAAGAAACAAAGGTCCCCTATGAAGGCATATAGACTGATGGGGGGAGGGGGGGAGTGCTGGAATTGAGAATCTAATTCAGGCCATCATGCCCGGCCACCTTTGTCTCTACACACTACAAAAAAAGACTTATTTATGGCTGATTCGACCTCGGTGAGGCCAGGAACTGACTCAGATGTTCGTCCCCGATGTTGGACGTGAGTGGGAATCGAACTCGGGACACCAAGTTCGGGACACCAGGTTCGGGACACCAGGTTCGTAGTACGGTGCACTAACGATGAAACTACCACTCCCCACGTTGTTCCTCACACAGACACACAAGCATGCATGCACTCAGAAACACACACAGAAAAGTGATTTGTTGCTGGTTCAGTGATCAGACACAGTTCGATGAAGTAAATATACCAAAATAAAAATTTATTTCGCTGGAAAGAAATAAAATCTCACTGTCTACTCGTTATTTATTTATTTCTTAAAGCAGTTTCTTAGAGATTGTACAAGATAACCCGCACAAACACATGGAGTGTATGAGCTTATTGATATATTTCTGTTTTCTATTCAAGGCTTAATTAACCAACCAAGAAAATAAAGTGACTGGGGACTTCATGGCTGGGACAGAGTGATAAAACGAAATGATTGCTTCCTACCCAAGCTGTTGAAAGCACTGAGCAGCACCAACTGATTTATTGCAGTTTCACTTCGCATTTCACGTTAATAGGGTTCTGGATGTTTAAGTAAAGCACATGCGATGGTGCCATTCCATGCAGAAACATCACTGGAGGAGACAAAATACTCCAGTGGATGGGATTGATGGCCCAAAACAAATGTGCAACTGGCATGGCTTGAAGGCCTATTGGGCCCTAAAGCCAGGGCGATGCTCAGGAACTCAACCCTGGCAATAAATGGGTCTGCTACTCCATATCACGCGAGTTCACACCATTCTATGACTGTTGGGTTAATATTGTCCAATGTGTGGAGAGGGTTTTAAATATTCTCACTCCAGTATTTGCATGATCAAGAACAGCAGCGCAGTACAAACATTCTGAAGCTGTCAAGGTCAATGGCAACAGGTCACAACAGCCAATTATATTGATGTCACAACACCTCCCATCCACTTTTTATCTTCACAGTGGTCACTTACATTTAGATGCCACTCTATTGCGGTGCATCTCAGTCACATACCCTCTATCCTACATTTATCTCAAATATCAAACAAAGACGGTTACTGCATCGTGCGCTTTCATACGCCCTTCTGTGACCGCCTGGAATGCTCTTCCTTCTGATATTAGGTAGCCACTGGAGCTAAGCACTTTACATCTAAATTGAAAACTCATTTTTTTATAACTGCTTTTGTGTTTAGTTTGTTGTCCTTCGCCCGCACCTCTGATTAGCATGGTTGAAGTTCAACATACCTATGTGAGTTTACAAACAAATTTTTCGAATTAAGTATACATTCCAGTACCCGACCATGCTCCTAAATTCCTGGCATCCTCAGCTTGGCCCGATTTATTTTCTAGCTGCTTTGATGAAATCCAGCACTCCAACTCGCACAGCAGCAGAGAAATTCCTCCTGCTTCAAACAATCTTACTGGTGTGATGGATAATTCGGTGACTGCTCTTTGTAACAACAGAGCTACATTAGCATGTTGGTAAATTCCTCCTCTATCCTGCGCGTGCAGTCTCTCCACTATGAGATACTAAATTCGAAGACTTAAATGTTTTCTGACAATTCCTGGTGATCGCAATAGCTCAAGTAGTTTACTCAGTTTTGCATGAGAATTAGAAATGAGGTTACGTTTCTTGAGTGTGGCTATCAGTCAGGGCACAGTGCCTGACACAGCCACCCGTTTCTCCGGCAGATTATGGCATGCAGATCCCCCCAAAGCACTCCCTCAGTGAAATGTGACAGCAGTTCAATGATGACAAGGTAATGGGAGCTTGGAAAACCCCGGAGCATCCAATGCAGCCACGGTGTAAGAAGCACAAGTGCAATGTATAGCCACAACACAATACATATTAAAGATATTTTGACTGCTGTTCCACAGCGTTTTCTACATCATAAGCGATTAGTTTGGGATGGCACAGAACCTCGTAATTACAGAAGTTTTAATAGTTTGTGAATTAGGAACTCGTGAAAGGCCACTCGTGAGGAGTTGCACGCAGAACACAACCAATTAAAGACTAACTTGTAAGCAGCTCGGGCACAATTCCCAAAGGGAATTTGACGAATCCAGGTTAACACAGTAAACTACAGTAACGTGTGCAAGTCCATTACCAAGTATCATTTGTAGATGCCTGAATGTTGTACTGTTTTACCATTCGTGAAATACAATGATCATTAAAAATATCCGTGCACATATACCAAAATGGCCTTTCAGTGTTCCATGTTATCTTCTTTAACATTGTACCCCGCCTGTAAATAAAAAAAGCCACATTGATAAACTTGTGTGAGCGTCTGTACAAAATTCAGGCAACTTATTTATTTAGCTTTGTGTCTGGTCAGGTGACATTGAATAAAACAGCGGTCCCTTTGCTCAACGCTCCGAACCAAAAAGTGATCATTAGCAATGTCTCTATAAAAACACGGAAATGCCTGCATGCATTTTATGGCTTATTTTTAAGCAACTCATTATTATGGTCATAAAATTTGATTGCCATTTTACTGATTCATGTATAAATCTCCTATACAGTTACAAATTTGCTTTGTAGGCTTAAAAAAGGAGGGGTTTATTACTGGATTGCCTTCAGCTGCCCAGTGATAACTCAAGTTTATGCTTCACACACACGCTCACTTATCGTGGTCAGCAGTGATTGGGGTATTAACCCAGGTCTGTCACCATAAGGGGTGTTTGATACACTGGTGCATGCCATGGCAGACAGCCATAAAACCTGCGTGGTTCTGTAATTGACGGCATGATGTGGCTTTATGGTTGTGGACAGTCTCCCATTGCTATGAGCCAGTGATAGGGATAATCTTTACGCTGCCCTTTTAAGTGTGGGTCTTCCGTAAAATTAAAACTGAACGGAACTATATGTTTTCCGTGTTAAAGCCTACTCAGTTATTAGCTATTTTCAGTGGCAACCTGCCTGCGCATGATAGCTCATCAAAGTGGCTAATATTAGTCATCATGTGGGAATTCATAGTATCAGCCAAATAATCTGAAAACATGTATGTCACCGTGGAGCGCAAAACCAGAGTACCTGGGGAAATCCACGCGTCCACGCGGAGAGAGGAGACACGAAATCCTAACACTGTTATAAAGAAGGCGTCGTCAGGGTCAGGATCGAACCCACGGATACCTTTGCATAAGCAGGCGAAGGAGATACCATCTTGCCACCGTCAAACGTCAACCGTGGCATGGTGAGACCGAGTTTCTCCAAAGGAAGATTACTGTTAACTTTCAACAGAGTGGTACTCCTTTTGTGGACTCCCAGATTGATGACAGATTAAGTCACTTCCCCAGGTCAGGATTTGTAAGCATCGCGCTCTAACTGCTGCGCCACCTGGCGGTCTGATGCGTTCATTGTAGCACACGAAGTGCAGGTAATTCATCAAGTAATTTTAGCTGGCCTTGGTCAACTGCAATTAATGAATAATAGCCATCGGCTATGTTTAAGTGGACATGGGGGCAGGGAGGGGAAGATTGAAAGAGGTGAAGAACAATATAAGTTCCTAACAATTCTAACAATAGCCAAACGCGCTGTTATAAAATCATTTTGTGAAAGGATCTAAATTCCGCATATGTATAAATCACTTCAAGGATGATGGCTATGCATGGTTTACTGAATCTTGACGTGTATTAAATATAATTAAAGGCATTTATTAGAGTAGCATTTACCAACAGTGTTGATTTCACGTGATGGAATGCTAATGTACACGCAAGCATTATTTTTCCCACGTACAAAAGCAACGTTTGGTTCCCTTTCATCGACAAGGAACTTTCGGCTAGATACAGTATTGACAAAGGTTGACTTCATCAATCAGCATTTCCAGCAAATTCATTTGTTGAGCAGTTCGCAATGAGGCAAACAACTTGATAATGTAGATATGGAATGTACCGTAGGGAGGCTAGTTTGATATACATGTCTAGTGGGAAAAAAGTATACGATTGGTTCCTTACCTATTCATAACAGGAAAACATAATTGTGTTATTTAATGTGTATGTACGCAGCTCCTCTTTGAACGGACCTAGTGACTTATCCAAATATATAATTACACTCAATGCAAATATTTAGGCTTATAAATATGACAATTCAGAATTGCAATAAGCATTCCATCCTAGCATCCCAATGCACAATGCATGGAAAGCAGGAGAAAAAAAACAGAACCAGGGCAACCGACCAAACTAAAGATGGAAGGCCATTTTACAGACATGGGGTTTCAAAGCAGACTGAAATATATCTACCGTTTCCGAATTCCTGATTTTAAGTGTAAAAGCATTCCATAGTTTGGGGGCCACGCTAACAAAAATCCGATCGCCAAAACAGTACAACCTAGACCTGGGAGTGCTGAGCAATTGGAGATCAGAATATCTTAAGGACCTTGATGGAATATATCAATGTATTTGTTCCTGCAATTAATGTGCAGTGAGCCACTTTAAAGCCGTATAGGTTAATACCAGTATGAAGACAAAACCAAAATTTAATGAGTTGTTAAGGCTGCTGCCATTTTAATCTGCTTATGTCACACCAAACTCGATAATGACACACTGCAGTAAAGTGTGCAGGACAATTAACAGAAATACAAATGCATATACTTCTTCGTGACATTTAAATAACAGGCATCAGGGAATATTTACATGAATAGTATTTTAACAGTAACACCAGCTCATGCATAATTGAATGTATGCCATGTAGCATGTAATAAAATGTTTTTATTGTGCTCTGCTCAATGTGTGAGCAATACAATATCGTGGATGTCTTTGCCTACCAATAATGTTAGGTAATTCTCTATGAGTATTGCCTTCCCCAAAATGTGTTCCTCAATACGTGGTATTCATATTGCATTTCATAAACTTCGGTACATATACACATCTCCGAATTAAATGTCTGCCAACTTTTCACAACTTCACTAGCATCGATTTAGAATTTTAAGCTTGCAATTAAAAAAATATATATTACATCAGCATGAATTAAAAAATCCTCTACATCCTTTTTTATTTATATTCTGTGTGAAAATAATAGTTGAGATGTGTAAGAAAACATGATGTATATGACAACGAAGCTCACATAAATGTGCAAGTCTGCTAATAATGTATACAGGGTAGCATAAATCAGAAAGCTTTCTTTAAAAATATTCACTCTCAAATTTTGGGTGATGCTCCTCTGTACTGAGCGCGTTTCAATAACACAGCCCTAAAACATATACAAATATGTATGATAGGAGATATTACTGGCAATGGCATTTCTTCAAGCACATATACTATATAGGTAACCCAAAACCATTTGTGGAAATTTTCCATTCATATGGCAGGAACCAGTCTCTTCATAGTATAACCACTGTTGCCTTGTCACATGGTAATGATCGGGACAATGAAAAATTAAATTTTCTCTCAAACTTCCTGGAATTCTCTAAATGGGAGGATGCAACTGCAACCACCCAGTAAAAATAATGCATCATTTACCTGCAATTGTTTCTGGCAGGTCCTGCAATACAATCCTTACTCCTTATACAGTATTTTAATATAAACAGCCATTGCAATGTATGGTACACTGATATTTTCACATCTTCAATACATTTGTACTAATCAAATAACACTGTAAATAATTATTGATTGGAGCTGCTGTCATCCATATATGAACCCGCATTGGCTCCCTCATTTGCATGAGTGAGGCTTAAACATCTTACCTGGAGACAGCCATATGTAACAGCGCTTCAGCATTGTTGAAGTTTCCGAGAAGCAATATGACAGCAAGCAATTTGACGACCTACGTAGCCTTTTTAATTAGAAATCTATGACTACATCTTGGGCGAATCATTATGTTTATTTATTCATTGACCACTTTAATTGAAGAAGTAGCCTATGTAGACAGAGTGAAGGGAGGTTTGTCAGTCGTTTCACGTGGAATAACAAAACTATTTCCAGAAAAAAAACAATCCAACCATAAAAAAATATATATAAGCAACCTACTTAACGCACTACCTACAATAGGCACTGCTTTGAATCTGCATCTGAGTGTCTTGCACCCATCGATGTCCTATGCTGTGCCAAACCGACCATTCCTGGGACATCGGGAACAGCTACTGGGCAATGATCGTGATGTGGAGGAGCATTCAACAGCACACATGCTGGCTGGCTGCTCCTTCTGTGCTGGAAAAGTATGTATGAGTATATCGGTCTCTACGCAATGTGCTACGAGTGTATAGGTGTCTGTGTCAGACTAGGGGTTTCTGTGTGAGTCTAGGGTTCTGTGTTCCGAGTCTGTGGAGAGCAGTAGTGTAGCGGTTAGCGCTCAGCAGTATGAATCCGATAACCTGCATTCGATTCCCGCTCACGGCCAACACCAGTGACAATTATCTGAAACAATCTTGGGCCTATGCTAGGTTGAATCAATCTTAACATGGTTACTTGGTGTGATGTGTAAACATTGTCACTGGGAAGACAAAGGTGATTGAGCATAATGCTGTCTCTGAGATGCTGTATTGTAGACATGTACCACCATGTCTGGAATGTGAATGTGATATCGATCAATAATCTGAGAAGATTAATTAATATTGTGACAAATGTCGAATTCACAAGAAAGGCCTCCACTCACATCCTTAGCCTGATAGGTGCAAGAATATCAAGCAGAAACCAACATAAGACAGGCCTGAACCTGTTGTGCACTCATCTATCCAGTGGAGTAACATCCTGCCCTTTGGTATCAGCACAGCAACATGAGTTAATCAACTTCCAATTGGGACTCAGTCCAGGTCAATTAAGCAACAGCTTATTGAAGCATGTCAGCGTAATTTAGAGGAGAACACAGGTGATGTCATGGTTGCACACATATGCAAGACAGTGCTTTGGAGGTGGGCTTGGCCGATTATGCAGTGGTCACCATGTGCTCTGGCTCCAAACTTTCCAGTTTGCGAGATGGTTAGTGATGGGATGGGACGAAAAATGGGCTCCCGACCTGCCAGTGTAGATTTTTGAGTGCTATTGTATTCTGAATGTATATATAGGATCTCCCCGCGTGATGTTTTTATTTTCTTCTGTAATGTAAAATACTAAATATAAATGTATATAAATAATAATGATTATACTAATTACGTAACCTAGAAGCTTCAATATGATCTCAACACTTTGTTCAGGCGGGTACTTCATTGCTGTGTTTGGCTAATACCATTAAGAAGTGTTTGGCATGTGGGAGTAAACCGGAGTAACAATAATTTTCACTTATTTGCTCGCAAAAACTGAGAAAAAACATTCGTATACTAGCGGATAGCACTCAGAGTTCCACACAACTCGATTCAGTCCACAGACACTCAATCCAGTGAGTGGACCAACTTTATCTCTGGACTAAACCCAGTGCTGTACTGTCATCCCCTAGAACTGTGTAGCCTTCACATTTCTCACAGCCATACACCAATAGCAACTGCTATGCACTTTTTGTCACTCAGCAATGCACTATCAAGGCTCGAGCATCCCTAGTTTGCAATATCCGATGAGGTCGCATGCCTTAACGGTAATTTCGCCGTTGGCAATTCCTTGACACTCATAATTACAAACTAACCACATCTTACCCTCTTCCATGCATCTGCTCGATGACTGCTTGCATGATTGTAAATCTATCGCCAATTGCTCACCACCTTAAGAAAGAACATGAAAGATTGGGCAGACACACTTCTCCTGCATATATCTTTCTCTCCGCATAAAAAAAGTACTTTTTACACAACCATCAGCAGCCCCGCAGCCATCTGGGAACGTGCATTTTCAGCAGCAAAGATTGAAAACAAGAAACCTCTCAAAAATGTTGTTTTTGTTCAAAACTAGTCTGCAGACAGTTGATAGTCTTGATCGTGTGTCTGCATTTTTTATTTGACAAACACAAATGCAGCCCCTATTGAATCATTAAACTCATTGGAGATTTTATGAAAAATGTAATGACGTTTGTGGCATTATATCTGGTGTGCAAAATGCAAGACGAGTCACAGGATATGGAAGATCTGAATGTGGGTGTTACAGAGACCCTGTTACACGTTGTCTGTCGATATGTGCCGTCCCCTATATGACCTCCAGGCTCTATTTGTGCGTCCTCCAAGGCGGACCCTTCGGCTCTCACCAGGAATTTACACCACAAAAGAGACTTTGATTGCAGGCTCACGTTGAAATACTCAGAGGAGCAAGAGACCCCAGGTTACTGGGCAAGGTGACCAGAATCCGTGTTGCAGTAGCGATATCAAACGTACCCTCATCAGCATAATCATCACACGTTCTCTGTTTCCTGAAGAAATTCCCATTGTGATGTCACGACTCTCTTCATGTTTATGGGCGCCCCCTGATTGTGCGGCTCTACGGCGGCGTCTTTGGTTATCTCTTGCAGTGTGCCCCATTCTCTCGGTTAACCTTACGTTGTTAGTATTGTCACACTATGACCGTGCATTCTGTTGAGAGCAGTCCTCTTGCGTGTCTCAAATGGAAAGCCAATCTTTCACGTCTGTGCTTGCTCAAATGTGTTCCACTTATTGCTCCTGTTGAGTAATTTCAAGCGTTTATATGCATTGCAAGTACTGCCCCTATGCTGAGAAGAAAGCATACATTAATAAACACTTTGGAGAAGAAAAACATCCCCCTACATTTTCCCTGAGGTGTTTTCAACAGTTTTCACACAACGTGGTAACGCAAGATGCTAGGGGATGAGCAGATGCAATCGTTGTCATGAAGAGGGCATTCTCCCCAACGCTGCTGGACAATGGCAGAATAGTGGACGGGAGATAGCATCATGGCATCGCTCTTGCGCACATCAAACAAATATCTCGGGCTCGCCATTGAAAGGCCATGCAATAATCCGCTGAGACGCTTCAGCAGCGCACTGTAGACGTCAGTATTCACCTGGGACCACTTACGCTGTGCTCAGGGGTTCCAAATGTGATGTTACTGATTGACAGATGCCACAGACCAATGACCTGAGGCTGAATTATGGAGTACCACGGAGCAATTTGCCTGTATTGTATGATGGGCGATCATTACGGGCACTCATTTACTTCAGTTGTACCGCTGCAGGTATGTGATAGCTGTCAAGAATAGTCTGAAACTGGCACGCCGATTACAGGCGGGGCACTTTGCGTCTGATGTGGTGTAAGTAGGAATGGCCATGGCTATCATTCGGTAACCTCTGCCGTGCACTGATGTCGGTGCAGCATCTCACGGTGGCCATTAACTCTGACGTCATAACACTTTTCTTCGTGAGTCTAATGTTTAACATTTTTAAATGAAAAAGGGAAATACGAAAATAAATCGTTTTCAAGTATTGTTCACGTTTTCTACATGTTTCGGTTACAGTTTTACCGGGGAATAAATATCCAGTTCAACGTTTCATTCGGCAAATTAGAAATAGCTTCCCCCTGCAAATCTTCAGTGAGCAACTCTGCGTTGTGTTGACATTGCTCATATTATGCACCGCGCAGACAATTGTGCGCCTGTAATTGCAAAGGCAACATTTGCTGTGCTTACATAACAGTTGTCACTAATGGTCATATGCAACGATCAATTGGGTTGCAATTCAACGGGCCAGGGATATAGTAAGACTATTTCTTCTTCTACTTGCGCTCAATCCACGCTTTCACTCTTTCTCTCTTCTCGCCCCCCTGCACTGGGACAAACTTCCCCCTTCCACATTAAAGTCATCATCGCTCACTAGTTTCCTATCCGCACTCAAAACTGAATTGTTTTCCCGAGCTCACCCCACGACCCCTTAATCCCCCCTCCCTCATAACCGCCACTGTTGCTTTTCCCTCTTTATATTCTCATTACACGGCTTTCACTCATTCCCCATTCATTCAATCCATTCATCATCATTTACTATCATCAATTTCACTTTCACCGAATTCACGCATCATAGATTTTACCATCGCTTCCTCTCATCTATTTCATTCACCTCATCTCCACCAACATATCTATATGTACTATTGTTAATTCTGTGTAAAGCACCTTGGGTATGGCGCTATATAAATAATTTCAAGATAAGATATGCACCACCAGTGGAGATGAACGCCGTCCAGTGTTTGTGATAACATTTGTAATGTATGTGTACGTATGTACGTACATTTCGAAGCATTCCTGACATGTTTTCATATTTACAGGCTTGATTCAATGGGTATTGCTGTGTGGGCAGCTAACAATAGTAGGATGCTTTGGAAAGCCCAACTTCTGATCTAGGGATGTTAAATGCCTTCTCAATTTTGAGTGGAGCAGTGAGACACTTGGATGTGTCTGTGGCTAATGTGAATATGCTAGTTCGACATCACGCAGTTATTTCCTTTACCAAAACTATAACAACATTGGAAACTACTGAGGCTTGTGCAAGGGAATGCGGTCTCATGTATTGATGCGTCAGTCTGGTACTGCCCAACCTCAAACACTGCCCACCCTTTGAATTACTTCTCAACTGGGGGTAGCTGCCAGAAAGATAGAGACTGAATCTCAGATGCTAGATGACATTCCCCATGATGTCAATAAGTTGTTCATAGCACTGCGCACAAAAGTTGCCAGGACAGATGACCTTTACTTTCATCAGTATCTAAAATGCCCTCAGGAGATGCACTCGGCGGGAGCATCACTTTTCACATACTGTAAGCAACAGGCCCAGGCAAGGGAGCAGGCCAATGAGCCGTTTCCGTTGAAAGATCAGCAGTTTATTTACAAACTTGGCTCACTGACTTGAATTGTGTGTAATTGGACGCGTGTGTAAATATAATGTGGCTTAAGACAGGCATAGGAGTGATATCATGGCACACCTCCATTCGTCTGCAGAAGCAGACGAATGGAGGTGTGCCATTTTTAATGCAATTGTGTCTATGCCGGACTTGTCTTGAATGCAGACGTGGAGATTTTGAGAGGAATTCAATTGGCATTTCAACTCACAAATGCACAAAGGACACTCGCGCAATTATCGCCCCATGCCTCCTGGACAAAACGAAATCCCTGGTCAATGAGGCAGCATTCATTCGAGGCCAGGGCACGTCGCCTGGCATTTTTTGTAAAAAAAATAATCCAGCCAAAAAAACAAAAGCCAAAGCTGACGTCTGGATTCGCCAATCTGATTCCTTCTGCTGGGTTTGTGATACTGATAGCTTTAAAAGAGTAAATGTTGCATATTTGGGTGGCTTCAGAGTAAGGAATTTAATAGTTGTTTTTGGAATTAGTGTAAGACTTGTCACTATTAACACAAATCACCTCTGTTTTAGTGAGATGGTTTAATACATTGTATTAGTAGCAAGTCCATTAGAATTCAACAGGAAAACATTACTTTGAGAGTTTGCGGGTTTCTAATCACCACAAAACCATTACCCCATGAGCCCCCACCCCCCCCCCCCCAGTATGACGCATGTTGTATATCCATTGTATGATTTTGAATAGATCCACCTCAGATGCTGGGTACTTTCAATTGGTAGAGTGGACAGGAATCTCTGAGATAATAAAGGCAAATATTCAGCTGAAAAGGTGGAAAGATGTTAACTACCTTGCCTGGTATACAGGAGCCCGTGGGTTCTATCCGACCCTGATGCCTGTATTTTTTAAGTTTGCAGGTTCTCCCCGTAGATTTTTCTCCAGGTCCTCCAGTTTTCCCTTCACATTTAGAAACATGCATTTAGAGTATTTGGCTGCTATACATTTCCACATAAACACTTTGTTGAGTTATCGTTTTTGGCCAGCTCGCCTTTGAAAGAGTTATATAGCTCAGTGGGCCTTACCTGTTAAAATAAAAAAATAGTTCGTTTAATAGTTTATTTTGTTATACATATACATGTATAATTTCAACGTATTTCCATAAACTACGGATCATAACATTTCAAATGATTTCTCATTCATTGAAACTGGTATAGTGGTCTTGGAGTTCTTTGGACGAACATCTACAGACCAGAAGTTCATATAAGAAGTAAAATAGTTAATTACCATCTTATGTCTATCCGTTGCTGGATGAAGCCCGTCCCATGCCATATTTCACCAGACTTGCAGGTTGGCGAAAGGGACTAGTCTCGATATCACTTGCTAATGATCTTAAACACGATTGGGAATTGAACTCAGATTTTGGGGTCGCAGCGTAGTGTACTCATCACTGTTCCAATATTCCACCACACATATAAATAAAACGTGCTTTTTTTGTTATAACATGAGATGTAGGAAATGGTGGACGTGCAAACGATAACAGAGAATACGTTGTTTAAATTGACAAATGTCACACATTAAACGTATTTACTTTTCATATAATGTATCGTGCAATATTCCCATTTCTAAAAACGATGGGGCAGCATTTGATTGACAGACATGTATGTATACGACGAGACTGACAAGCTTAATGATATTAATGCTAAGAGCTCTCCAGGTGAAACACACACCTCGAAACAACAGTTTATCATCTCCATAATCAGCGTGCTCAATTATGCTTTTATTTAAACACATTTCAAGGGTTTCATTGCAGCACCACATCCCTCTCAAGAACGTGCTGTTCCATTGCCTTCCAAGACGATGCAATCCAAACAACATACAAAGTGTCTGTCGCATGCAAGAGGGCATAGGTTGATGATTGTATCAAATAATATACAAATCGTAACAAAACCAGGTCGCACTGCCCTAAAGAAGCAGCCCTAAATGCAAAGCAGGTAATCGAAATTCACACCCACACTGTCCCACAACGTGCCTACAATTTGTAAAGGCACCGCAGTAAATGCAGAGGCTCCACGGAATAGTTACACATTCTACTGCCTTGCATCAAAAAGCCAATGTGTAGCGTCTCCTTGCACAAATGAGAAATTGCGTGGTTTCACAGCATCTGTGGCTTTTCCATATTCCCACGGCAGAGCTCAGTGTTTTCTCATACATAAATGCCACCATATAAAATTCCTCAGCAGGTGTTCCCGATTGACTGGGTCTTATACCAATGTCACTTTCTTCTAGAAATAGTTTTTGTTCTCATATTCAGTACTGTACATTGCATTTTCCAGAAAGCACACAATCTAGTTGGCAGTGTTATGTGGTTCCAGGGTGATACCTTCTTCTGCTGTTGACAAAAAAAATGTAATGCCAAGGGATATTACAGAATAACATATGATCGCAGTGTTCGCCAATATATTTCGATTTAAAGCTTTCGTGACTGCAGGGTTTCATCTTCTTGGTTCTTTCGGTAAGTCACGTAGAAGGGAAATAATAAAATAATAAAAATAAAACATAATAAAATAATTTTCACGACGTGTCTCATTCAGACACTGTCTTTCCGACAGACCTGTTCTTCACATGAGGACGGCTGCTTGCATTGTGGCCGAAACGTCGTGAGAATTATTTTATTGGTTTATTTTTTATTATTTTATTATTTTCCTTCTACGTGACTTTACCGAAAGAACCAAGAAGATTTGCCAATATAGTTTACATGCTTACACACACGGGGAAGCCCTTATTATTTGCATAATCAATACAATTTAGCGGAGCACAATGTGAATGTTTAAATATAGTATTTTCTGCTTTTTGGTACCTTTAAGTGCAGCTAACCTGCTAGCACCTATCAGAGACACAGCAATATCTGGATGCAGTTAGGACTAATCCCCACTAGGCTGGATGCCATAATGACCCAGCTTGTCACTGTGAGTCATGGCTATGGCCCTGTATTTTTCAGTTATTTTAAGGGGTTTTTGCCATTTGCCAATGCTGAGATTGAGAGCTCACAGGAAATCGCCAGCCCAAGCCATTATTTCAGCACAGCAGTGAATATCGGGAGGTGAAGTCATTCTTTAAAGACATCTGACTTTAGACATTAGTGCTGGGTGATTAACACGATTCCTGGATTAGAATAGGATTACGTTATTAGACTTGAATGTGGTTTCTAAGATGATTGTGGCACCGGGGCAATTTTGAGAGTGATGGTTGGGGGGTATCTTATCAACGAGATTCGCCATAAATTTACAGCTGACGCCTACGTAGAGTATTCTGGTCAACCTCAGCTTACTAGAATTATCTTTGCAGCATATGGCTGACGCCTTACTTGCAGAATGTTGTGGTTGGATTTCAGACAAGATGGGAGGGCCCATGACGCCTGGCTGAACTTGTGAAATTGGCATTGAAACGTGATAAATGCATTTGATGGCAATACGTTGTTTTATCTATACCGTTCAGCTGATAGAGGTCGACGACTGCGACCATCGTGACTCCCACGAGGCGCTCCTGGATTACCAATCAGACTAATGGGACCCTCAGAACTGCCACTAATAGTGCCAGGTCCACTGGAACCACGAGGCCTAGAGGGGACTACCACTCAGACTATTGGAACCACTGGTACCACCAGAGCTATCAAGACTACTACTTGGTCCGACTGGACGATCACTTGAACTACAAAATATACCTATTAGTTGGATGCTCACTCACTCGCGTTTTAATGTTATTCACATATCTATATGAATAGAGACCTTGATCTGTATGTCTAAACAACCTCTATGGTACATCCCGACAAAAGTAGAAAGCTGACATTTAGTAGATAGGTGGCTTTAATGACACAAACAGGAAAAAATGGAAAATCCGCGATTTTTTATTTTAAGACCCCAAATCTCGATTTTAAGTGCCCCGTAAGCATGTTTGTGCCTGGTGTCATTAAAAAAACCGTTCGAAATATGAAATAACGTTTTTTTTCTTTCGATAGAGCCTTAAATAGCAAATACAATTAAAGCGAGAACCATTTTTCTTTAATTCATTTTTTTAAAGATATTTAAGATTAAAGCGGTTTTGAAAGGAAAAAAATACACATTTTATGATGTTCTAATCTTAATAATTTGAAAGCGGTAAAAGATAGGAGTTTCTCCTCAGAGAATTAAGTTAATTATTTTTGTTCTTTATAATAAAAAATAACGAAATCTTTAAATCGAGCTGTTTCCTTAATAAGTTGAATCAAGTCAACAATTAGTTTTTTGCAGAAAAATACAAATTTTTGATGCAGTTGTTCGTGTCTGATCGTAGATAAAAATTGTAAAAAAAGATATATATCAGGTTCATTATAACTATTGAAATATTTTGCCTAGCGAAAACAGGCTTCATGAACTCGTAGATAAATAAGTGTGTATGTATGCACGCATGCACACACTCTCACATGCACAATCATGCCTCATCATGCTTAAGTATGATTATGTTGACATGTAGATCGCTCCCAGAAGGTTCATGATTCCTGAAGGAATGCCTGTGGTGGACTCATAGGAATTTAATACGATACCTAGAGGAATCGTTCAGTGCGAGTGGATTTTGCCTCATGGCCACTCTATTAATATTTTTAAAGAGTTTTCAATGAGCACAATGTGCAAAGTAGCACGTTGAGGGCTTCCTAGGTGGTAGGAATGTAAAATACAGAAAACTTAATTTCAAAGGACCTGTCCTCTCGCTTGTGTACCTAACAACTCTATGAGTAGACCAAGGATGAGAGGAGGATGGAACACAATGTGAACGTCACCCATGCTCACCAAACGTAGAACTACTTTCACCTGACTAAGAATAATTTGGAATCTCTCACAGCTCAGTAAAATTTTGAATCCGTGTAGGCAACACCTAAAAGATAATAATAACAATAATAATTAACCTATCAGTGACACATTGTATGCTTTTCTTTTAAGTGTGCTTTTATCACGGATGTGTTAGCAATATAGTGCAATTGTCTCGGGTGTGGACCAATCAACTTCAAGGACAGTGCACATTATCAGAGTTATGTCTTTTGTTTGTATTATGACTGCAGGTATTGCGGTCTATGCAAACATGACTCCTTGTAAAAAGGTGTCAGTTTTGTTGCCAGATAGAAGGGTAAAAAACCAATTATCAGTGCAATTGTACTTAATAAAAGCCTAACCAATGCACCTGAGTGGACTGTTCTAAAACATATATATATTTTTTTACGGAATTATTTTGGTATCAGTTTGATACAGCTGGTGATAATATCCACATGGGGATGCCTTAAAAAAGAGAATAAAAGGTACCTTAGCGGGCTCAAGTTTGTCACTGCACGTGTGCGCCAATATCTTTCTGCTGAAAATCAGACCATGATTATTTTCACATCAAATCACGACAGCATGAAAGAACCACTCGAGCCTTTATAGCCGCAATTATTAATTTTGCTGACATTGCCATATATTGTGGAGGCAGACAGTAAAATTGTGACGTATATATGACACGCTTTATTTTGCGTTGATAAATGATGTCTACCAGGAACAGATAATTCTCCACGGAGGGAACAAAAGTTTTGACAACTGCAGCGACCGAAGGTAAGTTTTATGTTCCATCCCTACAGTCGTGTCCTTGTGTATCCTATAATGGATTTTTTTTTTTTATAATGATGATGCGAGTAACACTGATATACTGAAAAGAAAAACACGTTTTTTTTCTGGATATGTTTTATTGAGTTGCTAAGATCTGTTTTCAGTTACTGCTCTGCTTGGGGGTGTTTGGCTTAATTTTCTGTTGAGTATTTTTGTGTGTGGCAGGTTAACTGGAGGAAATCAGAATGTCTAGAGAAATCCCATGCATATGTTGAGATAACATTTGACATCTGTCAAAAACCCACTTACTGTGCTGTTTCCTACATTCAACTCATTGTGCAGCAGATAGGTAATATAATTAACACAATTATTTCCATCCCTCTATGATATAACAACTCACGTTCAAATAAAATATATTTATAGGTAGTCACTTAATTTGTCTTTATCTGATTGATATCCCACACTGAAATTTTACGTTACTTTTACCTATGCACATTACACATAGTCCGTTTAATTACTGTTCCATCAAACTCCTATAACTCAAAAACTACGCTGACTTTTGAACAGATATGACAAGGTCCTCCTGCATTTATGCATCAACATTATGTCCAGTCTTTTCTCCTAGAACGCGATAGTTGTGTTCCTGAAGAACACCGCGTTTTGGAAAAATGGCGTTATAACAAATAATATGTAATATAAGGGAAAGCACAGTCCCCGACAACACATGAGATGCGTACACAGGCTGAACAAAGTTTGAGGCACGTGGGTAGCATCTAGAAGCATCCAGCCTCATGTGATATGACGCTAAGGCAACCGTACAACTGCTTATTCTTTCTCACACAACGTAGTTCTATTCACTCAATCACGTTATATCCAATTTGCATTCCCGTTATAAACAAATGCATTCTCTAATACATTCATCGCATTATATCGAATTCACATTATGAAAACGCGCGTTATAGGAGAATAGACTGTATACAAATCATAATGTCCTGGAAACACAAACCATAAACATAACATGGTAATTTTGCGAGAACCCTATTTCCAATATGTAAACAACATTTCTCAGTCACAGTATCTCATTGACGTTCGTCAGTCAATTCAGCATCATATAATTGATACACACGTGCAAATTGAGTGGCCACGTTTTCTAGAGTAGGCATTAATATGTGGATATTAAAATGGTTATTTCGAATGTGCCTCTAATGCCCTGTTATTGGTTATTTATTTAGTCATCTTACTGCTATGTCATCTTAAAAAGAAGTGCTCCACCTTTACACTTTATACCAAATATGCGCTCAGTTCGGAAAGTAATTACATCATTTGACATCATTAGTAAACACATTAAAAAATCATGAAGTTGGTCATCATTTAAAGCACTCAGATTTAATGACACCCTATGATTAAATAAATCACACTGGCAGCTGAATTTTACCACATTGTAATGCATGTTCATTGTTCAGGATGTGAGTGGCTTTTACTATTTTGAGATTATATTGAATTTCGTATATATATATAAAAGCGTTAAATTGGTGCCCATAAATTCCCTCTCCATTTAACAAATAGAGGTACTGTAAGCCGTTGCAGTATTATAGATTCAGAGGGTGAAATGTTATCAGGGTTGAGTGACTTGCCGCATTAAACCAGGACATTTTATACATCTCCCCCCCGACCCACAAACCCCATCATTTTAAATGCCACACAACCATTCTGCAAAATATATGAAAATTAAAAGTTGCAGAGTTTTAGAATTAAACTGGGGTAGTTTCAAACAAATGGTATTTTTAATACCGTGCACGTCACTGAAATTTATCAGCCAAGAGTGTAACCTTTCTGCTGCATAACTTTCCTTGACAATGCTATCAGGAAATATGCAGTATATACACACACATTCTCCCACAATAGTTCCAATAGATGCTCATTAATGCGTTTGGAATTGTTTTATTCAGTTGTATCAGCCATCTGGAAACCTTTATGGTTAAGTACCAAATTCAGTACACACAATCTGCTAGCTATGCCGAAACAAGTAAGTGGGGAGATTGTCAATAACAATTAAATACTTGTACTAAGGACCAAGCCAGCCAACACTTGTGGGATTCTATTATATGTAGTATACATGACATCGTATACAGTATACCGTCTAAATATATGTATTTATCCATACAGGTGTCAAAGTTACGGAAGTATTTCCTGAACAAATGAGCATTGAGGAGGCAGTGCTCATCTCCAACTGGTGGCCTTGAGGCAGTCGTGGAAATTCCACATTCACACGGTAGGTATAAAGTCTGTCCATATGACAACAATTGTTGATGGCCAACAGTGGCATTCGTTTTATTTATTCCATGAGGGTGATCGACCCCCAGTCAAGAAGTGAATTGCCAACTTTTCAGACAGCTTTGCCACAGCAACACCCGAGGCTAGGTCCTGCTATACCATACACATGCTGCATACTGCATCCACATTCGGGCAGAATTGAGATCTCTGCCGAGATAACTTCAAAAACAAGATACTCCAACCACAGTTACCACCTGCTGCCAAACACAAAATTCACCCTTGCAAAATGTACTATTCAGAAATGTGTGGCACCCTTCCAGTAATTAACCACCAGCCAATCACACAGACCTGGGCATTGTGCCAGTGGCATGCCGATGTCAGGGCCAAACCTGCACATGATTGGCCGTGGCTGCAACGCGATGCTTCGTGGGAGTTGTGTTTGTCACCTCCCATCTCACTGCAGCTACTACAAGGTGTCCCACAGGCGGGATCTTTGATGGTGCGGCGGGGCCACCACCCCAGAGCCTCCGCCAAGAGATTGCAGCGAGACGCGTTGGGGGGGGGGCTTCAGGGCCTAGGGGAGTAGGGAGGCAAGCAGGTGCGTGCTGCTGCGTAGACAACTTGGAGCGTCGGTGTGTCTGTGAAGTGCACAGGTCATGCCAACGGGTGCACGAGCCACCGTCCCCGTCACCCACCGTCACTCCCTGGCACGAGGAGGAAGTGTCAAGAGGGCATCTGAAACTGTCGGGCTTGTAAACACTTGTCAGCACGCGCACACACACAGATCACCCTCGCAATGGGCCACACAACACTTTAACGTCAGATGTGAATCTCACATCTCAGTTTTGGTGGAAATTGTAATGGCCCTACGCTGTTAGTTTCTGCCAAATACTACCACAAGCAACCCTGTAGCAAGCTGCGAATTTACATTCATGAGGGTGATTGCAAACTGACTTGAGTGATGCAAATTTTAATGACGTTCTAGAGTGCGAGAACTTGGAATTCGACACAAAGAGTTCAGGTTTGTGTTGATAACTTATGGTTGATTGGCCTGTGTTCATTGAGCAAAGTCAGCCTAAAGTTCTCAATTGCTGCACGTCTCATGCTAAACACTAGAACATATAGAACCCCCATCATCTCTCATGTAGAGCAATGGCAACCGACAAAAAGTGAGGGCAGCCTGTTAACATCTCTTACTCTACTGCGTATGTATAAATATACTTACATTTTTTCATGATTTTTCCCGAATCTGGAAATAAAGAAAACTCTTCTACGCATGTTTTTTTTACATTCTGGTCAAAATGAATACAATGCAATTCCAAACTGTAAACAACTGCCATCTTCACAAGTACAGGTTTTTGAAGGACTCCTACTTGATAATAAAAAAGGCAATCAATCAAATCAGATGTTAAAGGATTACAGAGCATCATAGATCAAGATCTAGCTTCCCTGCAGTCTTTAAGGATGGCAATGTTGTATCCATAACCTTTAATTTGTCTCAAATTACTATCGTAAATATAGCATCTGAGGCTATCAGGACCAACTTTAGCACCCAAGCATATCATATAACAGCATAAATTACAGATATCTATCATGACCAGAGAGCAGTTGGCATTTGTAATGCATTAGCCCAGCTGCATGAGCACAGAATGCATATTGCCATTCTGACGGATTTAATACTCATTTCAAAGAACGGCAATTTATCATGCAAAAAATGCATAACAAATCGACATGGCAAAAATGAAGATGAATCTGCTGTGAATGTGACGACAACTGGAATGGTTTCAGATCCACAGAGTGAGCCGTTATTTAGCTTCTGTATTCACATTTGCTCTACCTATTTGATGTTGTTAGCTCGGTGATGTGGACAGAAAAATAATGCCTCTTTTGTTGAAATCCACAGAAAATATACAGTATATATTATGACTAATACAATTCAATTGTTCAAATGGCAGGAGTAACAGTGTGAAAAACACGTACTGTATGTGGTTTGCTAAATTAAGGTATCATGAGCATACCATACTCAGTCAAGGTAAGCCCATTGAGTGACGTGGGCGAGGAAACTCCATCTTCTTCTTCGTCTCTTGTCCAACCTATTTGGGCTTCCATAATAAAGGTGCTTTTTGGATTAGATCGCGTAAATATATAAATGTGTCGCTAAACCCGCCACCACCCGTCACAGACAATTAGTAAGGTTTGTCACGTCAACAGAACATGCCAATTCGTCACTAGTACAGCACACAGGTGTGTTGGAGAGTCAAGCCACAACATTTGCAATCTGAGTACGACGTTTCGCCAGTAATTACAACTAGCTTCATTAGGCGACAGCCAGATTGGTAGAGGCGTATATGTGATGACAACACTTTTGCCCTCTACTTGGGCGAAGTGGGGGGAGATTAATGAATCAACCTATATTGATCGTGTACTTCTTGTCGATTTTGTATACTAAAATAATTACGCATTTATATATTTACGCGATCTAACCCAAAAAACCTGTATTATAGATGATATTGGTCGCGAAAGCCTACGTGTTAAACTATATTGTCTTTTCCCAATATTCTGCTTCTGGTCTTGGCATTGGAAAATCTTGAGTATTGCATTGTGGTGCTGCAGTGCATCTCAGGAGATGATACATGGTTTGCTTCTCATGAAAAAGCACATTGGTCGGTTGTGTAAAGGCCCCCCCCCCCCTTAGATTTCACGAGAGATTTGCATCTGCCGAAACCCACTCTCAGTCTGTTTAGGCTCTGCCATGTGAACCATTTGGAATTGAAGCCAGATGCGAGCTGCTCCTCACTGGGGGTGATTCCTCGCGGGGCCCATGCAAGTCGCGGTAACGTACATAACGGCAATTATTGTCAGCCACGTTCTATAGGCTGCTGGATGAAGGCTTCCCAACGTCGTAGCCACTCCTCGGTCCCACGACGCCGCAATCCACCTTGCCTTCTGCAGAGCAGCTGATTTGAATTGCTCCGTCTCTGCGGTGGTCGTTATCATATTTTTGTACAGTCCCTCCCCTGGCTGCCACGCCACCACCAATCTCGTCCCTTCTCTTGTCCTGCCACTTACTTTCCTTAACAATCGAGAGGATGGCTCTATTTTATGTGAGAACGATCACCCCCCTCCCCCATCGCCCCCCCCACCCCTCGGGACGCCGAAAATGGGTATACTTGAATATTTGTATTGTTGTTATTCTTAATGTGAGGCCCTATTAATACGCTTGATTGTTTGGGACCCCCCCCATCCCACTGTCCGAGTGTGGTCACGTTTCCACCAAAGGGCAATGAGCCTGAGTCTACTAACACTGGCATAGACTGGCAAGGTGAAGGAACAAGGTGCTCAGAATTACTGAGTGCAAACAAATATTTCCAATGAATTGAGTTAATTATGCTTCAATGAATATAGCATTACAACCCCCCAAAAAAACCTCAGAAGCTGAATTAACATATGTTATTTTAGATACAGAACTTTTAAGGAATTTGTAAAAAAAAATAGTATCCATGCACAATATAGCTAGGCCTGTATTAGATTTGCCTCATGTAGCACTTGAAAGCTTACATGACAAAACTTGCTTTTGGGTATTATATTGGGCTTACACGGCACTGGTAATAATGAAAAGTGAAGGCTTTCTCTTGGCCCTGACAATTGTATATTGGCAAGGCAGTAGAAACCAAGATAAACTCAATTTACTGAAATGGTGTTATAGCTTTTCCTTAATAAAATTTTTACAGAACAAGAATTCATATGATACATTTACTTTTAGACAAACGTGAACAAATTGCATATGAAGCACAAGACATCGCATAATACGCATTGCATAATACAACTAATGAGCGTAATGCATAGAATAGACGGACATATGGTTCATCACAATGTGAAAACATACACAAATGTAAAAAATACAATACACAAGCTTTATAATTTCCCACAAATGAAACGTTGCTGTAGCACTGGGGAATTGTGAGAGTTAAGCTTGGATAATGCCCATGCAGAGTTATTCCTTGCTTGAATCACCACCATCATTTTTCTGTTAAGGCCATTCTTGCGGAAGACGTCCCTCATGATTGCTACCATGACCCTAACAGACAATGCCTCAAGGCAGACGTTGAGAATTGTACAACTAAACACAGTTGGTTCCTCTGAGCAATGTGATCCAATACCAAAATCTCAAACAGTATTTTTGGGATTTTTACGCAATGTTTTATTTGGGCTGTGCTTAAGAAGACTTTGACTGACCATCCTAATAAAGTGGCACAAATTGTACAAGGCATAACTGCACACGTTTGCGCTTTTATGAAATATGGAGGAAATATAACAAGTAATCACGTCCTATTTATTACATATAATCACGCACTGGTGCATTACGATGATAAGGTCACTTACATGCGCGGTCACAATAAAGTAATTATAATATTTCAGGGTGAATGAGGCAGACTGAAAATATATGCTTGGTTCAGTACATAAGGAGGGCACCTACTTAAAATATGCATCGTTTTTTCTCTTCTCTTTCTCTTACAGCCAGGAGAGAGAGAAAACATGAGCAGAAAAAACATTTAGCATATTAGAAAAAGGAAAACAAAACCTCAGCACATGTACAATTTTCACATTACTAATTAGTGCTAGTTTGGAAATGACTTCCAATTAGCATTAATAATGCACTCCAAAATAACAAACATCCCTGTTGTCTGTCAGCCTCAGTGATTTATGTTATACAGTAGATGCACAGGGAATATTCTTGCCGAGACTCGGGTTGACTAGGAGGCACAGAGTCCTTTTTTGGTGTTTATTGTGATCAAGCTGGAGGCGCGGCGGCAATGTTACCATCCTTGCTCTCAGTCTCCTGTGTAGCGCAGGATAATAGGCGGCTGCGTTTTTCAAACGCTTGTGCGAGTGCGCCACGACTTTATTTCCCTGGTGTGACGGCACACCAAGGCAGCACGCGTCGATTTTCTCCGTGCGTAGATTTAACTGGGAAAGAGATGGCGGAGACAAATCGTGGATATCTCCTCGCAGCGGAGGGTACGACGTGGGCACGGCGTGGGCATGAGCCGACATTGAATGTGCCATCCAATGGGGTGAATGTTGGACGGCAACGGCCGCCAATGAGACACCCATGCACACGTGAGTGTGCGTCGAGGAAAGCGAGGCAAGACTGATAACACCGCTTCAACACCCGTGCCGAGTCGTGCACAGCGCTGCATTACACGTACACAACTTCACAGTATATATGTATATGCTGTTGCGCAATGGTCAGAATATTAAGATTGCAACCCAGATGTCGTCGGTTCGATCGCCGGCGGGCATGGCAGTTGGAAGGATGGAGAAAGTTTCTGAAACAAACCCTCGCCGCTTTGGTACAGCCAGCAGTTTAAATGGGTGCTCCGCAGTTGGTCGATGGGCAGGCCGTGTGTGGATGGGGTAAAGTGTACGTACTTCCACAGGACATCTGGCCAGTATGTGAAAAGTAGGCCAAATATTTTCTGGAGGGGTTCTACATAGTTCTGGCTTGTGAAGGCCCTTCCGCCAGCAGTGGCGTGAGCAAGACATTGGCAGGGCTGCACCTCTATATGCACTGTCCATCAGGAGCATTGGATCCGTGTGTTAGTTTCAATGGCGAGATCTTGCCACAGGGACCGGATGTGAAAATATTTTGCATCTTGTGCGAATGTGTCATTGCCAGATAATTTTACCAAATGGTGCGAGGAAAACAGCAAAGGGATATTTGCCTTCGCCAACTCAGCTGCAGGAGCTGGCTATGACCTATGTCCCAATTGTGGTCTCCGCTGGGTCTCCAGTTGATACTTTTTTATACTTAACAATCTGTGAAATGGCATACTAAGGATCCGGGTACATATTGTGATGCTCCTTCCCAACATATGGATCAAAAGCTAGGTAGTGCACAGGGAAGCAAGGAGAGGTGCATTCTTGGAATTGCACCAAGGTGGAAAGAGGAACACGTGCGTTTGAGACCATGGGCAAGCTAGAGACATCTTATTGACTGATATGTAGGCCGAGCAGAAGACGCTCCTTGGTTGTTTTCAGCTGTAGCAGCCGGTGTCTGCGAAGCAATTAGGGGCTTAAATATTCAATGCAACAAATGCAGGGACCTAGCTTCAATTTCCCCGTGGGTCACAACCGCGGGGTAGAAATTGTGGCGCTTAAGACCCAGGGATGAAGAAGTGGAGGGGAGGGGGTCCTTCTGCAGAACCTCCCGGGAGAAGGGGTTGATGATTTTAGCAAATGGAAGTGCCGGCAAGACGAACGTCATGTAAAATTGAAAGGTCAGAGGCACAGTGCGACAGATACGGTACAGCCCAGGGATGCCTGAGCAGAACAAAAGTGCAGTCATTCAATCACAGAAGGAGCCCGTGTAATATACTTCACAATTCCCCTTCCGTCTGCTGCTCAAAACACGCTGATGGAGTTTTTTCTGTTCCTTTGTCGGACAAGTTTTTAACTTTTTCTCTCCATTTGACATCTATACACACCATATGATATGATTAGTGCGCCTGTGTGCATGTGTTTGTTAAGATACTAATGGACAAATGCATCTAAGCTCACCATCATAATAACAATAATTAACTTATGACGTACACAATATTCACTCACTCGTGAAGGGAGAGAATGATTCAGAGTCGTGAGGAAGCACAGGAAACAAGGAAGGCAGCCAAGCAATAGCCAGCACCAACAATTGCCCAAGCTTTGCATTGATATATTTAGGTGTTATCGGACCAATTAATGAGTGTTTATATTTGGAAGAAAACAGGAGCACCCAGAAAAAAAGAATGCGTGCAATTAGGAAACACACTATCCATATGGGGTTAATAAAATGATTATCACTTGGTAGGAAATCAACAAGAGTGTTGCAATGGAGCGACTGGTCCTCACCATCAAAGGAGTGTGGAATTTCCACCACCGACTCTGGTGCCAGCATCAGAGACGTGTAGTTCCCCATACTCGTTAGAGCAGATAAACTGACATCAATGGCTGGGTGGGTTCTTAGTTGCGGCTCAGCTCTGGCTTGGCCTCTTACTTGACTCACTTCAGGCTTGAGCTGCTCAGTTGCTTTCAAAGACGCATGCGTGACTCAGCCGTAGCTTGGCTCAGGCTCTGCTCGTGGAAACCCTGAGCATGGCAGGGACCCTGCTCACAGTCGGCTTGAGATAAGTGTGGTTTTGAGCTGGCTCACCTTGAGCCGGAGCCAAGCTTGAGCTGAGCCGTGACTAAGAATACGGGACTACCTCTAAATTGTAAACATCTGTCAATGGACTATAGGATAACTTATATTATTCACGACTCTTTCTATCCATGGAAGCTTGTAGGGTCTGAAAAAAGCCTATTCACCATGGACCCTATTCTTCCCATTATCTACGATATACTCCTGGATACAAGGAGTCATGTGGGAAAATTATCCTATTATCCGTGATTTTTTTTTACCTTGCGGATAAGGGGAGTCAAATCAGAGATGAGCCATCCGATTACAGGATCTAATACATCGGTCCCCCATATCACAGCGATATGAGAAATTATATTGTATACATTTACTCTGAGTGCTGTGCATGACCATATCTTGTGGAATGGAACATACGTGAAGTATTGAAAGGAAAGTGTATTAGATTTAGCTGAACCACTTTCATTCTAATAAAAAAACAAATAGCATTGAATGAAAGCCACCAACGTAGATTTGAAATTCAATTTGATATAAATAATTTTCAAAGAGTTGCATATACTGCATGCATAAATGCACTGATAAAATAAGCATGTTGAATGTAAGTAATGTATGTACGTAAAACAACTAAAAAATAAATATCCATCATCATCATGATGATGCTGAATACAGTAGTGTCACAGTAGTGCAGTAATTAAAGGACTGTGCTATGGACCCAGTGACCTGAGTTTGACTCGCATGCATGGCTCACATCCATGGCGAATGATGTATGTGCAGTGACATAGCGCTGACTGTTGTACTGCAGCTGCAACTGCAGGTACAAACTTAGCGCACACACTGTTGAGCATATACACGGTGTGTGTGTGCCACCAGGGCGGAGGAACTGGGACAAGGGTCACGGTAGACCTCGTTGAGAGGCCCCTGGAACCCCCTGGTGGGTTCGAGAAGTGAAGCGCAGCTAGGGCGGAGCCAAGCTGCGCTGTGGGGAATATAAGCAGTGGAGAGCGAGCGCTCCGGCCTGCTGGTTCTGGGAGTGGACTCATGTTGTCGTCGTCACTGCCTTCGACACTGCCAGCTTCGCCTGGGCATTGCGCGGCCGGACAAGTAGTTGGCTGTCTCGGTTGACACCGTCGGTGCAACGCGGACAGGGTGGTGTCTGGGCCGGGTCTTACGGCAGCGTGGTCGTGAGAGAGGGGGCCGGAGTTGGCGGTGTGAACACAATAAATGGGAAGGACGGTACCTCCTGCCACTACCTCGTCTCCGACTGAGTGTGTGCGCGACACACGCCACCCGCACACACGCACACACGCCTCGAGGAGAAGGAACAAGAGACCTACGACACTACATATGTACCAGTCCTTCATCACCTGACCACAATCCGTACTGACCAAACAGCCCCTATGACGACACAGCAGGGGGAGGCCTTCATCAATGGAGTGACAAATGGCTGTACATTATTGTGATGATTATTACTTTTAGAAGCACCTCATCGAAACGAAACGAAAAAAGAACGATTTTTTATTTGTATTTTACCAGGTTAGGCCCACTGAGCTATAAAGCATTTTTTTCAGACGCAACCTGGCCACACATGATAGCTCAACAAAGTGGCTTGTCATGTGGATATTTATAGCAGCCAAATACTGCACTCTAAACATATGTTTCTAAACGTGGAGGCAAAAGCCAGAGGACCTGGAGACAAATCTACACGACCACAGGGAGAACATACACACCCCAAATATACAGGTGTCAGGGTCGGGATCAAACCCACAACCTCTTCCATACCAGGCGAGGGAGTTAACATCTTGCCACCATCCTGTGATCTATCCTCATAGGGCAGACAACTATCATGAATGGCAATCTAGTTTCATTCTGTGTACCACATTTTTGTCATGCTGTCTCAATGGGTTGCCTTGGATTTCAATATAACCCGTGATGCATCGCTTGTCCTACCTTCACTGTCACAGAAGCCTTTCATTAGTTAATCGGACACCAGCTCGAGGAATTCTCGGCTCAGCCTAAATCCAACGTGGCACCTGCGAATATCGTGCAGTACTCAGAAATAATAACAGCAATTTTGGTGAATTTAAATTAGTGCTTTCCTGGAGGTCGACCAAGATTTCGAGAGCGCATGCCAACGAGATGTTATGTCGGCGAGATGAACATAAACCCCTTTTTCAGTTTCACAGTCTGCCCCTGCCAAGCATAGCCAGAGGCTTTACAGTGAGTGGGTCAAGGTAGCCAGGTGGCTTTGGCAGTCAATACACTGAGCTGGCACCTCGAAGACGCAGGGTTCCAATCAGCACATTCTATAGAGCCTCTTTGATGAGTTTTCGGGTTACCCGGTACAACCCAAAAACGCATCTAGGAGCTACACAGCACAACGTCGAAAACCTACGTAAGTAGAACAAGATTGTCTCAGTGTCGTGTGACGAACTCTTCCAAAGCCATTTTCCATCAATGCACTTCTCACTTGGAGAGTTATGAATGCATTTTTTTCGTTTCATCTCAAGATGGCATCATACTGACAGCACAATTGGAAAATTATTGGTGATGTTTTTGTTGTAAGTTATTGCAGCAGTATGAAAAGACAGTGTTCTGAATCCATGTGGTAAGTGCACCAGAAAAGAAGACCTATATTCAGCATAAAACATGCCTTATCGATTCCGTGTTCTCTCGCACTTTTGGGATTGCAGTTGATTTAGCTGGGTCACACTGTATTCCATGGGTCAGAACAGAAAGTGCTACCACCTGAGGTTACACACCACCGTTTTCTCTGGATTACAAGATGCCCCAAAAGTGTGCCCGTGTCAATAAAGTTGTACAAAATCTGGTCACACAAACACATAATGTATTTTAAGATACACCCCCAACATGTTCTTCAAAATAATCCGAAGAAAAGTGTGTTTTAGAATCTAAATAAAATGGCAATCCCACGTAAGGTGGTACTGAGAAATTAAATATCTAGTCTTGGCCAATAGACAAGTGGAAGGTTGCAAGTTCAAATCCTAGTCAGGGGCAACTGAACTCATCATTCCTCTGTGGTAATTAATATCAGTACCAAGAGTAGCTACATAGAGAAAATTGCCACCTGTTACAGCAACGTGTAATTCAGATAAGTGGCTCAGAGCCATCAGCTGAGATGAATGCTGCCAATTGCTCTTAGACGTTTACTCTTTCAATGTGGCCCAGCTCATCGACTGCAATAATTACTCTTGGAGCTCACATACAAAACAGCCCTCTATAAACACTGCAAATCCTCATAGATTAAAAATGTGAAGGCTTATTAAAGCATCTACAATCCACTCTAGAAAAGGAAAATATTACCAGCATTTCATTACTGCATATAAGAGTTTACTGTACGTTGAAAGTTGCAAATATGTTGACTTAAAGCTTTCGTGGCTGCAGGAATTCATAGTATTTGGGTCTTTAAAAAAATAACAAAAAACTACCACGTTTCGATCGCAACACAAGCAGTCATCATCAGGAACGACCACTTGTGTTGCGATTGAAACTTAGTTTTTGGTTATTTTGTTATTTTCTTTGAACCTATCTACGTGACTTTACCGAAAGACCCAAAGAATATTATTTGCAAATATGTCTAAACTTTTAAATAATAACATACAATGCTTAAAGGGTACAGAAAATGTAATGTGATAGGTTATTTTTCTTGTCATTTAGTGTTCATGTTTAGACTATCAATTACTATGTTAATAGGCCATCTCATAATTACCACATAAATCATGGACTGCAACAAATCAGGCAGCGTACAGCAAACTTGTACACACAGTACCACAACTTTCCACATACTAGAGAGTGCATGGATTTTATCTGTCTGAATGCACATATGGACAGTATAATAATGTTAAACAGTTCGAAATTAACGCTTGGATGAATATATTTAAACATGAGAAGCCTCAAAGGTACGTTAAATAACTTGTAATAATGATGACATGTAGTCAGTGGTACTCGTGACACTTCATGGTTGTTGATTTACAAGTTAGTAAATGGCAACATTTACCCAAAACCCATCTAAGTTTTGTTAGATGGGTTTTGGGTATCATGACCAGCATATAATATTTACCACATTAGTGGTTTGTGATATGAACTGGCATACATAATAGACTGGCATGGAGACTATTACTTTACAATATTACCAATTTAGTATATTTAAGGTATTTATCTTTGTGCTTTATTTAAATGTTAGTGCAATACTCAATGACAAAAATATTGCTCAGTCTGCAACAGGGGTTCACTGCACACAACCTAGCCCTTAATCCGAAAAAGTCAGTGGCCATCATGTTAGGTACCAAGCAACGTCTCAACTCATCAGCACTCCCAACACACATACACATCTTTGGTCACAGCATCAGGTTCACAGATCACTTCAGCTACCTCGGTGTCATCCTAGATTCAACTTTATCCTTCGACTGTCAAACCAATCATATCATCGTTCATGTAACTTTCACCTGAAGGCTCTCAGACACCTACGTACTCTCACCTCCACTGAAATTGCCAACATATTGGCATGTTGCATAGTTGGGTCTCGCCTTGACTATTGCAACTCCGTCCTAGTCTGGACCTCCACTGGCAATCTAAAAAAACTTCAAAAACTACAAAACAACCTGGCACACGTCGTCATTCGCCACACTCATCCCCGTCTCACCTCACTTGCCTATCTCCGTGCCCTCAACTGGCTACCCATCGCCAGCAGGGTCATATACAAGATCGCCTGCCTCTGCCACCATGCCTTCACATCTGCCTGCCCGCCGTACCTTTCTTTATTATTGACGACTTGCCGCTCTGCACATGGCAGATGCCTGCGCAGCGCGACTCACGACCTCCTCTTGATACCAAGATCTAGGATGGGCATGTCTATGCGCCGCTTCTCGGTGGCAGCCCCAACAGTCTGGAACGCTATCCCTCTGCACATTCGCAGCATCACCTCAATCGCCTCCTTCAAGAGACACTTAAAAACTCACCTCTATAACCATGCTTTCGAGCGACTCTGAGCTTGGCTCCGCGCCTCTGAGTTGTGGCCGTTACGTCCGCAAATTTGCGCGTGTTACAAATTGCATTATTATTATTACATGCAATGATTATATAGGGTGAACGCTTTATAGTTGCGAGAAGACATTACTGTTGTAGAATGGAAAATTATAACTTATACTTATGCAAGGCCAATCCCTCATAACCCCTAAATGTCCTGAAGGCATACCTAATTTGATGCAGCCACTTATTACGAATCTTAAAAGGCATACAAACTCATTGCAACATTTATATTTTGTGAATTTGCTGCAATTCACTTCATTTAGAATGCAACGGTGCCCTTTTAAAGTTGCATCTAAAATCATTCCAAATGCCACCCAATTTCTCATAGCACCCATGTAAAAACTCACTATAATTGCTCAGACGTCTTTCGCACCTGACTTTTATTGCCCAAGGACATGTGAAGCAATGTGTCCCGCAGTTTACTGGCAACACGGCTTGAAAGAAAAAAAAGTTAACTCTTCTCGCTGATGCCTGAAAATGACACCTTGCACATGAATATAATTGCCATTATAAAAAAAGAAAGGACAGACTTCAAGAAACCAATGCTCACCATTGGAACCTCCTTAGCCAGTAGCAAAATATGATCATTGTTTTTTTACCCTTTTATCTGGCAACAAAACTGACACCTTTTTTACAAGGAGTCATGTTTGCATTTGCCACAATATCTGCGGTCGGAATGCAAAAAAAAACACAACTCTGAGAATGTTTGCACTGTCCTTGAAATGGATTGGTCCACACCCGAGATAATTGTATTTTATTATGTTTTATTTTCATTATTTTATTATTTCTCTTCTACGTGACTTTACCGAAAGAACCAATAAGATTATCAGAGTTGCATTTTTTGTTTGCATTCCGACCGCAGGTATTGTGGTCAATGCAAACATGACTCCTTGTAAAAAAGGTGTCAGTTTTGTTGCCAGATTGAAGGGTAAAAAAACAATTATCAAACTAATGTTCGTCTACAGTGTCAGGCTGGAAGCCAGTTGTCCATAAGTGCACAGACCACATATCGAGCCAAAGTGACATTGGCAGAATTCTTGAACCTTATTTATATTACTCATTTTAGATGCCTCTAAAATTGCCTTTGAGACATAGTAACACGATCCAAATATGATGCATAAATGGCCCTTAGATCTAGCAAAAACTAAATGCCAGGTGTGTAGCCTCAAAGCGAAATAATTATGGTTTTGATTTTCAAAAAATATATCTAGACAACAATACACTCTACACACAGATCCCCGATGTAACAATGCAGCCAATTAGGACAGTGCTTTTAGGGAACATCTGAAAAGGCAAAAGGAGGTAGTGAAGCTCACACCAAATTAAGCTGCCATTGTTTCCCTGATCCTGATATTGACACACTAACCCCACTACTTAATTTAGGCTGCGGCTAAGAAAGGTAATAATAATGTTCAAGATTTGTTTTTGATAGAGCGACCTTTACCGTGGTGCGTCAGAGTGCTTTACAAACGATTAACACCTTGCATCTCAAACATGTGAAGCTCCCCCCCCCACACCGTGGCTGCTGTCTCTGTGCTGCACAAGGCGACTATCATGCAACTGGGCATTCGTATTCCAGTAGGGGGACACTGATTGCCACGTGCAATTACAATTGAATAAAGTGCTGGTGGAAAGTCATAATGATCCCTTGTCAGGATTGTTTTAACGTCAGCAGTTGCGGACGCAAAGTGTACGACGCATATATCACAGTCAATACACGCAAAATAATAACCGGTGCGGACTGTCGGATTTCAACTGTGAATCTTTTCAATGAGTGGAAAACGCGCTTCCGCTGGGCCTCATCACTGCCCCAGACTACCTAGGGGCGGCCGGGGCACACTAACCACTACATCACCAATGTGACATAAAAGTGTGGTAAAGGAATAATGAGAGTATGGGGGCTGCAAAGGCACACAAAAGGAGGTAATGTGGCCAGCAGATATACCTAGTTGCCTTCCGCTACCCAGAGCCAAGGTTTACACTCAACATTGGGTACACTCTCAAGGCTGATACAAACTGGCAGTCCCATAATCGGATAAGATTATTGAAAATTTAAGATTACCACTTGCCACTCATGTTACCCAGGTGTTATGAAGAGTGCAATAGCACAATATAGGTGGAGGAGACACACGAATTGAGAACGTTAATTCGAAAACTTCACGCACATATGACCTTGTACTTCTTCACATTTAACCAATTATGTCAGTCTTAAGTATGGCAGGCCATTATCACACAAGACTGATGCGCAAAATATTCGAGGCTAATCATTTTCAAAGTTCACATCTCCGCTATGTAACATGCGTGATGCACGCACACTAAAACACCAAGGCTGGCTCATTCGGATAATGGTATTAAGTTTTTTTTTTCTTAAAAGAAATGGTGCTGCCTCAAGTCAGGTAGACCAATCGCTTTAATCGGTTTATACAAAGCATATTAGCTTTTCTTTTTAGCAAAACTGAATAGACTAAGTAGAACTCTGTTCCATTGGTTATACTACATAGACGTCAGTACTATGTGCAAATTAATTGCTTTCCTTAGAGAAACAAAGTTCTCTATTGCAATTTCCCAAAAAGCATGCATGCCAGGAGCAAACATCTTCATGTAATATATATGTAAAACAAAATGTTTGCCTAAGATAGAATTACTGAGTCGCAAAGCTATTTTTTATCAGCGGGATCCTGCTCATCATATGCAAGTCATTATAATGTCTACCTGCTTACACAGGCATTGGGGCAATGTGAAGATAATGCAACGCAATTCCACATTCTTATTGAGGTGCCAGTATTTTACATAGAGTGAACACTGCTGATTTTTCACGAAGTGTTACTCACTTCATTGGTAGCAGAGAGATACTGAGTTGGGTTGACCCCCGATAGGGGTGCTTGCGCTGGCAACAGTTTGCTTACGATTCTTACACTCCAGGCGCACAGCCACCTGGCCAGATCGCTGAGATGTTTGGCCAACAATTAATTGACTAGGTTTACATACAGGGGAATACAATCACAGTGCCTGGAGGGAACACGCTCATATCATTGTTGTTATTTACAAAAAATATAATGGCTAACCGAAAACAGGTGGTGGCTCAGAAACCCTCCTCATGATTTACATGGAGAGGTTTACATCCAGCAGTGGATTGATGACAAATGTATGTTTTTTTGCTGCGGAAAAATCCGCACAACTAAATCAACAGCCTACTTGCTATACTGTATCAATCACACAGATGCATCCTCCCTGCTGCTCCGCATGTGGCCCTCTCACGAACAGATGAAACATCAGGAGGAGCAAAGGTGCGTTCTGCTCTCTCTTTCCATCACCGCCTTGTGTGTTTTGTCCTCCAAGTATCGTGTTTTTACTCGACCAAAAGAGTTTAGAAGGTGGCCGAGCTAGGAGGGGGGCTCAGCCCCCTCTAACTCCCCCACCTCCCCAATCCTACTGGGCTGGGTATGATCTCTGTGTGAACCGCCAAACTCTGGCTCAAGAGCATACGTACCAATCTATACATACCAGTGAAAAAGCAAGTCACAGTCATTTCCTCGTTAAATGAGCATTGACGCGGTGCTCACCTCCTGTTTACAGCCCTCAGGCAATGGCCGCAGAAATTCTACATTTCTATGGCGGGGGTGAATATATCCGTGAGACGACGTCTGTGGTATCCATTGAATTGACCCCAGAGAGATTATGGACCTAGTGAATCCTCAAACAGGACTTGAACTCGCAACTTTCCAATTGCTAGCTGCTCGCTTTACAGCCGAGCCAATGGAAAAATATATATATATAATTAGATCGAGCTTTGCAGACAAATAACTGGAATGAAAGAGGCGTGTGGATGGTTAACACATGCATTGTGCAACGTGTAATTTTATGCACGTGCAATTGGACGCATAAGTGTCCATTTTGTCTAGGGTGCACAGTGTACTTTCCAGAGTTAGCAACCGTCCTTCCCTGTGTTGTGCAAACTTCCAGCCAGATTTGATCAAACAGTCTACCTACAAATAAAAAACCCAAGGGATCTTTTATTTGCACAAAAGCTGCACATACAATGAAACGACGCTTGTGGTTCATAATGTGCATTGCTATACGTGGGTAGAGATGGTCTTGTAGATTTAGTGACACAAATTGCATCGTCGCCTGTTGCTCTGCCTCCATAGACATGTGCTTGAATGTACAGGATTGTCCAGATATTGGGACCCCAATTAATTTATACCCGACATGTATTCTATTTTGCATATTAATGAAAGTTTTAAATAAACCTTAGAAATTTCAATGGGGGGGGTCACAAGACATCTGAAACAGGGTGCTTCAAAACAATGTTAACACTTCAGAGAATGCGCAACAAATGCCACGCGAAATGTGCCTCTGGGCTCTGGAGAACACCTGGAAAAGATTCCAGGCACGTGTTGACAATGATGGCGAACAACATACATTTGTTATCGTGGTACAGTGTATTATCCGTTCTTTTCCATTAAAAACGATAGTCCCATATAAGTGTTAAATTCGTTAAGCACCCTGTATAATGTGTGTTATATATGTCTCTCAAAAGCTAAGCAGGCTTTTTTGCCTAGACGGCGCTTGCATGAACGACCACCACGCATGATAATAACGGGTGTTGTAGGCTGCTGCAGAGCTACAATATGATCAGAGGGCAGTGCATAAATGCAATTATTATCATGTGCTTCTGTGCTCCAACATCTATGCTCCATGCCTTCACCAACCTACACTGACCAGCCTAATGACCCCCATGACCCACGTCCTTATCCAGCAGTAGATCGACAAACAGGCTTCGAAATGCATATTCACTCATCTCTGTATATGGTCTATTTCAATACATGTGTTTTTTTAAAATCATAATTACATTATTTGTTTATTATTTTAAAGATTGCATGCAGAAAGAAAATAAATACATACGAGAAGGATTAAGGTTAGCACTTCTTTCACACTCTACGTATCCAACCGTGCTAATCGGAGATGCTGATGAGCCATTATAGCAACGAATGGAAATTAATTACAGGGAATGATATGAGATCATCAGGAGAGCTCAAGTGGGGCTCAAAATGATTGACAGCAAAAACAAAAGTAATGCATGAGCATTTGACAAAAAAATCGAATATATCGGACAGAGAAACACAACTGGAATGCATCAACTGGACTACAGCAGCCACTGAAGAGGAACTGGGGTCAAAGATGATGAAAGAGAGGTGGATGAGAGTAGCTTGAATTTCTTTCGGTAAACCAAACTTATCAATGTAAAGCAGCATACCAATGAGGCCACAGAAGAAATATTTCAAGCAGTACTTGCTATGACACGTGGATCCGAAACGTGGACATTGCCATTGAAAAATGCGACATACGCTGAGACGTGTGAAGATAGGCACGTGCTTGCAATTATTCCGAGAGAGCAAGAGGAACAAATAGATCAGGAAACGTAAGCAAGTTAGGAGGCATCGCGCTGACAGTCAAAACGTTCAGTAGGGATTGGCCACGGCACGCTACAAGAAGGGATGATGTCTGGTCGCCGAGACTCTCGTCGGGGTAGCAGGCAAGAGAGAACATCCATCGCCTCGTGTGCAGGAGCAAGAGGAGTCGTTGTATTTTAGTACCACGAGGGATGGCAACAATATGAGGCATTCATCCAGCAGTCGATAGACCGTGGCTTATGACTCTTAGTTTGTTTTTCATTAATCATACTTCAGACAAATATTTTCGTTTGAAAAAAGTATAATAGTCCCCTGCCTTTAGTATATGTATGCCACGCTATAGAGACATTATGCACATAGATTGTTTATGCTGAAGAAACCATCGCTATATTTATTTAATGTACATACACAAATTTACAATAAATCTCTAAAGCATTTTCCAATGCTTACACAACTTAACACCTTGAATGTAAAATAATACAATAGCAGAAAAATGCATTTGATTCATCAAATGGGGGCATATTTTTCAGGAACAAAAGAAAAACTATTTCATTTTCATTTCAATGTAAAACAAATTTCGTCACATTTGTTATCACACTGTGAATAGGGCACGTTTAATCTATTACACGAGCTTTATACCCAGACATTTTGCTTTGTGCACCTATATAATGTAACTAACGATTTAAAATTGAATTTTGTTGCCCAGCTTCAGAAGCTTTCATCATTTTTTCGTCTAACTTTTGTCATGGAAATTCAATACAAATAACGTGGATACATTCTGAATCGTCACATTTGAGAGTAGTTCATGGTTACAGATTTACGATTCCATTGGATTTTTGTAGTTTTTCATTTTTATTCAAACATACATTTAACATATTACCACATGACAAATATGAATAGCAGTCATTAACTTGAGACTGCATGTTTAATGCAAAGCATATATATACTTGGCCATTTGCAACATCACCATCAACCATGATAAATCCACTGCTGGATGAAAGCCTCCTAAAGTCACTACCATCTATTATGGACCAATGATGTAACAATCCACTGAGCATCTACACGTGAGTCAATCTTTGTAAATCCATGGGCGTCACGGTAATTCCCTCGCCTGGTATGCAGGAAGCTATGGTTTCGATCCGGACCCTGACGCCTGTATATTCGGAGTTTGCTTGTTCTCCCCATGGTTGTGTGGATTTTTCTCCGGGTTCTCCGGTTTCCCCCTCCACATTAATAAACATGCATTTAGAGTATTTGGCTCTGATAGGTTTACACATATTAAGCCACTTTGTTGCGCTGCCATTTGTGGCCAGGTTGCTTCGGGAAAAGAGCTATGTAGCTCAGTAGGCCTTACCTGGTAAAATTAAAAAGACATGGTTTAATTTATATCCTGCATGTACCAATTATACACAATAGATCATTAAACTATGTGTTGCTTAGCATTCGAAAGGACCTCTCGCGAGGAGATAGAGCGACAAATTATGCTCATGTGCAGGTACTGGCTGGATTGTTACATTGCAAGATTGTGAGAGGTGGAAGTGGTTTGGGGAGGCCTTCATCGAGCAGTGGATGAATCATGGCTGACAATGATATGTGATGGCTAACAAACATATTGCAGATGCATTCAAAGAAACTGCCCATGATGATGGACTGACATTACATGATAACTTAGGTAACATTGTCATGGCAATGCTTTATAATCTCTCTCTTAAAAGGTGAAGGTAAGCCAATGGGAAGACATTAACTGGCTCAGGTCCCAGCTTTCAAACATTCCCCTCCCCGGGGGAAACCTAACCAGCGGCATAAATAAAATGCATTCTCAATCCTGATTGACATTACATTTCGGAACCATTTCGCATAAGCAGTTTCCAAAACCATCCTTACTTGTGGATTAAAAATGAAGGCTGTGTTGTGCAACACAGTACAAATGAAACGATATATTAAAACATCCCCTTGAAGACAACTGGATGTGCAAAGATAGGAATTCATGCGGGTCACGGCATTCAGAAGTTGGTGTCTAAGCGCTAAGCGCACAATTTCAAGTAAAATGGAAAACGCAACCTTGTTACGCCACCTGCACCCTTTGTTGTGATGAAGATTCCCCTTAAGATTGCCGTCACCATGTTTAGATGAGGTGCGAGTGCACAATAATTATCTGACAACGGGCACACAAATACTTTTTTCCAGCCTTTACACGCAACACCCATCATTGCCCTCTGGGCTATTGCGCACGTTGTCTGTGTACGTGTTGATTTTGTTGTCTTTGAGCAACGCAAAGTGCAAAACAAATCCACACTTTACGTTTTAAGTTCCACAGTGAATGATTAAATGGGTGTATTGTTACTGTACGCACATTTGTTTCCAGCATGCCAAGGATCTTAATAGCGCAACAATATAATGTAGGCATCATCTTCGGTGGCTTTCATTCGAAAACGGAATTATAATGATCACTGTCTGGACTCATATACCATAACATTTACTTTTTCTCATTTTACCTCAGATCAAGCACAGCTTTTACTTCTGGTTTAATGTTACATAAATTCTACCGGACAACAATGCACCTGAGATACATGCAGCCAAATTGAACTAAATTCACTGGATAACAACTATTATGCGACATCAGATTTGTTTTAAGTTTACAACCATAAAGGTATCAACCTGCCATTTTTGTTCATCATTTAGACCATGGTTCACCTTCAGCAACTGCCCTATGGATATCTACAACTCTGGCTCTCCAAAGAATATCTTCCACCGTCTAGTGAACTTATATGGATTTATTATGATGCTCAAATCTATATTTTTTGTGCAAAACTTTTCAGTTTACCCTTATTAAATTCTTCACACTTCCATTTGTTGTTATAATGGTATTGTCAGCAGCAAATCCGAGATGTTTTTCTTTTTCATTTGTGTTTACATCTTTATTTCCCCATTCCAATCTTTGGAAATCTTTTCATGCCGTAGTGACTATCACTACGCAAACGCACATCTCCCTGTTTGAATTTATTAATACATCTTAGTGTTGCTTGTGCATCTTATAGGCTATTATACTATATGGATCAGAAACGTGGACATTGATAGACAATTGTGTAAAGAAGTATAATGAAGTGTATGATTGTAATTACACTGAGATACAGAAAAAGGGAACACGTGACATATGCACGTTGGAGAAATCATAATAATAACTGGATTTGGGCAGGAAATTGCTAAAGGGATGACAGCCAATGGTAAAAGACTAATGATGAAATGGCACCCAACGGTGTGAACTTAGTATAAATGCACCAAGGCAATGGAGCGATGCAATCAGCCCACATACAGAATGGCAGGTGTATTTTTACATCGTAGGACCATGAGAGACAGCAATGGAGTTTGGGGGCATTCATTCAGCATTGCATTGATCATGGCTGATGATGAAAAACGAAGTGTTCAGTGTCTCTCTTCATTGACGTAAGAATGACCATTATAAATGCATTGCTTGGACAACTGTACCGTTAATTACTTTTGCAATCAAAATTCTCATCAGTATTATTTTCTTGGTAACAAAACACATGGGTTGTTGATTTAATTGCTATATTAGTTAGAAAGAAAAGTACATACCATTGAGATGGATTAAAAAAAAAAATCTAGTTATTCGTTCATGCCAAACGTCCTTGATTGATGCCTTTGCGATGTGAATATCATTGCATGCATCTGATGAACCCTGTAAATTTGATTTGAGCAAAAGTAATGAGTTTTAAGCAAATTTATTAGTTTCATGGTGATACTTGCACAGCTCCTCGTGCCATACAACGTGTTCTGTTTTCGTTTTAGTTTGAATGAGTTATAACATTTTTGTGTTAACCATGTGTTTGGCATGAACATATCTGATTTTCTGCCACGTGTGCCGAACCTTTAAAATATCCACATTAATAAACACATTTTTCGGCATATTCCCAAGTGTACTTTTCGTTACATGTCTTTAGGGGTTATTGATTGTTATGTTTCCATTGAGGGAAATGTAGAGTAATTATGCTTCCGGTAAATGTTCCATTGTCAGCAATTGCTTAAAGGAGAAATAGAACATTGTGCTCACTTTAACAATATACATTTTGAACTGTTGAGGCTTCCATTTTTTTTACTTATAATAATATCAATTTAAACACAACATTTGACGAACTATATTTGCACTGGTACGGGATGTACAAACACCAGCAACATGCATGAGCACTGCTCTGTAACAGAACGCGTTGTGCATATGCTATTAATTGGGACAATGGCTTTCAAAGCATCCACTGCTCAAACTTGTCTTAATCATTGTTGCGCATCTTTGCATTTATTTTGAGAGCGTTTGCAAATGATGCCCATGATGAACTATACATAATATTGACTCTGTGGAGAAAAAAAGATAATTTGACTCGAAAAAAAGAACAAATTCCCAGTGTGCCCTTTCTTTTTTAGTTAATGTGGTGTTTGAATTCAGAATCTCGCGTCCAAGGTCTGCTCTTAATTTAGAGTATCCCATCATCTAGCAAGAGGCCTTCCCATTGATCACCACCCTCTGCGTGTCTGCCCACTCCAATACCAGTCTCAGCAACCTGCGCTTCTCCCACCATACGATGAAGCAAAATCAAAATCTGCGCTGCCATTATGACTGTAACTGTTTCAATGTTAAAATTAGTATTTGCATCAATTTGTTTACTCTAACGATATTCGATCACTTTATATTCTTCGATTTAAAGCTTTCGTGACTGCAGGGATTCATCTTCTTGGTTCTTTCGGTAAAGTCACGTAGAAGGGAAGTAATAAAATAATAAAAATAAAACATAATAAAATGAAATAATTCTCACGACGTTTCGGCTACAACGCAAGCAGCCGTCTTCAGGTGAAGAATGAGACACTACCAAGCTAGGATCTTATATATAAACTGAGTTGGAGGTGGAAGAGCGCCTTAACAAAAAAGAATGTGCATATGAAGAGGAATTTAGCATATTCATGGAAAATGCGTAAGAGGTGGGCGGGGGGGGTTCAAAGGCATATTATGCCCATGCATTATGCAGGATCAACAGCACCAAGGGGGGGTGCAGGGAGTAGCATTAACAAAGGAAAGGAATGTTATTGATATGTAGCTGCAGTTACTAAACAACCACGTAGAAAACTAAAGTATAAACTACATAAAAAACTAAAGTATAAACTGCATAGCACCATCAGTATACTTACTATACTCTACAATAAGCTGAGTTACTAACAGCAAGTAATACATTACAATTCTACGTCGTAAAAATTATATAATATGCTTCCATCTAAACTTTATTCTCTTACATCACACGAGCATATACCGTACTATATACTGCCATAGATAAACCCAACATTAAATTATATACTGTATTACTATAAACCACCTTATACATTTCAACATAACACTATGTATTATTCTACCCACCCTAATGTGTATCGAAATGGTTTATTACGTACTTCCAATGATTGCTAAGCCAGAATCCATTTTCTCGGTTAAAATTGTCTCTGTGTTTGTATATGTGGATCGCCTCATGAACGAATCTCTCATGATAGCCAGATGGCTTGCAGAGAACCTCTGTCTTGGAGAAGTCAATGTCATGTGAGCCCACTGAGTTGTAACAGTGATCTGCCACGGCTGAGGTGTTTGTCCTACCGTGTTTCAGGTCAGCTTTATGTTCACGGATGCGGTCCGAGACATGTCGTTTGGTTTCCCCAATGTAACTGCTACCACAGAGGCAACTTAGTTTGTAGACACCAGGGTACTGTATGTCTGGAACCACATCTTTTACAGACGGTACCAGATCACGGATTTTATGTACTGTATTGAATCGGACCTGGATCTTGTGTTTAATCAGGATTTTGGAGATCTTTTTTGTGACCCCAGCAATGTAGGGTAAGGTGTTGGTCTTGAAAGGCTCCTCAACAGGATCCTTCTTGATGGTTGGAGTGATGGCTTTGCGGATTGTGTAGTCGGAGTAACCATTAGCCTTAAGAGCTTGGCGTACGTGTTTGAGTTCACTGGAAATGTGTTCATGGTCGGAGATGCATTGGGCTCTATGATATAGAGTCTTGATGAGAGAATTCTTCTGGGATGGATGGTGGTGGGAATCCGGTTTTAGATAAGCATCCGTATGGGTGGTTTTCCTGTAGACAGAGTGGCTCATTGAACCATCAGGTCTCTTCCACCTCCAACCCAGTTTATATATAAGCTCCTAGCTTGGTAATGTCTCATTCTTCGCCTGAAGACGGCTGCTTGCGTTGTAGCCGAAACGTCGTGAGAATTATTTCATTTTATTATGTTTTATTTTTATTATTTTATTACTTCCCTTCTACGTGACTTTACCGAAAGAACCAAGAAGACTTTATATTCTATTCAACATTGTAATTTTCAGCATATTCTGCCAACGGTTCTGTGAAAATATTTGTAGGTGAAATACAAATATTGCTTCTTAGGATGTAATTACCAATTTTCACCCTTTCAGTATGTGGATTAGTGGTTTCTTTTGTCTCCGTGCGAATCTGGAGACAAAATATTCACTGCTTCATGTTATGATGTTCACGTGTTCAGTCTGAATTATTATTTTGTGTCACTACATTTCCATAAAAAATAATTTTAAATTATTACCCAATACACATGTTCTAACACATATTAAACATTTTAAATAATGAAATGGTTATTAAAAAATGTCATTGATAACAAATTAAGTTTTATATTTGAGTTGAATTTATACGCGTTTTATATATATAAAGTCGATTAAAAAAAACTGCAGGTATGATTTAACACATTATAAAAAATATATAATATTATTGTATGACTGCATAAATAAAACTAAAGCCTCATTTAATCACTGAAGACACATAAAATGCTTGTTTCCTGCTTAATGAAACTTGTTTAATTTAAACACTGGACTAATCATGTATTTCCCCCATTTCTAGTGAATTAATTACTATATATCATTATTTTCCACGTTAATTTATATCCAGATATGGCTGGAGCAGTTTGCAATAAATTAAGATATCCACTTAAATGTGCATTTATTATCAGGAAAACCATTAACTTAATTAATTACACATTTGAATCAAAAATAATATATAGCCAAGTGATGCTGTTGCGAGAGTCAAGGCCGTAATTATAATATATATTGGGGGGGACATATTCAAATATGCTCAAAATGTCCCCCCCGATATATTGATATTAAAAATATTACAAAAAATTATAATTGCTATGCTATGACAGGCAACCACGCACCGCCGTCTGAAATAATCATGAGCAAATGTAATCATAATCATAACTAAACTTAACAAATTGCTATTATTACTACTACCGGTAGTGGTTTGTCCAAGTGATGTTGCCGGACCCCAGCAGAAGCCGTTGCTTGACCGCTGTGGGTAGATACAATCAATGTCAAACACTGTCCTGTCACTCCATTTAATTACTTTCAAATTTATAAAAAAAGTGGAAAACTAGAATGTAATATGAGTGTTACGTAGGCTATCTCACTGTCGAGTGGAAACAAACGTTTTTGGTGAAAACGGGCCGATTTGCGATTGCTAATCAATCAACCATTTGGAAAGTTACTTGGAAAGTTAATTAGCCACATATTCACCCAGCGACCAACAATGGCGCTCACGGGAGTATTCAACTAACATTAATGTCTTTATTACGTTATATTTCTCAGAAAGCCCACGTGAAGTCTGAGTAAAGTGTCAATCATTTATGTTGCGCTGCATGTGTAATATTTGTAGTTGTTTTCATTCATGGCATATTCGTATAGTATAGTGTATACTTTCTTATGAAAATAGCATTATTAGTGTTTCTTTGATTAAAGTGCATGCAGTTTTATTACAGTCAGCTTTCATTCACAGTGAGTGTCATCATGAGCAAGAGGAAGGTTGGCAGATTTTCTTCTGGGGGGGACCCCCAGACCCCCTGGAAGATTTGGTATTCCCCAATGTTCACTCCATGGCTACGGCCTTGGCGAGAGTCCTTGACTCGCAATGGAATGTTTGCATTTAAATTTCACAGGAATACCGGCCATGCCTCTGATGCTGATATAGTAACTTCCACTTTCTGAGAAGTGCTCATCCTATGGGGATACTGGCCCCTGGAATTTGACGTTTCTACGACTCACTCAGAACTACACAATTGAGATTGATGCTGCCCAATGCTCTACTGAACATGGGGGCACTTTGAGCCCGATTCATGTTGAGTTGTTTTTACATTTTTTTACTAAAAATTGGGAATTAGCTGGAAACCATACATAAGCGATTTTGTACAACAGTTGTTTTGCCCAGTTTTCTGGGCTGACTCGGCAGAGCCACACTGTACAAAAAAGTCACGCAGCCAATCAGAAACCAGGGCAGTGGCAATGGGAATTCGGGCCGTCAGTGCAGATGTCAGCACGCTCACCCTGCTGATGGAGCCATCCGACCAATCAGACACGATCCGTCACACACACATGTACAGTAATGTGCGTGTAACAGTTGCTTTGCATATTCTTTGGGTCTTTCGGTAAAGCCACGTAGAGATAACATTAATAAAAATATCACGACGTTTCGATCACAACGAAATCAATGATCATCAGGTGAAAAAATAGCGAGACTTCTGCTGAGGCACGATGTTGTAAAGGTTTGAGATGGGTGTAGCCCAAGGATCATAAGCGAAGTGGGCGGGGCTAGTGAAGACATCTGCATGTAAATGTAAGATCGAAGAAAGCTGGGCAACCTCCACGACGACGAAGCTGCAGAGGTGGCCCTTGTATTGTGAGAGATAGCATGTCAATGTAAGATCGTAGAACCACCGTCACAACATCAACGTAATATTTTTTGTCGTGCAAATTAGCGACCATGCCACCCTTTTCCAAAAAATAAGGTTTAGAGCACCAAAAACCTCCTCTGAGAGAAGAAGAAAAAAAGTTATGGAAGGAGCACAGAACACGCACGTGAGTTTGTGTGGAATGGGCCTCCATGCCCTTTTCACAGCAACTGCAGCACAACCCTTGCCAAAGGGCAAATTGATGCATTTTCGTACAATGGCAAAACACTTTCCGCAGTCGTGCAGAAACTGTTTGCGTCATTGGCTCCACCCTAACCCGACTAATTTTTTTCTCTTGTGACACCCAAAATAGCTACAATAATCGGTCCCTTTGAAATTATGTTCACAACATATTTAACCCTGTATACATGTATAGCTCCCTAGGGTATAACATTTATCACATTCATGCACTGCATTATATGGTATGACAGTGGGGTAGGAGAAGAGTGGTACTGAGGCAGATCAGGTGGAATGAATGTGAAAGGAGAGATGCAAGCCAACATCACACTCTTGCACAGGAGAGTCCAAAGGATATAACGATACCGGTCTGGCACTTCATGACAGGTGAGGGGAATTTGGTTGCGAAATGTACCAGAACAGCCTGCACCTGAGAATATCATCACAGCTGGGTTTAATGTAATATTTATGAGGTGAAATGTAATTCCCAATATGTATACACACATCCACAGTGTGTGTGTGTCCCTGGTTATATATGAAGTATTGGAAAATGACGGCAGGAAACTCCTTGACGGGAACACACTTCTTTTATTAAATCTTGACTTGTAACAATACAACGCGTGGCCTCTCTTCTTCACAATGCGCTTCTCTTGACTCTGGATTCTGTGCTGCTGGCTCTCTGTGCCTCGTGTAGACTCCGCGCCTCGGCTACACTCCTCTCTCGCCTCGTGTAGACTCTGCGCCTCTGCTACACTCTCCACTCGCCTCGTGTAGACTTTGCATCTCTCTCTCTGGCTACACCGTATGCATACTCGGCTCGTGTAGACCGTTCTCTCTCGCTGGCTACACACTATACATTACTCAGCTCGTGTAGACCGTTCTCTCTCGCTGGCTACACACTATACATTACTCAGCTCGTGTAGACCGTTCTCTCTCGCTGGCTACACACTATACATTACTCAGCTCGTGTAGACCGTTCTCTCTCGCTGGCTACACACTTATACCTTACTCTCCTCTACTCTCCATTACTCTCCGTTACTCTCCATTACTCTCCTCTCCGGGCTCTATCTCTGCACCTTCGTCTTCATTCTTAGATGGTTCCACTTCTGCCCCTGCTCCTCTGTGCATCACCTTATATACCCCTTCTTCCCGGGAGACGGAGCGGATGCGGACCTCAACGTCGGCACCGCTCCTCAGTTACCCAATCCCCACGCGCTATCCCTACGATCCGGTTCCGCTCAGCGCGTGTTTCCACTCCCCGACCAATCACACCGCGCTGCTACCCGATCACTCCCTCTGGGCGCGTCACCGGCACACAGCCAATCAGCAGCACTACCCCCACCCGCGCACTGACGCCTGCTCCTCCCCGTCAGCGCGCGTCACCACACACACACCCGTACATACGCGCTGGCACACGACATATACACCCAGCGCGTATCACCACTACATCACCCCCTCCCACATAGCTCGCAGCCGGCCCGGCTGCTAACAACAACCAACCGCGACGATAAAACGACAACCAACAAAAAAAAACCCCGTAACCCCCCGAGTGTGCCCCGTAACATAACACAACAACAACAACAACAAGAATAACTATGTACAGATTGACAATGAACCCGAAAAGTCAACAATAACACGATACGAGCAAATTCGAAACGAACGCGCCCCACGTCCCTGCGACTACACGCAGTGACGAGGCGCTCCAACTGCCCCGACTCCTCACGAGGCAGGTCATGCAAAGTAGCACGACCTGGCGCGAGTCCGTCTGGCTGGTCCATCGTATGGGGCGGGACACTGACGACCGTCCGGCGGTTCCGGCTGCTCCAGACGGCGCGGAACGGGCCTGAAAGGGCCGGCCCCGCCGCGGAGATCCGGCCGCCGGTGATCGGCAGCTGTCAGTTCCGAGACACCTGGGAGCAGATCAGGCGAAAATACGTGTGGATCAGGCAGAGACATTTCCCCCTCTGGGTCGCCGGTCACGTCACACGCCCGGCCATCACGACACAAGGGGAGGCCATATGGAGGCGAGAACGGTTTCAGTCGGGAGGGGTGAACGTACCAACGGCGCTTTCCCCACTTTATCTGAACGCACTGGGGCCGTGCAACGCGCACGACCTCCACGGGTCCCCTCCACGGTCTCAACAATTTAGGCGACGTAGCCAAGGGTGCCTGAGGGCAATGCAGCCAGGCCCTGTCACCTGGTTTCCATTCGTGCATGGACACCTTCCGTGCCCGCAACCGTTCATTAGCAATTTGGCGAGCCCGCGAATTAAGCCGCGCGGCCTCCCTTGCCTCTGTCAGCTTGTGAATATTAAACTTAATATGTTCTGCCAAATTAGAATTAGTTCGTGGAGCGGACAGGCCAAGTTGCGTTTCTATTGGCGGGTCAGCTTCCCGACCGTACATCAAATAGAATGGGGAAAACCCCGTAGCTGCATGGGGGGCCATTCTATACGCGGCAAGGACTCCCGGGACCTGCAGGTCCCAATCTACATGTGCCTCGCACACCTGCTGGCACAGCATGGAAGTCAAGGTTTTGTGGAGTCTCTCCACCATCCCGTCAGTCTGCGGGTGGTACGGGGAGGTACGCACCTTCTTGGTACCCAACAGATCGCACACCTCTTGCAACAATTTACTCGAAAATTTTTTACCTTGGTCGGTCAGCAGGCGTTCGGGAGCCCCCTTGTCCAGGACATAGCCCTGGACGAAGGCATCCGTCACAGCCGCTGCCGACTGGTTAGCGAGAGGCCACGCCATAGGCCATCGGGTAAAGTATTCGACCCCCACTAACAAATATTTATTCCCTCTCGGCGTGACTGGGAAGGGCCCCAAAATATCGAGTGCAACGAGCTCGTTGGTACGCGAGACCTGAATAGATTGCAGCGGTGGATTAGCTGCCACGGCCGGTGGTTTACGCCTGGCGCACTCAACGCACCCCTTCAGAATATGCACCACATCACTTCCCATTCCCGGCCAGTAATAGTCACGCTGAAGCAGGGCAAGCGTCTTGTTAACTCCCAAGTGCAAGAGGCGTTCGTGTGCCGCCAAGACAACCCTCCCCCTCACAGCGGAAGGCACCACGAGTGCGTTCCGCCGGGACAAACTGTCCCATTTCAATAACACGCCCCGCTCAAGTACATAGGAGCCGGTACGCTCCTGGTCCCCCTCGGGACCCCCAACCTTGCGGCGCAATGCTAGCAGCGAGCTGTCCGCCATCTGGAGGCGGCCCCATTCGCTGAGCGACAGCGAGAGCAGCGAGTCCCGACCCTGAGAGGCAGTGGAATCATCCCCGATCGGTGCGCCCGCTGTCGCAGCCAGTGCCCCCATCTCCCCCGCAAGCGTCGGTTTACAGCGCGCCGATCCCGACAAACACGCGCATTCATCACAAGGCAACAACCGCGACAAGCAATCGGCATTCGTGTGTCGCAACCCCTTACGGTACGTAGTCGTAAACTGATAGTCCTGGAGGACTTCCAACCAACGCGACAACTGGCCCGAGGGCTGGGCGACCCTCAATGAATACTGTAGCGCCGCGTGGTCCGTTCGGACTGTAAAGTGACGACCATAAAGATATGGCCTAAACTGCTGCACAAAAAAAACAATGGCAAGCAGCTCGCGACGGGTGACACAGTAGCGCTGCTCCGCCGGAGACAACACCCTACTACCGTAGGCGACAACTCTTTCGACACCCCCAACGACTTGGGATAGCACCCCCCCAATGCCCGTGTTGCTAGCATCCGTGTCCAGCAAAAAGGGACTGGCAAAATCGGGATAACACAAGGGTGGGGCACCCACCAAGGCGTCCCGGAGGGAGCGAAACGCGGCCTCCTCCTCCGGTCCCCATTTGAACTTCACTCCCTTCGCCGTTAGAGCGTGCAAGGGTTTTGCAATAGTGGCGAAGTGCTCAACGAACCGCCGATAATAAGAAGCAAACCCGATGAAACTACGCACGTCGGAAACGGACGTAGGTGTCGGCCACGAACCGACACAATCCGTCTTCGCGGGATCGGTGGAGATCCCCGAAGAATCGACAATGCGACCCAAGTATCTAACGGACCTACGAAGGAGGTGACATTTGGCCGGTTTAAATTTCAACTTAGCCGATCGCATTCGCAAGAACACCCCTCTCAATCGCCGGAGGTGTTCCTCAAACGTTTTACTGAAAACAATGACATCGTCCATATAAATCAAGCATGTATCCCACTGCAAGCCCGACAAAACCAGCTCCATAAGTCGCTGAAACGTCGCTGGAGAGGAGTGAAGTCCCATGGGTAACCGGTTAAACTGGAACAGCCCCCCTGGAGTCCGAAATGCTGTCTTAGGTTTCGACTCTTCGTCGAGCGGCAACTGCCAAAACCCCGATAACAAATCAAGAGTCGAAAAATATCGCGCACCAAACAATGCATCGAGGGACTCATCCATCCTGGGGAGCGGATACGCGTCAGCCACAGAGATCTTATTCAGGCGACGGAAATCAACGCAGAATCGCAGGGACCCGTCCTGCTTCTTAACCAGCACAATAGGCGCCCCCCACGGGCTAGAGGAGGGCGAAATAATATCGGCTTCTAGCATATCGTTAACAGCCGACTGAACATGTTCCTTCTCCACGGGACTCAGTCGGAAGGGATTTAGCCTGACCGGCGCCGCATCGCCCGTTTCAATGTGATGGTGCAACAAATCCGTGCACCCAATGTCATACTTATGTTTACTGAATACATCAGAGAATTCAATGAGCAACTCGCGCAGCGCACCCAACTGCGCCGCCGACAAATCGTCCGAGGCGGCACATAACGAATGGACCCACTCAAGGTCTTCCCTTGGCTCAACGTTCCGCGCGGGGCTCGAGCCCACCTGCGCAACCAACCCATCATCCCCAGGGACCTGCGCCGCGTGAGCCAGCACGGTGCCCTGCGGAATGACAGCTGGTCGCGACCCCGCGTTCAAAACCATCACAAACGGATCCCTGTCAGCCCGCACCAAAGTGTGAGCCACCGATAAATCAAGACCCCCAACAGCCTTGTTAGAAGGACCCAAAAGCATACTCTGTCCCGAAGCCTCCCTCACCCATGGTTTCCGCAACCGGAGGGGAATCAACATCTGTGAACCCGGGGGCACTTGCACTGTCTGCGTCGCCACCGCTTGTATCGTAGCGCACGCCGTCCGAATGTCAGTAGGGCCCGTCAAAAATGAAATCCGGCGACCCGATGGCAGTTCAATGCATCGTTGATCGATAAGAATTTTAATGGGCATTTTAGCCAAAAAGTCAGTGCCCAAAAGACACGGAACTGCCAAAGAAGACGAAACGAAAACGGGTCCCGACAATTTGATATCTCCAATGCAAATGGACGCCCTAACCTGACCGATAATGCCCAACGATCCCCCATTAGCGGCGTAAAATGGCACATCCACTGGAAGCAGCGGACGACATTGGACCGGAAGAATATTATAAATGAGGTCCGATATAATAGTTGCCGATGCCCCCGTGTCCACTAACACCCTAATCTCAACCCCATCAATAGATCCCGTAACAACGGACGAACCCGCCGAAGCAGCCACAATTCTATGCCCCAATTCCGCCCATTCAATGTCTCCCTGGTCCCGGCCGAACCCCCCTCGCCGAACCGAATCCCCGAACCTTAACCGGCCCTCCTCCGCCGCAACGCGGCGTCCCATGTGTGCCGAATAAACAGGCCGAGCGTGTGAGGTGCCGCGACTTGCCGGGGATTGTAGAGATGACTTGGGCTCTCGGTCGTCGTCCAGCCGAGCTCCCATGGCGCGCCGCCGCGGAGCGCGGCACCCGGACGCCACGTGGCCCCGGAGGCCGCAGTTATAGCACGTGACGAGGGTCGGAGTAGATCTTGGTTGCTCCGACTTTCGGCCCGATCGCAGAGGCGACCGGGCCCCCGGCCTCCAGTCCCCTGGTCGTCCCGTGGCGAACGCCTCCTCTCGTGGGCTGACGACTTGGGGTTCGGCGACCACCAAACCCGGAACTGCGACGACAGCAGCGTTGCAACCAACGCCTTGCTTCCGTTGTAGGGCCTCGTGCGCTTGAATACTCGTGGCGACTCTCAAAGAAGAAATATCAATCTCGTCAGCTGTGTTGATAGGGACCCCCAGGTCCTGCGCCAACTTGAGCAGCTGCTCCAAAACCATCGCGTCTTGGCCCTCCTCGTCCATCCGAGGGAACGCAGCATCAGCAAGAGCCAGCAACGCCGTGCAATAGGCCAGCGCGGTCTCCGTGGCCGCTTTCCGTCTTGCGTAGAACTGATGGCGGCACGTAGAGGGAGGCCCGTAGACCCTGGCCAACAAACCCAGCGCATCCTTCAGCGTGGAGCGGTCCGACTTCCGTGCAGCCCTGAAGGCCGCGAGCGCATCGTCGTCCAGCATGGCGGGCAATGCCCGCAGCGCCGTAGCATCGGACCACGCTGACATCTCTTGATGCGCCAAAAACCTTCGCTGAAATTGGCCCCAGTCTCCGCCTTCCGCCTTGAAGGCTGACAACGTGGGCAGGCGCTGCTGAAAAATGAAGTCATCCGCCTCGTGGTTCCTCTCCGCCTGTCCGTCGGTGTCTAAGATGGCGGCTCCAGCAGCAGACGTAAGATGGCGGACCCCCTCGCGCGCTGATGACGTCGATGCGCGCGCTTGGGAACCCACCACCACGTGGCGCTCGCCGTTCCCGCCAAAAGTAGGCCCAGGCGCAATGGCGGGAATCCCCCATTCGTTTTGGCGGGAATCTGCGGGGCGACCTTGTAAAATGTCCCCCACCGTCCCCGCTCCTCCCGACGAGCTGATCTCCGCCAAGATGGACGCGGCGGCGAGCAGCAGCTCCGCCAGTCGGGAGTGCGCCTCACGAAGCCCGGCGTCTGTCCCCGGTCGCTCGGCCGGCGCCGTCGACGGACCCTGCAGCGTGGGCAAGTCCTCTTCCTCACCCCCCGCCACCAGCGGCCCCGAGTCGTCCAGGTCTTCCTCGCGGTCAATCCCGTGGGTCCTACGGGTCTTCCTCGTCTCCATACTTGGAAGCCCGTTTCACTTCTGATGCCAGATGAAGTATTGGAAAATGACGGCAGGAAACTCCTTGACGGGAACACACTTCTTTTATTAAATCTTGACTTGTAACAATACAACGCGTGGCCTCTCTTCTTCACAATGCGCTTCTCTTGACTCTGGATTCTGTGCTGCTGGCTCTCTGTGCCTCGTGTAGACTCCGCGCCTCGGCTACACTCCTCTCTCGCCTCGTGTAGACTCTGCGCCTCTGCTACACTCTCCACTCGCCTCGTGTAGACTTTGCATCTCTCTCTCTGGCTACACCGTATGCATACTCGGCTCGTGTAGACCGTTCTCTCTCGCTGGCTACACACTATACATTACTCAGCTCGTGTAGACCGTTCTCTCTCGCTGGCTACACACTATACATTACTCAGCTCGTGTAGACCGTTCTCTCTCGCTGGCTACACACTATACATTACTCAGCTCGTGTAGACCGTTCTCTCTCGCTGGCTACACACTTATACCTTACTCTCCTCTACTCTCCATTACTCTCCGTTACTCTCCATTACTCTCCTCTCCGGGCTCTATCTCTGCACCTTCGTCTTCATTCTTAGATGGTTCCACTTCTGCCCCTGCTCCTCTGTGCATCACCTTATATACCCCTTCTTCCCGGGAGACGGAGCGGATGCGGACCTCAACGTCGGCACCGCTCCTCAGTTACCCAATCCCCACGCGCTATCCCTACGATCCGGTTCCGCTCAGCGCGTGTTTCCACTCCCCGACCAATCACACCGCGCTGCTACCCGATCACTCCCTCTGGGCGCGTCACCGGCACACAGCCAATCAGCAGCACTACCCCCACCCGCGCACTGACGCCTGCTCCTCCCCGTCAGCGCGCGTCACCACACACACACCCGTACATACGCGCTGGCACACGACATATACACCCAGCGCGTATCACCACTACATATATATATACTACATGTGTGTGATGCTCTATGTGCAAGGTGGCTCAGCAGTAGTGCAGACCGGTTCGCAATTGGAAAGTTGCGAGATCAAATCCTGGTTGGGTGTTGCTTTCACCCATCATCCCTCCAGGGTCAATAAAATACGTACCACTTTGAGGGGATGGCAATAGTGCTTATCCTATGTATAGACTTTCCCCCCACCATGGGAATGTGGACTTTCCACAACTCGCTCAAGAGTGTATATGGGAGATGAGCTTCGCCTCATTTGAGCAGCAAATCACTTTGATTGTTACGTCCAGAATGTGTGAACGTCGGGAGTAATGGCATAGTGCTCAGTGTATGCAATATTCTTATGACCTAGGATGAGTTCTTTGCAATCCATATAAACAATTTAATAGGATTCTCACTTCTACACCCCCAAGGTTACCTCAGCATGAATTAAGTACCCTGCATCATCATCAGCCTCAATCACTGATCCACTGCTGGATAAAGGCTTCCCCATGTTCTCACCACCACTTGTAGTCCTGCTATGCCTCAATCTCACTCTTGAGCACGTACTAATCTCTATGTTCCACCTGTCCTTTGGCTACCATTCCAACAGTCTCATACATCAGCTATCGTCCCTTGCAGCAATGTCTCTATGTCACTCTTGCAAACTTAACTATCACGATCTCTTGAGTTCTCACCTGGTCAAATAAATAAACTTGACTTGTCTCTTGCCTAAGTCCCCGTATTGTTTTCATCATCAATGTGGTACCCTTGGTGCGTCTGTTCCTCGAGTCGTGCATTCCTCATCCTGCCTCAAAATCTATCTCTCCGGACCCGTCTTCTGTGCACTTTTCAAACCTTTGTCCCATTTTCCTCATCAGTGTCAATGTTTCTGATCCACGTGTCATCGCTGATTCTGATCCGCATGTCACGTGCACTGGCCGTAGACTTTTTGCTTCAATGGCAACGTTACAATGCTACCATTATCAAATTCAGTTTTTATAAAGAGCACGTCATCCTGCTCTTGCTCCCCAATCTATTTCACAATTTTGATCCTGATCCCACTTTCAATCATTTCCCAAGTTGTGAAAATGCTGTGGTGTATACCAGTTATATCCCTCCAACAATTATTTTATTCTGATGAGCACACTTATTTTATCACGATAGAAAATTATGTTTAGATTTTCAGCAGTTCAATATCAAAACATTGCAATCACGCAAAGGAAAACATGTAAAATGTGATCATTGCATTGTATATACTGACCACCCAACTCATGTATGTATTGATACTATATGTGTATATAAAGACAAAGATCCCCCGTATAGCCTTAATATTATATTTGCACCTCAGATTAGCATGGTTGGCTATGTACAGTGCGAAAGAAATTCAACATACATACATACATTGGGGCAAGTGCTGTTAGCGAGCACCTATGAAGGCCGGCATGGCAAACGAGGGGGTGGGTGGCCAGCACCACGCCCAGACGCCTTTGTTTCCTCGGTGCGATGTGTAACAGGTATTCATTTGAGGCAGAGTCTTCCTAGGGGAGGCCCAGGACCAACAGGAAGGACATGTTCAAAGGGCTCGCATAATGCACATGGATAATGTACGTTGCCTCAGTAATCCTCCCCCCCCCCCCACATTGTGCAAGAGCGCAGAAGGGTGGTCAACACATCTACGCCTCTATATAAGGAATGAAACAGTAAGACTTCTACACAAATATGGCTGTCGCCTGATGAAGCTAGTTGTAATTACTGGCGAAACGTCGTACTCAGTTTGTAAATCATGACTTAAAGCTTTCATGACTGCAGGAATTCATATTCTTTGGGTCTTTCGGTAAAGCCACGGAAATAATAAAAATAAAAATCACGACGTTTTGATCGCAACACAAGCAATCGTCTTCAGGTGAAATAAGTAATATTAAAAAAAAACCTTTTTAAAAACACGCTTTTAAGAAATGTACTAGTAATGGCAGAACTTCACGACTCCAGTAAGTGGCCCGAAGCTTGCCATAACGTAAGGGACCGTGGCCAATTACAGCCAACGTCAGTTGACCGTGGACAATTAGAACCAAGTCCAAACATAACATATAAAAAATAATGTTTAAATATATATAGATTATTTTATATGATAGAATATATTATTGTTATCAGTATGACATAAGTATACCAAATTTGCAGTCGATACCACATTGGCAAGTGGGTTAACATTGAGTTACAAGATTTGAGGATACAACAATGGCAACAACGACAATAACAACAGAGTGAGTTTAAAGAAAGCGTGTGAAAGAGGGAAATCTGCTGACACAGGCTGTTTATAAAGGTTTAGAGATGGGCGGGGCAGCTAATGTTAATGTAGGAGCGAGTAGGAGAGATAATTTGCTTGTAAATGTAAGCTCGGCGGGAGCCAAGCTCAGCTAGAGCCCGGACGACGCAGTGGCAAGCCGCCATTTACTAACAAACCTAATGGTTGGCTGTGTTAGTAACTCAGAGAGTCCAAAATAACTGTAATGCGAGCATAAATGGGGTGGTTGCTGGCCTCCGCGCCAATCACACGGCCCGGAGCATTGGGGGGCGGAGCCTGGTCGGCGGAACATGTGGGAGGAGCCACTGCTCACCTCGGCTCCAATGGGAGACGAGATGAACGGGGGGAGGAGACGGGGGCAGTACGGGAAGGAGGAGTCAGGGTCACGTGATGGGAAGGATATAGGGAGAGAGCCGGAAGAGATCGAGGAGTCGGAACGGAGCGAGAATAGGGGAAGCCACGCTGGGCAGTGCGGGAGGAGCGGCGCCATCTGCCACGTGGTCGAAGACCGACGCACACCGTCGGCCAGCGGTGTGCGTGGGGTAGACGGGGCTAGCGGTGTGTGAGGGGCTAGCAGAGTGTGCGGGGCACACGTGGCTAGTGAGTGACTAGCGGAGTGTGCGGGGCACACGGAGCGAGCGGTGTGGCTGGCGGCGTGTGCGGGGCACACGGAGAGAGCAGAGCGACCACCAGCGAGTGCGGGCCACACGGAGCGTGCGCGGGGCGCGCGGCGGAGGCGGCGCGGGTCCGGCCGAAGACCAGCGGGGTGCGATACGAAGAACCTAAATAAACGACAACGGAGACCAAGAGAGCCTGACAGAGTCGTTTATTATATAACTGCTAACATAACCCACTGGCTATCAGCAAAGATTAGTTCATCAAGCCATCCAGATATATAAACACGGACACAATTTGAACCGAGAAAATGGGTACAAACAGGGCAATCATTGGAAGGACGTTATTAACCAGTTTGGGTCATAACTGGCTGTGATGTTCCAATCCTACTTACCTATGTTAGCAATTATTTTGGACTCTATGCGTCGTCCGGGCTCTAGCCAAGCTTGGCTCCCGCCGAGCTTACATTTACAAGCAAATTTCTCTCTCCTACTCGCTCTCTCCTACTCGCTCCTACATTAACATTTGCTGCCCCGCCCATCTCTAAATCTTTATAAACAGCCTGCCTCAGCAGATTTCCCTCTTTTTCACCTGAAGACGATTGCTTGTGTTGCGATTGAAAAGTCGTGATTTGTTTTTTTGTAATTTTTTCTATCTACGTGGCTTTACCGAACGACCCAAAAAATATCAGTTTGTAAATATTGTGGCTTGGCTCTCCAACACACCGGTGTGCTTTACTCGAGATGAATTGGCATGTTCTGTTCACGTGACAACCTTTACTAGTTGACTGTGTCGGGTGGTGGCGGGTTTTAACGACACATTTGTATATGTTTATACGATCTAATCTAAAAACCTCTATTATGGATGATATTGGTCGCGAAAGCCTACGTGTTAGGGCTGGACATGTACACAATATATGAAAATATAAGACACGCTTTTACAAGTCAACAGAAGTAGTCCTAATGGCGAAACCGGCACCTCCCATGTGAATGTTGAATTTCCCCCATGGGCTCTAGGATGCCATCAAAGAGGAGATCCATCCAATGCTCATTTGAGAATAGAGATGCTTTGAGTTTTACTTTTATGTTTTTAAGAGAGAAATACCATCTGGTGTGGGACACCTCTTTTCACGGCATGAAACTCATATTTTAAAACGTTGATCTGATACAGGCTTCAATCTTTTGCCATTTGAAGTCATCTTTCAAACATCCAATTACCCAAAAAAGTATTGTTAAACACCAAAAACAAACGACTCATTCCCGTCCCCTGATCATTTAATTGTGCAGATTCCTTGCTGGGTGATATATCATTAATCAGCTATGCTGCAACATGCCTTCCCCATATGAGCACAATTTAATGAGAGCATATGAGTTTCCTTATAGCTGCTATTCATCTTCCATATTCAAGCTGTCCCAAAATATGTCTATAATTAGTCAAAAATTGCAGTAGTGTTTTATTTTTCCGGTTTAAAAGTTATTCTTTGTGCCATCCCAACTTCATGGCATTTCCTCGGATCAATATGTTTGCATGAGTTGAGGCTGTAAATGTTTATGATATAAGTCAGTTGAGGACATTAACATGAAATGATTGTGGCAGGCAGTCCATCACATTAACCTGTCACCCCCTCACCAGATGAGGATCAGCCACAGAGGATGTTTGCATATATTGTCAGAGCATGATTTTTTGTTTGCATGTTCACCACAAGTATTTGTGGTTAATGCAGCCATGATTCCTTGCAAAAGGTTTTACAATTTGATGTTTTAACATTTTAACACCTATTTATTGCCAGAAAGGGTCAAATCTATTCTTATATTTTCATACTGGCGAGGGAGGTCCCATGATAGGAAAAAGGCATATTAGGCCCTGAACTGACATTTTCTCATTAACTTGTATTTTTTTTTATTCCGATGCAGTGGTGAGATGTTTAAATAAGCTTGGCTACAAAATAACTCATGACGTTTTCTGAACGAATTTAAAAAGACTGTAAATTGACATAATATGTACTTGACCTACAAAAAATATATATTCACAATCTTTTCATAAGATACTGCTCTGAAGTTTTGCACCTTTTTCAAACTACTTTGTCGTGTTATCCCACTTATGTAAATGCACTTTATTTACACCAAAAGTTACTATCATCTCGTAACCAAATACCTATGCATATGATACACCACAGTGAGACATGATGTAACAAAAGTCGAAAACAGTAGATAAAGCAGGCATTAGTCTATTGCGTTTCATACGCACTGTACTGTGTATATAATTTCCGAGAGAGATTACACAACCAACCCGAAATAAAAGGAACCACCCCAGCTGAAGAAAATTAAATGTAAGCACAAAATGCTGCCCGTGTGGCTTTCAGATAAATGTCATCTGCAATGGAAAGATGCAGCCAGAAAATTGAAAATATTTTATCACCACGACCCAGAATGCATGTAATACAAGCCGACTACCTCCACATAGACTGCTGCTTTCAACTTATCTTGTAAACAGTGCAGCCGTAGCGTGGACCGTCACTCTTTATCATTTCATAGGCCATAAACAGCGTGAAGGAATTACCCTGTGTAATTTTCTGCAGACATCATATGAAGAATGTGTGCTGGGAAGGGAGTGGTGGTAAATTAGAAGTATTTACTCGTTTCATCTTCTTGGTTCTTTCGGTAAAGTAACGTAGAAGGGAAATAATAAAATAATAAAAATAAAACATAATAAAATACAATTCTCACGTTCCGGCCACAACGCAAGCAGCCGTCCTTTCCGACAGCCTTGTTCTTCACCTGAGGACGGCTGCTTGCGTTGTGGCCGAAACGTCGTGAGAATTGTATTTTATTATGTTTTATTTGTATTATTTTATTATTTCCCTTCCACGTGACTTTACCGAAAGAACCAAGAAGATGAATCCCTGCAGTCACGAAAGCTTTAAATCGAAAGATTTACGCGATTCTTTGAAAATGTAAATGTTATGCATCACTGGGTCTTACCTAGGCTTTATGCGTGGACAGCCTGGATTTTGTTTGCCGTTCCACCGAGTGAGACTTGTCCCGTGAACCATCTAGCACTCGTGGATTCCTCATTAGCTGCAATTGAATGGGACGCACTTTAAGTGGCACGGTGATGAAGAGGAAATGGGTCTGCCTTTGCAGAGCGTGTGTGATTGACAGCAGCATTTGAAAGCAATTACGGAGAATAATAACTCCCTTCCACGGTGACAGTGAATGAAAGATTTCATTTTCCAATCACGGCCTCAGTGGAGGAATTCATTGTGTTGCATTGATTCCACTCGGTTGCTTTATATATACGTGTGAAAATATACGAGCACATAAATACAAGCCAAAAATTTTTGAGTTGAGCAATTAAAATTAAAGTTAACTATCTTTCAAGAACAAATGTGAGGAGAGCGAATATTCTTTGCCGGTAAAACACAAATGCAAAATGGCATTAACATACGCAACATGAGAACTGCCCTCTGACCAGTGATAATGATGGGTCATTAATGGCACAGTCCAACCTTTACTAGAGCTGTATATTAATTTATTTTTGAGCCCAATGAATTTGTAAAAGCTTCTTTTTCATGTGCATCATGTACATGTTTGTTGCGTTATCGTTCAAGGGCCACGAATAAAAAAACTAATTATATGTATGTTTAGTTCACTCTGTTAATTTAATTGCAATTTCACTTGTGAAGCAATCTAATTTTCTCTACTCTATCTGGCACTGTTTTGAAAGAGTTAATTATTTAAATACATTAAAAGGAAATATGACAAACACCGTCGAATCATTTTAAAGACGAATAATTTAAATATAATTAAAACTCGTGAAATAAATTGGGAATTAGCAGATGAATTAACATGCGATAATAAACATTAAAATTGTTGCACCATTTACATAATGAAGCATCATTGTACGTCCATATATATATCCCAACAATGCATTGAAGGCCAACACTCATTATCGTCATTTGATAATGCCGATGAAATGATGATTGATAGAATATGGTGAGTGTAATAAAAAAAAAATTCACCCAAACATTATACCTAATCCAAGTTTAATTTTATCACAATATTTTTCCTACAATATTCTTCATATTCTAAAAACGTATCAAGCACCTTGATAATAGAATATTTTCAGGTGCCAGTGTCAATTTGCAAGATCATACTTTACATTTCCTGATGCAACATTAATATTTTATGCAAATAGCCATTTTAAGCTCATGAATATTTAAATATCCGAGTATAAAATTATAACCTTGAAGAGAATGTGTTTTTCAGCCATGTACCATGGGCACAAATGGACAAGATTAATGCTCAAATCTATAATGCAATTACACATGGCTGTATCCTTTTTTCCCTGGTACATTGGAGTACCCACTCGGAGGGTTATTTCAGTAATCTGGTGATAGCATGGACATAGTTTGAAATTCCAGGCATTGCTATTTATATTTCTGGGATTGTCATTGACCGTTCCTTTTAACCTCAAAATTGATAGAGCAATTACAATACTGCTGAGAACTAAATTGTTCTGGAAAGAGACCATAAACCAAATACATGATAATCCACAACATGTTTTTGTTGCGTTAGATCGCGTATGTGTTGATAAACCCACCACCACCCGACACAGCTAATTAGTATGGTTTGACACGTAAACAAAACATGCCAATTAGTTACTAGTACAGCACACCAATGTGTTGGAGAGTTAGCCCACAACATTTACAATTGAATATGACGTTTCGCTGGTGATTACAACCAGCTTCATCGGGCGAGAGCAAGAATTGTAAATAAGTCTTCCTGCTTCGGTCTTATATAGGGGATCTTCATCAGGCGATAGCCAATTTTGGCCATCGCCTGATGAAGCTGGTTGCATTCACCACTGAAACGTCCTACTCGAATTGTAAATGTTGTGGATTTACTCGCCAACACACCGGTGTGTAAATCTTGTCTTAAAGTTTCGTGACTGCAGGAATTCACATTCTTGGGTCTTTCGGTAAAGTCACGTAGATCGGTTAAAAGAAAAAAATAACAAAAAACTACGACGTTTCGATCGCAACAATGTGTTTTGATCGCAACAATGTGTTTTGATCGAAACGTCATCGTTTTTTGTTATTTTCTTTGAACCTATCTACGTGACTTTACCAAAATACCCAAGAATATGAACACCAGTGTGTGTTGAAGTAGTAACAAATTGGCACGTTTTGGTTACCTGACAAACCTTACTAATTGGCTATTGCTGGTGGGGGTTTAACGACATTTATATTTACGCAACATAACGAAAAACAACCCTTTTATTATGGATATTGGTTGCAAAAGCCTACATGTTAAACTACTTGATGATGAAATAACGCTTAGAATATTGAACCAATGAAAACCAAATTCAAATGTATATATTTGGCAAACCAGCATCGAAAGCTTTTTATAAACTTATGTAGAAAATGTATTCTCCAGTTATTATGAGCAGGGTCACTAGATTATTTCACGGTCATGAAAGTGGATTCGCACATAAAAGTTTGACGGATAAAATGAGCCTCTATAGCATGTATTTTAAATGTCTTGCTTTTTATATTTAATTCCTTGACGATTTGTGTGGATGGGAAGAAACCAGAGATATTGTAGAAAACCTACACATTACGAAAGTAAGGCAAAGCTGCAAGATACAGATATAGGTAAAACATCAATCAGGTTTAATGTGTTTTGATCGCAACAATGTGTTTTGATCGAAACGTCATCGTTTTTTGTTATTTTCTTTGAACCTATCTACGTGACTTTACCAAAATACCCAAGAATATGAACACCAGTGTGTGTTGAAGTAGTAACAAATTGGCACGTTTTGGTTACCTGACAAACCTTACTAATTGGCTATTGCTGGTGGGGGTTTAACGACATTTATATTTACGCGACATAACGAAAAACAACCCTTTTATTATGGATATTGGTTGCAAAAGCCTACATGTTAAACTACTTGATGATGAAATAACGCTTAGAATATTGAACCAATGAAAACCAAATTCAAATGTATATATTTGGCAAACCAGCATCGAAAGCTTTTTATAAACTTATGTAGAAAATGTATTCTCCAGTTATTATGAGCAGGGTCACTAGATTATTTCACGGTCATGAAAGTGGATTCGCAGATAAAAGTTTGACGGATAAAATGAGCCTCTATAGCATGTATTTTAAATGTCTTGCTTTTTATATTTAATTCCTTGACGATTTGTGTGGATGGGAAGAAACCAGAGATATTGTAGAAAACCTACACATTACGAAAGTAAGGCAAAGCTGCAAGATACAGATATAGGTAAAACATCAATCAGGTTTATTAGCCGTCTGATTAGAACACAATGGTAGCTGCTATTTTGCATAATTGGCTTCATTATAATATAGCACCAATTGTTTGAAACAAATGGTAATTACAGTTGGTTGCAAAAGGGATTCTAAAATGTATGCTAGATAAATAAGTTTACTCTCAAACGATGAGCGATGGGCTGGTCTTCATTAAGCATGCAAGTCACTATTAGCAGGCATGAGTGGCTATCATTAAAAGTATGACGACTTTGAAAGTGAATTATCTTCGTGTTAATGTTGTTGTCCTTTCCCCGCACCTCCGATTAGCACGTTGGCTACGTACGGTGCAAAATAAATTCAACATACTGTACATCCATAAATACTGTACTGTATATGTTAAGTGAATGTATATAGCAGGCCTACGGTCCACAAAATAACATTTAATTATTTATAACAATATACATTATAATCAATATCAGGTACAAATGTGCATAATCAAGAGTATATAGGACTGCTTTTTATACCGAGAACAGATTGAATGCTGTAAAGCAGTGGCAGGGCTAGGCATACGCAAACTAAGACATTGCTTAGGGACCAACGCAGCTTAGTGGAGCCGGATTCATAAAAATATATATATACAAATGCAGCTACGTCCTTGTCGTGTCCCCTGCGAGTACCCGGTCATGTCAGCCGTGTCTGGGGAAACCAAAGCTGCAGTAAGCTGGCCCAATCGTCGCGATTGCGGCCAAGACGTGGCTACAGTTACACCTCCTGCCGAGGTCTGAGCCTCCAGTAGCTGCGGGGCCAGCAACTTGGTGTGCTTCAGCTAAACAAGTTGGGGCGCCGGTTCCCGGTGCTACTCTCTGGAGCTCACAGCAAATTGGTGGACACTCAGCTGAATGTTACCACGAGAACCATCTCCGCTGCAATCAGGACAACCCCACTACCGTGGCTGCCAGTACTCTGCAACATCTCCCCCACCACCATCAATGTGCCGTCAAGTTGTAGTGGCCAAGATGCTGGACAAGGTTCGTGCGGCACCGGTGTCGCCCCTTCACTTCGACGTCTTCAAGCCTCCACCCGTGCGTCTGAAGTCCCGACAGCCAGTGTGGGCAACGCCAGTGTGGGAATCCCCAGTGTGGGCATCACCACAGCCCAAAGACTCTAGTATGCGGGATACACGCACTGTCTGGGGCGAGGAATGGAGATTCGTGGATGTTCCTAACAAGGACCTCATCAGTGATGCGTCTGTCCAGATGCTTAGCTTCGACCTCCCAAGGCACCAGTGGGTTCGGGTTTGAACGCCTCGCGGTGTGACCAGGCCGTGTGTGTGCCGCTTCCGACCATCGATGGTGCGCTACTACGTGACAGTCCCGCTGTGTGAATGCGGGGAGCAGGAGACCGTCTCTGGCTGTGATGTCTGTCAGGGGATGCCGAGCGGACTGGTTGCTCTGCACGTGCTGGAGGAGGAGGCTGTCACGTGGCCCTGTAGCTACGTGGGCTGACGTTCACTCACAGAACATTTATTGAAATGTTATGTATTGATATATATTTTTTTCTTGTGAATCTGGTGCTCTGTGTGTGAACATCACGTGTAAAAGCATTAAAGAAATTAAATCCGAAATGCTGTTCATTCAGAACCTAATAAACAGATAGAGTAAATGAACATCACAAATCATCTCTCGTCCATATTTTATCTGGAGCTTCTAGTATCTCATCTGTTTCGTCTAAATGTCTAATGTCACCACATTACCGTCTCATCTGCATTATCTCTTTTCTCATCTTGAAAGAAAGCACATTTCTGTCGTCCACATCTCTTTTGTAAGCTCACTGGGAGTCTGCACATTGAAATGGGGGTTTTGTCAGGGCAAAATATGTTTTTCTTAGGGTCCCCCAATTGGCCAGCAATTGCTCTGGAGTCGGTGGAATCATACAATCAATTATACAATCATAAGCATATACATATTTATATCAGCCTGTTTACATGTAGATTGGTGTGCGGCAGTGTGCTGTTACGTTCATCATCTTCGGCAGCAGCCATTATCCATCCCTTGCTGAATAAAGGCTTCCATCACGAAGCTGGGATCTATTTCTCACTCTTGCACATGAACACATCTTTTTTGTTTGTTTGTGCTTTATATTTCACTAGAAGCCCGGTACAGAGAACAAACCGCATAGAACGGATCTTATCACTGCACGTACACAGTGGTCATCGTCCTCTCGGGCATGTTACACCAATTAATAATTGCCATCGCATTTTGAGTGAATGGAAAACTATGTTGGTCTGGACAATACCCATTGCAATGTAAACACATCATGCATACGTTGTGAAATGCATGTATTTGCTTAAAGTACTAAATAAATGAACACTTAAAGTACACTATGCTTTACCTTCCACTGTTTTGAAGTGGAAAGAAGGAAGAGGTTTTTGTTGAGAGGAAATGTCAGATGCATCACGTTGTACAAAGAAATGCAGGAAACATCATGTGCTCATATCAGTACCGTGTGCATGCTTTTTATTGCTAATGCATGTGGAAGAGTGGCAGGGTTGGCACAGCGGTTACATTTGGGTTCTACCATGAGGATAAGTAGAGGAGAGCATTACATCACGTGCTGATGTTGATTAGTGGGAAAAATTGATTTGGTGATAGAGATGCGTGACGTCATACGATTAGTAATGAATGCCTGCCAAAGCCAGGCTATGTTATCCATCTGCTATTGGGTCTGACAGTTTTGTAACCACATGATCTCTTCAGTGAGCTGACAGTCACATTATAGCGATGTATGCTTTTATAACTGTGGGTAATCGAGAGGCTTGGGTTTTTGACTGGATCAGCAGTATTGGAAGACTTAAGTGCATACAAAATCAGATTTCCCCAGCTCTCCCATTATAACATTGGATGTGTAATACAAACGACATATTTTAATGGAAATACAGGTAATTTTACAAGTAATTTGAGGTAATTGTTCAAAAAAGTGAATAAACCAATGAAATTCATTATCTCTATTTTAAGCAGCACATGGGTAGCCATATACACATATATGGAAGTAACTACCTACTTTATTTGAGATTTTGTTTAATACTTTTTTTTTCCAGTAAGTATGCTCTATCCACTGCTAGAGGAAGGTCTCTCCAAGTTCTTGCCACCCCTTACAGTCTTGCAGCTCCCATCACCAGTCTTGACTGCTGGCCATCATCTCTTCTCGCGATGCGTCCTGTCCAAGCCAACTGACTCTTCTCAACGGTTGACAGGTGCCTCAAATTTGCTGTTTGTTCTTCGTTCCATGACTTCTTGATCTTTCTCAGTATAATTTAAAAGCATGCCCATCTACATGCCTTTTTGTATACCTTTTGAGATGTTGTTCCAGTGCTAATCTCTGTTAACAATCCTTAGCCATGAAATGCGTCAGGGCATTTCATGGCTAAGGAGGAGGCTGCCACGTGGCTATGTGGCAACATGGGCTGACATCGACTCACCGAACACTGGTGCTCTGACTATATGATAGGCATGACATCTTCTTGGTTCTTTCGGTAAAGTCACGTAGAAGGGAAATATTAAAATAATAAAAATAAAACATAATAAAATACAATTATCACGACGTTTCGGACGTTTCGGCCACAACGCAAGCAGCCGTCATGACATTCACGAAATAAATGTTATATTATAACCGATTAGACATCATAACCAATACCGACCTAATATTTCACTACTTCCATGAATTATTGAATTTTAATACAGTTACGATTCCATTCATGCCTCAATTAAAGTCTTTTTCCCCAAATTGGTGTGTCCAGTTTCTATAGCGGTATGAATCTACATCTCCATATATATAAAAGCAAAGTTGTGAATATGTGTGTCTGTTCAAAATGTTTAGCGTACTTCCCGACATGCAACAAACTTTAAATTTGCCATGTGGGTACTTTCCAGACTGTACACCATGCAAAAATTATAAAAATAAACTTTTTTTAAATATATTTTTGGGGGGGGATCTCAATAATGCATCTGTTTTTTGCACAGCAAGTGAGCTGTGACGTCCAATCTGTCACGTGACCCGAGCATGTGGAAGCGTAACGCCACGCTACGAACCCGGCGAACCGAGTTCGATTCCCGCTCACGGCCACCACCGGTGACGATTATTTCATACGGTCCTGGGCCTCCCCTAAGTCGACTCAGCCTCAAACGAGTAACTGGAATGGTGTGTGAACATCGCCACTGGGGAGACAAAGGCGGCCGGGCGTGGTGCTGGCCCACCCACCCCCCTCGTGTGCCGTGCCGGCCTTCATAGGTGCTCGCTAACAGCACTTGCCCCCTACAGTCTGTTAAATCTATATGGGGGATCTTTGTCTTTGGAGCGGTGGTGTAGTGGTTACCGCGCTGCGCTACGAACCTGGGCGACCTAAGTTCGATTCCCGCTCACGGCCAACACCAATGACGATTATTAGAACCGGTCCTGGGCCTCCCTTAGGTCGACTCAGCCTCAAACGAGTAACTGTTGTGGTGTGAACATCGCCACTGGGGAGACAAAGGCGGCCAGGTGTGGTGAATCCAAGTCCTCGGGTGCAGCCGGGTAGTACAGCTAGTAGCTGTATAAAAATATGATTCAGAAATTTTACGTTTCAAAAAATCCGTGATCCATGTTTGGTCTAGGCAACGTGGTAGTTTTATGCCAAAATAATTTTAATCAACCCTCCACCACCCGACAAGATTGTTACAAAGATAGTATTAATATGTGGCAACGTATCAATCAAATCCTGACCAACAAAGTTCCTCACCAGTGGCTTAAAAAGTTTCGCTCAAACTGTTTTGAGTTGTATCTGACATATCCAACTCAATACACTTGTTTAAATAACAATTAATTGTAACTGATTAATCTATGACTGTTTACGTACGTAACAACTACCATTCCCCTTCCCAGTATGTGGTCCAGCTTGATCAGATGGTGCTCATTTTATCCTCGATTAAAGAATAATGAGCTGACATTGATGAAATGATAATACTACATTTTATGAATCGATGAATCTCGCTGAGATGTGAAATTTTTTTGATTCTTGCTGAGATGAACAAAAACGTGTCATGATTGTTATGCTGCCTCTCTTTAGCATGGGGCTATATCCTGCAAGTGACAATATTGCACTGGAAATAACAGTAGCATTTGCTAATGGAAATGTCATCAACTTGTCCAGATTATAAATAAAAATAGTAAAAAAAAAATTTAAGTGAGAAGTTTAAATTAAACATGCCAATTTCAGTTTCATTTAGTTTCATTTATTAAGTATAGCCCTGTGAGCCATGAGGCTCTTGACTCGGGTGCAATCGCAACAAACTAAATATGAACAAAGAACATCTTAAAGTAACGACGCGCAACAGAAACATCCAGGGACTAGTAAAATCTTCCAGAAAAAAGCACCGTATATCAACGCTGTGTGCAAAAATCCCAGTGGGATGCAAGTCGAACAATAAAAACCATAAGACAATTTAGATAAAGTTGTCGGGCCAACTCCGTACTTCAACAAACGAACATGGCTTAACCATACGTTTTCGAATATCACCAATATAAAGCTATAAAAACAATGTAACAGTGATCATACGAACATTAATTAAAATTTAACAACAAACGATATACATAACATGTACAATCAAACTTTGCAGCCATAGCTGGCAGCATTATTCACTCCATAACAGCAGGAGTATTAGCAGGAGTATAACACATTTTCAATGCACCTTTAATGATCAGCACACTATAATCGAAACTCAACATACTTTGCAGCAGACATCCAGAGCTGTGCATTTCATTTCAGGCCACTCTGCATAGCAGTGACATCGGGGGGTGTACAGCTCCTCAAAATCAGTTTTGAGTGCAGATCTCAGTTTTTTGACGATAGCATTCCAAACCCTGGGGGCATCAACAGCAAAGGACGTTTTTCCAGTATTTGTATGGCAATAAGGAATGTGAAGATGGTAAATGGTCACATTTGTTCTTCGAAACAGTGAGGAGATCCAGCAGGTAGCCTGTTGATTTTTTTGCAAGTACATCGTGAATAAATAATATCTGATGCACAAGCGGTCGATCATTTGGAGAGGTTAAGTCTATGGGCAGTTCAATGCAAATCTTAAGGCTGAGTGATAAATTGGGTCAAGCTTCTTCAGTACAGTACTGGGGGCTGATTTATATACGATATCACAGTAACCAAGTAGAGGAAGTATGGTCGCTTTTATAAATTCCAAACGGAACATAGGGGGGAACCAATGCTTGTGTCGATACAGAATTTTTTTTGTCTTTTTACCAATATAATCAATGTGATCTCGAAAATAATTATTGAAGGAATGTAATTGGGAAAAAATAACTTCCTGCTTTTGTCCTGGTGAGAAGCATAGCACCTTGGTTTTGGAGGTATTCAGGACTAGTTTAAGAGCAACTAGCTGATTTTGTAGTTTGTTGAAATCAGCCTGGAGCTTAGCAATCACGTCATCCGGAGAGCGGCCAGCACTAATCAGTATCGTGTCATCTGCAAACAGATTTACCCTGGAATTATTCAGGTCAGTGCCCAAGTCATTGACATAAATAAAAAAACAAGAGGGGCCGAGGATGGAACCCTGTGGAACCCCTTTTGTTGTGTTAACACTGTTTGACCTCCAACCATCTATGAATACAGTTTGGGTGCAAGAAGAGAGGTAATTTTACAGGTTTCCAAGAGAGGAAATTGCTTTCAAAATAAAAATTGTCTTAAGAAATCCTCAAAGTTCTCCGTCTCAAGAAATCCTCAAAGTTCCCCATTTGATTCACTCACCAATCCACTTCAGCTCATCAGTAGTTAGTCACCTCCTTATTACCTTTCTATGGCTACTACCATGATTACTGTTCCCGTGAACTTTACTCTCAGATTCCTCCACCCATGTTGAGGACTTTGTCTACAAAATTGTTGGCCGGTCGGTGGCGACTATGCAGGCCTTCAATCCAACAATAGGGAGGTGAGGGTTGGTGGATAAAGCACATATTGTGAAATCCCTTCCCTTGGGCATCGAGGAGAAGCCATACCCTGGCTTGCCAGGTGAATGCAGAACAGCATAAATATGTACTCCACCTTTTCTGTGTGTATATATGGGATCTAGTGTTTCCCTATCGCATGCGTGGGTTTTCTATGGGTGCTCCATTACCTCCCACATGTAAACACATTAATTGGCCGATAACGCCTTAACACCTTAGGAAGACCACAAAGCCTGGGTAATTGTTGGCACCATATCACCGTGTGGCTGCCTTCCGGTGTGTTTGTGGTTCCTTACACCTCTCAGTCGTTCTCCCTCGTTGCTCAGTCAGCAACTGTGATGAAACAAATGATGCTTTGCTGATTGTGAAAGTGTTGCCGAATGGACAGCATGATAACAGTAATGCATTTTGTTTGGGACCCGTGTACGTGCATGAGCCATGCTTCCGGAAATAAAATGAGGTCTGCTCTTGTAGCAGTGGAGCTGCTTCTGGCATAATGAGCAGTGTGGCTTCGAAGGGGTTGAGGCTAATGAAGAAAAATGGTCCTAAGGCCCCTAGCATTGCTTTGCATTCTTTTCTCATTACAAGCAAGCCGGCGTGCACTCGCACAAACCAAATACGGGCTTTGATCAGAAAGTAATTTTTCGCAATGACAATCTTGCACAAACATCTAGGATAATTTTGTCAATTTTTTATAACAAAACAAAAGATCATCTTGAAAATACAGTATCACACATGCTGAATTCATTTACAAAAAAATGCCACTTGCAGACAGCCGTGATTTGTTTTCATAGCGGTTAATTCAATCGGCTTGTTAAAGTAGCATGTTTATGTTCATCACAATGCAAACGCAGAGGGCACGAAATACTGTTTACGCAGGTTACTGTCAAAAAGAAATGTGCATGTAAGCTCCATCATTACAGAAAGACATTATACTGCCACGTGAACAATCTGCAGTGTAAATGTGACCTTTGCCGTATTTTTGTTCATAAAATGTGTGGAAACAATACAGCGAAGCCATTAAGTGGTAGATTAATACAAAAGCACAACATTTCCACCACCCCCACCCAACCCCATAAAAGACCATTAAGCCAAACCTCTCCCACCTCTATGAGAATATCACTCTTTGTGCGCATGTGGACAGTGTACACTAATGAGAGGCTGATCAATAGCCAGCCTGGTGAGGTCGTCACCCATGCCCGCCCGGGCAGCGGCAATGCAGGCAGCTGTGGTCGAACACCAGTGGACAAGGCCACTCTTCCTCGAGTCAATTTTCCCGTTTAATGCGCGGTGTTCAAAATGAAGACGTCTGTCCCGAGCTAAGATGCTTTATTTCAGTGTAACTTATTTCCAAAAGCAAAATTTAGGGCCTCGAGATATTTTGCAGAGTGTCCTGCACGTTTGCTTCTCACTTCCATCTGCACTCCTCATCGCCTGCAATGTGCAGGGGTGTGCATGCGATGGCCAAAACACCCGTTTTACCATAACGTTCGGTACAAGTGCTGTTAGTGAGCACCTGGTAAAATGAGGGGTGACGTCCACTTTGTCCAACCACTTTGTTGACACATCTTACCGGCCACTCGTTATAGGCAAATCAGTATAAGGGAGGTCCAGATAAAATATCAATTGAGTTGGTGGTGTGCATATCCAGGCTTTCAACGTGGGTTAGGAGGATTTGTGGTTGCGGTGTTGTGACTAGCACGCCACTACCACACACGCACACACACAAGTGTGCGCACAAACATGCTCACATTGATATGTACGCAATTCCAAGTGTTTTAAAAATGGAATACAAGTCAATTAAGAATGCAAACGATAAAATGTTTTATTTAAATTGCACGCATTTGTTTAAAACACAGATCACTTATCTGCATACCATTAGTACATTTAATAGACACAGCTAAGCAATGACAGGAATAATATGATGATATAATATAACATTGCATTATGATTACAACTAGTTGTTTTTAATAATTATTTTACTTTCTGTTGAAACTCAACAATCCATGTTCTAAAATAAATGTATATTGTTAACTATTTAATTTAACTTGCATTGCATTAACGTCAAATTTGTATTGAACAATGTATCTGCAGAGTCTTTAAATTAGTATATTGCTCTTTACCAGAAGAAGTTAATAGTGTTTCACCAATTTTCCTCAAACTACAGCATATACAATCTATACAATTAATAATACAACATAACCTTTCCTCATCACAACAACTAAAGCATTTAGTATTTCAATAAGGTTTTGCATGTATTTAGTGCTTAAATATTATGGTATTACAAAGCATTATATTGCTAATGTAAATGCTTCAGCTATATTTTAGATAGCTAGTGTAGGCAGTAAATAAATATCTTAAAATCATAACGGAAGTGTTAAATCCACAATTGGCAAAGTGCATTTGCCAGCATTTGAACATTTCTCGTATGATTTTTTTTTCATCAGCATCGAATGTGATGACAACAAATGCTGTATTCGCAAAGTCATAATTAGGGCATAATTTTTCTAAATCTCAAAGTTTAAGGAACCCATCTCAGGAGGCATCGTCTTCTGGGAAACTGCCTCATGCGTTTCAAACCACAAGAAGTAAAAATGGTAATGAGTTTGCTGATATATTTACAATCCTTTTTTAACTCTTATTGCCAATCACTTATTTTCACTCACTTGCTACACAACTAACACACCTGTCACGTGTACAGATTCCAATGCTGCATAAGCATGAGGATTAAAATTCATTAAGCTGCTGGAAGAAAATACATGTTGAATTAAAGGTTTCCCTGCTTAAAAAAATTCAGACAATCTCTGCTGGTGTTCCCTGAGCCTGTGGTCTAAATTCCATATCAACATGACAGAAACCAGTCTCTCCATCGGACAACATTTTTTAAAACTAATTTGAATGTCTCATAGGGATGATTGTTGCACAGACGATCCCTGACTGGAATGTTCACTCTTGCAAATCCAAAGATTGCCAGTTCGTTCTCCTAGCACGGGAGTCAGTGGCGGCTCCTGCAAAATCTCTCAGGGGGGGCAAATGTCTGGATGATTGATAAGGATAAGGTCCACCCATACAATGAATAAATTACCAGCTTAAGCATGTAAAGGCAACTTCACTTCTTTAATATTAATGAAAAATAAAGTGACTCTTACAATTCATCTTGTTTGTTTATATACTCACTATTAAAACAAACCACTCAAGTTTATTTTATTAAAGATTCCACTAGGTGGCGATAAATTATATTGTTGGATGAAACGTGCTTACGTATGATGACGTTAGCACGTATGATGACGTAAGCACGTTAGTGCATGCCCTCCCGGAAGCCATAGAGAATGCATTGCAGCGCCCCCGTTCGAAAAAAAACATCTTTGAATGTAAGTCTATGGGGCCACTCGGGGCGATTCTCAGCCGTAGTGAAATCGCCCAAAAAGAGGCGGTACTCCACAGAACGTGACATGACGCTGATTGGACTATATCCAGAGGCTGACAGTGACGGCTAGCGTGACTCTGTGGTTGAATGACATTGGTGGTGCGTCGCCCAATCGCCCTAATGAAGAAACCGCCCCTGACGGGAGTTGAAAGAACAGTGCAAGTTTCTTAAATCCCCCCCCCCCCAGCATCTGTCCACCAAGCAGTGTAAATGTGTACACTACGATTAGTCGAAAACACTTGGGGAGTTGATACGCCAGCATGGAAGAGCAGACCAAGTACCCTCTAGACTGTCTATCTTGTGTGCTATGCAGTGGAGGCACTTCCGCGAACTGTGGAATGAGCAAGACATTGCAGGGCTGCTCTCTTCACGTTTATCTATTATATATGCCTTGAAATCTATCTGCAGACCACCCTATTTTCCACATGTTTGCACGGATTAAATGGGAAAAAGCATCCTAGTATTAATGCCAGACATAACTCGGAAGCACTTAATTTATCTTCCATTGAGTATTGGAATTTGTGGAATATGCCTGTTAATATGTGTGTTCATCGGCATCTTTTCAGAAGGACAAGCAGAGAAAAATTATTGTATACATGCAGATAACAGGGTCTTCTAAAAGTGTCACCATATAAGCACAAACATTTTTTTTGATGGAATTCTTATTCCAATACTGAAGACCAAAAGAACCCCCACAATAATGCTGGTTTCTGATACAGACAAAAAACAGCGATTCAATAAAATAATTCCTGGTATTTGCATGTTTATTTCATTGTTAAGGCCATATTTACGTATAAAAGGTACATCGGAGTAGCATTTAAGCTTCTCTTACTGACAGGCCAAACAAATCTGGATGAAGTGGATGCATTTCCATAATCAGTCCCACAATTACACTTACACAGGTTGCTGCTGGGTAAATCGAAGCAATACCAAATTAACTATCTTCCAAAGTTATCAAATAATTTTTTTGAATTAATTAATGCATTTCATATGAATGCCATGCTAAGATTAGGCTGCATGATGACACATTGGCAATATTCTCATCATAACCAATTAATTCACTTATCTAACTCATTTATACTGTCAAGAGGTATAGTCTACTATGTATTTGTGAATGACAGAACCACTACATTTAAAATATCCCACACCTGTTGAGTCAAACTAGTTTTTTTCAGTGTTGCTCTTAATTTTGGGCACAAGTAAGTAAATGGTTATTCGTTTGTTTGGTACATCTTTACTGGGGTGGAGAAACATGTTGTTTTTTGTGGGACGGCTCTAGTTTGGTTGTGTGAACAACTAATTTTTATCAATTTTCCAAGCGACAAGCTGGAGAGCCCAGAGAAAGGCGATGAGTGCGAGGAAAAAGAAAACCCCCCAAAGAACTGCCATGGTAAGTGAACAACGTATTTGCTGCAACTCCTCCCTAAAGGCACAACATTGCTGCTGGTATGTCAACACTTGAATTCACAATGTGATCCACCAACTTCAACCAACCGGGTATCTCGGATTACAAGTATACTTCACCTTTATTTTGATCAAGCAACCTCTTGAGGCCATAATTTTTGGACAAGTGGTGCACAATAGGGTGTGGCGTTTTGCAGTTAACCCACACACCTCCGTTTATAACCACGTGATAAAGCTCTATGCTAATCGTGCAAAACGAAAAACAATCCATACGTGCTTGTTAACACTTGGACATGTAAGAAGCTATCCTTGACAATTATAATAAATGCAATTGGCATGCATTTGTACATTAGCAATCGTACAGCTGTAAACTTATTCTATTTACCCTTGTTTTACAAATAATTACAATACACTGATATATAAGCCCATCAGCGAATTTTCGATGTAAAGCTTTCGTGACTGCAGGGATTCATCTTCTTGGTTCTTTCGGTAAAGTCACGTAGAAGGGAAGTAATAAAATAATAAAAATAAAACATAATAAAATAATTCTCACGACGTTTCGGCCACAACGCAAGCAGCCGTCTTCAGGTGGAGAACAGGTCTGTCAAGTAGACAGAGTCTGAATGGCACGCTCCAGGCTTGGAGCGACTATTTATGCTGGGATGGAGGGGCGAAGAGCGTCTTGACAAAATAATTTGCATATCAAGAGGAATTTAGCATATTTATGGGAAATGCAGATATGCGATTAGTACTACTTGTGAAATGCATAGGAGGTTTGGCGAGGGGTTTAAAGTCATTATGCCCATGTATTATGCAGGATTAACAGTATCAAAGGGAGGGAGTAAGGTTAGAATGAATAAAGGTCAGTAGAGTTTAGTACCGCAGAGGTGGTTTTTCCAGTGAAAGGCCGTTTCGACAATCAAGGGGATTTCCCTGTCCCCAGACGACCTGCTTGTCAGTTTTGATGTGGTTTTCTTATTCACCAAAGTTCCTGTAGCTGACACCATCGCAATCATTGAAGACTTGGTTCATCAAGGACTGAATGCTGGGGTACCCCCCCTGGTGAGACACTGCTTAACCAATACGTACTTCACCTGGAATGGAACTTTCTACAAGCAAACTGAGGGCACCCCAATGGGCTCCTCCCTATCTCCGGTTGTAGCCAACGTCTTCATGGAGAAATTTGAGACTAATGCCATCCAGACTGCCACTCTACGCCCGACCTTATGGAAGAGGTACGTAGATGACACTTTTGTCATCTGGCCACATGGCCGGCTTGCTCTAGACCAATTTCTCGACCACATCAATTCCATACACCCAGCCATCAGATTCACCATGGAAGTAGAAAAAGATGGCAAGCTACCCTTTGTGGATGTCCTAATTAAAAGGAGACCTGATGGTTCAATGAGCCACTCTGTCTACAGGAAAGCCACCCATACGAATGCTTACCTAAAACCGGATTCCCACCACCATCCATCCCAGAAGAATTCCCTCATGAAGACTATACCATAGAGCCCAATGCATTTCCGACCAGGAACACATTAGCAGTGAACTCAAACACGTACGCCAAGCTCTTAAGGCTAATGGTTACTCCGACTACACAATCCGCAAAGCCATCACTCCAACCATCAAGAAGGATCCTGTTGAGGAGCCTCTCAAGACCATCACCTTACCCTACATTGCTGGGGTCACAAAAAGATCTCCAAAATCCTGATTAAACACAAGATCCAGGTCCGATTCAACACAGTACATAAAATCCGTGATCTGGTCCCGTCTGTAAAATATGTGGTTCTAGACATACAGTACCCTGGCGTCTACAAACTAAGTTGCCTCTGTGGTAGCAGTTACATTGGAGAAACCAAACGACATGTCTCGGACCGCATCCGTGAACATAAAGCAGACTTGAAACACGGTAGGACAAACACCTTAGCCGTGGCAGATCACTGTTACAATTCAGTGGGTTCACATGATATTGACTTCTCCAAGACAGAGGTTCTTTGCAAGCCATCTGGCTACCATGAGAGATTCGTTCATGAGGCGATCCACATATACAAACACAGAGATATTTTCAACCGAGAAGATGGATTCCGGCTTAGCAATCATTGGAAGGATGTAATAAACCTTTTCGGATCTTAACTGATTATGTCCACGTTTACGGTGACTTTCAGACCACGTTCCACTCACTGACATTGGCGATATATCCTGTATTCTCCGCATGGAATCGATTCGTTGCTCCGCTGCAAGCTTCCTACCACCACTCTCCCATTGACATATTTCGTTGCTTCCTCTTAGTACCTTCCACGCGACGGTCAATGGTATAGTGTATAGCATATTGTATAATAATAAATAGTATTAAAGTGTAATGTTTAATACAATGTATAAGGTAATATATAGTATCGTAATTGTATAGTGAATATACAGCAGTGTGGTATACAGTTGGGTGGGCAGAATAATACATAGTGTAATATTACAATGTATAGTCTAAAAACATATTAGTTGCTGCGGCGCCATATTATTAACATTCTTTCCCTTTATTAATTCTAACCTTACTCCCTCCTTTTGATACTGCTAAGCCTGCATAATGCATGGGCATAATGACTTTAAACCCCTCGCCAATCCTCCTATGTATCTCACAAGTAGTACTAATCGCATATATGCATTTCCCATAAATATGCTAAATTCATCTTGATATGCAAATTATTTTGTCAAGACGCTCTTCGCCCCTCCATCCCAGCATAAATAGTCGCTCCAAGCCTGGAGCGTGCCATTCAGACTCTGTCTACTTGACAGACCTGTTCTCCACCTGAAGACGGCTGCTTGCGTTGTGACCGAAACGTCGTGAGAATTATTTTATTATGTTTTATTTTTATTATTTTATGACTTCCCTTCTACGTGACTTTACCGAAAGAACCAAGAAGACCCATCAGAGAAGTTACACAGCCTTCTACAGCCATTGAACCTCAGCCCACTATCTGTGTAATGTTGTTATTTTTATTTACATGCTATCAATGAATAAATGTTAAAATGTAAACATTTAGTAGCTTTTTAAGAACGTGTCAGGTGTTAATAATATGCAAATGCAATGCAAATGTTGTCGTTATCTTTTTAAATAGCGTTAAATTATACAGAGTATATTGGACATCCTACATAACTAAAAAGGCACAGCCCCCAATTAGTCTGGATTGAGAGGTTTCCCTGTAATAATAATTATATGTTTCGCACAGATTAGCACGTACCAAACAACACCGGCAAAAATAATATAAGCGGCCATTTATGCCAAGTCACAGTGAGGCACAATCGCGTCTCAGAGGATTAATGTATTTTATCTCTAATGACTTTAACCTCAGCTTTGAGGTTTAACTATTCCTTTACCCCAAAAGGTTCAATGGAAGGAAGTGGCTTTGAAAATGCAGATTTACAGCACTTAACAAGGCTTTAGAGGCTCCCAGAGCTGCTACAGAAGCCATAACGTGGTCCGTGTGTAAAATACCAGCTAAAGGGCCCCCGTATGCACAAATACAAAGCGAACCCAACCTTTCGCATTTGCCTCAGGTGCACAAAATTAGCATTGTCTAACATGAAGGCCTTCCAAGTAAAATGTGGATATATATTTTTGCATCTATATGCAACTGCATCTCAAGATGCTTCACGTAAATAGTGGGCATATTGTTGTTGCTTTTGCAGAGAAGCAGTCACGAAAGTCATGGCAGAGGGTACTTATTAAGCTTGAAATCGATCAGGGCCAGGGAGTCGACAGAACATAATGCCTAGGGAATAGGAATTCTATATTTTGTGGGCAGCAGAGGAATATTACACACCTCTGACTGAGCAAAGGTCGACTATGGGCTTAAAGAAAAAGCATTGGTTGCTGGGACAGAGAATGCATGAAAGGATAAAGTGAGATTAGTGGGCACAGGTGAGTATGTAGGGGCGAGTCCATGGATGGTCTTGAAGATGGTTAAAGTGCGATCTTGAAATGCATTGTGTGATTGGCAATGGAGTGATCGGAGTATTGGGGTGGTCTAGTCTCGTTCATAGCTGTGGGTGAGGAGTCTGACACCAGAATTTTAGATAATTTGGAGTTGAGAGCTCACAAAAGATTTGCGGATTTGGAATGTAAATGCTGTCTCCTTGTTGAGGTGATTATGGGTTTAGTTTTGGGAACCAATGATGTAGGCATTTAATTTTAAATAACCTGCTACCATTAACATCATTAACACATTTTCATAAAGCAGACTTCCCTTTGTACAAGAACAAAGTTGGCATGTCTGTTTAGGTTTTTAAAAATAGAAAAACATTGCAGCTCTGCTTTACATTATATTACCGATGCTAATTGTATGTGTTCGTGTTATCTTGATTCGGATACCAGGCTAAATTTCCTGAAATGAAAAAAACGCATTCACCACTACATCACACTATGTGTAGGTGTTTTCTTCAGAATGAGGATATTAACTAAGATTGTAAAAAAAATAGCAATTATCAATATTGTAATAATGTATACATCCCGTCACCACCAACCACTTCCATTTTAACTATTTCGGCAAGAGTAAACTAAATGACAAAATGACAAACATTACCACCACGGAAAATAAAAAAAATACACACACAACCCTCGAAGATACAAAAGCTAGGAATACAGTTTTTTTTTTATTTTGGTTGTAATCTTAATTCAACATTATTTCATGCTCAGATAGAGCATGACAGTCCCATCAAATGGACATACCAAATTCAGGCAAACAGATTGCAAAGACCATCACTTCTTCACAGCATGAAGAGCTGCATTGCTCGATGGAATCTTAGTGTTTTGACTGCTGTGACCAATGCAGTGGCTATGTCACATTTCAACAAGTGGACATCATATTGACTCATGACTTGTGAGCAGATGCACTGTCGTTTTTGACATGCAAAGGATCTGTCAAGTAGCTTAATGAAACAGTGTGCCCATGTGTATCACACTGCGCACCAACTACTCCACCATAGCACTGATTACTATTTTCACACAACTTGATACAAAATTCTTATTGCACGTCATGTTAGCTACCGCTGCAATGACCTTTCCAAAGGTAAATAAAAAAAACCTTACCACTTCATTCAGAAACATGCCTTAGAAACATAAAGTGTGGGCTAATATCCGTTTGACATCAAACTGTTGAAAAAAGCTAGTGGGCTTGGGAAAGACACATACCTAGACGAGATGATGGCAAATCGTCTAGAATAATAATAACAGAAATTACAGTGGCAGCCAAGTACTGGGACACATATGACAGGATGACCACCGAGAAGATGGAGCGATGAAATCAGGTCGCTCGCAGGGTGCTAGGTGGGATTGTTGCACTGGTCAATTGTCAGAGATGCCCGCGGCTTGGAAGGTCTCCATCCAGCAGTGAATTGATCATGGCTGCTGATGATGAACCGTTTGGGTGCTGCTCCATAGCAGAGGGTAGAAATATTGACAGACTTGCAGCCAAATACAAACAAACACGTTGATGTGGAGCCTTGGATACACTGGGGAATTTTGAGTTGACATTATGAGCCTACCGTCTATTTTATTTTATAAGGTAGTGTTGATGAGTTTCGTTTTTTTCCCTTGTTCACACTAGCAATGTGATGTCTTCTTTTCATTTATAAAATTAATTCAGTTGTTCTTTGTTCACACTTCAAAAAATACATAATGCAAACTTATCTATCACACGACAGAAAATTCAGTTTAATTATTTTGAATAATGCAAAATATACTAGTCTTTAAAACAATACCAAGCCAATCCGTTTCCCTGCATTGATAGATTTAAATGCGTAATGCATTGTTCATAATACCAATCTGAACCATTGGGTATACACATTTAATCTCTGCTCATAGACCAAAAAAAAGTGTAGTCAGTAAAATACTCCAACATATCACAAATCGTGCCTTTTAGTAAATTGTGCCAATTTCACATTTCCATGGTTAATCATCGACAGCCTTCTCCCAAGCCACCGTGCCTCAAATAAACAAGCATAAAACGCGTGTAAATAATAACACATTCAATCCTTCAGGCACCTGTGCCAAACCTCTTGAGAATGCATCATAATGTTTGCAATTCCTGTTAGAATTCATGTATCCATTTTATGTGAAATTGGACCTTCGCCTCCATCAATATTGCTTCCTTCCCATACAGCCGCGTTGGCGCTGTGACTCGAGCGTTCAACCCACATCTAAATTCCGGTCAGAGCTGACTCAACCGATCAACTCTCTGGGGCAACAAAATAAATACCACTTTTTTGTCAGAAGCCAACAGTGGGCATAGCATGTTGAATGTCTGCCACTGGCTTAGGGCCACTGACAAAGATGGGCACAGCCCCATCGCTCATTGAGCAGGCGAGATGCTCTCCTTTTACGTAAACGATACAACATAAAATCGCCGCCTCTCTTTGGCTCAGCATTTGCTCAAGCCGAAGGCATTTTTCAGCTCCCTGCACGATCTCTCCGTCTCCTCCTCCTTCAGCCGCGTTGCATGCTCTTGTTTACATGACCCCGGCAGATGCCAGGCAATGAAGGCAGCAACCACCTATTCAGTGTGGGCTGCGACCGTGCGGTCGCTTGAGGGAATATGGCAGCGAGTTTCAGGTTGAGAGACTTTGCCGTGGTGCCACAGCACAAGTGTAAACACAGCGTAAACAGCAATTCCACCGCTACTAACCGTGCCAGCGATTGACACAGCAGTGTGCCCTTCACTTTGACTTTCTGCGCTCTGCATTACAGCTGAGTCGATCTGATCCGCGGCTGTAACTGCCGTGTGTGTGAGATGCTCTTGCGTTATATGTATGCTACTTGGCATAGTTTTTTTGCAGGTGCTTAAAACAATACATTTCTCCAAACCCTGGGTATATAGGGTCACATTCAAGCTTCTTAGAGGGTAACATTAGCCATGCTCAAATGGGATCAAGTGAGCATGGGGTAGTACTTATCTTTGTAAGTGACCCTGCGCCAGTGATGTAAATTCTACATTCCCATAGCAGGAGGGAGTCTCTGTAGGATGTCGAGTGTGAATTTCCAGCAGTGGTACTTGCTTTACCAACCCCCGATGGATGATGGGCTGATTTGACCCCAAAGTGCAATTTGCACTTCATGACCTTCTGATTATTTTGGCGCTTTCAATGTCCAAATGATGGGCCGTTTTATTAAGCTGTCATTTGTGGCCAAGTAGCTTCTGAAAAACATGTTAATACCTCAGTAGGCTTTGTCTGATAGATGGGGATGGTTTAGTTGTATGTGTATGTCTTTTGCCAATTTGTATACCTTTCCTATACTTTGCACTCCTATCGTATTTTTGTATTGATTGTTGTTGTAACGTTATTATCTGCCCCAACTGGGCATCTGTGAAAAAGAGCTGTATAGCTCATCGGATTCCTCCAGGATAAATGAATATTCTGATTATGATTGTATATCACGTACTTTCCCATATCATCACCTGGCAAGACACATTCAGCTCGCAAAATAACATATTCAGTTGCCAGAGAAAGCATTGCATCAGGTGGAAAGGCAGTATTTACCATGTGCTTATATACGATTGCCAATGCAGTCCCTTCAGTTTTAACCACCGTCACTGCACATGGTGCTGGTCTCTATGCAGAGTATACGATTCGATGGGAATTCTAGTTTGCTTCTGAACCAAGAATAATGCCAGTTTATACTGAATTACATATGGGGGGTAAGTAAATGTATTTATTTATAGCAGACTGGTTATTCATTTTATATTTTACCTGCATTCCTCAAAATCTTTTGCTTTTTTATAATTATTGTCAAAAAGGTGAAACACTAAGCAGTATATTTAAATTCTACATCAAACACATATAATTCCTTATGTCACATACATCCATTATCCTTCATTGGTTTCCACTTTGTTTGCACGGAGAACAAAAAAAAAGATAACATTTAAATCCGAAAAATATTATATCGTTTAAATGACCTAACGATCCAATACAAAATACGCTCTTAGGTGTCCGATGTTGAAATTCCATGTAACTGTTATCTCAAAAACCCCTTTGAAAACCTACATTAATGTGGTTAACTCAAAATAACATTCGATTTAAGTGTCATATTAATGCGTACCAGTGTGTAATACATTAATATCAAAAGTTTGTTTTGGCACTAATTTTTATAATAGTGTGTTGCATAGACATGCGTACACACACATACTAACGGCTCGCTGCTGGCCTCTTAATGGTGTGGTGTTCACACAGCAATACACTTGTGAGGCAGTGTCCCAGTGTCGGCCTCCTCCATGCGGCCGTGGCTGACCCTTCCACCTTCCCGTCCCTCGACGGAATTGAGTATTAAATACCATTGGCAGGATTATTTTTTGTTTACAAAGCGATACGCACGTTCTTTGGATGTGACCGTCCGTCTGTTCCTTCAGCGAGCCAGCATTTTTTTCATCATAACAATCTTAATGCTTTGTAGTTGGTGAAAATTGTTTCAAGACTTACATTGGAGTGAAAGTCATGCACGATTGAAACTGCTAATTTGTGCATTTTAATACAAAAACAAAGTGGCTATATTGGAGGCATTATATCTGTATAATCGCACATTTGTGCAAACATCCACAAAATGTAATTAATTGTCGAATGGACACCTAATCCTTAAGGCGTTGATGTATTTCAGATGTTTAGTTTCAGTATCGCTTCCTTAACACACATAGTACACGGTGCATTACATATGTATTTGGAAGGCATGAATGTTTACAAAAGAGTCAACAAATATAACGACTGCAACTTACAGAATCCTAGTCCACTGCTTCTCGTTTCCATTTTGAATGCTCGTTCATATTCCTGGTGGACAATTCAGTCCAGAAACCTTTAAAGACTTCTCACAGCTTAGCAAGAAAAAAACATTTGTGTAATTAATAAATGCATTGAACATCTGCGCACTCCGTTAATTACAGCCTTCTTCTAGCCAAAACAATAAAGCCAGCTAAGTACTGTATAATGTAAATAGCCATGACAATAAATGCGTTGAACTGCAAACTTGAATTTCCCACAATGGGATTGTTTTGGAGGGGTCATTTGTTTTATGAAGGAGAAAAGTCAAATATTACTTTAGCCATTAAACCAGAGCTACATATTCTTTGAATAAATGCCTAAACAATTATTGATGTTCAGGTGTAATTAACTCAACTTAGTCCAAGCATCCCAAGCGAGTGTGGGACGGTGGTTATCACCGATTAGCAATGTTGGCAACGTACGGTGCAAAATAAGTTCAACATACATACGTGCATGGCCCTGAGAAAAGTGAAAATTACACAGTACTATGATGAGGTCCAGTTTATCCACGGAACAACTACTGATGGTTTTCCATAGAGAGGTACTGAACTTATTTAATCAACCTAGGAGGGATGACATGCATCGTCGCTCCCTCACCAGGATTTTAACTTGCAGCCTAATCACTCGTAATAGACAAAGCCAAATAGTAAGGTTTGTCACGTAAACAGAACATGCCAATTCATTACTAGTACAGCACACCGGTGTGTTGGAGAGCCAAGCCACAACATTTGCAATCTGATTGTAAATGTTGGCTGTGTCGGATGGTGGCGGGTTTTAAAGATACATTTATATATTACGCGATCTCACCCAAAACAACTAAATTATGGATGATATTGGTCGCGAAAGCCTACGTGTTAAACTGAGCCTCATCACTGTTGAGTTGAATGCTCTAATCGTAACGACACTTGGCCACATGTATTAATGAACATGTATATTAATGTGGATTTACAAAGCAAATGAAAACATTTCAGACCATATTGCATACCAAAAGGATCAAACCACAACATATCAACACACCGGATATAAATTATCATTGCATATAACACAATGGGTTAGCATTGCAGCTAAATAGTGCCTCACATGTTCCATTCATTACGTATTTTAAAACTTTGCTGTGTTTTATTGGATGTCAAGTTATGCTTACTGTTCATATATTGCTTCATGTAAAAGATGATTTAAACATCATAAAATGCAATTTGTCACTTTTTTTATTTAAAAAAAACACATTTGAAAAGTGTGTTTTTTATTCTCACATAAATAAACTTTGTTAAACAAATAATATGAACAAATGCACACGTAACGACAATATAGATGTTCCACGTCCAATGCCTTCTTGAGAGTAATTGCATTCTAAGTTAAAGTGTATTAATTATTTCCGTAAATCCAACCATGCATTTTATAGGCTTTCCGGAAAGTCGCAGCACATTATCTGGACACTTTACAATAATCGTTTTGCGCATACTGTACAGTTTTATTCCATAATTCTATAATCAATGGAAATTATCCACGTTTGCACTCACGTAATTTTGCAATTGTTTATTATCCTGGATAAGTGTTAAAAATATCCCTCAAAATATGGTGGCCATATTACTGTGGGCTAAAATATGTGTTTAGTTGCATCATAGTCCACCTAAAACATTAATATTTTCTAATTAAAAACGAATTACGTGAACCTCAATCTTTAACATTTTTTTTTTATCTGAGTGGATAGTCTGTGGTTTGCGAATTGATAAATCAATAAAAAAAATTGTTACCATCCATGGAATCCTTGCGGTTTCAACTACAAGATACAGCAAGAATATATGCAATACACAAACATTATTTATACACAAACAACATAGCTATTCTAGTAGTCATAATTACATGCTGACCATGTACTACTAGAATGGGTATCATTAATTTCACAGGTATCTAATGGGTATCTTGTATTAGATGATTTCAATTTTAAGTTACATCTACCACAAAAGTGGAATATTTATATGTTCCTTGGTCTAAATAATACTGATCTGACACAGTTGGCCAAACTAATTATATAAATAATAAAGGTTTTTGCTTGTGTTAGATTACATATGTGTCGTTAAACCCACCACCCGACACAGCCAATTAATAAGGTTTGTCACGTAAACAAAACGTGTCAATTAGATACTACTTAAACAGAATGTTGGAGAGTAAACCCACAATATTTACATTTCTAGTATGATGTTTCGCTGGTGATTACAACCAGCTTTATCAGGCGATTAGCCAACATTGTGAAGAAGGCCTCCTGTTTCAGTTTTAAATAGAATAAAGGAGATGCCATCACTGTGAGCCTATCAGGTGCAAAGACCAGACGGACGTTAATGTTACAATGGGTCATGTTAATCTGAGAATATGCTGTACTTACCACTGGTTTGGTTATTCACAGTGAATAAACATACAGTGGATTGATTTTATGTTTAGTTTATTGGACATACATGATGTTAATCTGAGAGTATGCAGTATCTATTATTGGTTGGGTTATTCACAGTGAATAAACATACAGTGGATTGATTTCATGTTTAGTTTATTGTACATACATGATGTTGATCTGAAAAAATGCAGTATCTATTATTGGTTGGGATATTCACAGTCCATAAACATATGGTAACCTGCATATGCATGCAATTAAACAGTTCATTACACGACAATACGCTTCCAAGCAGACTACCGATAGTCTAACACATACGTCCAAATTGATTACTCTTTATTCATTCTAAATGATTGCTTTTGAAAGCTCTATGATGGCATACGTGTAGAAATGATCTTGTCTTATCATCGCACACAATTGCACTGGAACGTATCAGGAAGTAATTCAAATGAAGTTGAAACCAGCCAGTGTGTTTTTTCCCTCTCCACTCATTCTCACGACTGTGTGTTAAACAGCAGTGTATAACATTCATGCTTGACCCTTGTCCACTCGCGAATTACCAAGGGAGTTGTCGTAATATTCATCCAGGAGCCCTCTACGATCTTTTTCAACTTGACCCTTTAATATACCGTCTTATTGAAGCATCATATCCACGTGTAAGATAATGTTTCATTTTAATGCTAAGTATTTAATAACCTATGTATTATTTGATGCCGAGGGGTTATACAACTGAATATTTGAGTTCAACCTAAGCAGTTTTTTTTTCTAAGTTCTACTGATCTTATTCCTAATGCCATAACATGTTTTTTTTTCTACTGCGAATAAAGTTGCTTGGATTTTTTTCCACTGTTAATTTGCTGTGTTTATAGTCTGGCATCCTGTTTAGATATATATACTTGATGCGCTCCATTTGCGATATGTTTCATCCAGTGCTCGTCCTTTTACAAAAAAATTAGGGGTCAAATTCATACACTTTCCATCCCTGTATGTCACATGATGTTCTTAATAAGTCAATTTAAGAGATCTCGATCCACAAATCGCCTAAAAGATTGTTGAGATGTTTTTTTTTAATACATAGGTTTCTAGCATAGAAATATTTGACCTGCAACTTGGGGGAAACCACGGTGCATGCAGACAATTCACACAAGATGGGAAAATGCTTAAAACTTCACACAGATAGGTCAATAAACCTATTGGTTGTAGTGCCACCTACTGACCACAAGCATCCCATCTGTTTAGCAGTCTCACAAAACATAATGATCTATGGGTAATTTACCAAGCTAAGCATGTGCTGCCAGGTTTGGCATATACAGTATAGAATGTTGTATTCCCCACTCCACCATCATTCATGCAATGGGAGCAATCCATTACGTTCTGCCAAACTAACAAACCATTTATGCAACCTTGGAGTCATCATCGATCCAAAGCTATCATTCTCTCCAATCATTTCTCAACTCTCCTGGACCTCCCACCTCCATCTGTGTATCAGCTCCCAAATACGCCACTTCCTTTTTCTATCTGCTGCTAAGATCACGATGCATGCCTTCATCACATCTCTCAAATTGGCGACTGCAACTCTCCTCTAAGGCGTCCCAGAATCACTCAATGTCAAACTCCAATCAATCCAGAACGCCTCCCCTAGATTTGTCTCCAAAGCCAATAAATAAGACCAGATCACCCCCATTCCTAAAATCACTTTGTTAGCTTCTAATTCAGTCGCAGATCCACTACACGATCAACTACAAGATGTTCAATATCCTTCAAGGAATCACCACCACTCAAATCTCTCGAATACAATTTGACTCAATGTTTTTGATACACGGACTTTTATAGGTGAATTACAATGGTCTAAATGGTCACTAATATCCAACCCCCAAAAGGTTTGTAAACGTTGTACTTCCAACACGACTGATTTTAATGCAGTTCTAGGTATTTAGCAGTAATTGGGCTTGAAAAAATATTGCCTATTGACCCAGCTCGTTTTTTTATCTTATAATTGATGGGTCACGCATTTTAGTCACCTATTTAATTAATCTGTGACATGCTTTGTAGCTCACACTATCAGCTGTCTTGAACAAATCCCTTCACTTAGCACATGCAAATCAATGCGATTCACACGTTTATTCCACCTGCTTCATTCACTCTACCTGCATACTGTACTCTGCAAGATATTGCGGCTAAAATGAACCCATCATATGGATATTGCTACCTCATATACCAAAATAGAAATTTGCTCTGCTTATACACGTGACTATGTGGCACTGCGGTTACAGCATTTGGCTAAAATTTGGAAGGCTGTGCATTTAAGTCACAGGAATTAACGCTGCCCAGCAACTATATAGTGTTCATAAAATGAGTATAGATTTACATCGCCCGCCTTACACGTTCTGTGTGATTTCGCGTACATGCAGCTTTCTAATTTGTTCTCAAAGTTCGCTCTATGCGGCTATGCGGTTTGACCGTGGGACAACTGTGTGTGTATGCGCGTGTGTGTGTTACTCGGTCCGGCAAAACAACCCCCTACCTACTCGTGGTGCCGGATGGGCAACGCCGTCGTGGACAGTGCTGTGGGGGGGAGGGCCAATTCTGATTGGCCTTTCCCTTTCATGGCGTTTGTAATCACCACAGGTGCCAAATGGGGGCTCCGGACGGGTGCGAGGGGCTGGTAACCCCTCCACCTTCAATTAATTACCACTAAACCACGAATGAAAAATGTAATTAATAAGCTTGTGCCGGAGGCCCCAGGGGACAGGCGTCTATGATGTCTCCTGGCCAAACCCCATTTGGCGGAGCCAGGAGATTGAATCTTTACCCTCAGGGCTCCTCCAGAAACAACAAAGAGCCACTACAAATGGCCACTTGGAATGTTCGAACGCTCACTGTGGAGGACAGGCTGCCACTCCTCTGTCGGGAGCTGGACCGGTACCGCCTAGATCTCTGTGGTATTCAGGAGGTCCGGTGGACCGGCTCTGGCTCCTGCCATCATGAGGGGTGGACAGTCCTCTACTCGGGGCAGGAGACTACCAAACCACAGGGAGTGGCTCTTCTTCTGAACAAAATAAAGAAGGGGGCGTGGGAGCGTGGCGGTGAAGTTTGGGAAGCTGTAAGCCCCAGGCTTCTTTGGGCTCGCCTTCCCATCAACCGGAGGCAAGGAATGGTGGTCATGGTTACTTATGCCCCCACCGAAGACGAACATCTGTGGAGGAATGCAAGCAAGGCTAATGAGTCTGATGCCTTCTATGACCTCCTGTCACAGGTGCTAGCTAAAGTGGCCCCTCGGGATAGAGTCATCTTGTTGGGTGACTTCAATGCCCGAGTTGGTCATGATGCTGGCACCTGGTCTGGAGTGATTGGAAGGCATGGGCCAGATCAGCTCAATAACAACGGTAGGAGGCTGCTAGATTTTTGTGCAGCTCATGGGCTTATAATTACCAACACGCTGTTCTGGCATCGGCACATCCACACAACATCATGGATGCATTCCAGGTCCAAGCAAGAACATCTGCTGGACTACATAGTGACGGAACAGTGTATGCGGGCCCATGTCCTTGACACCAGGACCTACCGTGGAGCTGATCTGCCTTCTGACCATCGACTTGTCATCTGTAAGATGCACCTGCCATTCTTCCACTCCAGTGGTAGGTGTACACCCAGGACCCCATTCAAATATAAGGTGGCCTGGTTTCAGGTAGCTGATGAAAGTTGCAAGAGAGAATTTCATCATCGCTTTCAGGTGGGGTTGGCATTGTCCCCCATTCCTCCAGATGGCGAGGGGAAATGGGCGAGGTTTAGGACTGTGACTCAGGCAGCTGCAATGGCTGCTTTGGGTACGTGGTTCAGACCTCCCCAGAGGCCCTGGCTGACAGAGGAGGTGTTCAATCTGCCTGAGAAAAAGCGACAGGCCCACTCTAATCGTCTACAGCATCCCACGTCAGAGAATGAGGAGGCTTACCGCAGCCTTCGCTCAGAGGTTCGGAGAGCCATGAGGTGCTGCAAGGATGGGTGGTGGTCGCGGGTTTCTGAGGAGATGAAGTCTGCCTCAATGGCCTGCGATCACAAATCCCTATATAACTCCATAACAAAGTAACCTGCAGGGCCACACCTATTACCATCATTAGGGGAAAAATGGTGATCCAATCTCCGACCCCCAAGAACAGGTTTGCAGATTAGCTGGGCAATTCTCTGAAGTCCTGGGTGAGGGGAAATCGATCTATATGGGAAACATTGTAGGACAAAGTGGGGATGACCCTGCTGAGGCTGCGGTGCCTCAAATAATGCAAGAAGAAGTCACCTCCTGTGAGTGGCTGGCTGAGGTGCCATCTGTTGAGGAAGTACTAAAGGCGATCCAGAGTCTAAGACCAGGAAAGGCACCGGGAAGAGATGATCTCCTAAGCGAAATGCTGAGGGAGGGTGGCGGTTGTGCACGGACTGCCCTTCATGACATCATAACAACAGTCTGGACCACTGGACAGGTTCCGCAGGGTTGGAAGCATGCCCTTGTGGTCCCCCTCTTTAAGAAGGGGGACCGCACAAACTGTAACGACTACAGGGGCATTTCACTACTCAGTGTGCCGGTCAAGGTCCTGGCAAGGATTATTCAAAATTGCCTTGCCAGGCATGCTGAGGAGAGCCTTGCGGAGCCCCAATGTGGTTTCAAGAAAGGGCGGTCCTGCACAGATGTCATATTTTCTGTCCGTTTGCTACAGCAGAGGTGTAGGGAATTCCAACAAGACCTACATCTCTGCTTTATTGACCTGGTCAAAGGCATATGATACCATCAGTAGACCTGGGCTTTGGGTTGTTCTTCGTGCTTTCGGAGTCCCTGACCCCTGCACCTTCAATCATGATCATTAAGGACCTTCATGATGGTGAGCGAGCCCGGGTTAAACTACGTGGCCGGGAGTCGGAACCATTCCCTGTTCACCTTGGGGTGCGACAGGGATGTCCTCTGGCTCCAACATTATTTAACATCTTTTTCGACCACGTCGTCCTTGAAGCCTTTGATGGCTGTATCAGGGGAATTTTCATCTGATTTTCATCATCATACAATGGGAGGCTGATCGATGCCCTGTTGCGGTCAAGGAATGGCTCCCTATTGGTCAACCAGGTTATGTATGCCAATGATCTGGTAATTGTCGCTCACTCAGAGGAGGAGTTGGAGGCGCTGCTGCTGAAACTGGAGCGTGCCACTAAGAGGTGGTGCCTTACTATCAGCCCACCAAAACAAAGCACCCGCCTGGGTATTTTGTACCATTGGGCACTCCACTCCCACAACTCCCAATCGGTGATGGGGCAGTTGTGGAGAGAGTGGAGAGTTTCTCATACCTGGGCAGTGTGCTCATGACCGGTTCCGATTTGACAGCAGAAATCTCACTCAGAATCAGTCTGGCGGCATTATCTTTTTATCGGTTGCGTAACGCTTTGTGGAAGCTACCTGGTCTGTCGCTCCGCACGAAGCTTCAAGTCTTCTCAGCCACGGTCATTTCCTCCCTTCTCTACGCTTGCGAAACGTGGACCACCCTAATGGAGCATCTTCACCGATTGGAAACATTTAGGCTGGCCTGCCTGCGATCCATCCTGGGTTTAACCAGGCTGGATTGTGTGAGCAGCTCACAAATCTTTGAAAGATCTGGGCAAAGTCCCATTGGTGAGGTCCTCCAGCAGGCAAGGCTGTGAATGGCGGTTGTTGTTGTGTTACTCGGCAGACAGCTGTCTCGTGCTGTTTCGCATGTACTACAAAAAGCTAGCGAAACCTGTGCTGCCATGTGGGAAGTTTTACAGTTCTATGCAGGTTTTGGTCCCCATTTTAGAAACGTGGAAATGCCACCAAGGAAGAGGAGCACAGTACGAAGGTTTTACTTGACGTATACAATGTTCACTTTATTCAGTCTATATATATGCTTTTTTCCCCCCACGCATTTTTGCACCCACACATAATAAACACATTATACCGATTTGCCTAATTTTATAGACAGGAATTCTATAAGAACACCGCAATGAACAGAATAAGTAGTAAGGGTTTTCACGTAAAAAAAACAACCTGATTGTCTCACAAGTGACATCACATTTATGCCTCTATTTTAGACCAAAACAGGAAGATTTCTCCACAACTCTAGGTGTCGCCTGATGAGGCTGGTTGTAATTACTGGCGAAACGTACTCGAATTGTAAATGTTGTGGGTTTACTCTCCAACACTCCGGTGTGCTGAACCAGTAACGAATCAGTTGTACAATATCTATCATACGCTGCCATGGTAGATTGTATGTTTTGAACACTAAGGAATTGAGTAAGTCGAAAACATTAGTTTTTTGTTATTGTGGAAAAACAAACTTTCATAAATGTTTCAAGACAATGGTGTTAGCTATTAATGGAGCCCCTTCGTGTACGCTGCATTCCTTTCGTATCGACGTAGCCTGGATGTGTTTTGGCTTAATCCATGGAATGTGGATTCGGATCAAGAGGAGTTAACTGGAAGAATTAAAAAAACACGCACGGACTTTGTAACCTTTCCCTGCTAAGAAACGAGAGTACGGTATGCTTTCAACCGTGTTTATTTCCCCGCTGATCGCTGCTCGGAGACTACTTTGAGTGCATTTCCCACTGCTGCTTGCAAGCATCTGCCCGAACACGCGAGTATCGCCGAGTTGTTAAACAGAAATCTGCAGTAAATAAAGCAACAACATCAACAAAATGCACACGTAATTGCAAACTGCAGCACTCGAAAATGTATCCATGCTCTTCGTGGCTCTGCGATCGGCGGCGTTACACGGGGATCGTTTAATACAAAGGGACCATTTAATACAAAGGCACACAAGGGGGCAGCCCTTCATTAAGCTTCGTATGAAACTAGCAAGGAGTAAACGCCGAGGATTGCGCGGTCAATTTGGAGGAACGCGAGAGGCACGATAGCAGTCACTGCTGCAGAGGTATAGGGGAGATGTCTCGCACTCTCGTCCCATAGCCTCCCGCCAATCAACTCTCCACTTTACACATGAACACAACTCTGCCCGCTTCCCCCCTCCCATTGTTAATTAAACACAGACAACAGAAGCGATTGCTTTCTCCTAACCGAGCGCGCTGAGCCACAGCTAAATATTAATCACTGACATATAATACAGGGTTAAGCACCAGCCACCCTAAGTCGGTGATCACGCGCATATTGTGGAGCGAATATACCAAATGATTTTGGTTTAATTAAAGAGTTAAAATGTAAATGAAAGTAGAAAATTACCGCACTCCATAATTGCATTTAAATGTGCTTTTATATTCGTGTAATTAAATTATGCAATGCATTATTTATTGAATTTTGTAAAAATTAAGGCAATCCATTAAATGCCTCATTATTCCACGTTAGAAATGTAATACCTTTTACCTCAATTTAGTTGATTCAAGGACACGTTGCCACAAGTGTTCTTATAGTAATGAGGACATATCTTGCCTTCGAGTGGCATGTGACGCGTAACATGTTACAACACATCTCGCATACAGGAATATATATATTGTTTTCATTTTGCACTACACACTTGTTCAATGCTATCAGAGGTGTCATGTATCTGTGAAGGTCAGCACAATTTAGCGTGCAATGTACCATCAAACATATATATTGCAAACCTTCCTCATGACTACCATGAAGCAAGCTGTAATTTTGGAAAATAATTTGTAAATTTTCGAGTTTGAAAAACAGAGGGCACTATCTTGAAATGGCATAGTGGCAAAACAATCTATAATTCCACAGGGTGCATTGAGTGCATCGTAGGATCTTGGGGGGCGGGGGGGGGGCGTGTCGGCGACTTATGATGACCTTCATCCAGCAGTGGATTGATTGTGGCTGATGACGATTTTTTTTAAAGTGCTTACTTGTTGTTGTTTGTGCAGAAACACTTCAGCATACAGCCGCAGTGGAATTATGTTATCTCTGCATCTGGTATCGAGGAGGTGGTGGGTTCGATCCCAATCTTGACGATGCCTATATATTTGAAGTTTGCGTGTTCTCTTTCCCTGTGGGCGCATAGATTTTTCTCCTCGTCCTCCGGTTTTTTCTTCCAGATGTTATACATTTTCACATGATGATAAGCCACTTCGTTAAGCTATCATTTGTGGCTACGTCGCTTCTGAACAAGAACTACATACCTTAGTGGGTTTTTTTACCTGGTAAAATACAAAAAAAACGTTACTTGCCCATCGATTTGGCAGTGCAAGATAATCGCACATATGAGCTGTCTTAAATTCCACATGTTTAACTGCCCATGGGAATCCAACAAAAGTATAGACTCGAAATCTCAGTGGGATTAATTATTTTTGAAGAATTGTTTATTTAACTTTTTATTGACAATTGCATTTATTTAGCACGCGTACCAAACGTGGCGTTATTTTCCACCCATCACCTAAACAATGAACAGAATTAAAGCGGTATTTTCTGGTTGATCGGTTGGTGAATGCTAACGCCACAGAACGTATATGTGCGTGAAGGCAGCTATTTCTTTTTTGGAGAATACCTTTATATCACTGGCCACAACTATAATAAATGTTTGTAAAGGTATGAGTGCAGCAATAGGCGGTGCCTACAGTGATCACATTACAATGTTCACTTGATGCATTTGGCAGGTAAGAACTTCCACTCTTGACTTTTAAAAGAAATGCATGGATTCGACAGGCTGGACCAGAAGCCTATTGTGGAGCCTAAAGATTAGTACTGTTGGAAATAGACCAAACAGCCCTGCAGTATAATACGGCCAAGTCCGCGGTCAGACCTAAATTATGAATGTGGTTGTTTACATTCTGTAATGTGACATTGCTTACGTGTTTTGAATGCGTTAATGATACTATGGCTGCATTGCAGGGAGACATTAGACAATTATTGCTTGTTGCTTACACATTTGTTTCCCACGGGGATTGCAGTATAATTATTATCAAGCTGAATGCTAAAGGCATCGTGCAATACTTTTGTAACCACGAGGCAATTATTATCATGTACAAACATAAGAAATTATTAGTTATTTTCTATCACTTTGAAAATACGACTGCATGTGCAGTATGTTACTCGTAAGCTGAGTGAAGTTGCATTTAAATATAATGAGCGCATAATGCCATGTCTGGCTGGACTCACCTAGGGTGTATGTATGTTGAACTTCATTCGCACCATACGTAATCAACCGTGCTAATCGGAGGTACGGGAGGACAACAACCAAACACAAAAAGCAGTTCTCAAAAAATGAGTTTTTATTCCAGATTTGAAAGTGCATAGCTCCAGTGGCTTCCTGATATCGGAAGAAAGAGCGCTCCAGGCGGCCGCTAAATTGCATCTGAAAGTGCACAATGAAGTTGACCGTCTTTGTTTTATGGTAATCCAAAAGCCGCAGCAATTAAATAAGCCCGATTCCGCCAGTTGGTGTTCACGAGCGGGTATTTCCAGCACTGCCAGGGCACGTCCCAGCACGCTACTGGGCACAGCAGAGTCACTGTGGCCACGGTGCTGATCGGGTGTCCCCCGCACGAGCGGCGCTGTTTGTGCACGCTCACCGCCACCTCCGGCCTGCCGCTAACTCGTGGAGGATAGGGCCAGATTTAGCCGCTTGCCTGAACCTGGTGTTTATTGAATGCAGCCTGCATGTACATTTCAATAATATAAGGGGCACCGTGGTAGCGGGATATTAACTACCTTCGCCTGGTATACTGGAGGTAGTGGGTTCGATCCCGACCCTGACGCCTGTACATTTGGAATTTGCATGTTCACCCCGTGGTCACGTGGCTTGTTTTTCGGGTCCTCCGGTTATTTCTTCCACATTTTAAAACGTGTGTTTATTATTCTGCTGTATATGTCCACATAATACACTTTGTTGAGCTATCATTTGTGGCGAGGTCGCTTCTGAAAAAAATAGCTATATCGCTCAGTGGGCCTTACCTGGTAAAAGAAGCATTTTGCATTACAACCACATCTGAGTAGGTGTAAGGGCACTTGAGAGACGTCGGACACACCCGGTGGGTAGTGACTGTCATTAAGGTAATATCAGGATCCTCTTGTTAAAGTATTATATTATGGACACGGGTAATGCAATGCATTTAAAGTTTTTTCATTGTTTGCATGATTTGCTTAGATTATATATTATGCATGCGATGAGTTTGAAAAAGTCCTTTGTACTCTAGCTGTGGTTACATATTGCCACACCATGGAGGCCAAATTCTCTTCATCCAGGCAATTATCCACACAAATGCATGTAACTTGCTGATTTGAAACTTACATTATTCACGATTTATTACGTTGCAGCACCAAAATACAATCTATTCCTTTTTTCACCAAATATCATCTGCATAATATTTACACAGGTATATTGATAATTGTGCCCATAGCACCATCTTAACTTCGACTTCGATATTAAATGACATAGTGGCCTTCATGGACACTTAAAATAAACCAATTAAATAATGTACTGTACAGCATTTGCACAGCCGGGCTATCGGCCACTGTGGTTAGAGCAATCGAATCACGAGTGGAAAGTTAAATGTTCACATTTAGTTTGGAGATTGCTCAACATAGGAACCTGGGATTTCTACTGCTGGCTCAGGTCCATCAATGAGTGCACCGCTCCATGCAGATGAAGACCAGGGGAGACACTTGGCCTTCGACGTTTAACTGACACATTACGAACGCCTCAAGTCACATATCGCCATGCCCCCATCAGTGCAGCAATGTGAATTTTCGCAGTTAATTTTGCACATTCTGTAATTTTCACTATAAAACAGGCAGTGAGCAACCCGAAAGTTGTCTAGAAAGCAGTCCATGAGCAGCAGGGGTGATTGCAAATCAGCAGCCATCGCATATTGGTCAGAGATTGATTTACGCATTGATCTGACGCCCACTTCTAAACATCTCCTTATGAGTTATGCTACATTTTTGCATTATTTACGAGACCATTCCAAAGACATTTTGCACATCCTATTTTTATTATTATATCTGCCTTGCAGCACTAGTTGAGCAAAATTGCCTATAAATTGTTGATGTTTTGATAATTTATGTACCTCTTTTCATAAACTGTAATTTATAAAGGAGGAACAACTTTTTTTTGAGTATCCCTAAACACTGTGCTGAATAATAATATTTTTGTTCACCTTTAGTCAAATCACGAGTAAATGAGACCCCCTCCCCAGTGCTGTGTCAGCCACGGGGGTTGATTGACCATACTTGATCACTCTCGTCAATGTTGAGTTGGTGAGAGAGCGACCCATACCGGTTTAGATTTCACCTACCAAAATGTTTGCCACGTGGAGAATACGAACTCGGGTCACAAGCTTTGTGATACAGTACGTGAACCACTGCAACTTAACAATATTTATTTAAAAAATGCCGTAGTGTAATTGGATTTTTTGGTTCTCAACAGTAATTCATGCTTGAATAATCCCTGCACATTTTGATTATACAATTCTTATTGGTGTTATTATTTTATTTTTGTTAATGATAATATTTGTAAATTAAGTGTAACCACATCCGAGTGAATTGGGCCTTATAAATTGGGGCACGACAAAAAAAAAACATATCTATAGAGGATTATATCATCGTTTATTTCACAACTAGATTTTATATTCATAGATTTTATATATGTAATGTGTATGTACAAAATTACGAATTTAAGCAGCATAGTATATGTCAAATGTTGAAGTACTGTTGATGTCATAAGTTGAAAATATGGAACACGAGCCTCTGGAATAAAACACATGGTGCGTTCATAAGGAATATATTGTGAATTAATATTTACCGGCATTGGGCATATTCTCAGGTTGTGATTGCTGAAATGCACGGTATTCTATAGCTTCTTGAAACAACAACAACAACTGCCATTCTCCACTAAATGGCCATGAGTACCCCACCGCACGTCTTCTGTCACACTTGGTGCATTTCAATGGAACGTGAAGTGAGAATTGGTTGCTGGCAAAAAAAGTCACAGGACAGGACTATGTGTTATGGATTAACAGACATGTCTGGTAGATTCTCCACTCTCCATTGTTTCTAGGGGGGGGGGGGGGTTACAGCTACCACCAACTGCAGAGTAGGGCCTTTCACAAGCCTCTCCTAAAACGCCTGCCCTGTACACCGCTAATAAGTGACCGCAAAGTTCGCTCAACTAGAGCTCCTCTTCCACCGTGAGAGCTTCTGCTGCTAAACAGTTTGCCATATCGAGGTGCGGCCGTACCTCCAATCCCACCAAAACAAGCAATAGTTAATTAAAACAAAGGCAATTATCTCCCCATAATAGTCTGACGAGGCAATTAGGGTAAGTGTTGTTTAGCAAGCACCTATTAAGGCCGAAATGTAGCACGAGCTAGTGGTGTGGCCAGCACCATGCGTCTGCCCAACATCTCGCCAGTGCAGACTGTTTCGCACCACAACAGGGCTGAGTCCACCAAGGGGAGACCCAGGGCAGGTTGAAATTTTTGTCACTAATGTTGCCTTAAGCAGAAATAAAACTCAGATCACCGGGTTTTTGTTGTGCAGCGCTCTTACCTCTCTTCACTACCACTCCCCATGCATTCCCGTTTAGTCTAATAGACTGTATGAGAAATTGATCTTAACAATAAACTATTGAGGTAGACATAGAAATTATGGGTGATAAAGCCAGCATCCTGCCCAGTCACCTTTGTATTTCCTGTGGAGATATTCATAAGTAACATTGAGGATTCATTTGGGGCTGGGGTTGACCCAGGGGTCAGCTCAGGCACTTTCTCGACCACTTGGCTTTGAGCATAGACACAAATAAAACCTACACACAAACATGTTTATACAGCATGGGGTAACCATAATCTACGCCTATATTTAATAAACATTAAAATTACTGGAATTCACTAAATTGGGAACTTTTTTCCCCTGCAACAATACAGTAATAATACTTCACATGTAAGCAGGCTTTAAATGTCATTTTATACGTTTGCAATGCACTGTTTAGAAAATGTAGTTTTGTGCAAGTTTAGGAACAAATGGACGTATACTAAAATAACATCTAAGGTCAATGTTCACACTGAGGGATTCAGGCTCCCACAACCTTTTTGTATTCATGGACAATTTTAACAATATCCTTTTAGTTAAGCCTTACCAAGAATTGTCTGAGGGCATTTGCATTGACTTCGGGGTCCATAACTCAGTTAACTTATCAACACTTCTAAAGCAGCTTGCACCGTTCAAATTGTTGAAATAATACGCTGCTTATGGAGTGTTACTTTTAACTTGATAGTCAGTCCCAAGCGAACACAAAATCCCCTGAGTGTCATAGCTGTACAGCTGTCCATTTCAAAGTACTATAATACGTGAACCGGCTAAGTATGTTAAGAGAGGCAGTGACTTTAAGGCTCCGAGGCCTTCATTAACTCTGCTTTGCCAAACTTTCCTGAGATAATTGTTCCAATAATCACTTTTATATTGACCACGAGGTAAATGAGCTGCGAGACAAGTGAATATGCAGTATGTTAGCTAGACATTATCACGAGGAAAGATGGAGAGCAAGCTACTAGAGCTAAGTATTACCTTTTCGCAAGATAAAGTATACATGCAATCTCTTTAAACCTCTACCATCAATGCAAGTCAAGTTGATATAAATATATATGTATCAAGATGTCAAAGTGTGCTCCCCCCACATAAAATTTGTATTGGGCAGGCCCCACCTCTATTAATAGCCCTAAGCCAGTGATGTAAATTACAAATTAATAGGATTGGGATTAACTTCCCCATAGCAGTAACATTGTTGCCATTTCATCAAGTCTCAAGAAATGCTCGTCGAGTTAACCGCTCACCATCAGTTGAACTCGCATCCTTTTGATTACAGATCAAGCACTCTGCCCAGTGGCATCTGGAAGAATACTTGTATATTTGCAGTACTGTGTACATAGGCCTGAGCAGGATTTGAGCCTGGATAGTGCATGGGTGGGTAACCACTAGGCATAAAACAGGTGTCATAGGCTGCTGCAGGGCTGCCTTGTCAGCAGAGGGTAGTACATGAAAAATACATTGTTATTCTCTATTATTCTCCAACATCTATGCTCCATGCCTTCAACCCGTACGGACCAGTGTGGTCAAGAATTCAGCAGTGGACTGATGAAAGGGCTGCACATGGAGATGTCAACAGTGATAGCAGTTTTGATTTATAGTCAGTTCATTGAAAGAGAGAACTGATAAATACATTAGAACATAGTTGTACTTCGTGAGGTATGCAAATTACAGATAAAAACTCCATATATTATTAAAATAGTAGTAAACGTTTTCACCACAAATGGAGAGAAGACAGTTATTACAGATAAGTAAGATTCTGAGTCTCAGGGAATTGAACACGACGGTAGGATTTAAAAGTACTTTATTTTACATTGAATATACTTGCTAACATTCAAAGGATCAAACCCCTGCAAGTAAAATGTAATTCAAATTTATACTCCAACGACATAAATATGTAGTCGACCACATGTATTAAGAAAATTATTAAATTATGAATGAGTGAAAAACACACTTCATCATCTTCTTGGTTCTTTCGGTAAAGTCACGTAGAAGGGAAGTAATAAAATAAAAAAAATAAAACATAATAAAATAAAATAATTCTCACGACGTTTCGGCTACAACGCAAGCAGCCGTCTTCAGGTGAAGAATGAGACACTACCAAGCTAGGAGCTTATATATAAGCTGGGTTGGAGGTGGAAGAGCGCCTTAACAAAAAGAATGTGCATATGATCATAATAATAATTGGTGACTTGAAATGTAAAGGTAGTTAAAAAGTGTAGATATGAGAGAGTATGATTTTAAAATTTGATACACGACTCATGCATGTGAGGAGAATGTCTGTTAAGAGTTCACATCAAGCAAAGACAATAAGATAATAAACACATTATTCAAAACTAAGGAGTCTAGAAAATAACCATTTAGGAGCTCGATGCAGGCATTAGAAAGTAAAATGTACTTAATTTTTACTGACAAACTGCACATTGTTAGATATAGCTCTCCTCAGCAAATAAAATACAGGAAGCGATAACAGGCTGAATAACAACATCAATTTGAATTGACAGTATACAAGATCAAAGTGCAATCGTGTCTCAAGACGCTTTACTAAAAAATGCATTAGGCCCTAAAAAGAGGGGAGAGGGTGGTAGGGTAGGGGTTATGGCAGGGAACCATGGGAGAGTGCAATACTGTGATCCCGCCAAGATTAAGGCAACAAAACAAAGGCCCAACACCAGCAATGTGCCCCAACTACAGCTGGGGTAGTCAGGCCAATCCAACGTAGAAACGAGTTCCACACTATATGCACGGGCAGCTCAGGTGCTGCACAGAGTTCAAGAGCAGCCAAGGGAGGAATGAGGCCCCCCATTTGGCCAACGAGTCTCAGGAGAGGCCTTGGCGGCAGGCCCATGGCAGAGACAGGGTAAAGTTAGCGTTGAGGCGCAAGAAGCGGGGATACGGAGGAGAGGTCAATCGAGGGTAAGGAGATCCCATGGGGAATAAGCTAAATGATGTGGGAGACAAAAAATAGACATGGCAAGGGAGGTGGAGGGAACGACCCAGCACAGTTTTGGTGGAATACTCGTTACACTTCAACATTGACATAAAGCACAATTACAGGCAATTAAAAAAGACAGTTTCCATCAACAATGTAGTTCAAGTAGTGTGGTAATAATCAGCATATACAATTGTGCTGCTTGTTGCTAACCAGTGACATTCGGGGCATTAGGGTCTGTGCTCAGCAACCGTGAATAAAAAAAAGTTTTACTAATATTCAGCTCCTCATATTCTTGGGTCTTTCGGTAAACTCACGTAGATAGGTTCAAAGAAAATAACAAATCTACGCAACTTTACCAAAAGACCCAAGAATATGAATTCCTGCAGTCACGAAAGCTTTAAGTCAAGATTCAGCTCCTCGTGAAGCCAGTTTCAATGTAGTCAACCTACAGATTACTCGAGACCTTTGCAGAAGAGATTACGCAATTGCAGTGGGTTTTGGTGACAGCGCACATTACCCGATTGCACTGTCTCACACATTCCCCTATTATTGTGGATCTGCAGATGGCAGAGTTAACCAATGAGCACCTACATAAGAAGAGGACTCAGCTGGGAAAAGAAGAAACCGACGGTTAACAATCTCATTAATATTCATTTTGCTCCAGCATAATAGGAACGATTATAATTATGCATCTGTTTCTGTTACTGCTGCTAGCTCCGGTTATTACAGAGATGAGCATTCAAAACTCCATGGGATTATCATTGAAGCAATAACACAGGTCGTTTGGGAGCTAATCAGAAAGTGGCATGACTTTTTAATGTGGTTTTCGACCTCTAAGTTCTCCAAATTGGAGTGTAGACAATTAAGAACTTTTAAACCACTGCACTACCTTAATATTGCTGATGTGTTAAGAAACACAATTATTTTAAGCACAACTGACCAAGTAACTTTACCTCCAACTACTTGACAATAATACAAGTTAAAATTATGCACCAATTTTACATTAAAAATATATTAACACTTTTAAAATTCACCTAAGGAGTTGTTTAGTATTTGTAATGTATTAATTGATCGTAAAAACACAAGAGTACTTCTGTCAAACCCGCTGCTAGATTAAAGTTTTTAGTCGTGTGAGTTGTTTGACCCTACATCATTCTGGTCAGTGTAGGCAGGTGAAGGAGGGACCCAGGGTTAGTTTACATTTTACTAAACACTCGATGGTATCCATGGCAGGGACCAAACTCAGGCCATGAGTTTCGATTTAAAGCTTTCGTGACTGCAGGGATTCATCTTCTTGGTTCTTTCGGTAAAGTCACGTATAATATAAATAATAAAATAATAACAATAAAACATAATAAAATAATTCTCACGACGTTTCGGCCACAACGCAAGCAGCCGTCCTCAGGTTGAGAACAGGTCTGTCGAGAAGACAGAACCAAGAAGATCAGGCAATGAGCTTCATAATGCAGCATGTGAACCATGTAACATAATAATTATATAGTTAAAAAAAGGTAGACCTGTTGATGAGTGTGATTGTATGTTTTTAATTTAACAATAATTAACACCTAAATTACTCAGATATTTTAATGATTCAATTGTTATTTTTCTTATTATTTTGATGTTTATAATATTTTCTAAATAAGTAAAACCACATCCGAGTTCATTTGACCTCATTATATTGACGTATTTACAGAGGATTACAGCCACTGTTGACTTGCCACTCAAAGCTTGAGATCTCAGAGGATTGAAACTTACAATTCAGTGGAAATATTCTTCCATTGAATTTGATCTGGAGTTGGCCCAACATCATGACATAGGGCCACAAATCTGGAGCAATTGTTGTCATAGTTTTTTTACTGCATCATTGCTTATCTGTGGCTTTCCTCACCTCTGATCAAACTTTCACTGTCAAGAGTGAAGGAAAACTTTGCGCTTTACAAACGTGACATTACAATCAAATGTGTGGGTCAGAGTGAAATGGTCTCCTTTAATGTGTCTACAGTACTGTAAATGTATAAACCATTCGATAATAACCAACAATTTTCTACACTGGAGTTATTTTCTTTCATAATTTACTTCAAAACAGTTTACAACACTTACAATAACACTTTTTCCTGAACTATACATATTTTACATTTACAGGTCGCAACAAAATGTTCCAGATATTCAAGACAAAGTCAATAACAGACAGACCATGTGCCTCAAGCACTGAACTAAAATAGGAAGCTCTCATCCACATGCCAGTATTTTCCACAATCTATTCACAACCATTACACACCCCTGCCTTCCCAGCACTGTCTTGTGTGCTGAGCTGTCATACATTTTGAAACAACGAAAAACTCAAGACGTTTTGAGAAAGGAGGAAACCACTTAGCTTATTCTAAGTGTAAGAACCAGTAAATTCACGGTGAAGATTAAAGGGTATACTCAAAGCATTGCTGAGCTACGCTAAAACATTAACAGTACCAGAGATGCAATTGCCTGCCCAAGCCATGACTGGCAGATGGGCTTATACTAGGAACCAGAGAGCCTTTTCTGAAGGCATATGGCCTCCTATTCCATGCTGGACAAATGTCTTGCAAGAGGTGGAGATGTCCACAATTTAACCCCTTCGTATGCGATATGCCAATCGACTGTGGTGAACCCATTTATACTGCTGGGTGGACAGAGGCCGAGGGATTTAATAAACGTTCCCCCATTTCATGGGCCCTCTTTTTCCAGTACCAAAATATGACAATAGATTTCCCCCTTTTTCTGGCAACAAAACAGGTGTTAAGATGTTAAAACACCAAACTGAAACCTTTTACAAGAAATTATGTCTGCATTAACCACAATAATTGTGGTCAGAATGCAAAAAAAACATACTCTGATAATATATGCATTGTCTTTGCAGTGGCTGACCATTGCTCTCCTAGCGTCAACGCAACGCTCCCGTCCCCCTACCCCCCTCCCCTGCCCCCCCCCTCTCTTACCTATATAAGCTCTTACCACGGTATCTGTCCCCCACTTCAGCAAACAAATTATTGCTGTGGGTTTCCCACCTGATGATGATTGCTTGTGTTGCACCCAAAACATCGTGAATTAATTTATTTTATAGCTACGTGACTTTACCGAAAGAACCAAAGAGTAGTATGGCTTAAGAATGTTTAATGTTTAAATTTGTATTACTCTGGAAACATGCATTGATCCGAAATATCTCATGGCCCATGGACTTGATGATTGTTCTATTCTAGAAATAAAAATTTCCGTTGTTCATTCTCGTTCAGGTTCAACAAATTAGTATCATTTTATAGGGAACCAAATGTCTTCGTTTTAGTTTTGATAGACTGGCTCCTGCCACATGAATGTGGAATTTCAACACAGACTGAGGCCTTCCAATGCACTCCCCAATCATAAGTAGCCTATAATCATTTGTACAATGATATTTGACGTAGAATCTGACAATAAGTTATAAAGTAATTTAATGGTTATATATATGTATATGAATGTTATTTATTGAATTGTCAAATGTTAAAATAATATACTGTATATCATAGTTAATTTTGTGATAATAACAACATAAACCATTATTTAATTATATATTGCTACTAAAATGCACATCCAAAACAATGCTGTTTTAGTTAAAGTTAGCATGTTTAATACATCAACATGTTTGCTTCACAGACGTTTGAAAATAATTTATACAAAGACATCACGACTTAAAAAGCAACTCTATTTGTGTTAATCTCACCCAACTCTTGGACTCAGTCTAATAATGCACTTTAAATTGATTTACACCCTGCAGCTTACACATGGATTTTTAATTATGGCAATTTAAGCAATGAAGTGGTACTATGAATCAAGATGTTTTATTACTAACGGATCAATACAGCTGTTATCATTCCACAGTGGCTTTAGGGTTTTCCTAAGAGATCACAAAGCAAATGAGCAGTCATGGGAAGGCCTCCACGGAAATGACAAAGAATTAAACCTTTGGCGTTATTTCGTTTCTGAAACATAGAAATGCTCACATCGAAAATATTTGTTTTCATTCAGATCACCAAATCATGGACGTGTAATCTTTTGGTTTTCATCAACACCGTTCAGTTGTTGTCTAATCAAATATAACAAACATTGTTTGTCCTTTCGAACAACAGGACACCGTAGGCATTTCCATCGCCTTCTAAAAGCAACGTATATGCTCGATTCTAGCATATGCCCAAGTGCCAGTTCCATTCTCAATAATGTATTTACCATGGCTAGACAACGCACTTGGAATTCGACAGTGTAGTCCCCTCCACCCATCAACACAGATTTAACCTCCTCTAGCCTGAATCTCAAGCCTTTGAATCCACCTTCTGATTGCTACGATCACAGCATGAAGTAGCCACACATTTTAACGTGCATTTACCAATTAAATCTGTTATAAATGTGTCGTGTGAAGAATGTGACAACTTTATAACTATTTTTGATGAAAGTGCATTTAGAAACCTGGTCACGTTTCAATAAAAAAGAAACCCCAGTCAATTTTAATACTGGGTCATGTAAGGTCAGCAATACTATGCTTGGCACAATTATATAATCTGACCATATTATGATGTATTATGGATGATATTGGTCGCGAAAGCCTACGTGTTAAACTTATTATGGTAGTATATCGAACGAGGCATCAAAGAAGTGTCACTTTCTAATCCAAAGCACAAATGTGGCTGAAGTTGAATTACTGTTGACATATTTGGAGTGAACTCCAAGTTCCCACCTGACTGTACTTGGTAGACTTCAACGTAATTAAGTTAGGTTAATTGCTATACTCTTTGGTTCTTTCGGTAAAATCACATAGGTATAAAAAATATTAAATAAATGTAATCACGACGTTTCGGGCGCAACACAAGCGTCCGTCATCAGGTGGGACAACCTCAGCAAGAAAACAATTGCTGAAGTGGGCAAAAGAGCTGCTGTAACAAGAGAAGGGGGGAGGAGCCAGGGAGGAGATATAGAGAGTGTGGGGTAAGGGGGAGTGGAGTGCTGAAGCTAAGGCACATACACGGCAAAATGTTGCGCCCGAAACGTCGTGATTAAATGTATTTTATATTTTTTATACCTACGTGACTTTACCGAAAGAACCAGTCACCTACACTATGGATAGCACCATGGTTACTGTTTCCATATCCTTACTCCTTGATTTATCCTCCAATAGTTGAGGACTTGTTCAACCAGACTGCCCATTTCATCTCAGCCAAACTGTATTCAACCACCATGCTGCAGGTCAAAACACATCTCTTTCGGCATATTTTCTTACATTGTTTGACTTTGTAATTCCCAAAAATCGTATAACCTATTTTTAGCTTGGTGCTTTGAGCCTTTGAGCCTGTCCTCAGCAACCGTGATAACCAATGTAATTCTACAAGAATCAGATGAAGTTCATCGCTATACTTAAATGAGCGATGGGGGAATTCTCATCAGATCTGTTGAGCCCGTGGCAATTTTTCTTTTTCCATGGTGGTGGCCACTTTTTCCATGGAAAAGCACTGCTGATTTTCCACAAAGTTTGTTGACCCCAGAAGGATTTGAACTTATGATCTGTTGAATGCTTGCTGAGCACTGAGCGTAACTCACCCGGTTGGATAGCCTAAAATATCCCGTACATTATCCCTTCTGAATGCTGGCTTGAGCCCAGGTGGCTTTGGAAGAAATTCTGTCAAGTGCAAAGCAAAGCACCAAGCACTCTGACCTATCTGCCTTCCCAAAAGTGCCTGCAGAGAAATGTGTCCACTACTCCAATAGGCATTGGGCGCACATCCGTTAGCATGTACCCACATAGCCATATCACTCGTATTGAGACAAATCCTAATTGGCAGCTTATGTTATTTTTAGTGAACGGCTTATGAATAGTACTTGGATCTTTTGCTAAACTTTAGAAGTGACTTATTTGTACTCCATTCTTCTGTAAGAGTAATCCCTGCTCGAATAAAATCCTACCATGATAGGTATAAGGATATACACAAGCATCCATTTGCCGAAATAAATAATAGGAATACTTTCACCATTAATGGGTCAACACATTTTGCAAAATACATTCTCCATATCCAATGCTATATATGCTAAATTTTTCAGACTATGCTATACAAAGATAAGAACAATTAACATTGATTTCATTGCCCTCCTTAATTCAGTGAAATATGTTCGGTAAAAGTACACACAAAACGTAATAACAAGCTATATTTCGATATTTGGTCTCTGCCAAAAATATTGGGTTAAGACTTTATCGGATTCGGTTTTAGGTAACGCCAAATTGCTTGGGGAATTAAGGTCAACTTAAAAGTACAGTGATATATTCTTTAACTGACAGGCCTGCATGTTTGAGTAGTCCCCTTAATATGCGTTTCAGGCTTTAAATCACTGGGTGCTTGCAATGTATGGTAATGATGGTTTGTGGCCTGTCTTTGAGTGGGCTTCTGTCAGCATGATAAATAGGCTTAGGCTACTGGGAAAATTCCATGCATCCCACACTTTTTCACAATACAGAAGCTCCCCAAGGCATTGAAATAAAATAAAACCTATTTACTTCTTACCAATTTCACATAGTGAAAATAAAAATAAAATAAGACCATGTTAAATAATAAACATTAATAGAGTTAGATAAACAGAGCCTTTTTTTACTACTTATGCCATGCTTCATGCAATTTCTATAACAATCATATGAACTCATCACAACTTATAACATCTAGTTAATTATTAGTCTAATTTAAAATATGGTGTTACACATTAACGTTAAAAATGGTCATTATTGTTTTGCTTTGTAGGGTGTCAAATGTCGGAACAAAATGTAAATCATTCTTTCTTTCAATTATGCAGTAATGAGCACGCAAAAAAACACAACTGGAAATGTATTACGATCATCGGAAACATTTTGAAAGATAAATTACACGCGCGTCCTCTTTTGCAGACTCCTAATTAAAGTTTTGTTGAAAATTCCATCTAAAAATAAATTGACAGCAGTTGGAGTAGGCTCATTTGCAATGTACTGAAGTGGCACAAAATTCATCTTTCTTCCAAATATTAGCAGCCCGGACCAATTATGTGAGGTAGCCAGGCCTGTTATTTTTTTCATTTAAATAAATAAGAAGCAGCCATCTGTCTTTGTGACAGTGGATCCAGATTCAAATCCTGGTGATACATTGGTTAACTATCTTTCCTGGACTTGTTAAAAACTCACCCCAGCAGTCCAATGCCCTCTGCATGCACAAGTGTCAGCACACGTGCCACTTTGAAATACTTTAACAAGCCACAATTGAAGAAAAAAAATTGCAGCACAATTCTGACACATTTTGAAAGCAACATCAAGTATCCAAACTCAAGCAATTAATTATTTAGCTACAATCGTCTCACACAATTTAAATACCGTGCTACTTCATTCCTGTCAAAACTGATACGGTTGAAATTTTAACGAGTCATATTGAACAATTTCAGGGCTATATGCTTGACAAGAAACTGACACGTATTCATTCTTCAATGTTTAGGGTACATAGCATAAGGCAGGGCGGGTATGTTCATTAGTTTGTATTGAGGTAGAGACAGCCAAGAACGCAACTACTGCAGATAATTTACAAACTCAAACAATCCAATCAAATACATTACTGGATGTAAAAACATTCTTATGGGATGCATATGAAGCCATATCAGAAGGTTTAATTAAAATAACACCTCATAAAATAACACTGCCTATAATGCTGCTCCACATATCCACAAAATAGGTAAATCCGGCTGGAATAAAGATCACTTTGTTCACATGCCAGTATGGATTGTCCATTTCATGAGGCTTGCCATGCCACAGGGACTGGCTCTCCATGGGATACTGCAACAGAAGAGTCTCCGCTCTATTCCCTACCATTCTGTCACGATCATGACGAACCCTGGGCAGGACCCGAGACCAGCGTTAATATTGCCCGTTAGGACCCAGTTATCCAGCTGCCAGAACATGTTATTTTTGTCTATGAGCCCACAGGGTTCAGGTGGTGAATGATAGCAGACTCAAAGGCCCAAAAACGATGATAATGGCTTTGAGGGTGCAGGGTGACATTGATACTGAATTCACAGGTTCGGCTAAATAGCTCCATGATCAGACGTTTTGCCTTGCAATCCAATGTTTTACCGAGTTCAAATCCTGGTCAGGTGTCAACTGAGCCCATTACCTTACCAGGGTCAATTAAATGTAGTTACACTTTGTGGGAATTAACAGCTCTTACTAAATCAGAAACAGGGTACCTACAATATGACCGTAGTATGTGCAGCACTCATTCAGGGTCACCAAATGAGATGAGCAACCTCTCCCTGCTCATTTGAGCCCAGAAGTGAATGTCTCCCCTCTCATTTGAGTGGGGAGACACTAACTTTTTTACGTCATTTTCAGGTGAATATTAACCACTGCTCACCACAAAAGATGTCGTTTTACATAAAAAAAAAAATACCAATTCATATTCTTTATTTCTTTCGGTAAAGTCACATAGATAGAAAAAAAAACTATGACGCTTGGATTGCAACACCAGCGGTCGTAATCAGGAGAAGGGGGTTAGCCTCTAAAAGCAAACTGTTTATAAAGGTTTAAAATAGTCGTAGTGGGCAGCTACAGCCCTGGTGGTGGGTTTCCACCAATTAAGGTGCTGCCAGGTAATCATTGCACCTCGCTTTACAGTCACACTGTTGACGGTGGAGGTTGCTGCTAGAGGTGATAGTAGTAGAAGGTAATGATAGTACTGGTGGTAGGCTTCCACCAAAAAAGGGCTACTGACAGTGGTGATGGTAGTATTGGCCAATGATGATCCTGGTGGTGGGCTTCCACCAATTAAATGGCTGCCAAGTCTAAAATGGAAACATAACAGCCAGTTATGACTTGAACTGGTTGATAACATCCTTCCAGTGATTGCTGAGTTTGTACCCATCTTCTCGGTTGGAATTATGTCTATGTCTGTATATATGGATGGCTTCATGAACGAATCTTTGTTGATAGCCAGTGGGTTTGCAAAGTACCTTCGTCTTTGAGAAATCAATTTCGTGTGAGCCAGCCCCATTAAAATAATGATCAGCTATGGCAGAAGTATTGGTCCTCCCGTGTTTCAAATCTGCCTTATGTTCACGAGACATGTTGCTTAGTTTCCCCAATGTAACTGCTGCCGCAGATACAGCTTAGTTTGTAGATGCCGAGATATTGCATGTCAGGGATCTTGTCCTTCACAGATGGGATCAGATCACGGATTGTATGTATTGTGTTAAATCAGACCTGGATCTTGTGTTTGTTCATGATTTGAGAAATATTTTGGATACCCCTGCTATGTATGGCAAGGTGATGTGTTTTATTGGATCCACATATGGCTCCTTCCTCACGGTTGGGGTGATGGCTTTGCAGATTGTGTATCCATTCGTCTTGAGAGCTTGGTGTACATGTTTGAGTTCACTAGTTAGGTGTTCATGGTCGGAGATACATTGAGCTCTACGGTGTAGAGTTTTGAGAAGGTAATTCTTCTGGGATGGATGTTAGTGGGAGTCACGTTTTAGATATGCATCAGTATCGGTTGCTTTCCTGTAGACAGAATGGCTTATTGAGCCATCTGGTCTCTTTTTGATTAAGACATCCAAGAAAGGTAGCTTTCCATCCTTTTTTTTACCTCCATGGTGAATTTGATGGCTGGGTGTATAGAATTGATGTGGTTGAGGAATTGGTTCAGAGCTGGTCGGCCATGTGGCCAGATGACAAACGTGTCATCTACGTACCTCTTCCACAAGGACGGGCGTAGAGTGGATGCCTGGATGGCGTCCGTCTCAAATTTTTCCATGAAAACATTGGCTACAACCAGAGATAATGGATAACCCATTGGGGTGCCTTCAGTTTATTTGTAGAATGTTCCATTCCAGTTGAAGTATGTATTGGTGAGGCAGTGTCTAACCAGGGCTGGTACATCATAATGTAATCCTTGTGGGACCAAATCTTAAATTATTGCATTGGTGAAGGGCACAGGAACTTTGGTGAACAAAGAAACTACATCAAAACTAAAGAGCAAATCACCTGGCGACAGTGAGATGTCCTTAATTGAAGATAGCAGATCAGCTGAGTTACTGTAAGTACAAAAGAGGTGGTCTTATCAGTGAATGGCTGTAAGGTCTCAGACAGATATCAGGCCAGTTTGTAGGTGGGTGAGCCAATGGTGGAGACGATGGGATGAAGGAGTCTACATTTTTATGGATATTTGGTAAGCCATATAATTTGGGTGGTCTAGCAGCAGAAGATTGTAAGGAAAACCGTTTGTTCTGTTCAATTAATGAAGCTGAATCAGTGATGATACTGTTCGTTTTTGTAACTAGGCTGTTGGTGGGATCTCTATGAATGTTTGTGTAGCTACCATCATTAAGTAGGTCCTGAATTTTGTTGTTGTATACAGTTTTGTCCATGATGACCATGGCATTGCCCTTGTCGGCTGAGAAGATGATGATATCATCTCTCTGTTTAAATTGAGATAACTCAAAACGTTCATCCTTACTGAAGTTGCTGACTGGTATCTTAGCGATTTTGAGGGTTGCAGTGATTTCAGATCTTGTCACGTCTGCAGCGATGTGTTAATTCCATACACCCAGCCATCAAATTCACCATGGAGGTAGAAAAGGATGGGAAGCTACCTTTCTTGAATGTCCTAATCAAAAAGAGACCAGATGGCTCAATGAGCCATTCTGTATACAGGAAAGCATCCCATACTCATGTCTACCTAAAATCTAACTCCCAATACCACCCATCCCAGAAGAATTCCCTCATCAAATCTCTACACCATAGAGCTCAATGTATCTCCGACCATGAACACCTAACCAGTAAACTCAAACACGTACACCAAGCTCTCAAGGTGAATGGATACTCTGACTACACAATCCGCAAAGCCATCACCCCAACCATGAGGAAGAAGCCATCTGAGGATCCAATCAAAACCATCATTATGCCATACATAGTAGGAGTAACCAAAAATATTTCCAAAATCATGAACAAACACAAGATCCAGATCCGATTTAACATGGTACGTAAAATTCGTGATCTGATCCCGTCTGTGAAGGACAAGATCCCTGACATGCAATATCCCGGCGTCTACAAACTATGCTGAATCTGCGTCAGCAGTTAAATTGGGGAAACTAAGCGATTTGTCTCAGACCGTGTTCATGAGCATAAGGCAGATTTAAAACACAGGAGGACCAATACTTCTGCCATAGCTGATCATTATTTTAATGCAGCTGGCTCACACGAAATGTATTTCTCTAAGATGAAGGTACTTTGCAAACCCACTGGTTATCAACAAAGATTCGTTCATGAAGCCATCCATATACACAGACATAGATACAATGTCAACCCAGAAGATAGGTACAAACTCAGCAATCAACCAGTTCAAGTCATAACCGGCTGTTATGTTTCCATTTCAGACCTGGCAGCCCTTTAATTGGTGGAAGCCCACCACCAGGACCATCACTGCCCATTACTACCATCACCACTAGCAGTAGCCTTTTATTGGTGGAAGCCCACCATCAGCGCCATCGTTGTCCACTACTACTACCATCACTTACATTAACATTATCTGCCCCACCCATGCTGCTTACACTTGGGCTACACCCATTTTAAACCTTTAAAAACAGTTTGCCTTTAGAGGCTAACCCCCCTTTTCTTAATGACGACCGCTTGTGTTGCAATCGAAACGTTGTGGTTTATTTATTTATTTGTATTCACTTTATTATTATATCTACGTGACATAATCAAAAGAACCCAAAAATATTAATTCCTGCAGTCACTAAAGTTTTAAGTAAAAAAAACATAAATAATACCAAGTATTATTATTGTCGTAAGACATAATATTCAACCCCCTGTTAATATACTTCTGAACTCCTAAATATGTTTTATTCGTCATGGCAGTTGTTTTTGCTCATATATATAACCACACTGGTCAGTGCGAGTTGGAAAATTTTGATTCAGGCCAGATTTAGATATCACTCGTCACTCATGTTGGCCAAGGCTGGGAATCAGATGCAAGTCACTGTGTTCATATCACAATGTGTTAACCACTGTGCCACTTCTACACCCCCCGTCAATTATAATTCAGTACTGTGATAGTGCAATTGTGCTAAAAGAGCCACTCTTGGAATAACCTATACATCATAAATAATATGTCTGATGGAGATTATATTTTGGAACAAAAATGTGACACGAAACATAAACATCTACAAAATACGAAAATGAAGTGTCTATAAAACAGACTGTACACCTTTTAATATTTCTACAAATGGTGAATACAAGTCGCATTTGCCAGCCGAGGTGGTACCAACCATCTCCCTTGGCCGAGGGCCATGGTATTGTGTCAGTGCCCCCTCATGGGTTTTACGACCCTGCTGACAAAATGCAGGTAGTACACAGATAAAGCATTGCCCTGGAGAAGGTAATGAAGAAAATACTGCACTTAAAAAATACCCCAAAAAAATATTTCCAGGCCTGTTGGTGCAAAGTCTCATTATATGCACGTGGACACTGTTGGTTGACTGTATGCCTTTGTTTTCTGAAGGTAAGAACACATTTCTCAAGAGCACAGGCTACGTTGGGTCTTCTGTTGACACCACCATCGGTGTAATGCTCTTCGTATGTAGTCATTGTGCACTGCCAGGCTATTACCTGCAGGAGAAAAGGGGTAACAAAAACGAACTCTCATGGAGACCACATTGTGTTTGGCACAGGCAATCATTTGCTATGTTGTGAATTTATTTTTCGATATCTTCCCCCCACTCAACCATATGTTTTCATTGGTGAGACATGGCCAAGGCAAAGGTAACAGGTACGGGTAAAATAAAGGGCTTGGAGTGTTCAACATTAAAGTTTGAGAGGTGGTGACTTTGTTGTGGATGGTGTTTGCAGGGTCACGGTGCTGAATCAATCTCCAAGATTGCTTCTGGGCAGGGAACATCGCAAGCAGCTAGAGCAAAGGTGAGGGGCGGTAAGAATAACTGCAAGCAACAAATCCTTGTTTTAAAATTGTGTGCTGTGCTGTTGAATGTGTTTGGCTGTTATCACAAACAAAAACAAATGTACACGTTTTTGTTCGGATATCTCTGGGGGCGTTGGATATGTGCACCTACAAGTTATGGCAATGGGTAGGCTTTGAATACGACTAAGCGCCCAGATAATGTTAAACAGACAGAATACCGATGTACATATGTACACGAATATAAACGTGTAGATATTTTGTCGGATTGTATTGGAATCGTTAAAGATGTAGGACTTGAAATATCACGCGCCACGCGTTCTGTTGCTAGGCAAGCGAGCAGAGTACAGTGGGAGCATCTGAGGACACGGTTGTTGTTGTCGTGGCATTAAGGGGGGGGGGGGGTCGTTAAGAGATGCGACAGGTGTTAGGGGTGACTGAGGACGCAGACCGGTGATTGGTCAGGAGGGTGAGTGGCTAATGACCGGCGCCGGCCTGGCGGCATTAACATGGTCACGTGAGGCTGGGGGGCCTGGGGGCGAGTAGCAAATCGGGGGACGAGATAATTGATTGGGACTGATTGGTGCGGGGATAAAGGGCACAGCGTAATGGAGAGACCGGGAGTCTTGGTTGGGATTGGAGCTGGAGTGGTTGGTGCCCGGGAGACAGATGGAGCAGCAGTGAGCAGGGATAGATACGATAAGGATAGAGAGAACACAGTGTGCGGTAGCAGTGGATAGAGAGAACACAGTGTACGGTAGCAGTGGATAGAGAGAATACAGTGTACGGTAGGAACGGGGAGACATGGAGTGTTGTTAATGGCGGGTTGTGCATCGGAGCGAACGGAGAGACACGGAGCGATGATGAGGAGGAGGTGTGAACTCTATGCGTGAATAAACGAGACTAGAAAGACAACGAGAGTACGAGTCCTACACATACATGATTCTGTGCACAGTGGCTGACACCTTCACAATATCTACAACAGAGGAACACTGTACACTATTTTCGCCTAATTTTAAGGTAATCTAATTAAAATTCCAAGCTATTTGCATTGAGATATGAAAGTTTAATTCATGGATAATTTTTGATGGAATAACAGTCGTTTTTGCAGCAAAACGGCCCCAATGTAATTCAGGTGCACTCAACAAGCCTATTCCGCTCCTTACTACTCTACAAATGCAGGATGGGTAGGGGTAGGGCCAAATATATCAATGGGAAAAAAAACTACGTATAGTTTAGGTGATCTGTGCCTAACACCTGACACTGTACGCTGTGTGGTGTAACACCGGGTAGGCGACGTGGATCTGAGTGACGTCATAAATGATCCGATTTAATTTCTGCATCACGCGAACACCATCTGGAATGCTACCTCATAAATTAATTCCTTATTGTCGTACAAATACTGGAGGAAGGGCCTTTTCTATTTATGCCCCCAGGGTCTGGAATGCTATTGCCAATAAAATGGAACTTGGATCACTACCATTGAGATCTTTACTTAAAACTGCTATAGAGGAGTTGTACTGTACACCCCTAGCTGCCACTGCTATTCAGAATGGCCTGAAATAAAATGTATGATCTTGAGTTTTTATTATAGTTTGCTGATCTTTAAAGGTGTATTTAATTGTTTTGATTCTCCTACTGATACTCCTGCTGTTATGGAGTGACTCATGCAGTCAGCTATGGCTGCAAAATTTGATCGTACATGTTATGTATATCGTTTATTATTAAATTTGAATCACAGTTCCTATGATCACTGTTACATTGTTTTTATAGCTTTATTTTGGTGACTTTGAAAATGTTTTGGTGTAGCCATGTTTGTTTGTTGTAGTACAGAGTTATCTTGATAACTTTAATCTACTTTGTCTTATGGTTGTTATTGTTTGACTTGCATCCCACTGGGAATTTTGCACACAGCGTTGAAATACTGTGTTTTTTCTGGAAGACTTTGCTGTTTTTTCAAGGATTTTTCTGGTGCGTGTAGTCACTTTAAAATGTTTCTTGTTCATGTTTTTGTTTTGTTGCGGTTGCACCCGAGACAAGAGCCGAATGGCTCACAGGATTCTACCTAATAAATGAAACTGAAACTGAAATAAACTGGGAAAACAAAAAGTAATTGTAATGCTCACTCGAAATCTAAACCCCAAAAAAGGATAATGCAATGGCATATGTCTGTTTATTCGTTAGTTCTGATTCAAACATTCATCTCAAGGAAAACTTTCGGCAGATGATCGTAAATTTACACCCGATTCTTATATATAAAAGTCTCTACGCGCGTGCTTGTGGGGAATTTGGCTCTCGGACGGTGGGGTTTAACACCAAAATAATTTGCCAGCCGGCACGACCTTAGCCCCGTGGTGCGAATAGGCTATTCCGTTTTCACGTCCGTACATTTTAAAGTCTTTTAATTAACGAATTAGTGGCATTCTTATTTTAATTATTTACTTATTGCGCGCCATCCACCATACCAACTCACAACAATTTCCTGGTGGGGGGGGGGGGGCGGATCCTGTCAAGTGATGCGCATTCACTCCGGCTCACAGGGGACATTTTATTTTACGCGTTTAACATGGAATAAATATATACATCACGCTGCCGATTTCTCTTCACAGTGTGATGTCCTCTTCCCCACCCCCCACCCCAATGCGTGCAGTTTCTGCTATAAAGTCCTTAGATATTCATTTAATATTATTAAAGTGCTTACATAATATTATTCTGCCTCGGGCGGGGGGATAGTGGGGGGGGGGGGGGGTAGCGGCCCAGCCCGCAGCCTGGGAATGTCTCGCCTCCTCCGGCTTGCCAATCTAGGCGAGGCCGCGGGCTCTGCATGGGACGAGGCGTCACCACGCCACTGAAAAGTACAATTTTATTGAATCTTTCGCTAAGAACTGAGGTTTATTGTTTACTATTATTAAACAAATAAGTTTACAAATATTACAATGATAATGTTTGTGTGCACATAACAACTCTGCTTCATTGTTTACTATTAGGAAACTAATAACTTGCCTAATATTACAATTATAATGTTCGTATGCAGAAACAACATGTGTGTCCCTAAAGTCGATGTCTGTGTGTGTGAGTCCATATGTGCTTGTGTGCGTGTAAGTCAATGGGTTTCTATGTGTGTGGGTCCATGTCTGTGTGTAAGTCCATGTGTGTGTCTGTCTTTTTCAAACGGATAACGCACCATGTGTGTGTGTGTGTACGTACAAGTGTTTGTGTGTGTGTGTCAGTCCATTCGTGTGCGTATCAGTCGCCGTGTGTGTGTTAGTCCACATGTGTGTGTAAGTCCATACATGTGTGTTTCATTCGATGTGTGTGTCTAAGTGAATGCGTGTGTGTGAGTCCATGTGTGTGCATGGCTCCATCTGAGTGTGTAAGTCAATGTGCGTTTGTGTGTCTATGTGTGTCAGTCGATGTGTGTTAATCCATGTGTGTGTATCTAAAGTAGATGTCTGTGTGTCACAGTCCATATGTCTATGTGTGTGTAGGGCAATGTGTGTGTCAGTCTATGTATGTGTGTAAGTCCATGTGTGTGTGTCTTTGTCGATATATGTGTGTGTAAGTACATGTGTGTTTACGTCAATGTGTGTGTGAGTCCACGTATGTCTGTGTGCGAGTCGATGTGTGTGTGTGTGAGTCGCTGTATGTGTGTACGTCGATATATGTGTGTGTAACTCCATTTGTGTGTATCTAAAGTGCATGTCTATGCGTGTGTGAGTCCATGTGTGTGTGTGTGTAAGTCCATGTGTTTGTATGTGTGAGTCGATATGTCTGTGTGTGTCAGTCCATGGGAGTTTGTGTTAGTCGCTTTGTGTGCATGGCTCCATGTCAGTCAGTCTAAGTCCATTTCTTTGCGTGTCTGTATGTCCATGTGTGCGTGTGAGTGAATGTATGTGCTTTATTGACCTGCTCAAGACCTATGATACCATCAGTTGGCCTGGCCTCTGGGTTGTTCTTCATGCTTTCGGAGTCCCTCAAACTTTGCTCACGATCCTCAAGGACCTTCATGATGGTGAGCGGCCCCACGTCAAACTACGTGGCCGTCAGTCAGAGCCATTCCCTCTACACCTTGGGGTGTGACAGGGATGTCCTCTGGCTCCACATTATTTAACATATCTTTTGACCACTTAGTTTATGAAGCCTTCAATGGCTGTACCCGAGGAATTACCATATGGTACAGATACAATGGGAGGTTGATCCATGCCCTGGTGTGGTCAAGGGATGCCTCCGTATTGCTCAACCATGTTATATATGCCGATGCTCTGGTGATTGCTGAACCTGCAGCTTGCCACTAAGAGGTGGGGCCTTACCATCAGCCCCTCCAAAACAAAGCACCTGCCTGGGTATTTTGTACCATCCAACAATCCACCCCCACAACTCACAATTGGTGATTATTATATGCGTAGTGATTATTATATGCGTAGTGACATCGCTGGATGTCACCATGCTGTGGGTGCAGTTCCGGCCCTAGAGGGGCATGGTGTGCGATGTAATGACATCGCTGGATGGTACCAGGCTGTAAGTGCAGTGCCAGCCCTACAGGACAGGGTGTGTGGGTGCCGACCAAAGGTTAATGTTGCGTGAGGCCATGGCACTCTGGTTGACCCAGTAGGACACGTGACCGGTTAAGTGACCGAGATCCTTCCCTAAGATTCTGGAAGGTGGACGTGGCCAAGGGCCACGTCCACCTTCCAGAATATAAGCCGGGTCCCAAGATCTCCATTCAACAAGTCTTCCGGCACGTGGACCGAGGCAGATGTTGTAGTCCTGGGTCCGTAGTAATAGTTACGTGGTAACTAGTGTAGTTATCCGGGTGGTCACCACCTTAGGTTGTTATTCTGTTAAGGGGAAGTTACCCCGTGTGGTGTAATTGAATAAATGTGTTGCCTCCAAAGTCTACGTCTGTGACTCAGTTGAACCCATTACATATGTATTTATGTAGTGAGTCCAACTGAGTCGCAGATGTTAACTTGTGAGCATCACTATTTATTTAACACAACAGCGCCAACATAGCATAACCTATGCTCGGGTCTTGAATGCCCATCTAGCCACGCGATGGCAGAACTAGACACGGTTCGCTATCCCGGTCCGGACCACAAACTTTGTCCCGGTCCGCCTGGCTAGAGGCTTCTTCTCCCCGACGTGGATCTTCGAACACCAACACTTGAAGAACCCTGAGCTCCTCACGGAGCTCTCTTTATAAGCCCCCGGGCTGAGGCTGGCTCCGCCCTTAGCCCCTCTCACCTTCCAGGCTCTTCGGGCCCCTTCTTCAACGTTCCCGAGAGCTCTCCGGAACCACGTGACCGCCCCGCGGCCCCCGTCCACCGGTGCCCCCCCTTCAGTATCGCCGGTCACGTGACAACAGGTCAGCCAGAGTATCATGCCCCAGCGTAACCCTGGCTGGCTGACGCTCGCTCTCGCTCCCTCATTGGGAGCCGGCACCGCACGCTGCTCGTGGTGCCTTCGCGTTCTCCCGCGCTCACCCAACCACCGCTAGAGTTGGTACTGCAGCCAGTAACCTGGGCTGCCCGCAATGACAACATCACCTGCCGTGACTTCGCAAGTCCAGCACCATACAGTGACACGTACAGTGACTACATATATATAAAAATGTAGATTTAATATTTTTTTCTTTAGAATTGATTTTTGCATTTAGTTTGTTATCCTTCCCCCGCAACTCTGATTAGCATTGTTGACTACTTACGGTATGAAAGAAATTCAACATACACAATGATTATTTTCATGGTGGAAAGTTTCCACTGTTGGGCCCATGACTGCTGGGAGGATAATTCAGAGGACATGGTGGCCCATTCCGCCATCCGTCATGCACTGGTTTGTGGCCACCATTATGAAACATTTGTATAGAATTATCTGCGAATAATTTAGAGATTTATTTTGGTACACACGTAAAGAAAGCTTCGAGATTAAGATTAATAAAATAATAATTATGACGATGATGATAATGAAAACGGCATTGGTTATGAAGATGACAATCAGGACGATAATGGCACTTTTGCTACTGCTGCCGATGATATTGCTTCTGCTGTTGACGATGATGGTGAAGATGATGTAGAAGATATAATAACGTTCCTGGGAACACCTACTGCATCATAAAACCTTTATAAATGGTATTTTGCACGTGGTTAGAAACCACATGAACCAGACAAAGGTCACATAGAGTGAATGACACTCAAATCTCCACACAGATGCACTCACGAATCCACTTGCTTCACCATCTGCTGGCCATCCTGCAACTCAGTAGTTTAGTTTAGGAAATATGTTATTTTACGAAGTAAGGCCCACTGGGCTATATAACTATTTTCAGAAGTGACCTGGCCATGAATGATAGCTCAACGAGGTGACATCATGTGGAAATGTACATCAGCCAAATACTCTAAATGCATTTTTCTAAATGTGGAGGGAAAAACCAGAGGACCCGGAGAGAAATCCATGTGACCATGGTAAGAACATACAAATTCCAACTATACAGTCATCTTCAGGGTCAGGATCGAATCCGCGACCTCCTGCATACCAGGCAAGTTGGTTAACATCTCCCCACCGTGGCGTCCCATATCATGGGTTTAACGTGATGACTGCAGCTGTTTGTGTTGTACTCTGCACCAGGCACCAAATTTATGTTCAAGTTCAGCTGGAAGAGGCCTAGAAACGGTTGCTCTCTTACCGCTCGCCAATGGTGGCAGCCATACTAGCCGCCAATCAAACTCGTGTCTCCAATAACCGCCGTTGACCTCAGTGAATAAGTTCTCATTTTAGCAACCCAAACATACGAATTAGTGTATGAATTACTAATCTGTTCACCGATTAACAAGTGTAGCCTCAACTTTGTTGCCTTGATAAACACAATAAATTTACTTTTCGTGCATGGAATGAAGAAAATCAACATTGTATGTCATATCATTTTTTTGGAAATTTTAGAATGGGATACATATTATGCTATGAGTGCATTATGACATACATTCACTCACACGCACACATGGACATACAGACACGCAAAGAAATGGACTTACACTGACTGACATGGAGCCATGCACACAAAATTACTAACACAGACTCCCATGGACTGACACACACAGACATATCGACTCACACACACAAACACATGGACTTACACACACACATATGGACTCACACACGCATAGACATGCACTTTAGATACACACAAATGGAGTTACACACACATATTTCGACGTACGCACATACAGCGACTCACACACACACATCGACTCGCACACAGACATACGTGGACTCACACACACATTGACGTAAACGCACATCTACTTACACACACATATCGACTAAGACACACACACATGGACTTACACACACATACATAGACTGACACACACATTGCCCTACACACACATAGTCATATGGACTGTGACACACAGACATCTACTTTAGATACACACATATGGATTAACACACACACATCGACTGACACACATAGACACACAAACGCACATTGACTTACACACTCAAATGGAGCCATGCACACACATGGACTCACACACACACATTCACTTAGACACACACATCGAATGAAACACACACGTATGGACTTACACACACATGTGGACTAACACACACACAGCGACTGATACGCACATAAATGGACTGACACACACACACAAACACTTGTACGTACACACACACACATGGGGCGTTATCCGTTTGAAAAAGACAGACACACACATGGACTTACACACAGACATGGACCCACACACATAGAAACCCATTGACTTACACGCACACAAACACATATGGACTCACACACACAGACATCGACTTTAGGGACACACATGTTGTTTCTGCATACGAACATTATAATTGTAATATTAGGCAAGTTATTAGTTTCCTAATAGTAAACAATGAAGCAGTTGTTATGTGCACACAAACATTATCATTGTAATATTTTATAACTTCACCAGAGTTGTTTCTTTTTGTTTGCATTTTGACTGTTTGTGTTGTGGTTATTGCAAACATGATGCCTTGTATAAAGGTATCAGTTTTTGTACCAGTTGAAAGGGTAAAAACCTATTACTATATTTTGCCACTGGTAAAGGAGGTCTCATAGAGTAAATGCTTACCCCGAGCTCTCAATACTCTGATAGTGCGCTGTCTTTAAGTTGTACGCCTTTTGGCGTCATCTGGTCCAACACCAATGGAAACTAGGCTCTAAGAAAAGCTGTCTCGGGTGTGGACCAATCAACTTCAAGGACAGTGCATATCATTATCATCATCAGAGTTGTTTCTTTTTGTTTGCATTTTGACTGCTTGTGTTGTGGTTATTTCAAACATGATGCCTTGTATAACCACTGGTAAAGGAGGTTTCATAGCGTAAATATGGAGATTGTCATAATGCTGTACGTGAAATTAAATGTATGAAAACTAAATGCACAGTTCAGTGTTGTTTATTTTAGTATGTTATATGTAACTAAACACGTACGTTTCAAATATGATTCACGATTCAATTCTGATTCGTAATTCGATTTTTAGTTAGGCCACAATGATCTGATCTAGAAAGTCAGAGTAACAATCCCGACTGTTGAAGTGGTGTATCTTTTTCTCTGATTTCCTGGATTGTTACTCTGACTTTCCAGATAGTGTCCTCATGATGTCTGATGGAGTCTCAAGTGAAACACCACACCTAATTGCTGGATTTGGCTGTGAGGATTGCTTTTCTTTTTGTGCTGAGCTGAAACAGTAATAATTAACGTGTTGAAATATTGTAAAATTAACATTCGTTTATGTGGCTCTGTTGGGTGGTGAAGGGTTTTAACGACATATTTGGTCAGATCATTACGTAGCCTAATCAATAAATAAGACCAATTTATTATACATATGTATATTTATAAGGCACATTTCATCCATATGTGGCACATTAAGAATATACCACTCTTTTAATTATTTCCTTGTGCAGCAAGGGAGTAAAGTGTGATTCTGTGAAAGTCCTGATGTACTGTGCAGTGCATCAATGCATGTGTGTACAGCAGCATGTGATGACTGAGTTGTGCCTGTAGGTGGCTGCAGGGTTATTGCATAACTGCACTTATACACCAGTCACATGGTTAATGGCGACTCGGTTCAAGAATTGCTGTGTATGCACACGTGCTGTTGCATCTTACAGGTAAATGACCCAAATGTTGTTTTAATCGTTATAGAAATGTTCTAGACCTGTTCTAGACTTGTTCTAGACTTCAAGCTTGGCTTTGAATTGTTAGTTTGTGATTTATTCAATTGGAGGGGTTTTAGCACTGCATTGTAAAGGATGACGCAGTGTAATTACATACTGTAATTGTAATTCTCTAACCCTAATACTGTTTAGTCTATTACCATGCCCCTGTACCCAGAGTATGACTACATGCAATGCTATTGAGAATAGAACACATGTAAAGTAGTAAGTTGTACAACGGTGATGAATACATTACATATACTGTACATATACAGTACAGATAATTGGTGTAAGATACCGATATAAGTGGATGGTATAGATAGACATACAGCTTAGGATTAAAGTAATATTCGAATAGTGAAGTGCAAATGTTATTGTCAAAGACAAAGATGGTTTATCAGTAGTGGAATTGGGTTTAAGAGAAAACTATTATTAAAATAACCGCACTAGTACATCAGTAACATGGTTAATGGCGACTCGGTTCAAGAATTGCTGTGTGTGATACACGTGCTGTTGCATCTTACAGATTAACCACAATAAATGTGTTTGCCCTCGATTTGGAGCACCTGCCCACATCCTTCATTTCGAGTGTGCAACACATGGATCAAAATGCACCACACAAATCAAGTCAAAGACAAGTTATATTAATTTTTGCTCTTCATGAGGATAATAGAGTAATATAATGCAAATGACAGTTGTACATCACATATTTGCAAATAGTTAAGTCTCAAGCCAATGGATTGACCATTGGATTAAAATGCATCCAAATCTTAGTCGACTAAACCGACCGTTTGTCTCAGCTTGCATACATACAAAGACAAAGGGCCTAAACTACGTAGCTATTTTGATAATCATTCTGCCACTTTTTGGCAGAATAACCGTTATTGCAGGAAGACTGCCCCATTTATTCAATTGCATTTATATGTAGGGGCCATTCAGCACTTCAAGACCACTTGCTTCCACTTACCTTCTGACAATTGTGGAATTGTCAGAAAATATTTTGTCGAATTTACACGTGAAATTTAGTGCACCTTTTTGTTACCCTGAATGGGCCATCCTTTATTTTAAAATACCGCTTTTATATATTGATGAAGTAATCCTACAATTAATTATAAATGCTGACGTAAAATGCATCCATCTCACAATCATCGGTGTCGGAAAGCAATTCATTATCCAATTGTGACTGTGGTTCTAATAAAAAAAAACTATTTGCAAACATTTGTATTCGTATGCATTACTATTGTTTTAATTTGTTTTCAATATTTTATATAGACAGTTATTATAACAGATGCACCTCGTGGCCATTGACTGAAATAGCCAACCTTCTGGGCCATGTGTAACATTAGCTGTCAGCGATATCTTAACCGGTCCTGGGTCACCCAATTCTTCAATCCATGCAAACCAGAGTCTTGAAGTGTGGTCAAATAAGCATCCGTGGTCCATTTTGTTGGCATTGAAAACGGCCAAGGTATTTTTTTCAACATCAATGCCGATGGTGCCTGGCACGACCTTTGGCACTCAAACGACCCCTGACCTTGAGCACCCACTCAGCCAACATTAGCACTGCTCTTCTTCAGCTTAGGTCATTGGCGTTCTAAACGCCAAACTACTGAGCAGCTCGGTGCTCCTAACTCAATCGATGGAATATTGAGTGGCTTAGTGGTATTTTTTTTCTTTTAGCCTAATCGAGTGTCTCAGACATGTGGACTAATATAATCAAACACGAAAGTTCCGACAACAGCGAGGCCTACCATCATGGCGGACCCATCGACTCACCAAGTTTGCCTACTGGGTCGACTGCCTCCAACCCAGCCAAAGGTATGTGTGCCGCTGGAATCGGTTGTTATTTATTGATTTATAACATCACCTTCCAACAACGTCCTTTGCGGTCATTCTATGAATGCAATCTGGGTGCCAGTATCAATTTCGTCGAGTTACTTGTGTATAGGGGCATCACCTTTTCCACATACCAAACCTAGACATATTTGTGTTAGTCAGCCTTCATCTATCAAAACTGTGTGCTACACTGGAATATAAGTTCAGCACGATAATACCACTAGATCTGGGTACAAATCAATTTCTGCCACCTAAACACTGAAGCCAATTCCTGGACTGTCCCACTCAAATCTGAACAGGCAGTTATCCTAATCCTATTGCAGAGCACTCACTAATACATTGCCAATCAATCTTGAAAGGCCTTCAGTCACAAAGGGCTGTAAATGATTATTCTAACTACGTATTCATGTATACTGCATGTTTTCAGTTATTTAAGACAAAATTGGTGTTTTTGTACAGATATGTTCTTCTCTGAGAGCATAGTAGGTACTGTACTCTTCGTAAGTTATACATTGATGATTAAGTGACACACAAAACGCTTAGTGGCACTGGTAAGTAAGACTCTCAGGATACATAAATAAGCAATAATGAGCTATAAAGTTGGTTCTCAGTGCTAATGTTACCCCCGCGATATTAATTTATAGTACTACCATATTTGCAGCTGCAGTAAATGTGAAAGCTGCAAGCTGTTGTAAATGGAAAATCATTTAATTGACAGGTAATGGACTGCCAAGTGAGTGCCCTTAAATACTGACTCGGCAGTGCAATGTCCCTTAAATACTGTTGAATCATTGTTGGTGGGCAGTTTGTGGCTAAGGGCTCTCTGACCATAGCACTGATATCAAATTACGGCACAACTATGACACTAAAATGTTAAGGGCATATTAATGAATCGATTTATCAATCACTATGGATAAAGGTCACGATACAGAAACTGAATCGCATGTGCATGAATTGACTGGAATTGCAATGCATAGGTCAATCTCCCGGTGTGGCAGTATACATGGGTAGAGAAGTGTGAGTACTCTCACCTGTTCAGATTGAAAGAGTTGGCCATAAATAGCATATAGATGGGCTCTCTAGACCTCCCCCTAGTGGCGCCCCTTAGGTATGTAGCCGGTGTGACCTATACTGTGTTAAATCACACGTATAATTTTCCACTTTATGTGTGGCTGTAATTGCTACGGAGTGCCAGGTGTGTTTTTCATAACTGTCAACCCATACGGTTTACTAGTATTCTTGTACAAGTACATTGCGTTTTCAGGTCCATACGGCATACAGCCGTTGATATAGGGCATTTTTTGTTGTCTACTTGTGTTTCTCCCTTTAGATGGGACTTTGTAGGATGAAGGTTAAGATTCATAAGGGCACGGGGTGATCAATAAGGTTGAATTGGTCTGTAATAAGGTAAGCACTGATAAGGGGTTCACAGGTATGTTTTTTTTGTATTAGTATAAGTCAGGTCAATGATGATTAGAGATAGGACCCCAAGCCTCTAGTGCACAGCGGCCCACGCCCAGTGGTTTTTAGACTATGCAGAGGACGGGGTACACCTCCAATTCAGATTTGTGCTGGATTCTGTGCCGAGGGACTGCGCTGAGGTGTTGTGTGATGTAGAGGGTGATAGGGGGTTGCGTCTGGTCATGAATGAAGGCACGCAAATTCTCCTCGGAAGAACACTTTGAAATAAAGCGTTGCCGATTCACACACCTCTGGTGCTCGTCGGTTGTGGAGTCGCTCACTTCTCCGGAGGACAGAACAGAACGCCGAGTATCGTCCCCATCGTCTCTGAACTTTATTATTGCTATTGTTGTCGATTTAACCTACCCATCTCCTCGTTACGATTCACGGGAGGAGAGGGTACCGGGCGGGCCAGCTACATGTAAACATGAGTAATGCCAGGGTTGCACAGTTACCTTTTACATGCTGTGTGCAACGGGTTCAAGTGATTTCTCGAACCATTCGAGGCTGGTACATTCACCATAGTGTAAATAAAGATTAGATTTTTTTTTTATAGAATTGCAATCCAGAAATGTGACCATTTTTTATTCTGATGGGAGCGAATCGCCACACCTCGAATACATAATTATCAGTATTCAATAATGCAGATGCAATGGTAGAATTTAATATTCTTTAAGATTAATAGGGCTCTAACGTTCTCAGATTTCAGCTCATGCGAAGTGCCACGCCACTAATTTGAACATTCTTGACAACGTATTCACTTGATTAAACTACAGTTTCCCATAATCTCATAGTGCACTGCACATTGACATTGATATAGCACAGTTGCTCATTCAGTCAGGTGCACAGAAAGCGAGCAAATATATCAAAATGTGTCAGAATGTCAGGAATACATATTATGTATCTGTGGAGTTAAATGATAGTAGAAAGGAAATGTTTATGATTTCCGGGCTCACACAATGATTAGTCGTAATGATGACACAGTGATGTATTGATAACTTCAATCAGGTGGCCTCAAATCTCGTGATTTCACTTCTCAAAATATCCTTTTCCCAATAGCGATATTGAAAACCTGTGTTAGTCTAAAGTATAGGGCTATGGTAATACACTGATTTTTACTTTGTCTTTCACCCCACAATTCTATTGCAATTCGATTTCAATATCATGGGATGATGAAACATCCATTTATAACTCAGGCAGACAGGATTGCATTATCCCTTGTTGGAGAAATGCCTCTGAGATATATTGTACTGCATATTATCCACATTATGGATGCTGCATATTTCACATTATCTTCGAATGGAGATGTTCACCACATGGCAGAGAAATAATGTTTTTTAATTCCAATAGCTGCATTAAGTGAACAGTTAAATATAATTTATTTTGTAGAAGACATTAAGAAGCCAGGCGGAGAACAGAAACTCATAACACTTTAGAACCTGGCTGACTGCTGACGAGCAACTTGAATGGATGTGTGAAAAAAAGAGCTTCATAGCTCATCAGATTCCTCCAGTATAAATATATATTCTGATTCTGAATGCTGAAACCCACCCAGAGTCTGCTTGTATTTAACCAGTGGTTGCTGAAAAAATTAATTCCTAGAAGGCAATACGGAGGGACAGATATGGGAAGGAGGCTCAGTTTCGTCATTGTTGCCTGCCTGGCTTCATATCGAGGATGTCAACAGTGCGAGCTTCATGCTCTGACCTCTGAGTCCGTTGGCCACCTCAGCGTATATCGGGTGTTCAGTTTTACCTCCGATATTCGTTCATATATCCCAATCCATTTTTCGATCCGGAGAAACCTTTTGTAAAAGCCCACCAACTTGACCTGCCAATACATGAATAAATATGGAAATATGATATAACAACAATAATTACCAATGCATAATCAGCACCATAAATACATCACTGTAGTTAGTGCTAGCTCCATCGAAGATGCTAAAGTGAAAAACTATACACTTTATTTTATTATACTACAGCATACAAGATATTATGTATACCCTATCTTGTTGGCAGGCACCTATTTTGGACAGCACATGAAGAGGTGTTGTGGCTGCAACCGCACATGCCCACCTTTGTCTCACAAATATTCTGCGGTTGAATTGTACCTAGAACCAATTTAAAGTAAACTTCTTATTTGGGCTCAAATTCTAATTTCAGTCACTGTTAAAATTAAACAGTGCACTAACAACTATAAATACAAATATATCCCCCTAATAGCCTTCACAGACTGTTGGTTGTAAGTGCTGTTAGTGAGCACCTATGAAAGCCAACATGGCACACAAGGGCCAACACCATGCCCGGCCACCTTTGTCTCTGTTCATGTTAGCAGTAGGGATTTTGTCTGGAGTATATTGTCACGAGTCAGAGTATCACTGCCTTGTTTAAGAAGCCAACAATATAGACAACAACTATAGTCAGTGGGCACAGGTACGAAGTCCCCACACTTTCCGAACTTGGGTGACAAACAAAGACTGTAGCCCCTACATCAACTTCTCCATTAACAGTTCCTCCGTACAAGGAAGATGGGATTTAATTGACTTCATTTTAGAAGCAAAATGTACGTAGTATTAATACGAACCTTTGTTTAAATAGCGTCTATAGATTTGTAACGTTATAAACAGTTTTTTCTGTGGATGGACACTTAAACCAAAAAGGGTCAGTAAACAAAATTAGCACTTAATCTGATGCAGGGATTAAAACTCATAATAATTTACGCGTTGAATTCAGCCACATTTGTTTTCTACTACCTCAGCTACAGCTCCTCCACATTAAAAAAATAAACTCCGTGACCACTCCCCGTGTACCTCGTACCTACCCACTTTCCCTTCCTTACTTGTTCCAACCAACTTGGTGACACTGCTCACCTCAGCAGCTATTTGAAATGCATTTTATACAAAAAATGTTTACGTATAATTACAGCTATTTTGTCTTCTCGTTACCTGTTATGCTGTGCTTTTAAACTTCAAGGTGTAAATAATTTGTAGCATGGCACTTTGAGTTAGGCAAACATTTGTAATGCAGTTGTTAACTCTGCACAAGTTTTAAAACTGCCATATATAAGACCGCATGTGTGAATTCACTGTGACAGATATGGTCCACGCCACGGGCATGTGGGATATTTACCATTGACTGAGGACCAATAATGAAGATTCATATTGCCAATGGTAATTTGTGCAGGAACGCAATGGATCGTTTAAGTGCTTCGCGTTTGTCCTTTCTCTGGATTGTATTTCTTGCTTGAACCATTTTTTTCGTGCCACGTTTTTTTCCATCTGTTTAGCCCCTATAGTTTTCCCACATCCCTATTGCTTGATACTGTCTTAATGAGCTCTCACTTGGTTATGAATAAAGTATGTGAATACATGGCGTATTTACTTAATCGCTTCCACTGGAGGTGTTATGTGAAGTCACATGTGTGCTTTAATGACTGCGCAAGTGATTTATCAATTTAAACACAAGCAGATACACCAGTTGCAAAATCCGTCATTTCCATAGCCAGTGGGTGCCATCCTTGCTCGAAAGTGTTGGCTTTGTGTTGGTGGTTCTCAGCTGTGTTCCCTAGAAAGCCCAGCTCAGCCAAACGCCGGTACTTCGTATTTTTTGTATAACAGAGCCATGCCGCAGTGATGAGCCTGCCTGGCGTGGCTCAGGAGGTGCCAGGAGGGTTGCCACAGATCAAACCCAGACATCTCAGTCAGCTAAGGTATCTCAAAACTGCGCAGCCTACTGCAATAAAGTTAAACACAATAGCGGAACTAGATCTCGGTCCAAAATTCCTGGGATTAAACTGGAGGGCAGGTGGCAAGCTGAGGTACCAGGTTTGTCAAGTCAACCCAGTAGGACTTAGGTGAGACACAAGCTCTAAAATAAGTTTGCCAGCTGTCCTAGTTTTACGAGAACATCCACATTTTCCCAGGTCGTTAAAAGTAGTTTTTTCTTATCTGTGGTAAAATACACAATTTCAAACAATGCATTTACATGTAATTTCTCCCCTCTTCCGATATTGTTAGATATATTTATTCCTTATGTCAGATTTGTTAACATCAGATGGGTAACCCGAGTGTAGTCTCCATTCTGAGCAAGCATACTTTGCAGTCGTCATGGAAATGCGACAAAAGTTAAAAGTATAAATGAACAAACTCATCTAATAGCATGTCCATCATGGGGATTGCGCTATACAATCAGAACATGTGCAGGTGCGAGCCATATTGTTGCATCACAGGATTATTAAGGAGGCCTTAATACTGGATATATGTGAAAAAGAGCTGAATAGCTCATCGGATTCCTCAAATATAAACAAATTGTAACTTGGGTGTAGAGAGTAGGCATTTGGGGAGTAGATGAGTAGGGAACAGTAGGGGGCAATCCTCTTGAGGCTTTGGAACCTCCAGGCATCATCCTCGTGCTCTTTCTGGGCCAGCACTGGGCTGTTCCTAATATAATGGTTGTGGAAACAACACATTAGCGACGTGTATCGTGCTTTAATTTCAGGGTATGTGGCAAAATGACTTGACTTAAACATGCACTCGCTTGTAGCAAGCGATCCAAGCAAGTATGTAAATAACGCTACTTCTATAATAACATTTCTACGTGCCCTGGCAAGCAATCCCTAAAGTTCACCGTGTACTTTCGCTAATAAAATCGTTTTACTGCAGACCAAGCCACGTAGCATATAAATGTTTTACGACCACAAAAGGTTAGGGGGAGGCCTTGTAGTCAACAAGCCATAAATCAAACCCTGGGCATTCGTCTAAAGGGAGACTTTAAGAAATTTCCGACACACAACTTTGTGTATTTGCATATCATGTGAATGCATGAACGTATGCACGTACACAGACTTGCGAATGTCTGTGCACATTATCGTTTAATATCCATATGTGCGCATTTATTTTAAAACATTAAAAACTAAAATAATTTCTTCCAGCCATATAAAACAAGTTTTATGAGTTGGTTAAATATAGGGAATTGATGAATGGTAGGAAGGGTCATATTTATAGAACTTTGGCTGCTAACAAGGCCACTGTTCTGGCAATAATGAAGACTCGTCAGCCATATGGACTTGTTAGAATCTTTAATTCCGGATTTTTCAGTCGAATATTAATGAGTAGATTAATATCTATACAACTGTATTTGTATTTTAAATAACCATTGAATCGAACATGTTAACAAAGTTCGATGAGTAAAACAATATCAATGCAGTTAGATATGTAAAACATATATATTTTAATAATAGAAGCAACATACATGTTATTGTCGTGGATTTCAAAACAAAGTCACGTAATAACGCTTTTAATTAGAAACGCACAGAAACGACGTCACATTTGCGCTTCGATGTGAAACTATTTTATTTTCCAAAATCATCTAAAATATCGTACCGAGACACGATGTTTGGCTTTTTTTTAAAGATTCAACCCAAAAAAGCACGAACAACATCCCCCGTGCTCACATCTGCGTGTCCAATAGCTGTTACCAAATCACCCGGAATGCATCCAAGCTTGTTAGATTTTATAAGCTAAGCATGGGTGAGCTTGAAAACAAATGAGATAACGTTTAAGAAAGTGCCTCTTCGTTGGTATGGCGTTGAGAAAAAAAAGCAGCAGGGCTACAATTGCATTGTCAGTCTTATGAGCCATTTCACAGCGTCCGAGTTGGCTGAGTGGAGTCCGTTTGTTCCACCAGAATATACGTGCTGTGTTGGGCAGTCATCAGTGACACGCCTGACGGTTTCCACCTCACTGTAATCACAGTTTGCCGAGTCATTGATCTTCTACTATATGTTGTTTGGATATGGTTGGGTGCAGTCCAAAGTTGTGAGGGCAGAGAGAGACTAGGCTGTTTCTTATTCGGGTCTTCAAAAAGGTTCTTATAAACGAAACATGTATTTATTTTGCCAGGTAATGCATATTGAGCTAGATAGCTCTTTTTCAGAAACGACCTAGCCATAAATGATTGCTCAAAAGTAGCTTTTTACGTGGACATGTATAGCAGTCGAATACTCTCAACGCATGTTTTCTAAATGTGTATGGGGAAATCGGGGGACCCGAGGAAATGTTTTTCGATCACGGGGAGAACATGCAAACTGCAAATATACAGGCGTCAGGGTCTGGATCGAACCCCAAACTGGGCAGTTATTATTATGGTTATTTTCAATTTATACGTCTGAATCAAGCAACGACCTTGAATCACGACAATTCAATGAATCACCGGTGGTGGGAAGCAGGTCGTCTGGAGGAGTTATTTGTTCCACTCATTCTTGTACTTATTGTGAAAGTGAAAATCACTTACATGAATTATAACATCGTAATAATGATATATTTAGCCAGGGAAATATGTTCGGCGATTATGACCAATGGTGTTTAAAATACAGGTTAATGTAAATGTTTTGGATGGTTGATGTAAAGATCAATTCATGAAAATGTGGTCATATCACAATTAAATTGCCGGAGACATTACACACTCTAAAAAGCAAATTTTTGGAACAAAACAAATTGTGAATCTTAATTCAAAGTCGACAAAACTAATAAATTATTGATATGTAAAGTTTATTGCAAATGTCTGGCCGTAAAAATGAGGCACATGGGAAAAGCATTAATTTTATTTCAATAATGTGGTTAAACTTTCATTCTCCTTAAAGTACTCACACACATTCAGAGTTTTGAAATAGTTTACAAATAAAACGATGTGCAGTGGTTACTAATAATTTAGATAAAGGGCATACGTCCTTTGTTTTTACAGGAAAACATTTTCTTTATAAAATAAATGTCGACGAAATATGCATTTATTTTAACATTATTGAAAAATATAGCATAGTTTTGTTGATGGTAAAAACTGAAAAGAGGGATATATTTTCATCGAATGAGGAAAGGTGTATTTAAAAGAACGTTTGGCTTTTTTTAAGTGTATACTCATATCGTGATTCATCTGACGTAATGCCATTACGTAGGTATTAGAAATGCATTTCCAGATGATAGAAAATTTCATTTTTTGTCAGATAATAATATTATTTTTCCACTGATATAGCTGAGCAGCGCCAGCACAGGCCCTCACAGTTAGGGCTGATTTTCCACTGGCTTATTGGGAAGGCAAACCAGAACCAAACCACTAAACTCAAGCTTCACAAGACCTCTGAATCTAGCTTGAAGGCCAAGCAGGGCAGGGGTGTGGTGGTTAATGAATGCCGTTATACAGGGTGGCCCGTAGGTCTGGAACCATAGGGAAAAATAACTAATTCATATTTTTTCTGCAGGCCCAAAATGTTTATGAGTAAGGAATATCGAGTCCAGATAATTCTACTCATAGGAAATCAAAGTCAGAGGGAGGTCGCTGTTGAATTTAACAGACTGCATCCAAAACCTCGAGCCAATAACACAGAGCTGTGTTTTTCCTATGATTCTAGACTTACGGGACACCCTGTAGACTAAAAGTCTGTTGTTAGGAAAAATGTAAGGAACTGGAAAGAGAGAAAGACCGAACAGAGTGGTTTAACAGCATTAAGAGATTGGTGCCATAAAGATGGTGCACTACTTGAGGAAATTGGCACAAGAGGAAAGTGACAACAAATAACACAATGTGCAGTGACCACCTATGGTCTATCTGCCCATGGACCGTGATAATGGCGGTAATACATTGCCTGAGTCAGTACACTGACTGACGAAATGTTAATTCATTGCATGCGATGGCAGCGGCATGGCTCAGTTTCTATGGAAAAAACAACCTAGTGCCTCCTGTGCCACGCAGGGCTGGCTCTGTACGGCTTGGCTGTAGTGGAAAAGAGGTATAAGAGACCATGTTGCTACGTGTAACCAAGGTTTCCAAGTATGGTGGAAGATTCCTATGATCAAGTGCTTCACAGACAGGGTTGGTTGATTCCACTTTGGATCCTCAGGCATACAAGGCAATCCACCAACGGAAATATCACACACCTTGTAGGTTACACAATCATTATTACATATTTTGTTGTGTTTTATCCAGACATTCTTCAAACCTGAAACAAACATATGGAATTGGATAAATATCCCAAATGCCTATATTTATTTTCCTAAATAAATGTATACAAATTCTTGGTTCTTTCGGTAAAGTCACGTAGAAGGGAAATAATAAAATAATACAAATATAAAACAATAAAAATTCTCACGACGTTTCGACTGCAACACAAGCAATGATCATCAGGTGTGAAATCCACAGCAAGAAATTTTGAAAAAAGTGGAGGTTTTTCCTAACGTCAGCACCACAGACAGCGATTTGGCAGTTGGCCAGATGGACGAGTCCATCTATGTTCGGAAAAGAGGAAGGGGGAGCAGAAAATGGAATGCGGTCTGAAAGTCACCGTAAGCGTGAACACAATCAATTAAGACCCGAAATGGTTGATCAAATCCTTCCAATGATTGCTAAGCCAGAATCCATCTTCTCGGTTGAAATTGTCTCTGTGTTTGTATATGTGAACAGCCTCATAAGTTTGAATGTAATAGCAAGTAATCACAGCACTCGTATAAAAATTGCCAGTAAATTTTAATAATTTTAATGATGGAGGTAATTATATCATACATTTTCAGTATCTGACTTACATTAACCAAAAAATTCAATTTTTCCTAAGAACATCCAAAAGAAAAAAAATACTTGTGATGTCCAACCTGAATTAATTAATGATTTCGCCTGAGAGACCACCACATTTTTCTGAAAAATGTTGTGAATAAAATGTGAGTATTTTAATGGGATTACATAATAATCACATCAGAGACTGAGGACATTTGTAGTGAGCGAATGCAAATGTTGGTAGACAGAATGTCTCACGACATTTCAGATTGGATTTTTTTTTGGCTCTTAAAACTGCAGCAACTGCATTTGAGCCATTGTAATCACTAAATTAATTCCTCTATGCCAAGCGAAGGTACTTTTCTGTATAGTAGCACAATTATTCATATAGCTTTGAAATGTGGTTTGTCCTGGTATGAAGACATCGTATAATTTGTCTCCATACGAGTTATAAATGACACAAATGTTGCTTGCTTGTGTAGTGGGTCCAATCACAGCGCACAATAAGACTTGGAGGCAACACGGTTTATTAACCAACATCAGATAACCCTTAACGGAACAACATAAGGTGGTAACCCACCATTCCTACACTTAGCTATGTACACTTGGAGTAAATGGCTATGTACATTCTGGATGGGCAACTACCAATCGGACCAGGTTAGCCAACACGCTGCCTGGTCTATGTGTGCGACGCCCGGAGACCTCAAGACCCGCCGACCCACAATGGTTTCTTCTTCACAAGGACCAACCCCGGTCCCCCCCCCCGGAGCTCGGCTTTTATCCTTATGACGCCTCTTTTCCCCGATCCTTCGTGAGGGTTCAGGACCCACCGCACGTGTTCCTCAAACCTGGTCCCCCGCCATCCGCCCCACATCCAGTCACGTGCCCCTTCCTGTTTACCCAGCCTCCTCTGGTATGCCTATCCGGTGTCCGGGGAGAGGCTCTGCCCCTACAGAACCACCCACATGATACTCCCTCTGCACAACGGTACTCATAACAACGACACCACACTTGTAAAAAGGTAATGTTTACAACAAAAATCACCATACATGCTAACTTCAAACTAGCACTGCGTCAATATGACAGTGTTGCTATATTTCTCTTTCGTCATAATTTCCCAAATCTTCTGATGATGCAATTTTTCTTATTTAGTTCGTTCAGTGTCTAACGTCATAAAGATATGAACAGAAAGCCAATGCTGTGTACTTGAACAAAATAACCATTCACGATCAAGGCAATGCACATATAACTTTACTCATCTCCCTTAGCTGTGATGTTTTGAAGAAAATACTTTTGTAATTTAGGCCTGATAGATAATATAGCTGTTTTGTGGTTAGATCGTGTAAATATAAATATATAGTTAAACTCGCCACAACCCGACAGACAATAATTGAGGTTTGCCATGTAAACAAAACATGCCAATTCGTTACTAGTACAGCACAATGGTGTGTTGGGGAGCAAAGCCACAACATTTGCAATCTGTACGACGTTTTGCCAGTAATTACACCTAGCTTCATCAGGCGACAGACAAATTTGTGGAGAAATCCTGTTTCGTTCCTTGACTGTATTGGGTGGTCGCGGGTTTAACGACACATTTACAGGATCTAACCCTAAAAAACACTATATTTTGGATAGTGGTCGCTGAAGCCTAGGTGTTCAACTAGGTCTGATTGGTTTACCAAATGCAAGGTTCTTCAGTGCTTCCCAATCATAATTAAGGCACATGCATTTGAAATACATGTGGTTCCACACTTTTCCGGTAAAATACATTCCCATTTTATGGAATTATGCAATATGCATCTGTGTCTGTTTTTAATTGGGCTTGATGGTAGAGTTAAAACTCACTGCAACTCCATTTGGAGCCATATTATTTTATTATATAGGCTATACCATAAAAAATACCTGACAATTCGTGATGGTAACAAGTGGCGTTAACAGTTTTTAGGTATCGCATTTCGGATGACATGTCTCACTGCTGGTTTGCTTGTGCGATTAACAATTCCCAACACCAGTGGGAAGCCATGTGCTGGGAATTTACAAATGACTTCCCTGCACTGCCATGAATCCCAGGCAATTCCTAAAGGGGGGCAGAGGAATGAAAGGGGGCATGACATGCTGGCGTTTTCACATGTACAGAATTCATGATGGCCATTGGGAATTTTCCAAAGATACTTTTATGAACACGCTTGGGTAGGTTTATGACATTAATTAAATCTGCCAGATACGTGAGTGTTTTGTGACAAAATAGTAAGTCGTTAATGTAGGTGTGTATGTTGAACAGCTTTTATGCCACACATAGCCAACGTGAGGGGGAAGGACAACTAGATAAACACAGAAAAACGTACGTGCATGTATATTTAAAGAACCTGAGATAATGGAACTAATCACAGTGGTAATGACAAGGAAACATCTCTTGATAAATAAATAGCAATATAATCTCTTCAATGTATCTCGAGAAGCACATGTGCTAGTTAACGGGAGTACCACTGCGTTCAAATTCTGTAACATTAAAGCAGTTTTTACCCTTTTAAACTGGTAAAAATCTGACACCAGTTTAAAAGGGTAAAAACCTACTACTATATTTTGCCACTGGTAAAATAGATCTCATAGATTAAAGCAGTGGGCTAAAAACATAGATTTGCCAAAACAGTAATGATGCTGTTTCCTTAGCTTAATTCAACAATCCCTTTTACTTGGTTAACTATTTTAAATTTCATTAAAATGTTGTACAACTGCAAATTGTCAACTTGGGAGTGGTGGTGCAAGTTAGCATACTACACATTGAACCCAGTGACCTGAACTCAAATCCTTGCCACGGCGAAAATCAGTGAAGAATGTCTCTCCTAGCCAATATAGTCCATTGTGTGGCACATTAGGAATGAATCAATCATTTCATTATTTCCTCGTGCAGCAATTGAGTAAAGTATGGTTTTGTTAAGGTCCTTTTTGTTTCGTGCAGTACATTAATGCATGCGTGTACACCAGCAGGCGATACTGAGTCGGGCCTGTAGGTGGCTGGCAGGATTATTGAGTAACCTGACCTGTACACCAGTCATGTGGTTAATGGCGACTCAGTTGAAAATTGCTGTGTGACACACGTGCTGTTGCATTTTATAGGTAAATGACCCAAATTTCGTTTTTGATAGTTATATACATATTATAGTCTTTAAGCTTTGCTTTGAATTGGTAGTTTGTGATATGTTCAATAGGAGGGGGGTTAGCACTGTACACTGTAAAGGATTGCATACTGTAGTTAATGCTGGTAATTATCTAACCCTAACAGTGTTATTCTATAAACATGCCTATGCACCCAGAGTATAACTACTTGCAATGCTATAAAGAATAGAACATATAAAGTAATAAGTTGTACAATGGTGACAAGTACAGTACGTATACAGTTCATATCCAATACAGAACACATTCCTGCGGAGGGAGCTGGTAGGAACGTTGGGTTGCTCAGTCAATGGCCAGGGTCAATGGCGGCATGGTGTATTCCACAAATATGCCTGACTGTGAGAGCGGGCACAAGCCGGCGTGAGTAGGTTAAACGTTGAGTTTTATAAGGGCACCAGGGTGACCAGCCCCTCCCCACCAGCCCCAGCCCTCCCACCCCCCCACCCAGCCCCACCCTCCCCACCCAGCCCCTCCCTACCCTCCCAACCCAGCCCCTCCCCACCCTCCCCTCCCCACCCAGCCCCACCCTCCCCACCCAGACCCTCCCCACCCTCCCCTCCCCACCCAGCCCCTCCCTCCCCACCCAGCCCCTTCCTGCATGACGGGCGGACGGACACAATAATCCTTTATGGGCTGGTGTAACCAGTATAATGGGTGTAAGATAACAAGATAAGTGGATGGTATAGATATACATACAGCTTAGGATTAAAGTAATATTTGAATAGTGAAGTGTAAAGCTGATTATTTAAGACAAAGATGGTTTATCAGTAGTGGAATTGGGTTTAAGAGAAACTGGTATTGAGTAACCTGACCTGTACACCAGTCACGCGGTTAATGGCGACTCGGATGAGAATTTCTGTGTGTAACACATTATAGATTGCCAAGAACATAAACAAACTTACAAACAATGCTTCTTAAAGTCCCACAATGAACAAATGCACCTGTCTTCACTGATATGCTATTTGTGCCTCTTTTTTGTACTGTGTACCTGACACCCTGCCTCATGGCTAAGATAACCTTAAATCGTAACTTCCTGGTCACGTGACCAAACTCAACACCATATCAGGGAGTTCCTGTATAAGCATACCCCCATATCTGCCGTGAGGCAGAACAATTTGAATACTACGGGCATAGTTGTTTTCCCGCCTGTCTGTATAAGTGTATTGCATATATGCATCATGTAAGTGTGTAAGAGTGTGTGTTGGGTGGTGGTCGCGGGTTGCTGAGGAGATGGAGTCTGCCTCAGTGGCCCGCGATCACAAATCACTATTTAACTCCATAAAAAAAGTAACCTGCAGCGCCACACCTATTACCATCATTAGGGGGAAAAACGATGATCCAATCTCCGACCCCCAGGAAAAGGTTTGCAGATTTGCTGAGCATTTCTGTGAGGTCCTGGGAGAGGGGAAATCCCTCAGCCAGGAAAAATCATGGCACAAAGTGGGGATAACCCTGCTGAGGCTGCGGTGCCTCAAATATTGGAAGAAGTCACCCCCTGTGAGTGACTGGCTGAGGTGCCATCTGTTGAGGAAGTACTGAAGGCGATCCGGAGTCTGAGACCAGGAAAGTCACCGGGCAGAGATGATCTCCCAAGCGAAATGCTAAAGGAGGGTGGCGTTTGTGCACAGACTGCCCTATATGACATCATAACAACAGTCTGGACCACTGGACGGGTTCTGCAGGATTGGAAGGATGCCCTGGTGGTCCCCCTCTTTAAGAAGGGGGACCGCACAGACTTGCGGAGCCCCAATGCGGTTATAGGTAAGGGCGGTCCTGCACAGATGCCATATTGTCTGTCCGTCTGCTACAGCAGAGGTGTAGGGAATTCCAACAAGACCTACATCTCTGCTTTATTGACCTGGTCAAGGCCTATGATACCATCAGTAGGCCTTGGCTCTGGGTTGTTCTTCGTGCTTTCGGAGTCCCTGACCCTCTGCTCACGATCATTAATGACCTTCATGATGGTGAGCGGGCCCGGGTAAAACTACGTGTCCGGGAGTCAGAGCCTTTCCCTGTACACCTTGGGGTGCGACAGGGATGTCCTCTGGCTCCCACATTATTATACATCTATTTTGACCACGTAGTTCGTGAAGCCTTCAATAGCTGTACCGGGGGAATTTCCATTTGGTACAGATATAATGGGAGGCTGATCGATGCCCGGGTGCGATCAAGGGATGGCTCCCTATTGGTCAACCACGTTATGTATGCCGATGATTTGGTAATAGCTGCTCATTCAGAGGAGGAGTTGGAGATGCTGCTGCTGAGACTGGAGCTTGCCACTAAGAGGTGGGGCCTTACCATCAGCCCCACCAAAACTAAGCACCTGCCTGGGTATTGTGTACCATCGGAGACTCCACCCCCACAACTCCCAATCGGTGATGGGGCAGTAGTGGAGAGAGTGGAGAGTTTCCCATACCTGGGCAGTGTGCTTATGACCGGCTCCAGTTTAACAGCAGAGGTCTCACTCCGAATCAGTCGAGCGGCAATATCTTTTCATCGGTTGCGTAACACTGTGTGGAAGCTACCTGGTCTGTCGCTCCGTACAAAGCTTAAAGTCTTCTCTGCCACAGTCATCCCCTCTCTTCTCTACGCTTGCGAAATGTGGACCCCCCTAATGGAGCATCTTCGCCGGTTGGAAACATTTAGGCTGGCCTGCCTATGATCCATCCTGGGTTTAACCAGGCTGGATTGTGTGATGCGCTCACAAATCCTTGAAAGATCTGGGCAAAGTACCATCGGTGAGCTCCTCCGGCAGGCAAGGCTGCGTTGGCTGGGTCATGTAGCCCGCATGCCCAGCCACTGCATGCCTAAACAGCTTTTGTTCGGCCGGATCGAGGGGGCTAAACGGGCGCGGCACGGGCTAGAGACGAGATGGAGTGATGTGGTACAGGAGGACCTGGAGCTGAGTGGACTTGCCGATGACTGGTACCATCGGTGTCAAGATCGGCCTCTGTGGAGGAGGCTCGTGAAGGACGCTACTGGGCAGTTGGAGGCAGTCGCCCTCCAACAACAACAGAGGGCAGAGGAGCGACGCTCACAACAACGAGCGGAGCGCCGGGTAGCTAAAGCACAGGAAGTTGGCACAGTAGGGGGCACAGGTGGTGCATCAACCAGTCGTCTCGGTCATCTCAGTCAGTCGACCCGTGGCACCTGGGTCTGCCCCGTGACCTCCTGTCAGCGGGCGTTCGACACTTCACGTGGCCTCAAGGTGTACATGGCCTGGCACAAGCGTCGTGGTGACGTCACCGCCACTTAGTGGCGAATGGCGGTTGTTGTTGTTGGACATATTTGGGGTAAGCGGGAATATAGCAGTTAGCATGATGCACTACAAACCCTGCGACCCAAGTTCGCTTCCTGCCAATGGCCAACACCAGTGATGATTATCTGAACCGGTCCTGGCTCCTCCCCTCGGTCGACTCAGCCTCAAATGAGTAGCTAGTGTGTTGTATAAAACATCACCACACGGGAGACAAAGGCGATCAGGCGAAGTGTTGGCCACCCACCCCCTTTGTTTACCGTGCCCGCCGTCATAGGCACTACTCACTAACAGCACTTTTCCCAGCAGTCTGTTAAGGCTACGCGGGGGATATTTGTCTTTGTTGGACATATTGAGTGTGCGTATGGACATAATGAGGAGTGGTGGTACCAGTGGTTTGCACACTGTGCTACGAATCCACCGACTAAAGTTCAACTAGGTCCAATCAGCCTTAAACGAGTACATGGTGGAAAGTGTAAACATCAGCACTGAGGAGACAAGTGGCCAGCCGTGGTGCTGGCCACATCACCCCGTTGTGCGCTGCGCACATCTTCATAGGTGCTTGCTAACAACACTTTCCTGAACAGCATTTGTAGGCTACTTGGAGGATATTTGTGTTTTATTTGGTCATAGTTCCATCACTGACGGGCGAGGATGCATTGTTTGAATCATATCACTACATGTCCAACTGCTGCGCAACCAGCATCTTCTGCTTGGTCACACAAGACGGGACTGAATGAGAACATGGCATAGGCTAGAGAAGGGACAGCCAGATATGGTAGAATAGGAATTGGAGCTGAGTGGACTCATCATGTACGATCGGTATCGTGTCAAGATAAACCTCTGTCGAGAGCCACGTGAAATATGCAACGGGGAAGTTTGTGGTAGCCGTCTTCCAGGAACAGCCAGAGGCAGAGGTACAACTCCCATAACCAGAGCAATGTGTGGCTAAAACCCAGCTGGATTGCACAGTAGAAAGTGCCGGTGATGCATCTCACAGTCGCCTTATTCAGTTAACCTATGAAACATGGGTCCTTTGACTCCCTGCCAATGAGCCTTCAACTGTTGACGTGCCTTCAAAGTGCACCTTGCCTGGCACAAGTACTATATAACATCACCGCTGAGTGAGTATACAACAAAGTATGTGTGGGCTGTGCGTGAAACATGTTTGCAATGGAAGAAATCCACCGTGGATATCGACTTTTTATTCCACCGCATTGCCCCCTCGCTGGGAGAGTTAGACAGGCGTATGATTATGTGGAGTGGAAGTGGCGGACAACCTCATGAATAATTCAGAGTGTAGATCTTTATATATGTACCGGAGGCAGATCTAGAATCGTCCTGGGTGAGGGGGGGGGCAGCTATTCTTCCATTTCATTGTAATGTATTTTAAAATGGGCATTACATAAACAAGAATACACATAATAATACAACGTCAAATGTACTTTCTCTGGTAAATATTAAAACAGACCAATGTTTTGGGGTCACCTCGCTGGCTTGGGTCTGCCACTGCTGTGCGCAGTATTGCATTTTGGTATTGGACGAGGGAAATATCGTAGAGCAACTAATTCATTTGAAAATGTACTGGGCTCGAGGAGGAGAGATGACCAGAAGTGGTACTGCTATTTGTACATTTATTAGCTGTCAATTGGAACTTTGAAGGGCTGGAACAGTTGTTGTCAAGGTTACAAGGTATGCACTTCACAATTTTTTTAATTGTTTTTCAGAGGGGAAAAATACCATTTTTTAGGTCGTGACATTTTGGCTGTTTGTATCAACACGTGATTTTGTAGCTGGATATTTTTTACCACCTTACATAATGGACACATGGCTGCAGATAACCAATAACATAAATATTTGCTATGTAAACACCATAAGTGTAATTCGAGCTGGATTCTATGAGTTAATTGTATTTTTTTTGCTTTCTCTTTCATTACCTATGAATGTTTAAAATGTGCAAATGTTAACCATCATTCTTGCAATTATATTGCGATTGTGCAATATAATCGGTGTCGTACCAATCATGTGTGTTACCCATGAAAATAGTAGACCAGAGGATATTTTCTGCAAGAAGATATCACAAACTTCTGAAATGCTTTAAATTGCCTCTTAAGTCCACGAGGTATTGCACTTTCTCACTTGCTGTGCTATAGAGATCGTCATGCATACACCTTTGCATACACAAACACATACAAAGCACATGTGCTCACATGCACTATTTGCGTGGATCTGGTCATCACGATATGCATGCTAATCATGTTGCCTGGTTTGCACGAGGCCATGGGTTCGATCCCGACCCTGGACGCCTGCATATTTGGAATTTTCATGTTCTCCCCCTGTTCGTGTGAATTTTTTCTCTGGGCCATCCGGTTTTTCTATCCACGTTTAGAAACATGCGTTTATATTACTCAGATGATTGGCTGATGTACATTTCCAAGTGATAAGCCACTACGTTGAGCTATCATTTGTGGCCAGTTCGCTTCTGAAAAAAGCTAATAGCTTGATGGGCTTTATTTGGTAAAATATAAATTGTTTAGTGTAATAAAAATGTGTTAATGATTTGCTTAGCCTTACTATACTTTGCACTCCTATTGTGTTTTTTTGTTTGTTGTTGTAACTTTCTGACCTGCCCCTACTGAACATTTGTCAATAGCTACATAACTAATCGAATTCCTCTATTATAATTAAATATTCTGATTCTGAAGTGGCAAATCAAACTATACATAAGAATACATTATTTGCATTTCAAGTAAAAAAATACATATTGGGAATAATATGACGAATAAAACTATACAGAACAAGAAGCAAACGACAAAAAATTGGGATAAAATAGTTGTATTGACTCTTGAATTGAATTAAGACTCATTATTGGCATTTCATCCAATCCCGAGGGTAGTGGCGGGCGATGGGGGGTAGGGATGAATTACAGCAAACATAACACACACATTCACTACAGCTGATGTACAGAGGTCAGTATCACACAGGGTGTTATGGGAATTGGTTTGGTCAGCAGTCGGCATCGTGCAGCAAGTTCAGGCAGCAGTCGCAGGACGACTTTGCAACATATTTTTGGAGGTGCGCAGACAGCTGGGCTGCGTGTGTAGGTGAGGGCACTTGCTGCAGGACACATCAGGGATGCGGTTCTGGCTGTGCAACAGTTGCAGGAGGTGTTTGACCAGCTGTCCAACTCGCCAACCAGGTGGTGCTGCGGTGCGAGTGCTCGACTCACAGGTTGCGATGATGTGTCTTGGTCACGGGTCATGTCAGCCCATCATCAATCACTACTATCATCATCGGCATCGTGATGTATCATTACCATCATTAAACGCCATCATTGTTATCATCTCATCACCATGTATCATTACCGTGAGGTCCATTTATCATTTCCACTAGCATCATCATCATTATCATTCCCCAATAATAATGTATGAATTTAACATCACCATTATAATTAACATTTATCATCATTGTCCCACCTTAGTGGTACTCCATACGTTGCAGGGACATATTATCGTCACGGCTAACGTCAGCCCATCATCAATCATTACTATTTTCATTGGTATCATGTTTCCTTACCATCATTAAACACGATCCTCTTGCATCCCCATTTAGCTTCATTTATCATTTCCATGAACATCATTATAATTTCCACCATCGTAATTTATTATTTCAACATTGCCATCATAATTTTCAATGAAAATCATCCCACCTCAGTGGCATATACAATTTGTGGTGCTAATTTGTGGGTAACCACGAGTAGTTAAATGTTGTTTAAACTACTTTTCACTCCGTGAATGTGTAATCTCCACTGCTGGCTGAGGGCTGCCAACAAAGATGAGCTTTGTAGGTTCACTATGTCCTGAGTGGGAACCTTCCACCTTGAGCTGCTCTTGTCCCATTTAACATGCAAATGTAGGAGGCTGTCCAAGATGGATCAGCTTTGATCAGGAGCGGGGATTTCACCACAACATAATTTCCGGTCATCCTTGCCGTGGCTTTTGGCTAGCCATCAAACAAAGGCAGGCAATGCATTGCGCACGATCATATGCGTTTCTGTGGCCGTCTGGAAAGCCCTTCCTTCTGATATTAGGAAGCCGCTGGGAGCTATGCACGTTTAAATCTAGATTGAAATTAAATTTCTTTAGAACTGTTATTTTGTCTTTAGTTTGTTGTCCTTCCCCCGCACTTCCCATTAGCGCAGTTGGCTACATACGATGTGAAAGAAGTTAACTTGTGACAAGTTACCTTCTGTGGAGTAAACTTGCCCTATACCCACCAGGATAGCTCTCTGGGCAGCTCACTGGCAGAAATTATCTTCATGGCAAAATTAAGCTTTTATGTATATATTATATTTAAAATCACCCGTGAAAACCATATTGCCGATGTTAATATTGAAATGTACTTTCCCGGTATTCACACACGTTAAAGAGTGTACAACAGACGCTGGAAATGTCGTTATTTGACTATTTTTCCCATATGTAATAATCCCTGATGTCACATTGTGCAGTGCATCATAGGCCTGCTTAATGAGTGTGGACTCTCGTACTGTGTCCACTGCCACTGGGAATCGTCCTCGTCTAGCCTCGTTTGCTTCTGATCCTGGCCCAAGGGAAGTGCTTCATTAGCCACGGTGCACCACGGACCCTGGCCCCACGCCGCTCCATCCCCCAACCCGCCCCCCTTCCCTGCCATACACGGTCTGACACGACAGATGGGAAGGAATTCTAGATGAGAGTTGACAATTCGAAGTAAAAATATTGTAGCCGTATGATTGTACTCCACATGATTTTTGTATTATATTGGGTTTTTTTCATTGAACACAAGCCCAGTACACAGCACGAATGTAAAGGGTACAGAGTACAATTCTTTTTCCAGGTAAGGCCCACTGAGTTATATGGATATTTTTCAGAAGTGACCCGGCCACAAATGGTAGCTCAATGAATTGACTTATCACGTGGAAATTTATAGCAGCCACATGCTCTAAACAAAAGTTCCTAAATGTGGAGGGAAGGTGGTTTGCCTCACTGCTCTACTCACGTGGAGGCAACGTCCGGGAAAGTACGCTCCACCTGGTTTTAACTCGCACTAAAGAGTAATGCCATGGAACACGCTCCTCCATATCTTACAATTGGTCATGGGAACGCAGTATGCAAGTCTAATACAAGAACAAAGGTGTAGCCCCGCAATGTATGTGTTCACAGCAATGCTGACAGAAAGGCCTCCACAATATGGAGCACGAGGAAGCCCTGCAAGAAGGTACACTGTATGTTTGCCTGCTATTCCATGCTGGCCAGACATCGAGGATTGGTGAGAGTACCATCACACATGACGTGCCAACCGACAAGCTACGGCGTACCCATTTGTATGACTGGGCGGACAAAGGTCGCAGGATTTAATAAACTCGTCTATTGTTTCAACTTCCGCGCCGGGAGATGAAACTGGAAACATCTGAACTGCGATTCCAATCCACCCTAGTTTGAAAACTCAACCCTCTAGATTGGAAACTCATTCTACATTGAAAACTCATTCTAGATTGACATCTCATTTCTTTAGAATAGTTTTTTGTGTTTCGTTTGTTTCCTTCTCCCGCACCTCTGATTAGCATGGTTGGCTATATACGATGCGAAAGAAGTCCAACATACATACCCCGGCAGCATCGCGAGCGACTGCACATGGCAGGAACCAGCACCAAATCTCCAATGATGAAACATGTATTATCCCCAGCATGCATTTACATATTTCAACATTAAAACATTGGAAAAATTGTCCGTTATGAATTGACATTAACGCGAATAAATTACACGGCACTTTATTTGCCAAATCAGGAATGATTGTGCAAAATCAACCGCATTGCCAGAGTAACAGATTATTAACTTCCTTACAAATTAGAGGACCTTGTTTGTATCAACAATTGATTGTGGCAACAAAGCCTAGTTCTATTCTTTGGTTCATTCGGTAAAGTCACGTAGATAGAAAAAAAATAATGACATTTTTTTAAAACACTAATGTAGACTCTAGCCTGGTTCTTAATCGGAGTGAGTGTGCTGGCAATCTATAACGTAGACTGTAGCCTAGCTTTTTAAGCTGGTGAGTGTATTGGTAGTCTGTAATGTAGACTGTAACAATGGTTAATAAACTGAGTGAGCATACTGGCAGTCTATAATGTAGACATTATTGGTTCTTTCAGTAATAAAATTAAAATAAAGAACCAATAATAAGTCTACATTCTCGACTGCCAGTACACTCACTGAGGTTAAGAACAAGGCAACAGTCTACATTATAGACTGCCAGTACGCTCACTGAGTTTAATAACCATTGCTAAAGTCTACATTACAGACTGCTAATACACTCACCAGCTTAAAAACTAGGCTACAGTCTACATTATAGATTGCCAGTACACTCACTGCGATTAAGAACCAGGCGACAGAAACATTAGTCTTTTTATTCACTTAATTTTTTTTATTTTTCGATCTACGTGACTTTACCGAAAGAACCAAAGAATATGAATTCCTGCAGTCGCTAAAGTTTTAAGTCAAAATTAAAAATCTAGTCCTAACAGTCCTGCCTTTATTCTGAATTAAAAGGCTTCAATAGTACCGTTTAGAGTTGTTGCTTGGATGCCATGTGCTTATGTTAATTTATTCCATCCATGTGTAATTGTGGAAAGCCAGCTTGATTGCACTCAGAAGCTTGCTTGTTCATATTTTGCTCAAGCAAAAGCTCAGTCTATTATCTCTTCAAGGTTGATAAAGTGAGTACCATTTTGTGGAAAATCAACAGTGGTTATCCTACAACCGCAAATGATCTAACCAAAGGAATGTGGAATTTCCATCAACGGTGTAAAACCACCCCACAATTAAGTTTACACATGACCAGAATTGTTACTCCCTCATGTTTAGATAATAACATTCCCATATTGTACTGTAAATCTCCGAAGGGTTAATGGTACTGCTATAATATTACGTCCATACTTTGAAGTGTGTAACAGTTGTGTAAAATATATCATAATTGTTTCGTGAACTTGTTCTACGCGACTTTTGTTTTCGCATATTTATCTTGAACCCAAATTTTCAGGTTTCTCTATTAAGTTATTTAATCATTTGCTGTAGTTCATTACCCTTGCTTGCTATCATGATGGTTCATATTTTCTCCAAGTAAGTTTGTGTTTTTTTGCAATGCATTTTTAAGTCGTTTTCTACTGCTATTGTAAGTAACTTTGGGAGGGAGGGGGGAGGAAGTGCGTGCATTCGTCTGACTGCTATTTATTATTTATGCATGTGTTTTCATTGAATTTGCTCGATTTTGTGTTAATTGATTTTATTGTTTCTATTTATTTTCATGTAGGTCTTTGTTTGTGAAAGGTTGATGAGTGGATAAATTTCCTCTGAGTCAAATTTGTTTCAATAGTCTTCATATACTAGGCACAATGATAATTATCTGATTGATAGTATATTGTGGCCAATGGGAGAAAACCCTTTCCTAATCTTGGCTTGCTCATGTGGGTCGTCTATACATTTGCCTACATAATTAGGGCAATTATTGAAGGTGGACCAGCAGCAAATTATGAAACAAAGATGTGGCTTAAAACAAGTGGGTAGGAGTTTTGGAAAAAAAAAATAGTAATTAAAATCCACATATACATGGCTAAATACGAACATAATAAGTGTAAATGCCTGCTGTGACGGGTGGGTCAAACACAAGTCCCATTGACAAAGAAAAAGGAATAAAAGATGAAAAGTCTGGAAGAAGTATGCGGAGGTATGTGCAATTATACTGAAAGAGCAATTCCTCGGACACGAATTAGAGACATCACATTGTGCAAAAAAAGAAGTGGGTTCGGGCAGGACATTTCGCTAGAAGGGATGATCACCATTGCTCAGGGCTCATAGAGATAATGCTAGACAAATGAAGGGACATGCCTGAGACTATGCCCACCACAGAGATAGAGCAATATCAGCGCATGTGCAGAAGCTGGATGTGTCGATGCATCGCGAATACATCAGAGATTGTAGGATGGCTCGAGGAGACCTTTACCGTGAATATAATTCATTTGAACAGGATTCCCACAATGACTCTCAAGATTCGCAGGAGGGTCTATCTTGGGGTGTTTTGTCATTGCCTTGAGCATTTCCTTTTGATGTCTAGTAGGAGGAAATGAGAGCATCACTACAATGTGAAAACACTCAAAATAAAAATCCAATGCATGGAAGCCAACTTAGTTGTTCTCATAACATGCAGGGTTTTTTGGGGGTTTGAGAGCCTCTCCCCATATGCATTTGTATAGGCTTTCTTCTGAGCTGCGTAAAAAAGGCCCCTGGTATGCGTAGGTGTTCAATGACGTTTGACAAACACCCTTTGTTCTCCAGGCTTGACACATACACATGCACTCATTTAAAAGGGTTGACATTGCCACACATGTCACTGCTTAGCATTCAACCACTTTTGAAATGAGAAACAGATGCTGCTGCTGACCTATAGCTGTGAGAGAATTGATCAACGCAGTACTTACTCGCTGTCATCAAATTCACGACAATCTCAGCTACAACTAAATAAATTATAACATATACTCTAACATGCTTCATTCATAATTAACCACACTCATTTATGTTTCAATAACATAATATAGACCTCCGTGCCATTGCACAGATAGATAAATTCACTCAACATATACACCTGTTAATACATAGTCGCTAGTAGTCTACGATATTCTACGAGAATTCACCACAACGAGCGATTTGAATGTCGACCAATTTGTTTGCAAAACGAGCAAATGTTCGCGTAACGAGCGGAGGCCGATCGCTCGAATGCGTTCTGTGGCGGCAGGGGGCGCAACTCGGCCCGCAGCTGTTTATTTACCAGTTGAGCTGTGTGCGCGTGTTATTTGCCGTGTGCGGGCGGGGGGCCTCGTGGTGGCAACTGTAATGGTTAGGTGGGAGAGCGGTGGCTGGGGTGGTGGGGGTTGGTGGGGAGGGTTCATTAATTGCAGACCTTGAGGACAGACATCTTGCAAGCACTGTGCTTCTTAATGTGTGGTGATTGTTACATTTGATGTTTGATTACTTTAAAAAAAAATCTAATTTGTATTTCTCACATTAAAAAAAAGTTGTTAAGAATGGAAAATTTCGGGGCCGAAACGTAGCTCGGCTTTTAATATGGGAGTCAATGGGAAAACGATGATCGTGAATTTTGTTTTGCTTATGGGGCAATTTTCGCGGAAAGTATCTGGCTCGTTAAGAAAGACACACCTGTAATTTTTGTCAACCCTGAAGAGATGATCTGCTGAATTTTCAGCTGATTGGGAATCCAACTTGCATCCTTCTGCTGTGAGAAAGCAACAGAAACCACATTGCCACCCAAGTAGGGGTCGGCACGGTTTGAACCGACTCAAACTGGTTTCAAATTGAGCAATCCAAACCAAACCAGCGACGACTGAACCAAACCAAACCAAAACCAAACCAAACTAAGCTAAACCAAACCTCTTAAGTTGGCTTGAACCAAACTAGTTTGAGCCGGTTCCACCCTGTCCGAGCCAAACCGAGTCGGTTTTCGTAGCCCCAAACCAAACCGAACCAGTTCAAACAGAGCCAAACCAAACCGATTTGGTTCGGTTCAAACCGCGGTTTGGTGGTTTGAGCCAAACCGTGCCGACCCCTACACCCAAGTGGGTTATTAATTAATACAAATTCAGTAGTTTTATTTGAATGGTACCAGCAATTTGCATCTAAAAGTACTTCTCATCGGTAGGAGGCAAACATGGCTTTCACGAACTTCACTTCCACACATGAACCCATTTAACGATTATTAAGGAGCTGAAAAAACACTCTTTTAAGATATTGGCGCAGCATTCCACTTGCAGGACCCTCCTAAAAACATATCTTGAGACGTTTGGTATTGCCAAAATCAACACATGCTGCTCAATATGCTATATCTTGACAGTTCAAATGAAAACAAAGCGCAATGTTTTGTTATATTGTTATGAAAAAGAGCCATTGCCCAAAACATCACCTATTCAATTAATTTAAAAACATCCTGTTGAGTTTTTGCTATGAATATATATTAGTATCATTATAATAAATTGTTCTAAACTATGAATCAGCCAAGTGAAATCTTCTACACATTAAATAAGCTTTACATATAACCGTTGTGATTTTTTTAAAACACCAGGCACGTCCATGACCATTCGCCAAACTTGCAATCCGATCTCCAAATATATAGACAATTTGTGCAGTGGTGCATAAACATTGACAGAATAAGCAACTGCCATGACTGTCCAGCTATGACAAGAATACCACACCTAGTTTAGTGTGAGAAAGGATAGGTGTAAGTCATGTTAAATATTTAATGTTACAATTATTAGATTGATACATGTATATGCTAGCATGCATTTTAATCGACGTTATTAATCTCAAAATGTACGACTATTAATCTCAACAATCTTAAAATAGTGTATATTGACGCATATTTGTAGTTGAAAAGCTTGGGTCTAATAATTATAAATACAAGCATCAACGTGGCAAGATATTTAAGTAACTAATGTTTGATCTAACGTAAGATATTTTATATTCAGCACAATACACAATTTTATATTGTGCCAATAAGGCAATACTATTTAAATGCATTATGGAATGTGATACTCAAGACATGTTATTTATATTTGCTGCACGATATAACGTCACGTGGTTACAGAAGGATGTTTTTTTTACCTGAATGAAAAAGAACATCTTGACTTGAAGCTTTCGTGACTGCAGGATTTCAAACTCTTTGGGTCTTTCGGTAAAGTCACGTAGATAGAAAAATAATATTAAAAAATCACGTTTCGATTGCATGTCAATCTGTAATGTAACACCACAGATTGCTAATCTCTAGCAATACAATGGCCGAGGTATACCTAGCTCTGCGATCTTACATTGACGTGCAAATTCCATCTCTAGTCCCGCCCACTTACCCTTGGGTTGTACCCATCTCAAACCTTTATAACCTATGGCTGCAGTAGCTCTCTTGCTATATTTCTTCCTGCCTCAGCAGTCCGCCTGCTGTATTTTTTCACCTGAAGACGATTGCTTGCATTGCGATCGAAACGTCGTGTTTTTTTTAAAATAATTTTATTATTTTTCTATCTATGTGACTTTACCGAAAGACCCAAAGAGTATGAAAAGGAACATCTGAATTACATTTTTTTATTATCACAACTCCAACTTCGACCTAATTTGGGGTACATTAAACGAGAGGTAAAACCAATCACAAACCGCTGTGATTAGGTTCCTTCCTGCCATGTGCCTTTGGTCGACTTAAAAACACATTATTTTATAAATCCAGTGTTCATATTATCAAATAAAACAAAACGAAACAATGTTTAAGCTTTGCCTTCATATTTAAGATTACATACAATATCTAACCTCACTCAATAACCTTAATTACACCCCCCCCCCACCCATGCATGTGGTTAACATATGCCTATGAGGCCAATACATTTGTGCAGATACAGAACTCAGGTCCATTCATTTATATTACATAAATGGCAGGTTGCTCCTTCTCTGTGTCGTCAACTCCACGTTCACATGGAAGAATCTGCAGCTTTGACATCTGCCGGTGACAAAGAGAAGTAAAATCCACCTCACCGAAGTTGAAAGTTGCAATTCACCGAGACCAGCATTCACAAAGGAGAAACAAAAACCACTGGCTTTGACAACGTTCATTATTCCACCTTTATTTCCCCCATTATAAAAAAAACCCAAGTGAATCCCATGATTATTTAAGTGTCATCATGCACCATTACTCATAAGCTGGTATTTAGGCATTTGTTCACCTCTTTCCAGCCAGGTGGCTCAACGGTAAAGTGAGCGGCTCGCAAAACGGAAGGTTACGAGTTTAAATCCCGATTGGCGGTTGACCCTCTCCATCATCCCTCTGGGGTCAACAAAATAGGCACCACTATGTGCAAAAGTCAACAGTAGTTGTCCTGTGGATAGACTCACCCCATCAGAGGCATGTGGAATTACCACCGTTAGCGAAATAAACAGCAGTTGAGCACCTCCTCAATTTTAATTTGAGCAGGAAATTTTATTTTTTTGTTCATCTCTCCTTGAGAGAATATTAATATAGCGAAAAGGATAATAAAATTAATGGTTTAAATGCTGAGCACACTGGATTTCCAATATATAGGCCGCTGGCTCGTTTTAATCTCCCGGCAAGGAGGGTAAAACAAATGTGAACGTTTATTCAATCCCCCACCTCTGTCCACTCAACAGGATAGATACGTTAACCGCAGTTAATCAATTGACAGATTGCATGTGGTGGGGTAAAGTGTGGATATTCCCACCTCTTTCAAAACATCTGACCAGCGTAAAAGAGTAGGCCAAATACCTACTATAGGTGTTCTCTAGTGTCCCTTTTCGTGGAGACCTTTCCACAAATTGAATCAGAATGTTTACTTGTTGTGACGATTGCGCCTTTTAGCAAGGGCCTGGGTTCGTTCCCTGACTTCGGAACCTTTATGTTTGAAGTTTGTGTGTTTTACCCAAATTCTGCACGCATTATATTATCGAGATTATTTGGTTTCTCCCTAAGATAAAAAAAACACCCCATAAAATGTTACTGTATATGGCCAAATAAACAGCATTCGGATTCAGTGAGGCCTTCCTGGGTAAACAAGCATAATACAAATAATAGTTACTTGACATGAGCAAGCAATTTGAGGGCAGCACCTTTAGCTTTTTACGATACTGCGGAGATAAAATATATAACATTGTTCCAAATATACATGTATTATATTTTACTTCGTATTGCACATTCTACGTGATCTGTTAAAATGCTGACAGCATTATCAATCATCCGATGTTCAAAAAAAAATTTCTTGGTGGATTGCTGCCTGGATTCCTGTCTGCCTGGCTGGCGCACAAGTGCGCGGTAGTGACGTCACCACGCACATCTGCACAATTACGTCACCCACATGCCACAGCGTTGAGCCGGTTTCGTGCATCCCGCTGACGTTACGCCTCCCTCTCCCCCACACACACTCTGCCATGGATCTCATGCAAATGTGATAGAGGAGGGAGATGGAGTAGCGAGGAAAAGACAGAGAGGAACTGAGAGGATAGGGTGGGGAAAGATTAAAAGGGCATGGAATTGAGAGGAGATAGAGCAAAACAGGAAGTCGAGAGCAAGGGAAAGTGACAAGCAGTGGAAGGGAGGATTATGGAGTGACAAGAAAGATTGAGATGGGAAAGGGAGAGGTGGGTAATAAGGAGAGCGAGAGTGAGAGGGTGACAGAGAAACAGGGAGAGAGATATGTGGGAGGGAAGTGAATGATGTAGAGTGGAGGGAAGAGAGGAGTACATAGGGAGGGAGAGGTAGAAGAGGGGACAGAGGAATCGAGAAACCGTTAGAGACAGAGGCAGAGCGAGAAATCGAGATAAATTGTGATAAACAATACAGAGAAGGAAAGTGAATGGTGGGGAGAGGCATGGCTTTATACAAGAGGAATATGTTTATTCTGAATGGCTGGCTGGGAGGGACGGACGGCTGGTCACGTGCAAAGGACGTGCGGGTTGCTCGTGTAGTGAAAAAAAAATGTAGGTTGCAATTTTAAATGAAATGTAATACTTAATGGCCAACTTTTTGCTTTAGCATTATCATGGTAACTAATACATCTACCCTTTGTTAATTAATATCTCACGTTAAATTAATTCTACGTGGCATTGCCTCAGATATATAAAATGTTACAAAGTACAAAACGGTATTTTAGTTTAGAATGTATCACCTCAGCTCTTGCCTGATTTCAGTGAGCTCTGAGCGAATGCATCTACAAATGAATAAGCTTGGGATGTCTTAAACAAAATATCCTGAAAAAAATGCACAATGACCATCTAAAATAGAACACGTAGATTTTCACAACCAATGTTCTAATTAGGTCGCGTGGATAAAATACCAATGTGTGTCGTACACCCCCCACAACCCAACATAGACCAAAAAAAATGGCAAAAAATACATCAATATTCAACTGAATTTCAGACCTGAATAGAAAAATGTATTCAAAGTTTAAATAGTGAACGTAGAGAGCAGCACATCTGTAATCATCACACTCAACACAACCGCACGCGGCAAAGATGCAGTGTTTAACTTTTAAGTTTTTAGAAATGCAATACGATGGCACATATAAATTTAAATGGGCGAAGTCCTGATGAAGATGAATACTGGTTAGCTAGCCAAAACACATAAGTGCCCTTCAAGTAGCGCTCTAAAAATATCCTCTCAATGTTCCTATGGTCAGTTGGAAGGGCACTCATTGCTGTGAGGAATTGCTAATATTTCTACCAACAGGCACATCAACTTTACGTATGGTATCTTTTAGGTCATAAACTTACAATTATTGCAGTGCATTTCAGTTCCAACTATCGATATTTATTACTCTGAGATACATACATGCATAATATTAGAGACAATAAGTCAAAGTGTCTCTCAGCTCAAAGGAGTAATATTACTTTAGGGCATCTCAACTCAAACATTTAAAAGGGCACCCACAGGGTTTGCTGTTCCTGTGTGCACAATTTGAATTTGCACCTGGCCTGTGAAAGACATTAGTCTGGAAGTAGGGGGGCAATGATTGCCATGTATAATTCCAATTGAGAATTTGTGGACACTTTTTTGAAAGTGGAAAATTTGCACCGTGACACCAGCGCACAGTGACCTACGCATTTCACATCTGCTGCAAAACCGATGGCACACATATACTATGGTTAATACGCCCACAGTCTCAGACAGAATAGCCTGCTGGATTCCTACCATGAACCTTTGCAACAAGCAGCGAACGCATTGCCGCTGGTCCACATCACCGGCTGATGTGGTGGTCCTGGTGGTCCTGAGCCAAGGTAGACAATTCCACATTCAAAGGGAATAGGTCAGTCTATCCATATGATGTCCACTGTTGACTTTCAAGTGGTACGTTATCAACATCAGATAAAATGCGTGCCTGTTTGCCAAAAAGTAACCCCTTTTGAACGTAAATGTGACATTCTGCTATGTATTTGTAAACTGTACAGATAACTAATTTGCAAAAAAAATGAAATTACAACAACACAAACTTATAATAACAGAAGATCTACAAAGAGAAAGATGTCTTATGTCGCCTTTACTAGACTGTTAGGGGGAGTGATGTTAGCAAGCACCTATTAAGGCTGGCCCAGAACTCGAGGATTTTGATATAGCCAGCACCTCACCCAACCACCTTTGTCTCCCCAGTATTAAAGTTGATTGCATACTTTACGAAGTATTCAATTAAGGCTGATTGGACCACGTAAAGACACCTGGGACCAACCGGTTCAGACAATCGACGCTGATTTTGTCTGTGGCCGTAGGTCGAACCCAGAACACCGAGTTCATAACCCATGATGTGGGGGAGGAATGATCCCTCCCCCACATCATGAGCCAATGCAGGCGCCACGAATTGTTGGAAGCAATGATTCAGAAACTTGCCGCGTTAAATTACTCACAAGGTGTGGAGGCATAAACGATTCATGCATCGACTCCAATGTGAAATGAAACTTCTTTCCCGCTGCATGGTCACATCTTTAACCATTCTGCGAACAAAGCGAGGAAGGCAGGGAGGTGATGCAGCCGTGAAGTTGACGCTTCATTGTGAGTTTTTATTTCACCTTTAGTTTTTTTCTTCCCATTGCCGTGCGTATTACTGCTACAGACAGATAGCACAAACTGTTTTTTATTACTAAACATGTTGGAACCATTTATACGTTTGTACATAAACACACATACATACAAGCAAAACTGTAGACTACGCGAGTATTTTATTTCATAAGTCTTGCCAATATTTGCCACTTTATATTTTTGAAGTACAGTATAATACAACTCGGTGCCAGCTATCATTGCATGTGGCTGTGTGAATATAAGTCTATTTCTTCATTAAATGCCATCACAGAATAAACCACCTCTGAGTAACATTCACGAGTGATAAACAGTGCCGTATGGGGAAGGGTTAACCTTAGAGCAAGGACACTTATGTAGAGAGGGAGAGAGTAGGCGTGCGATGAATTATTGACCTCGATTCTGGGCATAGCAGTCCACTCAGGGACAGGGTTATCTCTTACCATTAATATCTGTAAAAATAGTACGTGCAATGCATAGGGGGACACGGAGCATATGCTGCAAGTGTCACAACACTTACATTATTGCGTATGGCAATTTATTACGTAAATCCACCCAAGAAATTTGCACTTTTGTATTTATATACATATTACAATATTTCTCACGCACACACACTAACAGAGTATTAATGGTTAAAATATTAAAGTCATACAATTAATCTTAAATGATAAAAGCCACTTACTATTGCTTGTTATTTAATGTGTTTCAAGTTGCACGAATAGAAAGATATAATACATCGGTGTTCTGAAATGCCATGCGCTACAAGTTTATTCCATTACTAAGCTAAACCTGTTTTTTTTCATACACATCTGTGCAGCAATGTATTATTTTAAAATAATATATTTGTTTAATATGAGCTGTTTTTTGCGCATTTTATTGTGAATGCAAACCACTTCGTGGCATGTGCTGAATACCGGGCACCAATCTGAACAACAATTAACACGAGTTTACATTTGCATATGTATTCATATGTATTTGAGCCAAATAAAACAAAATATGTCCGTCTTCAGATGCATGACATGCATATGCCATTGATCGCCAATAAGTGGCAATTATTTTACTACGGTGTTTTTTGCCAGGCTAGGTGCAAGTTGCGGCCATTTGAAGTGTGGAAGGCTCTTCGGAAGGAGGTCACACCACATGACCCAGGTTTTAAGGTCCGATTGACTGACTGGCAGATGCATCATCTGTGCTATCCATTGTGCCAACTTGCTGCGTTTTACTCACCCGGCACTCCACTTAGTTGTTGTGAGGATCACACCACTGCCCACTATTGTTTTTGGAGGGCGCCTGCCGCCAACTGCCAAGTCGTGTCCTTCACGGTCCTTCCCCAACGGGACTGATCTTGACACTGCTGATACAAGTCATCAGCAAATACAATCAGCTCCACGTCCTCTCATAACACTTTGGACCGTCTCCTCACCAGACTATGTCATACCTGTTTAACCCATTTTGTTTCACCCCTTCTATCCAGTCAAACAGAAGCTGCTTGGGCATGCAGTGGCTAGGCATGCGGGCTACATCAGGAGTGCTCACTGATGGCACTGTTTCCAGATCTTTCAAAGATCTTGGAGCTCGTCACACAATCCAGTCTGGTTAAACCTAGGATGGCTTGTAGGCAGGCCAGCCAGAATGTTTCAAACCAGCACAGATGTCCCTTTAAAGGGCTCCATATTACATAAGCAGGGAGGGCATTACTGTGGCCAAGAAGACACAGAGATTCGTATGGAGCAATGGGTGAGGTAGCTACCACTTTGTTACGCTGCTGATGAAATGAAAATGCTGCTCAAGTTATTCGGAGTCAGACCTCCACTGTTAACCTGGAGGTCGTTATTCGCACACTGCCCAAGTGTGAAACTGCTCAAATCTCTCCACAACTGCCCCATTGCTCGTGGGAAGAAGAGGGGTGGTATTTGATGCCCTAAAATACTCAGGCAGGTGCTCTTGTTTGTGTAACTGAAGGTAAGGCCCCATCTCCTAATAACATGATCCAGGCTCAGCAGTGGAATCTCAAACTGCTTCTCATATTGAGCAGCAATTACCAGATCATCATCATACAATCGGGAGCCATTGAGAGTAACCATTTTCATGTTTTAAGTAAAATTATGATAGCATGAAAATGTGTAATTTCCATCACGAACTCAGGTCCACCATGTGTACTTGTGTATTTGGAACATAGCAAATATAGAGTTTTGTTGATGCGTTTTTATATGATACAAACATATATGTATATATTTTCATATGAAGTCCTTAGTTAGATTTCCAATCGCATATTTTGTTTTGGTAACATTTTTTGCCACTACCAATTTTAAGCCTAACACAGTGTCAATGTTTATTCATACTGTATATTTACTTATAACCCTGTCACTTAATGAATACATTACATTTTAACTACATGTCTACAACTGGAGATTTAAATGATTTTTTTTTAACTATCAAAGCAGATGCGCTTCCTAATTTAAGTTCCAAGGGAGCCGTCGCGATTCAACTTCATAAACGAAAATCATTAAATTGCTCGCCATAACTCAATGCGCCAAGCCTCGGAATATCTTCTGCAGGGGAGGTGCCAGGTTATTTGAATGGAGCTGTCAGGCACAACGATGCACAGCCTCTTGAGCCGAAACCTGCCAGCACTCCCTCTGAATATACGGCTGTTGCTGAAAGTTCCGCTGATACCAACACTTTAACAGATTGCATTGATTTTCATTAGCATGGCAGAGGAGCCGATAAGCCTGCTTACCTGATCTGCCTCACACATTTTTCACAATTTAGACACATAATTGATATTTCCCTCCCGAGAAGCTTCCCAGCCAACCTTTCATGCATGATAAAATATGATAGATTAGCATTCAAGATGATTTTTAAATTAGCTTGAGGCAAACTATCCCTAATAGATTGTCTTTTTGTACACGATTTGAAATGCCTTACTTTATAAGCAGCATATAGGGGCTGAGTTTTTTTATACACTAGGAAACCGTCATGAGATGTCGAAAGCTGTCAAAATAAAACAAGTTCGATAATTAAGTCTGTTTAAGCGCTGCAGCTGCAAAGCGTATGTGCTGTTAGCATAAAACAAAACAATCTGGATGGCTTGCTGGAACCGATGAGGTGAAGTTTATGGCCAATCATAGCTTCAACACGCGATACGATCAGGCCAATCAGATGCACCAAACAGCCATATGGGCTTCAACAAATGATGTCATTGGGGTACCACCATGTGCCGCCGTTCACCCCATTATCATGATTTGTGCACGTGCCCCTATTCAAGTAGACTTAGGATTAGCCAATGCTCAGGCCAATTATGAACGCTGGAGTCCTTCATTGTACGCTCAACCTCACTATTTAACCAAAAATAAGAGACATTTATTTTCAAAGGCAAGGAGCCTAATCCATGTTTTTACATTTTTCAAATCCTGTTAGAATTTTTATGTGCTGGCAAACCAATGCTAACACCCTGCAGAATATAGATATATTTTTTTACATTTTATTCCAAAGAAAACTTTTTATAGCGCAGTGTTGTATTAATAGAATGGACATTGAAACTAAATACTGCACTGGTTTTCTGTGCGAGACGTTAATTTTATTTCTACCATCACCCTAGTTGCATGAGACGCACGTAAACATTCCGTATTGATAAGGATTGCATAACACCACGTAACATACCATTTTAATTGACATTTAACTTTTCCTTAATTTGCACTCATCTCACGCTTAACCAACTGCAGACCACATGAGTCGTCCGTGAAGAACATCAAATCTAACCTATAAAATACATGTTTTGTCTGTCCGTCTGTCTGTGCACGTGTGCTTGCAAGGGATTTGGCTCTCAAACGGTGGGGTCAATGGTGGGGTCAACATTTGACAGGCAGCACACCGTAAGCCCCATGGTGGGCAAGCGCTATTCCGTTTTCCCATGCGTAAACTTTAAAGTAGTTAAATTAACAATTGAGTGCGATTTTTCTTTATTTAATTATTTCCCAGTCCCACTCAAGCTGAATGGGGGTTGACCCTGGCAATGCACGCACGTCGTCGGTGGAGGGTGGGGGCGATTTCTCCTTCGCGTTCAAATTGCCAAAAAAATACACGCAATGCTGAGGTAAATTCATCAAAGTATCACGTCCTCTTCTCTCACCCCCCCACCACAATGTATGCACTTACTACTGTAGGATTGGTAGATACTAATATATTATAGTGCTTAGATAGTATTATTGTAGCTCAGGTGGGGGGATGGTGGGGGGGGTAGCAGCCCAGCCCAAAGCCTCAGCCGGCTGGGCAATCTAGGCGAGGCCGGGGGCTCTGCACGGGACTAGGCCTCACCACAGCACTTTGTCAGGTTAGTAGTTTGTGCTATAGAGTCGATATATACTGCTATAAAGTATGCATGTACTACTGTGGTCATAGCAGGTACCATTACAGTATACACTGCTGTAATCCTGGCAGGTACCACCACAGTATGCACAGCTGTAATCATAGCAGGAGCCACCACAGTATGCACTGCTGTAATCATAGCAGGTCCCACCACAATATGCACTGCTGTAATCATAGCAGGTACCACCCCAGTCAGTATGTACTGCTGTAATCATTCAGGTAGCACCACAGTATGCACTGCTGTAGTGACAGCAGGTACCACCACAGCATGCACTGCTGTAATCTAAGGGGGGGACCACCATAGTCAGTATGCACTGCTGTAGTGAAAGCAGGTAACACCACACTATGCACTTCTGTAATCATAGAAGGTCCCACCACAGTCAATATGCACTGCTGTAGTGAAAGCAGGTAACACCACAGTCAGTATGCACTGCTGTAAGCATAGCAGTAACCACCACAGTCAATATGCACTGCTGTAGTGAAAGCAGGTTCCACCACAGTCAGTATGCACTGCTGTAAACATAGCAGGTACCACCACAGTCAATATACACTGCTGTAGTGAAAGCAGGTACCACCACAGCAGTATGCACTGCTGTAAACATAGCAGGTACCACCACAGTTAGTATTCACTGCTGTAGTGATAACGATGTGAGTGGTCAGAAATAAAACCCAGGTCAAAGGATTTTAGCAGTGTGTGTTAACTGCTATGATAGCACACAAACGATTATTATCACCCATATAGCCATATGCAATCTTGGAACAAATATTGTTGGCAAGTACCCATCAAGGATGGAATAGTACACAAGAAATGTGGTGTGGTCATCACAGCAATCAGTTGCCTTTATCTTTCCAGAGCAGTGTGTTTTCCGCTTTGCCCACGCCAGTGACGTGCGGTGAGGTCAATGGCTGGAGAGGCACTGGCTAGTGTCAGAGCCAGATTCACACACTGAGGGGGGCGTGGCTGCACGGAGGGGCCGTGTCCTCACTGTGTTAGACACGCCCCCCCCTCAGTGAGGCAGATGTGATAGCTGCCTCCCCTGGTGCTTTTTCATTGCAGTTTCATGACGAGACCAGCGAGCCTAAATATCTTTATACACATATGTGAAATAAGTTACCTGGAGTATGGAAGGCGAGGACATGAAATGAAGGGGTCTACAAAAATTACATTGGTGACATACTGAGATAGTAACAGGCACACGCTTATTGCTCGCGCTCCATCCAGTTACTGAGGGGGGGTTGCGCAATCAGAGGAGAGGCTGATCTCGTCGCTGCCTCACCTCTCGTCTCTTCCTGTATTTGCAGCGGAGCTCCGCAAATTGGGCGATTTTGACTATAAAATGATTGGAATCGTACAAAAATGACATTTATAACACAGATCAGTGGAAAGATCTTAAAATTAGTTTTAACTTTTCGTAACAGCTATTTTCATTGGAGTATGACAGGTGAGGCTCTGTCTCCCTCATGACCGCACGTCCCTGGCCCATGCACAAAGATCACAAACTGCACCGGGTACTCATTTAAGCCTGAGATTACCAAAAACAAGGAACAGGGCATTTTTAGAGTCCACTTCCACATATGGGCATCACCAAAGAACGGAGCATATACTGTCTTACTGTGATCATAGCACCGTGTGCCAACTACTGTGCCTTCACCCACATACTCGCACATCTACAAACAGATCTCATGCCAAATTCATGTTTTGGCCATCATTCTGCCACATTTTGACAGAATGATGGCAAACATCAGTGACACCTGATTTTAGCCTCCCTTAGGGACACTCACTTGATGCAGTTTCTGCTTTGGAGGTAAAGGTTAGCGGATTTGAATTATGTCGGTCTGTACATAGGAGGTTAGTGGCTCATCAGTACTGTAGTTAGTTGCAGTATCATTATCATCCACATCTTCATTTATCATCATTGATCATCATCTTTGCTTTTCCTTACCATCATCTGCATCGATCATTATCATAATAATGTATCCTTGTCATCATCAGCATGATCTAAATATGCATCATAATTATAATAAAGTGATATATATAAGATACGATATAAGGTAAGATAATTAGAACCACTATCATTATCTTTTTTTTGAATCGCCATCATACATCATCAGCATTAATCATTACAATAAACTCCACGCATCATCGTTGTCATCATTAGAAGCGCTAACATTGCTGTTATCATCTTCATTGTGTTTAATTAGCGCTCAGCTATCACGTTATAATTCTTCACCTCTGCAGATGCAGTGTGTTAGTTTGTATGTGTGTGTGAGACAGCCTGATCGGTCAATTCTGTCCATAGGCAGGCAGAGAAACGTGTGCTGTCGGCACACACAGCCTCAATTCCCATTGGTACTCCCCGAAAAACTGATTGACTGAGGACATTTTATTTTGTGGAGTGGGGCTCCATCCATTCCACAAGGACATTCAAACAAACAACTGCTTCAACAATAAATCAGACTTTCTAGCTAACGATAACATTTTTGCAAAGTGTGAAAACAAAACTGACAAGCATCACACCGCTGACCTTTTTTTTTAATCAGAAGTTTCGGCAAATGACTTGTTAAGCAACCACCTATATTCCCAAGAACTTCAGATTTTGACTTTGGACTTTCACCAATTGTGACAAAGATGTACTTGTGTATTGTTATTGTAAATCTATAAAGCAATAGATTACTTTGATATATCTTTTTTTTTTTACAAATCACAGCATTTCGAAATTACCATTTTCTTTTGCCTTTTTTATATCAAGGCACTCATATATCTAACTTTTGAGCGGTGAATATAATTGAAAGGTAAATTGTGAGTGGCATTTTAAAAGGACATATATTTCACATAACATTTTGTTCGGAGTGTTACTGGAGCATTGAGGAATGGTTGCATGCCACACCATGAGATATACGGTTCGTGGTATGCCATTCGTAAACATTCTAAACCAATAAATGCATCAATGGAGTAACTTCACATAATAAATAAAATAATATTCATCTATCACACGTGGTGGGCAAGGGGCATTTAATTTATATTGGCACACCCCAGCTCTAACAGGTGTGCTGTAATAAATTACCTTTTGCATATAGAGCCAAGCCTCTGTTGTTATAATAATATATTAGTGTGTACAGATATCGTACACACAGATATATATATAAAATTGCCCGTTTTTTTACGAATAATTTTCTTTTCTGCATGTTGCAGGATTAATTTGCATTATATATCATCTAAAGATGTTGAAACTTTATTTGTGTTAATAAATGCCTTCACCTCCTCCCATCTCTACATACACACATATAGAATTATACTCGGGCAAAAATGGAATAATAAACAATACACTGGTACTACTCCGGAATGAATTAATTTGTATCCTGCTCCATTTCTCAAAGCAGCTTGATTAATAACCACGAGGTGAATATTTTAGTAAAATATGAGATGAAAACACTATAAACCACAGTGGTTAGGGGAGATGCAATGAATGTTGTGGCAGCTCAAGGCACCGAATTAGGCTGTGCACAAATTGTCGTGCCCTCTATCAATTCCTACACCTGTACGCCTCATAGCAGTGCACATGAGTGCACACGGTTTGCAATTAGCTACGCAATGCGCAATTTTTCACGAGAGTGCTCTAATCTTGAGCTCCCACCTGCTTCATTTTAATCCGACTTCACTAAGAGTAAGATCCTGGTGTACTCAAATGGAATCTACACTTAATTAATGGGCAGTACAAGTTGGCACATTTCAGCGGTAATGGTGAAATCTGGTTCTACTCCTTCATGCCACGCCACTCATTTATTGCATCCCTCTCCCATCAGTGTTAAACCGCACACCGGTCACATTACGTTGCATCCTCAGTGGTGACCTGAATCAAAGACATGCATGTGATTACAGCATGGTAATTCATGAGGAGTTGATTGCAGGTTGCTGCCCACAGTTCAACTACGCCAACTGTTGAGGTGCTTTCCCAGCAGCTTAAAGGAGGGCGACTGAAATATAGTCAAAACCGTATCTGGCCAATGTTAAATATTACCCTTCTCTTACAGGAGCTACGCTTACAATGATTAATGCTTGATTCAGTGACATCAAATTGTGTTGTGCAGGGGCATTTGTTTTGGCAGCAGTGGAGGTGGGAATGCCTAAGGCTAGAACATTTGGCTTCACATGTGTGCTTGAGCAAATTGAGCATACAAAGCAGCATGTATCTTGTCATTGTTTCTACATATACATGTACAAAGAAAATTATCCTCCATGTAGCCTACATAGGCTGTTGGAACAAGCACTGTTAGTGAGTACCAATGAAGGCTGGCACAGCGCACGAGAGGATAGTCTGGCCAGTACCACACGCGGACCACCTTTGTATTGTCTGATAGCCGATGATTATACACTGCACTAGGTACTAATTTAAGGCTGAACAGACCAGGGTGAGGTCCCTGACTGATTATAATTATAACCAATGACTAAATTAGCCTTGACCAGAAGCTGACCTTGGTCCGCTGGGTTCACAATGGAGTCTGATAAGCACTGCACTATCACTTCCAACACATAAATACACACTTGCACTCTTTCCACAAGGAAATGCGCAAAACTAGCAGGCCTAATACAAATATAGGACTCGTACTCTCGTTGTCTTTCTCGTCTCGTTTATTCACGCGTAGAGTTCACACCTCCTCCTCATCATCGCTCTGTATCTCTCCGTTCGTTCCGATGCACAACCCACCATTAACAACACTCCATGTCTCCCCGTTCCTACCGTACACTGTGTTCTCTCTATCCACTGCTACCGTACACTGTATTCTCTATATCCACTGCTACCGTACACTGTGTTCTCTCTATCCACTGCTAACCGTACACTGTGTTCTTTCTATCCACTGCTACCGTACACTGTGTTCTCTCTATCTACTGCTACCATACACTGTGTTCTCTTTATCCACTGCTAACCGTACACTGTGTTCTCTCTATCCTTATCGTATCTATTCCTGCTCACTGCTGCTCCGTTTCTCTCCCGGGCACCAACCACTCCAGCTCCAATCCCAACCAAGACTCCCACCTCTCCGTTACGCTGTGCCCTTTATCCCCGCACCAATCAGTCCCAATCAATTATCTCATCCCCCGCTTTGCTACTCGCCCCCAGGCCCCCAGCCTCACGTGACCATGTTATTGCCGCCAGGCTGGCGCCGGTCATTAGCCACTCACCCTCCTGACCAATCACCGGCCTGCGTCCTCAGTCACCCCTAATACCTGTCGCGTCTCTTAACGACCCCCCCCCCCCTTAATTCCACGGCAACAACAACCGTGTCCTCAGATGCTCCCACTGTACTCTGCTCGCTTGCCTAGCAACAGAACGCGTGGCACGTGATATTACAAGTCCTACATTACCCACCCCCCCCCCCCCCCCCCCGTTGAAAAAATTAGCCGTCCCGGCTAAACACAACGCGTCACGCGGAAACACAACATACAAGGAAAACACAATATACAACAGAATGTACACTATCCCCAACTCCCAAAGTTTTAAGAAAAAGTAAATCGTCTTGAGCGGGTTCCCGCAGCTGGTCCGTCACCCCAGCTCGACTGAACAGGGGGCAGGGCATCTCTGTCCGTGGGTGCGGGGCAGCGTCCTGCCCGAAACGTGCGCCCATCGTCGTTACACCGGCTATTCCCCGATGAGACCCCAACGTGGTCTCGTGTGTCCCGGGGTGTCCCCTGACTCAAAAATGGTGATCCTGCAGACACACGGGGGGTAGACTGCTGAGGTGCGTCCTTCCGTCGCCGCACAGTACGCTCGTCGGACACATCCAATACAGGCCGTTCCGGGATGGGAGATGACGCATCATAAGGTACCACATATCTCTTCAAGCGCGACGTTTAAATGTGCCACAATTGGCGACCATATCGAATCCTCACACTCTGATCCCGACGAACTTCCACAATCTCAAAGGGCCCCTGCCAGGGCCGATGGAATTTCGGTGATGTGCCTACTGGCAGCATCGGACAATGTAACCAGGCCTTGTCTCCCACCTGCCATGGTTCACGTGGAGGCTGTGTACCGTGCAGGCGCTCATTAGCCGCCTGCCTTCGTTCCGTATTTCCCAGCGAGGCCTCCCTGGCCTCTTTTAACCGATCCAATGCCTCACGCATGGGGACAGGCACCGTTGGCGACTTTCCTTAAGATTTCAACCCCAGCCTGACCAAGGCCGGGGCTTCTGGTTCGCGACCATACATCAAATAGAAGGGTGAATACCCTGTTGAAGCATGTGGGGCTAATCTATAATCGGCCAAGGCCACCGGGACATGAAGATCCCAGTCTGTCTGAGTCGAATTAACCTGTTGGCACAACATAGACGTCAATGTTCGATGAAGACGCTCGACCATCCCGTCGGTTTGCGGGTGGTATGGGGATGTCTGAATTTTCCTTGTACCTAATGCGTCACACACTTCCTTCAATAGGCGGGATGAAAAATTCTTACCCTGGTCCGTAAGCAGGTGCTCCGTGGCACCTTTGTCAAAAACGTAACCCTGCAGGAAGGCCTCCACGATCGATCCTGCCAATTGGTCCGCTAGCGGCCATGCCATAGGCCACCGAGTGAGGTACTCGACCCCCACAAGCAAGTATTTTTGACCCCGCGGGGTAACGGGGAACGGTCCCAGAATATCAAGGGCTACAATCTCGTTCACCCACGAAACACATATCGACTGCAATGGTACCCGATATGGTTGTGCCGGCGCCTTCTGCCGTGCGCACTCATGACAAGCCTTAACATACAAATGAACATCATTCTGTAATCCCGGCCAATAGAAATCGTTACTCAGAGTCAAAGCCGTTTTCTTCTCCCCCAAGTGCATCAATCGCTCGTGCGCGAATAAGTTCCCCTCTCAAACATAGTGGTTCCACAATACAAAACTTCTGCAAGACGACATTCCATCTGACCAGGAGGTCGTCAACAAGTCGAAGAAAAGCCCGATCATCCGACTGTTTGGAACGAGAGGCCCGAAGCCTCATTTTGGTAAGCGAAGGATCGTCCACTTGCAAGCGCGCCCAACGATCCCGTGACAATCCCAGCAATTCAGGTGTTGTATCTATGCCCTGTTTTCCGTTATTAATATTAAGAATAATTAAAAAAATATATATTTCTCTTTTTATTATATCTATATATACTTTTTTAATTAAATAATGAAAACAACCCACTACAAGCACACCAGCAATCTGTGAAACGGCCATTAAACTGGTAAGAAGTCGGTCACAGAAAGGTCATAGACATCCAGATGGACAAAAAGATGTATGGACTAACCTCCCAAGACATCTGGAGATGTACAGATAAGGTGCAGAGTAAATAACGGTTGAAACTTCGCGTTTTCTTAACGTTTTCCTTACCGAAAAGTAGAAACTTAACAAAGATATTTAACCAACAAACAATAATATTTTTATTATTAGTATATGTTTCCTACCTAAACGACCTTCCTAAAAACGAATTCCAGAAATCTTAAGTGGAAACATAGTTACACTTAAGCTCAGGACATTAAAATATAACTCAGAATAAAACACCAATCTCTGGAGAACTAAACTTGGCGAAGCCCCAAAATAATAATGTGACGAGGATCATTACGAATATTCATTAAACATAGACGAATGATAACCACGATACTAAGACCGAAGGAACTCATAAAATATAATTCAAGAATAAATGTAACACACAGGACCACATAAATGTATTACAAACATCTCCTCAGCCACCTTTGTCTTCCAGCGGGGTCTGGCAAGCAAGGAGGGAGCAAAAAGGTCACAAGGGGGGGGGGGGGTTTGTGCTGACATTGTTTGTTTTCTCTCGCAAGAGACGCGGAGAGAGGAGAGGGTGCTCACGTTTTGAGTTAAACACGGCCGTCTTTGTCTCCCCGCAGCACAAACAGATGGCCCATGAATGCTTGGAGGGTTAGGAAAGGTCGCGAGGAGGAGTCGCGGGGGTGTCTGCTTCTTCTCGCTCTGTTTTTGTTTGTTTTCTCTCGCAAGAGACGCGGAGAGAGGAGAGGGTGCTCACGTTGAGTTAAACACGGCCGTCTTTGTCTCCCCGCAGCACGGACAGCAAGATTTGCACACGCGAGCAAATAACATTCCCCACCCCTCCTTCCAGAATGGTTACACAGCTGTGTCTTTACTAATAACCACGCACACGACACACGAAACACACGGACGCAGATGTGTTCAACCCACAGAAAGATATATGACGGCCTTCAAACAACTCGGGAAGACTGAGTGGATTTTCCCAATATAAGCTGGGGAAAAATCCATTCAACACAGATCATCAGGGGCTCTGGCCCCCACCACAGATCTCCAGGGCTTCGGCTCCATCTCTTCTCGTCGCCGCCAACGAAGAAGCTTTTCGTCATCCAGAATGACGAGGTTCGCGGGGTAGCGACGTGCAGCTACAAGCCGAGGTCTGCACCACCTGAGAAGAATCGCTACCCTGAGTGGCCGAGCTGCGAGTGAAGCCAACAAAGACGCCAACGTCCACCCTGCCACGAACGATGCATCGCTCCTCGTCAGAGTGACGACCAGCGAACAACCCGCAGGAAAGGCGGAGATCGCCAAGCGAGCAAAGCAGAGAGCGCGAAGCAGTGGAGAAAGCCTGGTCAAACGGCTGTGAGGAGGAGGACAGCGCTGTTGAATGCGCCGTGTGTCTAATACACACCCAGATCAACAAGCATCAACCAAAACCGACTCGTCATCCCGCAGTGGAGAAAGAGAGTCAAAGTCTTCCGAGCGCCACCGAGCGCCACCGAGCGCCACCGAGCGCCACCGAGCGCCACCGAGCGCCACCGTGCGCCACCGAGCGCCACCGTGCGCCACCGAGCGCCACCGAGCGCCACCGAGCGCCACCGAGCGCCACCGTGCGCCACCGAGCGCCACCGAGCGCCACCGTGCGCCACCGAGCGCCACCGAGCGACAACGAGCGACAACGAGCGACACCGAGCGACCGAGCATCTTCAAGGACAGCATCGTGCCAACTCGTCGTCCAGCAGTGGAGAGAGAGCGAGGGAGCAGCAGGAGCAGAGCGGCGGCCACGCCCAACCCAGAGAAAACTTCTGGCCGCTGTTCGTATCCTCCCACACCACACAAGCTAACGACACAACTCCCGGCTCTAAGAATTAATTAATATTAAAAGGGGACAACGCACACACAGCACGCACACGAATAAGACTTAAAAAAAAAATTGTCATTGCGTTTGAAAAAGGGTTGTCATTTCGAGGTGGTGCGTTCAATATCAACGGATCGTGCAAAGCAGTTGCTGTCGTCGAGTTACATGAATAAGAAATGTTTTAGTCATTCATTTTCGTTAACTGCATAATCATGCCAATGAAGAAGTATTTTTAGTCATTCATTTTCGTTACTGCATAATCTTGTCCATGAATTTGTTGACGTATACTTGCTTTCGGATAAGAGAGTGTCATGTGCTTGTTTAGAATAAAATTGCTTAACACCAACTGTTCGAGTGCTTCTTTCCAAGTCCATGCAAAACTATCTTATTCTTGATAACTGTATCCTGCGATGAGATATGAAAATGGAGACCTAAAATATCATAACACACACTAAGATAATCGGTAAACGTTTAATCGATGATAATCGTATTATCCTGATTGATATAACAATGGATAAACGAAGCTAAGCCTAATTATCATAACTGCTCACAGTAACATAATCGCAAGCATCCGCATAAATTACTATGATTATCTCCGCGATTATCATAATTCATGCATATAATTACACACATTATCATCATTTATGCATGTTAATACACACATTAACATAATTAATGCGATTTGCGCATTTTTCGGAAAATTATTAATTTTTATTATTTTCATCAAAATTTCATAATCCAACACATACAACACAGGCTCTTTAGCCGGTGCTTCGTCAACCCGGTCTGAATCGGCTGCAGCGGCCATGGCCGGAATGCCCTGCAGCGGCGGCCCGCAGCGCAGTGATCCCTCGGAGCATCTACACAAGCCCGATGATTGAAGCAATCGGGACAGAGCATCCACGTTAACATGACGCGTCCCTTTTCTGTGCTGGACCGTGAATGAATGTCCCTGCAGGACCTCAAGCCAGCGGGCCATTTGGCCCAAGGGTTGATCGATCCGCAAGGAGTACTGTAGTGCCGCGTGGTCGGTGCGGACCAAAAATTGCCGCCCGTACAAGTGTGGTCGATACAGCTGCACAAAGTGTATAATCGCCAACAATTCCCTGCGTGTTACGCAATATCTTTGCTCTGCCGGGGACAGTACACGGCTGCCATACGCGACGACCCTTTCAACTCCATCAATAATTTGCGACAATACAGCGCCGATGCCCGTATCACTGGCATCGGTGTCCAAAATAAACATTTCCGCAATATTTGGATATCCGAGCGGCGGTGCATCCGCCAAAGCATCCCGGAGCGTTTCAAACGAACGCTGTTCCTCATCACCCCACAGAAACTTCTTACCCTTAGTCAGCGTGTGCAGCGGCCTCGCAATTGTGGCAAAGTTTTTAACAAATCGACATTAGTATGACGCAAATCCCACAAAGCTACGCAAATCCCACAAAGCTACGTACCGACACTGTCTTAGGTACTGGCCATGCACGTACACAACTGGTTTTCTCCGGGTCTGTAGCGACCCCCGCTTCACTGACCACATGCCCCAAGTATTTAACAGACGTTCTCAACAAATGGCATTTTTGGGGTTTAAATTTCAAATTGGCGTCCCGCACCCTGCCAAACACAGCCCGTAGCCGCTGCAAATGTCCCTCAAAATCCTTACTGAACACGATGACGTCGTCAAGGTATATCAAACATGACTCCCACTGTAATCCAGACAAAACAAGTTCCATCAATCTTTGAAAGGTGGCTGGCGCGGAGTGCAGCCCCATCGGTAGCACATTAAATTGGAACAACCCTTGCGGCGTGTGGAAGGCCGTCTTCGGTTTAGATTCCTCGTCCAAAGGCAATTGCCAAAGGCCAGAGAAGAGATCCAAAGTGGAAAAAAACTTTGCACCGGACAATGCGTCCAATGAGTCGTCAATGCGCGGGAGCGGGTATGCATCCGCCACTGAAACCTTATTCAATTTGTGGTAATCCACACAAAATCGTAGAGAACCATCTCGTTTTTTAACCAATACGATCGGAGCTCCCCATGGGCTGGAAGAAGGGGAGACGATATTCTGTTGCAACATCTCGTCAACCGTTTTCCGAATGCAATCCTTTTCCAGCGGGCTCACACGATGAGGATTCAATCGAATTGGGGGTGCATCCCTAGTATCAATGTGATGTCGCAATAAGGTCATGCGACCGACATTAAACTTCCCTGAGCTAAAAACGTCCCTGAATTCCCAAAGCAACTCCCTTAACCGTGTCCGCTGCTCGGGTGTCAAATCGTCGTTGCATTCATACAAATCGCGAAACCAGCTCGGTTCCTCCTCCTCCCGTGGCAGCGTGTCACCACCCCCAGTTGCCAAACACGCATCTCCTTCCGAACCCCGCGCGACCGACCCGTGCGCCAACGTAGTCCCCTCTTGAATAACGACCGGCTCGTGCCCCGTGTTCACAATCTGAATGAACGGTTCGGCCGTCGCCGGCACCATCGTAAAAGCACCCACCAAAGAGGGCATTCGTGCCACGGCATTTGAGGGCGACAACAGAATGCCTTCCTCCAAGTTACCCACTGACAGCCCTTTTTTCAACCTTAACGGCACAAGCATCTGCGTCGCAGGCAGAATGCGCACCGTGCGGCTAACCACCGCCTGAACCACAGCGTTGACACGAGCATATTTAGACGGAGTTCCCAAAAATTTAAGGCACTTCCCAGATGTCAATTCCAATTGTCCCTTCTCAATCGAAATCCTAATTGGCATCTTTTGCAAAAAATCCGTGCCTAACAAACAAGGTACAGCCAAAACAGACGAAACCAAAATGTATCCAGTTACGCACACCTCCCCGACCTGTATCGTTGCAAGTACTCGACCCAAAATTCCCAAACTGCCCCCATTTGCCGCTATACATGGTCCATCCACAGGTTCCAAAACATGGGGCGAGGTTGGTAATAATCGGAAAGTTTGCAAGGAACTAAGTGTCGCCGAAGCCCCCGTATCGACAATGACTCGAACCTGAACCCCTTGAATAAGTGCCATCACATCCGACGAACCCGGCGCGGCTCCCAAAACACGATGAGCCAACGCACCCCATACAGCATTCCCCTGTGCATCATACGAAGGGGGATCAACAGTGTGTGGTGTCGCGGATGGGTGAGGTCTAGGATACGGCCGTGTATTGCATGTGTTGCGACTCGCCTGATAATCCTGCGCTGGGTAGAATCCCCGGTTGTATGCTCGTGATGATCGCGGGAAGACGCCTCTCCGTCTCCAGCAGTCCAGTGCGAAGTGTCCTCGACGCCCGCACTCGTAGCACGTCAGCGGACCGCCACGTCCGCCCGTCCCCGAGCGGCGGGGTGGGCCCAACGGCGGTCGTGTGGCCGCTGCCGTCAGCGACGTCGGCTCCCACTCTGGTAGGCCTCCATCCGCCCCGACACCCACCACCAGGGGCTGTGGTGGCACCGCCCATGGCTCGTCGCAAAGATCCAGGTTGACCTGGATGTTCCTGGCAATCTGCAAAGATGACCCATCGTCGTCGCTGTCGCTGGGAAGTGAGAGGACGACTCGTAGCTCCTTCGCCATCTGCAACAGCTTCTCCTGGGCCAAGGAATCAAGGGGAGCTTCATCCATTGCCGGGTAAGCCGCTTGGCTGAGGGTCAATAGCGCACTGCGATACGCGAGGGGAGATTCTCCCCCCCGCCCGTCGCCGCAACTGAAACTTGCGCTTGGCGACCGATCGAGGTTCATAAATGTCCTGCATCGCCGTGAATATCCCTGACAACGACAAGCGAACCCCCCGAGGGAGGCCGTAGAACGTCGCCAGCGCGTCGTCGTCCAAGGCCGTTGGCAGGGCCCGTAGCGCTTCAGCTTCCGTCCACCCGAGCGACTCATACGCTGCCCGAAATCGTTGTCTAAACGCCGTCCAGTCGCCAACTGTAACCTCGAAGCGTTCCACGTGCAGTCGGCGTGGCGTGCTCGAAGGCCCATATGATTGCATAATTTTACTTGATTAAATATTTTTTTCATATTAAATATATAAGTATTGCTCCAAATGTTGCCCCATTGCTGACCCAGTAACATGCAATAAAAAATTGTCAAACTCTCACTACTTTACTGACAATTACAAAAAACTAACTAAAAAGGGACACAAGCTTATATAGGTAAATATGGAGCCTGTAATTCCATGCTACCCCCCCCCCTCCTCTGGGGGCCATTTGGCCTACTCTTCCACTCTGGTCTTTGAAGACATGGGAGCATTCACACTTTACCCAACCACACGAGACCTGCCGATCGGCTAACTGTGACGCCTCTAACCTCACGCTAATATTGCAAAGAATGCCTTTTGTTTCTGGAAGTGTACGAACACTTATATCTAATTTTCCAGGTAAAGTTGCTGGGTAGATACCAGTCTAAACTAGTCTATTGTCTATATAGTGTTGATGGCAGCAGAGAGATACATAAAGGAAACTCCATTCAATGTAATTCTTCAAACAGATGAACAAAATACATTCAGTCAGTTAATTCCATATTTCTGATTTTTAAAAAACTTGTTATTTGCCTTGACTGCGTAATATTGTCTGAATGTTACAATGTCCGTCTATATTATATTAAATGCTAGCTGACATTGGCCGGCAACTTGTGTTTCCTCCGGAGATCGCAACCACCACCCTAAGACCTGACATGGTGCTCTGGTCCCGTTCGCTCAAGAAAGTCTTCATCATTGAGCTCACAGTACCCTGGGAGGACTCAGTAGATGAGGCTTATGAGTGAAAACATCTGCGCTATGCCGATCTAGCTGCCGAAGCACGGCATCATGGCTGGAACACAGAAGTCCGACCAGTGGAGGTGGGCTGCAGAGGTTGTGTGGCAACATCTACAACCAGACTGCTTAGAGACCTGGGAATTAAGGGCCAGAGCCAGCGTTCGGCAATCAGAGCTGTATCGGAGGCGGCAAAAGGCAGCAGTCAGTGGCTCTGGATGAAGAGGAAAGACCCCAGCTGGGCCCCAAAGTGAGAGGGCCAGGAGGTATGCAGTCAACAATGCTTGACTCAGGGAGGAGGACGCCCCTGCGATGCATAGTCCCATGGGATGTTGGCTATCAACAACAAGGCAACTCCTATGACTAATAGGGAATGGGACGCAAGCGTAGGATTGATCACCCTGTCGCTGGCCGCCTTTAGGGAGGGTGTATAGTATGAAAGGCCGAAACACCCTAGGAACCAAAGGTTCACTACTGACGATGCGCTCCCCAAATTTCACCAGGCTCACTGTTCATGAACTCTTGGAAGTGCTTGCACAAAGGATAGTAACATCTCATCCTGTGTTCTTTGGAACCGTATATGAATGGTGAATGTGTATTGAATTGCAAACATTAGAATGTAATAAAAAATGTATTATCAGTTACGTGTAATGTGCAGTAATTTGTTTGGTGAATTATTGATATGTATTTGCTCAGAGGCTAGTTGTGTTACTAACAAAAATTGAATGAAAGGACATTCTATTAGCAAACCGATTAAGATAGAGCAAAGCCATTAAACTGCATTTACGGGTGTCTTTCGAGCTTTTTAGGGGAAATGTTGTTGGTCACGCAATTATTATTGCTGATACTTTCACTTTAATGTCTCGCATACTGAGACAGCCTTTGTCTGAACTCACTTTGCAATAAAAATCGAAAATCTGATCTAAAAATAATACCCCCCACGAATGCCTCAACTGCTCATTAGCCCTGTGACTCAAACACACAAACATAATGAGCAAAAGACTCCAAATATTTGGATAAATTGTGCTCCTAGAAATAGATTTCTTGAAGGAAAACAAACCAATTAGATTGTTGACCACTGTGACCCGCATGGGCAATGAGTATTCATAAAGATCAATTTAATTCTTAATTCCCCATGTGTGGGAGCTGCTAAGGCCATATCCCACTGTGTTGTGTTGCATTACAGAGGTGCTCGGTGATGTAAACTATTGTGTTTCTGTGAGCTGCTTGGTGGTGGAATGGCTGCTACCACAATATTTTTTTATCGAACCAAGCCTTTGGTTCTGGTCATGGTAATTGGTATATATGAACGTGGCCTAAACATCATCGCATATTTCACGTGGAAAGTGCACAAAACATGTCTTAAATTAACACAATGCTGATTTAAATATCACCAGAAGTTGTATGCAAGTATAGCATGTTGAAAAAGTTCCAGCCTGATAGATATTTTATATTTGCATCCATCCATACATTTATTTAATATATATACCACGCTCATGCAGAATTCCATCAAGATGGAAATTCCGCCACAGTAGCATTGCATGAACACAATGACGACGATAAAGACAAATGCTGATGATGACAATGACCATGAAGTCGAGGGAGATGTAATCGATGGTTATTATTACAATAATAAATTATAACGCTGGTCGCAATTATGATGGTGTTTACCACGTTACCAGCATTGCGCGTGCTTGTCTGCCTTCTGCTGCCCTTCGCCCTGTTTAGCGCAGCAGAAAACCTGCTGGGAAATTTTGTGCGGACATTCCGTGAGAATTTAGTTAAAAGTTTGTGACAAAACATGCACCTGGATGAGGTTGGAATGGAACACCACTCTCCCCACGAAAGCCACGCCCCCTGTCCCCCCCCCCGAGAGTGATTGAAGAGTTTCGGCATTCGTAGAAGTCTACACGAACGTTATATTGTTGAAATCGACTTCAGATTTAGTAGATATGCACAGATTACACACATATACCAGAGTGTTTCAAAACAATTGACCGAATTTCAAAGCAGTATATTTCACGATGGCAGCATGTTACAATTACACAAAAAGTTACAAACGGTTTAATGAGTTATTAAGTTTTACTAACCATTTTATAAATGCTCAATGTGCATCCCAGCTGCTGTATGGACAACATCGAGACGATAGTTGAATTCGTCCTAAACGCCTCTCTTCTCACGTTTTCCTCTGAGGTGCGTGGTCGCCCTGTGCTCTTCCCCTTAAATAAACAGCCTGTTTCCTCAAATTGTCGGTACCAACGACAAATGCTCTTTGACATTGGCGGATCAATGCCAAAACGCCGTTAAAGCGCACGCTGCACCGCAATTACGGATTCAGTCTTGCTGAACTGTAGAACGCAAAACGGCTTGTGTTGCGGGGTCACCATCTTGCGAATGACTAAGGCTAGGGGCTGTTTGTGCACTGGGAGAGGCATCTAGTGATACACTCTATGCCTCGCCCTTTCAAGTGGTAAGAGTTTCATTCATGGGCGGTTCGTGGTTGCAGAGATATAGCGATTTCAAATCGGGTCCATCTTTAAAAAAACACCCTTTATAAAGGAAATACATGCATTAATTAGTTGTATGGATAAAGTATAACTTGTCACTTCATGCCTCCATTCAGTGACATGTTATTACGTCATAATGAGAACGATTATTCTAAACATAGATAGCCACACTGAATAAAATAGTGAAACGCACATACAATACCTGCTACGTGGTCAATGCCTGCACTCATGTTGGGCATTGCACGGTATTCACAACACATTTCAATGAAGATAACTGCCAGATTTTACAATTACCTGGTTAAAAAAAAGAAATGTGCCTCGTTGAATAATGTGTTTCATTTTAATATTTTTCCCTCTCTTGAAACCAGAAGAAGATAAAATGTTGTGTTCTGTGTGAGGGCACTGTTATATTAAGGAAGTATATTGAAATACAAAACCAAAGCATTGAAAGGCATAGGCAAATCCTCTTGCATTACACATTAAGTGCCTCATTGTAGTAGGTAAATATATTCATCAACCTTTTTGGCATTTAATACCCGTCCTGCGTTTTCGTCCAATTGTTTCCAATTTTTGCTTTTCAGTGTCGTTGTGATTTATGCACAAAACAGGAGTGTCAGTTTCAATATATGCTTAATGTACACCGCTACACCTATGCTATTGGCAAATGTCACATTTTCATTTCGCTTGTTTGCGTACCAAATTCTTTTGTTTTTCTCCGCGGAGTCTTTACGAACCGCATGAAACTAAACAACATGCTGAAAAATCCATCGAGGGATGTCCAAATTGGAATGAGTTGCTCAAATGCTGCACAGAAGCAAAAAAAACCTCCAAACACATTAACTTCCGCATGACCTGTATTCTGCATGTTCTAGAGAGCCTTCTGTGATTGGGGATTATCGGGCCACCCTTGGTGTTTTTTGACAGTGCTTTACTTTCAGTGGGCAACAGATTTTGGAAACTCAGCAAAATGCACAAAACATGTCCTCTGGAAGGTTTCAGCCCTCGTTTGCATCACGGATCCCGATTTATTTGAGAAACAGTCAGCATCCAGAAGCAATAACAGCATCCCGTGGTCATAATGGCATAACACACGCTCTAAAAGTAAGAATGTGGGAGTTGTGAGAGATCTACACTTTTAACTGGCTCACTAGGGAAGTCGTGGTATGGTGGCTTGTCAAGAACAAACGGCACAATAATTGCTGATCTCAAATATCATGTTACTGTGACTCACATGTTGTTCCTTAGTCCAACAGGCATAAGTGTGCAATTTCCAAAGTTATTAGCGCATATTGAGCCATTCAAAGCGAACCAGAAAAAAAGCAATAGGCAACGTGAATGTAACATTGCATAAATTGGAATACTGAGCAGAGTCTGCTCTAAACGCTGAAATGTCACAAATCCCCTGGTCTCTATTTTACAATTGCTTCCGGTGATTTGACGTTGTTTTAATTCTCAGGACAATATTGTGATATGCTTTTTTATGGTTTTTGTAAAAAGAAAATCATTACATTAATAACATTTAATGTAGATTCTCTACTCACAAGCCATAAGTAATTCTACAACTGTTTTAATGTAGCTGTCTTGTCCCTCGCTCCATCGTTAAGGTCTCTAAAGGTTGATATAGCTTCTTGAATTGCTGGTAATCCAGATTAATTCTTAGCTCCTTCGGTTACATTCTATTAGCGGCTTAATAACAGCTTCCACTTTGTCATCTTATCTTGAAACGAGTATCTGGCATTGGTACTTCGAATTCAGCATTTACTTTGTCTCAGGCAGACACGGTCCTACATTTTCCAAGCTCGTTTACAAGGAAAAGGGTTCCCAGATAATTTGTCATTCCCCGACCTATTAAAAGATCTGCAATGCTGAGTAAATACTGTACAGTGTCTGTCTTTCTCACGTTAGAATGCACAGTCCATTATTAGTATTATTCAGCGAGACATTCTTGCAGTGGTGGAGTGGTCAGCGTAATGGACTTGCAACTGGAGGTTGCCGTCTTCATTTTGATTTCTCCCAGTGGTAGTTAGAAACAGGCATTGAGATTATTTGATTATGTTGGTGCTATAAATGTCCAATTGATGGGCCACTTTGTTGAGCTATCATTTGTGGCCAGGTCGCTTCTTAAAAATAAGTTAATACCTCAGTGGGCTTTGCCTGGTAGTTGTTTTATTTGTATGTGTTTTGGTTGTTTGTTTACTTTTCGTGTACTTTCACCAGATCATGTTTTTGTCATGTTTGTTGTAACGTTATTACCCTCCCCTGCTGGACATCTGTGAAAAAGAGCTCCATAGCTCGTCAGATTCCTTCAGTATAATAAAATAATTATGTTTCTGAGTTTAAACAATGGTGCAAGTGTCTCAGCTCGCCCGTACCTCCATCCTTCCTGCAGTATTAAGGATTGACCACAGTAAGTCTTCTTCTGCTTTCGTATGGATTCATAGGAGCAGATTAAAGATGCAATTTTAGATTTGTTATCCTCTCAATTGTCTATTCAGACGCAGAGTGGATCTCGTCCTTTCCTCTAAAGGAGTGAAGACAGCAGCTGTTTACAATGTGGTCGATCGTTTGGGATTCGTGGCCGCATTCACAGGCCATCGAATATTTTACACGCCATTTGTGCATTAGGTGGCTGCATCGCCCATGCCCATACCTGAATCGGTTGATGGTCAACCATTGGTGGCGTAAAAGGTTGAAACTGGGACGTTAGAGGGTAGGGTCCTGTACGAGATGTTTATTTTTGATGTCGGTCACAGTCCAGACTCTCGCTTCCACCTCTTCATTTGTATTCGTGGCATAGAGTGAGGCTGCTGTGATCCAGAAGGGGTGGCGTGATTTTTGGCAAAAAGGCGGCACTGGGTTTATGTCCCGATGTATCGGAAGGTACAGGTGTTCACGAGAATGTTTTGGTACTCCTGGACGGCCGCTGTTTCGCAACGGATTTGCGGTGGAGCGATGTGGGTGAGCACTGGGAGTCCACTGGGCCGGTGTCGACTTCAGTGTACCTGAGATGGCACGCATTGCAATGTTCAGTTGTTTGTCGATAACTTGAGTGTAAGTGCTGCATCCCCACACAGGTGAGCAATACTCTCCCGTCAAATACAGGAGGGCAAGTGTGGCAGTCCGTAGTGTTTGCGCATCACAGCCCGAACCAGTTCCTGTGGTGCCACGACCGCGGAGCAATTCTGCAAGCACCGCGATTCCCTCCTGCCCCCTGCACTAAAACACACACCTACACGCAGCGCACCCACATAGTGTCCTGGCAGGGGATTGCCTGGCACATCGGTTTTTAATCCGAAGGGCCCCTAGAGAGAAAGTCCCACGGTTTCCCGGTGCCAAGAGATTGGCCGACCATTGCAGGGCAGGTTACATTGCGATGCCCCTAAAATTGGTTTAAAATCGAATGGGCGCAGAAATTAAAGGTTCCCTGGGCCAACTGCAATGAGGTACAACTCGGGGGGGGGGGGGGGGGAGAACGGAGGACGGATCCCTGATCAAGAAGGGCGCAATGGGTGGCCGCCGCCACCCGCCGGTCACAGGGAGAGGGACGGTGGTGCGGGTAAGCGCATGATTGGCCGCACGGTACAATGTCACCCTGGGCCTTTGAAGTGAGGGGATTAGGCCACGGTAGAGACGGCGGCGCGGGTATACGCATTATTGGCTGTGCGGTACAATGCCACCCTGGGCCTTTGAAGTTAAGGATATAAAAAGAGTAGTCCAGGACGATTTTGGTCAGTTGTCTTCAACCTCTGGACCGTCGAGACCCACTCCCTGCAGTCCTGCCTCCTCGAGCCGCTCACTGCCTCCGTGTGATGCCACCGAGTGCAGCTACCAGGCATTGATTTGTAAAGTTTTCTCCCATCCTTCTCCCTCCGACTCTCACAGCGTCCGTGCGATGCCATGAGTCCAGCTTCGAGGTACATGGTAGAACGCTTGCGAAATATTCCCTCTACAGGTAGTGTGTATTTTCGCCATTAATAAACTTTAGTTCAGAGTATCAGTGCAGTGTGATATCTGTGTGTGTGGGTAGAACCTCGGCGTGGTGTCTGTGATTTGTGTGTGGTGCGACTGCGCGGGTAGACAGTGTGCGCGAGAGAGCGAGCGCAGGGCTGCAGCTTCAGGGTGGTGTTGGTAATTTGAGGGTGTGTGTGCGGCACGCGTGTATTAAAACATACACGGTTGCTGACGCTCGTGTGTGTTTACGCAGCAGCAATAGCACTAAAGGCGACGGGCGTGCGCAAATTTGCGCAGCCCTTTAGCGCTTGCCTTCGTGTGCAAGCGGATTAGTGCTTAACCCCCCGGAGGTGCACGTGCATATTCATACCGCCGTTTTCTTTAGCACTAGCCTTTGTGTAAAATGAGCGCCTTCAGGGGCACGCGCGTGCACGCAGCCGTCTTCGTATTAGTGGTGGTGTACGTGGGCATGTGCGAGATAACCCCAGGCGGTGGTGAGCCAGCCCGCGGGCGCCGAACGGCACGGTGGAGAAAGGAGTGGAGGACGGGGTGGAGGGGGCAAACGTTGCGCTCCACCTGCTCGGCGAGGGAAGAAGGGCGGACGTCGGCCTCCACATTCCCGCCAGTTTACCACAATCAATCAATCGGCAGGTTGTATGTGGCAGTTTAAAATGTGGGCACTCCCACCCCTTCCAAGATATCTCGGGCCAGCGTGGAAGATTAGGCCAAATACACCCTCGCGAAGATATACATGGCGTGAGCGAGTCATTGCAGGTCTGCATCTTTACATTTTCAGGCTACCGAGCCATGGAGTCTGCAGGACGATGATAATTATCACTCGGGACAGATTATAATCAGATTATAATCTGTCCCGAGTGCCCGGTCTCATGCGACCAGGAAGCAATCTCACATTGTGCACAGGTGCACCAGCACTGTGGCATTGCCTGGGTACCAAGAGTTTATAATGATGTACATAAGTAAGCATTCACTATCCCTGCTGCAACTTCCCTGCCAGCCACCACTGCCCCCGTCCCAAAAATGTCACCTTCCAATTCCACTGGTGGTATACCAGGCTCCCAAGCCTGACATGTGGCTAAGATCGTACAGCTCAACGGAGGGCGCACTGACAATACGTGGAAAGTGTGATGTGCCCCTTGCACGCCTAGTGTGTATGGCTAATGCGCAGTCACACCTACTCACTGTGTTACACATTTTAGGCACAGACACACCACAGCAGGTTCAGCGCAGCATCCACCGAGGTTTGCATAATTATCACAGGACCTGTGCAGTGCTCCTCCATGCACTGTGCACACAATAGCCTCTCTAACATTTGTGAAATTTTCTTTGTCTTTTTTACGTGCAGAGCACGTACAGAGAAAAAGGAAACGAACCGTAGCCACGGATAGGACTGAAAGGCAAGCAATGTCATTGTGTGGGACGTGTGTTGTTTGAGTGGCAGCATTGCCAATGAAAACACATAAAAAGCGATGTGAGACTATTGGTGTACCCCTTTAACCACTGCACTCGGACTCTGTAATCTCTGCGGCGTTGTTATTATATCACCTGATTGTGCGATGCTGCGGCAGAGTAGCCGTCTCAAATTTTGTAGCAAGCGAGTTCCAATCTCAAACCAGGAGACGGACTCAACGATCATCCCTCAACGGTCATAAAATGGGTACTACTTTGTAGGAAATCAATGATTATGGTTAAAATAAGTGATTCCGGCCCTTAGAATTGGAAACAAAAATAGCAAAGGAGTCCCTTTAAGGAGCATTGATGCTTAAGTGACAAACCTATAGGAGGGGAGTATGACCAGTGCCATACAATACCACTTTTGTCTCCCACGTACTCATTTTGATAATGCACACTCAATTTATGTGGGGTAAATCTATAGGATGCACAAGGTTAGGTTGGATATCATTATCCACTTGCGTGCAAAGCCAATAATAAAACTTTGGCCACCAGGATTGTTACACAATGCTACTTTGCACCGTTCCCATGAATACACACACGCACATTTTATGGAAAAATTAAATACTCCTTAATAAATGCCTTCACGATTAAGCATGCATATGCTGTATATAGGCATTCGTTTTATGTTTTCATAATTATAGCTAAATGGTGTACACACTGTGCATTAGTAAGAACAAACCACCAAGGAGCGCAACAAAGCAGCTTTATCTGGCCAAAGGAACAGATGGCAAAAAGGTTACCTGTCCCCGCATGCACAGATTCCAGGCACACTTTATACTCAAGTGCTTCCTGAAATCACACCCTGATGACCTTCAAACTTTTCCTGCCCTCTGAATCAATTTCAATTCTGCAGGCGGGCCTCTTGGGCTTATCAATTTTTCAACACATAAAACTTTCAGATAGATTCCCCTCCCCCCCAACTTCAGCAAATGAAGCACAACGAGAAACCTTTGCGATACACACAGGCGCGTGGCTGCACTTGGCTCCGAGCTCCGAGTTTGTGTCGCGACAGAATTTTAATGGAACATGGAACAATACAATGAAAATGCGGTCCCTTGCAAATGACACCCGCCCCCACTCCCCATCTGTAAAGCTGTCGGCAATTTGTGATCAGTTTGCCATGACTTGAAAGGCATGTTTCTGTTTCCAGTTGCTCGTGATTTGTGACTCGCTTTAACAGCTGATCTCAGAGGGAGGTCTCCGAGAGTGTCTTAGCTGAGCTATAAAGCTCTTCTTTACAGATGTCCAGTAGGCGTGGCTCAGAAAGTTACAACAAACATTACATAACCACGATAGAAGTGCAAAATATAGGAAAGCTAAGGAAATCAGTTTAATACGTAGGCTGTTGCGACCAATATCATCCATAATACAGTTTTTTTTGTTAGATCGCATAAATATATAAATGTGTCGTTAAACCCGCCACCACCCGACACAGCCAATTAGTAAGGTTTGTCATGTAAACTGAACGTGCCAATTCGTTACTATTATACGTAGCACACCAGTGTGTTGGAGAGCCAAGCCACAACATTTACAATTAGAGTATGGGGCCGTCTATAAATGACGTCACGCACCTGGGGGGGGGGGGGGGGGTCAGATATTGGTGACGATGTGTGACGAGGGGGGGTGGTTGAGAAATGTGACGTCACATCAAAATGCGCAACTTTAAATAAATATAGACAACACGTTCTACTTAATTAAATGTTTTCTCCTACAACATCAGAGTGCAGCGCCACATTAAATACGCACTACAATGACAATAGATTAAAGTGATTTGAAGCATGTTTAATTTTCAAAATTGAAATATGGTTTTGGGGGTGGGGGGGACAGACCTTTGTGACGTCATATTTGAGGGGGGGTCTGACTTTTTGTGACGCCGTGTGACGAGGGGGGGGGGTCAAAAATCGTCCGAAATCGCGTGACGTCATTTATGGACGGCCCCTATGACGTTTCGCTAGTAATTACCACACTAACACAGCCACCGAGCTCGCCGAGCTCGACATTGCTGCTCTGCGATCTGCCATTAACATGCTAATCTCTCATATTAACATAGCCACATCCACACCCTCGTCGTGGTCGCCCACCGATATTACATTAACATGCTAATTTATCACAATAACGTCACTAGCCCCGCCCACTTCGTTTATGACCTTTGAGCTACATCCATTTTAAAGCTTTAAAACAGTCTGCCTCAGCAGCTTTCCCCTTTTTTTTCTTCCTGATGACGAATGCTTGTGTTGTGATCGAAACGTCGTAGTTTATTTTTTTTTTGTTATTTTCTTTGAACCTATCTATGTGACTTTACTGAAAGACCCAAAGAATATTTTTATATTTACGCAATCTAACCCAAAAAAAACTCTATTATGGATGATATTGGTCGCGAGAGCCTGCGTGTTAAACTGGAATCAGCAGCTTCAAATCAAGATTCAAATTAAGATGGAATCAGCAGTTAGACATCTCCCACATAATCAAGCTGAGATGACTAGGCATGAGGTTGCCAACGTTATTGAGAACAGTAAATCGCAAAAGCAAATATTATCTTCAGTGAAGCAAAAGCCTTAAGAGAATTGAGAGCAAATAAATATATCAACATTCTTGCTGCTAATAAGGGCCGATCAACTGTTGTGATACCCCATGAGCATTACGATAATAAAAGCAAAGATCTAACCCCAAAAAACTGTATTATGGTAAGGAAATCACTGAGCAAAAATAATTAAACATTTGTATTTCACTGGGTAGGGCCCACTGAGCTATATCGCTATTTTTAACAAGCACCTAGCCACAAATGGTAGTCCAACGAAGTGGCTTATCATTGAAAATTCTAACAGCCAAATAATCTATATAATCTAAACAAATGTTTTATAAATGTGGAGGCAAAAACCGGAGGACCTGGATAAAAAAATACACGCAACCACAAGGAGAACATGCAAACGTCAAATACACATCACACCACCATTGTAGCTGCCTTGGGCCATAATTCTTTGAAATAAGATAGGTACCTCTTTGTAGGAAACCAACAGTGAACATTTTATGGCAAACTGCTCTCCACCATAACAATGTGAAATCTCAGCCACTTGCGACACTGACTCAGCGCTACCAATAGAGATGAAAGTTGCCGTATTGCTCCCTTGAGCAGCGACACACATTTGACTTTTCGATGTTACTATGTTATATGAAACTAAAATAAAGACGAAAGATCCCCCCTATAGCCTTAACAGACTGTTGGGGAAAGTGATGTTAGAAGGCACCTATGAAGACTGGCACAGCACACAAGGGAGCGTGTGGCCAGCACCATGCTCGGCCGCCTTTGTCTCCCCAGTGGCGATGTTTATACACCACACCAGGTACTTATTTGAAGCTGACTCAAGCTAGGGGAGGCCCACGACCAGTTCAGATAATAGTTACTGGCGTTGGCCGTGAGAAGGATTTGAACTCGGGTCACCAGATTTGTAGCCCAGCATGCTTTCCGCTACACCATCACTCCCCACAATTGGTGACATGGCCACAAATATATATTTTAACGTCTTACTCAGCCTCAACTACTGTAGAAGATTAATCCAACTCCAAGATAATTCGCTATTGTAGTTTGAAATGCAAACGACAGAGGCAGGGAAGTTTCAGAAAGGCATGCAGAATGTGGTCCACGCTAACAAACTGGATTTCTTTTCTCAACAGGCACCAGAATACGAGACAGCTCAGCAACTAATTACTGCTCTAAATTGAGCATCGCCAAAGTGCGGTATGCTTGTTTCTGAAACAAATCTGCCAAGATGAGGAAGCAAAGCAGCCAAAGTGTCACAGTGTTGTCCCAAAATGGCATGGCACATTGACGCTCCTACACGTGGCATGTTCAGAATGTGACATGGTAATATACAACTTTATTCTGATGTTATTGTTGTAAAATAGTGCACTGGGTGCCGGTAGAGACACAGCAGCGAGGGAATAATAGTGGCACAGATCCACTGTGGTACCGATTATCTGGCTGGGCGGATCTGCTATAGAATTGCTCGAATCACTTGCAAAGCTGCAAGTGCATATACCAGTCGTGAGTAAACTCAGCCCTTCCAGAGGCAATAACATGACCACCACATGAGAAGTCGAGCAATTATTACGAAAAGCGAATCTTCCCCACCATGGTAATGTGGAATTTCTATCACTGGCTCAGAGCTGCCAGTGGAAATGAAGCCTGCGTCATTGCTTGTTTGAGCTGGACAAACTCTTGAATGCTGACATGACTTACCATCTCATTAGCTTGGGCTGAATGCATTCACCGTGTATACATTACAGGTCCTGCCATCGTATTGAACGCAGACCCACAACAACATGTCAGGGCTGGAGAGCGATGATGGTGCAGCCTTAGGCTCAATACAGCCATCCAATGATCATCATGTAGTGCAATGTCATGGATACTGCCAAATTATAGCACATAGATACAACACAATGTGACATCGGTAAACGTCGTGGAAGAAGGCTCCAAGCGCATTCACGAGGCACATCTCTCCTCATTCAGCCTTTCAGACTCTCCGGGCAAGCGTTGTTCGAGAGCACCTATTCATTCGAGCACATAACTCAAGCACAAGGTGAGGCGAGCAACGGGTGGTGAGGCCAGGACCAAGTGTGGTCACTAATTCCCCGCAGTGCTGATACTCACACATGATGTAAGGTACATATTTATGATGTATTGTAAGAAACCAAGGTTCAACGTTGAGAGATTCTAACATGCTGCCTTCAAATGATGTTATAGATTATGGGGCAGGGATTTTCCCCAGGTTATGAGCATTGTAGTGTAGTACACGGAAGTATACACATCAACTCTTCCATCTTCCCTAAACACATGCATGCACACACACACAATTGTTCTGGCAAGAGGCCAGATAAAACATTTTATTCCTGACATTTTTTTGTTATTTTACCAGGTAAGGCCCACTGAGCTCTATAGCTCTTTTTTTCAGAGGCGACCTGGCCACAAATAATAGCCCAATGAAGTGGCTTATCACGCAGAAATGTATAGCAGCCAAATACTCTAAATGCGTGCTTCTAAATGTGGAGGGAAAATACCGGAGGACCCGGAGAAAAATCCACACGACCACGGGGAGAACATGCAAACTCCGAATATACAGGCGTCAGGGTCGGGATCGAACCCACAACCTCCTTTATATCAGACGATGTACAGTAGTTATCATCTCGCCACCGTGGCACCCAATACAAAACATACAGACTCTTAAATTTAACACAGGATGTCAGCAACGTCGTCTTCTATTATTATTTAATTTAATTTATTTCTACGTGGCTTTACCGAAAGAACCAAAGAGTAATTCGTGCAGTCACGAAAGCTTCAAATCTAGTTTGAACCACCTCTACGGGGAGGGTTTGCCGTGCTTGATTGTTTCACACTTAACTTCTAATTTAGCAATCTTTGGAAGAACGTAATCAACCAGGCTATGCGTTAACTGTGTGCTAACCGACTCTATGTGTTGCATTGCATTACACTTCCTAATTTTACTAAATTTGCTTTCTACCGTGCTTGTTTATAAGTCCATTCTCTCCTCCGGCCGCTATGGGCAGGAATTCCACATATCGCTCCGTGCTTGCTTGTTTAGAAGTCCAGTGTCCAGCTCGTCCGTCCCCTATTGTCAGGAATTCCACACAACTCCCCCTCTGCCCCCCCTCTCTCTCTATTTAAAGACTCGACACAGATACCTTGTCTGTCTGTATGCCTATGTGTGTGTCTCTCTCTCTGTTTGTCTCTGTGTGAGTCTCTCTGCTTGTGTGTCTGTCTGTGTGTCTCTATGTCTATGTTTTGCCTCTCTCTCTCAAATTTAGCAATCTTTGGAAGAACGTAATCAACCAGGTGGGGTGTTGACTTGTTTTTGGCCAACTCTCTGTGTTGTATTGCATTATGTTTCCAAGTTTACTATGTTTGTTTTTTCATTCATTTTAACTGATGATGGTTGCTTGTGTTGCAATCGAAACGTCGTGTTCTATTATTATTTATTTTAATTGTGACTTTACCGAAATAACCAAAGAGTAATTCCTGCAGTCACCAAAGCTTCTAATCTAGTATGTGAGCAATGCTTTCAACAGCCTGCAAACGAGTGTCCCGTAAGTTAGCCGAATGTGTTTCGTCTTCTACATAAGAATTCCACCTGTGTACACGTACATTTATCAATCAACTGCTAAATGAGGGCCTCCCTATGCCGTGTTGGCCATGGGTGGATATGTTACTATACTTCACCACACCTGTCAGTGTGCGTTGGTGAGAATAGGCAGCACAGATGTGAGAACACAGACGTTCAGTACAGCAGTGGATTTAGCTGCACTATGTGTGCACGATGTTCATATATGTGCCTCGACTCATTCATACATGTACCTTAGTACATCACAATATGTCACGTATTAAAACAATTGGAAGAGCTGGAAGTTTTGGTAAATGTTATTTAATATCACTACAGTATTGTAATATCACAGTGAGGCTGCGTCAATGAAAATGCAGTCCACATATGGGTCATTAATCGCAGCAATGCTAGTACCATGATCGTGACTATTTGCAAGAATGACTCAGGTCTGATGTGCTCCGTGCTTTCAAATGGTTTGATCAAAACTAAACAATAGCAAACCATACGTTGGTCATCATAAATATGCAAACGAATGCATCGTTAAATAAATAATGTGGGTGCAATACAAAAAGCGTGGGTGAATCCAGTATGGCAAAGTCAAGCGGCTGTGAGCGATCTGGACATGCATCATAAATTCATGACGAAGGCAAATGCAAAGCAAAGCAAGCTGCTCAAGGTGTGCTGGGACGATAAAAGTCCGTGACGATCGCAGGGGAGGCCTGGATCCAAGGGATATGCATGCTGCTCGCAAAAAACATTTTCCAAATCATGAGAGAAAAAAAGACTGTTGGCACAAGTGTGCTACGAAAGTTAATGATAACACTGGCTGACCCATCACACCAAGCAAGCCAGCCATCAAATTACAAGGCTATGTTAAATGCATAGTGTGGTTGCAAGTCTATAAGTCGAATAAAGCACGCTGTAATATTTCAGTGTCAGTGAATTCTAAATGTTTTACAGTTGAAGAAGTTGGTATTCATTGGAGTCAAAGCAACAGTTTTAAGTCGTTATAGGTCACTGGATCACTTGGATATATCATTATGGAGTGTTTAAGTTGAACGGTACTGAAGAACATATAAGAGGGACAAAATAAATACGCGAACATCACTGGTGGGTGAAATCTCAACCAGTCTTGGGTTCACCCAATCACCAACCAGGACTGACCAGCATGGTAAGCATGTTCAAACAATCTCTTTGACTAATGCAGCATAGGGAGGCATTCATTCAGCAGTGAATTCAGAAAGCACTGTATATTATCTGTAGTATTATTATACACTTGACCAGGATTTTAACTTGCAACCTTCTTCCAATTTCGAACGGTTCACACTGCCACAGCACCCACCCAGCCTGAAGTATGTGTGAGGTTCAGATATGTGTAATGCGGGTGTAAACGACCTTCCGGATGTGACGTCATGGGGGGAGGAGTTACGTCACGTGGGGGAGAGGGTTCAGGTCTAAAAGGGGAGAAACCGGAAGAAGAAGGGAGGTTGTTGGAGACTGGGCTAGAGTAAGGCCACGCAGGGCTAAGGCTGGGGAGAGTGGCGAGATCGCCACACACACAGAGTACGGATAGGGCACCGTCGGCCAGCGGTGACCGACCCCGGAGAAGCGGGGAGCGGCGGTAAGGCTGCAGCGAGGGCAGCTGGGAGGCTGCACAAAGAGAATAGCAGCGGGACTGCTACGGAGAAGAGAGAGCAGCGGTGGGGCTGCAACGAGGGCAGCTGGAGAAGCTGCACGAGGAGATTAGCAGTGAGGCTGCTACGGAAAAGGGGAAGAGCCGTGTGGGAAAAGTATACGAACCCGAATAAAGGACACCAAGCCAGATACCGTGGTCGAGTCCTTTATTACATATGTATAGTGAACGTGGCAATGATGGTACATTGGACAGCATACCAGACTGAATCCCTGCTATCACAGGTTCGATCCATGATTATTAACACCACCAATGACAATTTACATCAGACTGGCTTGGGCCTCCCCCCTTAGGGCTGCTCAGCCTAAAATAAGGACACGATGCAATGTTTTCAAATCAAAAATGGATGTAAAAAGGCGACCGGACACAGTGCTATAACTCATCCCCTTTGTTACACTATCGCTGGATTTAACAGGTCATCACAAACACCTCTTACTTCAATACCTTTTATTGCTGAATGGGGGGGGGGATCCTTGTACTTTTATAGAGTGTATACACTGCTGACAATGTGTCACTTGCGCATTGTGATTGAGGCTCATATTATTTATTCACTTCAAACACCGTGGCAGCACTACTTTACCCCTGGCTCTGAGGGTAAAAGCCACCCTTCAGAGGATAGCGATGGGACCTTTTGTGACCTAACCAGGGCCAGGGTCCTCAAGTGGCCTGTATGACAGCGTGAGGAAATAACTCCCACACGCGCCATGCTGTCCTTGCACTATAGCCGCACTGGGCCCATCACAGCCACATTGAAATGCCGCTTGGTATTATTTATACGCGAAGTGTGCCATAGAACACTGTGATGTCTGTCAACTGAAACAAACAGCAAAAACCCATACCCAGTATAACTTGCGTCCAAAAAAACACGCGCAATGCACGTTTTGATAGGTGCCTCATGAATGTAAATGACCACTGATATACTGTACATGTAGATATACAACCCCTTTTCTGACAATCCACTGCTGCATGAGAGCCTCCCAATGCAATGTGGGCCATGCGGGTTACTTGGCCATACTTTAATGCATTGGTCATTGTGGGTTGAAGGTGGGGAACGTAGACGTTGTTGTATTACATTGGGTTTACCTGGCCATCTCATAGTCCACCTGGCAGGCTCCTGGTGGTTGGCCATCCAAGTACTAAAACTAAACTTTTTATTTCACCAAGTTAGGCCCACTGAGCGACGTAGCTCTTTTTAAGTAGCAACCTGGCCACAAACGAAAGTTCAACGAAGCGGCTTATCGCGTGGACACTTATAGCAGTCAAATGCTCGAAACATATGTTTCTAAATGTGGACGGGAAAACCCGTGGACCCGGAGAATAAATCATGCAGCCTCTAGGAGAATGTGCAACCTCCAAATATACAGGCATCAGGGTCAGGATCTAATCCACGCTCCCCTACATACCAGGCGAGGGACACCACAGTGCACCATAGCCAGGTTCAACTCTGCTGAACATCCGCAATCTGACAAGATAGGTGCATTTTGAGTGATTTGATGACAGGCAAAAACATAGCTAGATGAATATGTTGATGCACATCCGATCATCACGGTTTGCTACACACGGTTAAACACACGTACGTACACGTGAAGTCCATCAGGGTGGCAATTTGGCGCAGCATTTGACTCACATTTGGCCACAGCTTGATCGAGTCAGCCCAAAATTTCCGTCTATGATTCATAAAAAGGGTAACCACCACTATGTGTGAAAGCAAGTGTTTGCCAAAGGGAAAGACTGGTCCTACCAGGGAGGCTTTTGGGAATAAACCGTGATTCTCTGGTGTGCGTCTCATTTGCTTCATTGTGTGAAACTATTGAACAAGGTATCCGCAATGCAATTTATCTAATAAAGTGATGATACAATAATTGGCAAATCCTATCTGAAAACAGTTGACAAAATGCGAATAACTGTGATCTGGCTTGCCTAGGAAAGGTAAGTGAGAAGCTTAGGAAAATGCATGAGACAATCGTTCAATAAACGATGGCTGAGTACATTGGAGGGGTATTCAAGTGCTTTGTAAAATGTCTTAGCTTTGACACTTTTTAACAGGGGAAATAATAAACGTACACGAATGTTCATAACTGTATTTTGTTGAAGCTAGCAGGTGTGTTAGATGTGCCTTCAAGATTTCACATTTTTGTTATTTATTGCGAGTCTGAGCACTCACGCTGTGGCAGTAACGATTGAGTACTTAAAATTAAGTTCTCACCTAAAATTACTGTTTCAAGTTCCCTTCGTAAAAATATGAACACTAATTGAAACATACTTGCGAAATGACTGACAAATTATCATTCCCCATATCGGTATGAATGTTGTCCCTAAACCACGGACGGCAGTGGAAACACCTGTGCCTCGCATCAAGAAGGGCCTGGGTTTGAGTCTTGACTCGTCTTTGTGTGGAGTGTGTATGTTCTCTTCGGGTTCTCCAGTTTATTTGGATAGCAAAAATAATAATTGGAATTGGTCTGGGCCAAACATCGCAATGTTCAAAAATGACTCTCAAATTACTCAATTGGGATTACGCATCGCAACATTGGCCCCTACTGCAAACGCATGGCAAAACGCCCTTGAAAAAGAGTATTGAGACTCAGGCATTCCTGTGTAAACAGTCATAATCATGAATATGTAATGAAAGTTATCCACATAGAAAAGACACAAAGCATGTATGTTTAACTTTTTTCGCACCATACGTAGCCAACCGCACTGAACGAAGGTGTGGGGGAAGTACAACAAACTAAACATTTTTTTAAATTATTATTTGGCTATACACTATTTTCCTGAGCCAGGGTCACTCTTGTAAATGAAACTCATCCTGGTCTCTTAATTTATCAGCTGGTCACACAATAAATGAAACTCACGATTCTGATTGAAAGATTGCAGTGGCATGTATGTACGTTGAACTTCTTTCGTACCATACGTAGCCAATTGTGATAACCGGAGGTGCGGGGAAAGAGAAACAAACACAAAAATCAGTTCTAAATAAATTAGTTTTCAATCTAGATGATTTAAAAGTGCGTAGCTCCAGTGGCTTGATAATATTGGAAGAAAGAGCCTTCCAGACAGCCATAGAAATGCATCTGAAAGTGAGTGATGCAGTGGCCATCTTTCTATAGGTATAAGTGCAGCCCTGAAATTGTTTTCTCACATCATGAATTGTCATGTTTACGTGACAAACCTTACTAAGTGGCTGTGTCGGGTGGTGGCGGGTTTAACGACTTATTTATATTTACACGATCTAACCCAAAAACGTCTATTATGTATATACCATGTCAGTGGGTACTGTAACATTACTAGCTTGTGTCAATGGTAATTTCCATACAAGCGCAAGGTCATCATCTGTTGAAAAGTATATCGTGCCGCAAGTGCTAATGTACCCTGCTGGGCTCACATCCACTGTTGTTTTAATAAGCCTACGCAGGGGCAGATCTCACTAATTACAACAGTGATGCCACACCATATGCTAGTCTCTGTGTGCGGCACGCCTGACTCACTCGGCATCTCGCCGTGTGCCTTCTGCTCACATGTACGGGTGTGAATGTGCGTTCGCCCGTGTGTGCGTGCGCGTGCATGTGCTTGCGCATCATTTACCAACTTAATTGTGACGTTCCTCTCGCCCCAGTTGGAGGAAAGATGCCGGGAATCAGACACTTTCCCATCGCCAGCATCGATTTCAAACCGATCCAATTCAACGTCCATTGTAAATAACAATAAGGCAAAGACACACGGTACGCAACAATTATATTGAAAATATCCCTGCATATAGAAGTGTAAAACCAGTGATCATATCGGGTTGGGTGTCAATGCACTTGCAATTCTCGGGCTGCAAGCTAAAATCATGGTTGGAGTTCGACTCATTTAATCGTTCCTCCAGTTTTTAATATATGAGTAACGCTTGTTCTTTAGTGATACCGGCTCTTGCTGCAGGGATGTATACTTTTTTTCCCACTGGCTCAGGGCCTCCTTGAGGCATTAGCTTCATCTCACTGCTCAAGGGAACATGTAGAGACTGATGTTTAAATTTAAATGTGGATAATTTAATAGTAAGGGTGTAGTAATCATCCGTTAATTGTACCTGGAGTGTAACAGTGTGGGTATTTGGGTATGTATGTTTGTATGTATGTATCATGCCAAATCCTCTCGGCTGACTGATTAGTGACAGTGAAGAAAAGGTCCTGTTGTGGTATGGAACAACAGTGTTAACCACTTTGATAAAAACCTAATAAACAATATCTAATTAACTCCCTCATAATTACATTTTTGGGGGAGGAAATGCAATACAAATTAGCAGTCCATAAATATTCAGATATTTTATGAACATTTTCACAAGGCCGGTTTTAAAATCCCGAGACTACGGAGCCTTGACCACCGATGGCACCCGAGGCAAAAGTCAAAAACAAGTGCTGAGGAGAGATGTCGTTGAGCCAGCGTTGTGGCTGAGGAATCTTGTCAAGGACTGCTCTCGTCGACCCAATACCAGCAGGTATCTTAAATGAAAGGGTATATGCAGAGAATATGTCTTTAACTAGACCGCATCTATAAAAAAAAAATACATTAAGGTTATCATAACATGCTCCATAATATCTCCCCAGTCACATCACTGCATCTACACTCGCAGACGTTTTGGATATGCAAATTCTGTGATCTCACTGGAGTGCCTGGGCAGATTGGCTGTTTCTGATGTTAAGGTCTTTTTTAGGTCTTGTTTTCTGACATCAATAAACCTTCAATCTAATGCCAGTTAGGTACACATAGCCTAGGTACATATCTACAAAAGCTGTTTGATTTTTTTGGGGGTTACATATTTCTTGAATTGGTACAAAACGCATTGAAACATATATATACATTTTAAGAAGAGAGATGGCAAAACATATATCTTCTGCCACGCAAAATGTCACAGTGTATATTAGATTGTATTTGAGCAATTGTGTCAGTACTCATTCTGTATATAACGTATGTGAGTAAATTGCATTCTCCACCACAACACTCTGTTTATTGCGCATTATGTAGTCACCTAAACTGCAGTGTTACCATGATGGCTGTGTGGTTGAGTTGTATTGCTAGTACATCGCAATACTTGCATCAAAAAAAGAGCTCGTAGCCGGCAACAGCAACTGCAATGTTTGTCGAGCTGTTACTTTGGCAGAGTAGTACAGGACTGGATTTGCTCGTTGATTAATTCGATTTGTTCGCCATTTGGACCAACCGTTATTAATTCAACTGGGGCCCCATGTATATTTAATTTGTAAACTCTGTATACATATATTTGAAATAAGTCTGCCTGCTCCTTTTACATAATTATGCTGTGGACAACACTCGCTTACATTAACAAGTTGCAATTTACACCAGTGTGTGCATTTTCATTTGAACATAATTCAATTCGGCGATGTTATGTTTAATTTTCAGGGGCAATGTTGTTGATTCTGCACAACATAATGCATCACTTTTGTTTGCCACCTCATTCCCAGCGGCAAAACGAGCACTAAAGTATGGATTGCTGTGTAAAAAAAAAAAACATCCTGTGCAATATTTCAGTCAAGTTAAAAAAAAAATCCGGCCCAAACACAGCAGTGGGATGATGTCATGTGTCTGTCGGGACCCTGAGTCTGTGTTTGGAAATTCTATATTCCCATAGTAGTGACCAGTTTCAAACTGGAATATTCTCATGCAATCACTGTTTGCTATCTAATTCCTGCCAATGCTGAGGGTAACCAGGAATTGAACCAGTCTCGACCGGATTTTATTCACAGAACCACAAGCATACACACTTAAAAGGAAAGTATTATGTAAACATGAATTAGTGCTGTAAATCATATTCTCCAGATTATGAAATGCTCCGGAAATGAAGATGAACCCCAAACACCCAGTGTCCATAAAGTTATACAAATGTTGTCACACGCACACACACCTACTGGATTATGATATGCGACCCCATTTTCTTCTTGAAAATATAGGGGGGAAACGTGTAAGATAATCTGGAGAATACGGTATATATACATGTATGGAACCTCTGAATACTATTATTTGACATTGTAATTATTAATTTACATTAAATGCGTGTTAGGTGTTTTGACAGAATGACTAACCGTAACAATCCAGCACCATGAAAGATCCTGAGTTCCAGCCCTGCGATAATGACACGTGGTTAATGGGATCAGTATGTCGAACCGTACGATCAATGACTGCACAAAACTACATGTTGAAACACGTATTCCCAATTCAAACATATCCAGCGTTGAGAATATAAATAAGCACGCATCTGAGAGAGATAGTTAAACATCGCATTTGCACAGAGTGCCTGGAGGATGCCAAGGCAATTGAGGAATAGACATCACCAGGGAATGCCAAAGATGCAGCTCCATTTTTTTTCATGTCAGGTGGTGCTATTGCTGTCAGTTATGGAATTTAGTCTTGCACTGTGAAAGGTGCCGAGGGCATATTTATTATATCGGGAAGAAACACAATTTAAAACAAATTCTTGGCAAGGTGGCATTAATTTACAACTCTTTTAATTTCCTTCCATCTGCCGTCAACCTTGTATGTATGTTATTCGAGCTTCTTTCGCACCGTACGTAGCCAACCGTGCTAAATAGCCATCTGCGCCATGGAACATGTTCGCTTTGTGTCCTAAATCCCAAAAATGCGTTGTGCAAAGCAGTCCCTGGGGCAGTTGGCAAGTCGCATTGCAGCATGTCGATTCCCGTGATGTGAAAAACCAGATGAATGTGAGTGCAAATCCTCTATTGTCACTACACCTAGATAAGTGGCCTGTGGTGGTTGTTACACGTAGATACGATACATTAAGCAAACGGCGTCCGGTGGCAGATGAGGAATCTGTTCCATTGAGCCATTATCTCAAGATCGAAGAGTGTCTGAAGATGCTCAAGTGACCATTTGACTGTCGTTAGCAAACAACTCGATCAGGTGCCACGTTGCTGCCAGGCAATGAAAAACTTTCCTGCAATATATACATTTAGGTGTAGTTAATTTAACCAAGCGATAAGATTATGGGTTTTTGGAGGTGGAAGAATCTTAAGACGAAATAAGAATTACATATAAAATGTCATTTTGGCAGTAATACTCAATGCCATATATATATTTACATAAAAAATTCGTAAAAAAGAAAAAATATCTCCACACTCAAACATGCTTTGGGAGAATGTTAATTTGCATTGGTGGTACAGAGGCAGTTGTAGAAATACACATTCCTGTTGTGGGGGAAAGTATATCCACAAAACAACCAAATCTCACCACAAAATGGAAGAAAACTTAATGCAATGTACATTCGTATATTTTAACAAACCATGCCTTCAAGCAACATTTATAAATAAATAAAAACACTCGTGCATTTGGTGGGAGTTTTAGCTGTGCAGGACAAGGCCGTAATTATAATATATATTAGGGGGGACACATCCCCCCCCCCAATGTTCAAATATGCTCAAAATATCCCCCCCCCCCATTTCTTGCTATAAAATAATTTTTTGTTTAGATGATTGTGGTTATGGTTGTACTTTATTAATCCCTAATCCCTGCCATTACATACTGTACAATGAAACAAGAAAAGGTAAAAAAGAAAAAACAGAGCAATGTAATACAATACAGTATTAGACATTATTGTAAAAAATAAATAAAAAGTCCATCCTATGTGTTAGTGAATTTTTTAATATTTTAGGCAGGAAATTATTTTTCAAATTTATATATTTTTCTGGGAGGGGGACCCCCAGACCCTCTGGAAGATTTGGTCCCCCCCAATGTTGACTCCATGGCTACGGCCTTGGTGCAGGACACAGATCAATATAAAGATCAACCTTCAAATAGGCGTGCAAAGGCAATAATATAAACCTATGCCAAATGGTCAGGAAACTTGCACAGTAAAACTGTTCTTAAAAAATGAAAGTATATTTGACTATCAATTCTGCAATGTGCTTACCTGCATGCAAGCCCTGGCGGCAAACGTCTGATATTTTCCTGGGTGCATTGTCAGTTCACAGCTCTGCGTTGACAGAAATAGAAGATCACTATGAAATAACATCCTTTAGGCAAATCCCACTGTTCTGCCTGTGGCTTATTGTGTCATCTGAAGATGAACTACCTGGATTGAGAATGTCACAAAACGTCAGCATACGAGCTCTTGTAGTGTTAGTCTCTCAAGCCGGTGTCTTGTTTATAGAACTTTCTAGTGGGGAACACGCCACAAATATATTACACGTGCAAAAGCAGCAGGAATTATTCCAGCACATTCCGTAGCCAGTGAAGCCAGCACAATACATATCTTGGCATTTTGTAACCCAAATAAAGTTAGCCACATCACAGTGTGACTGACAACACCACCACCACCACCACTGCAGACATAATTTAAAAGGCATGTTACAGATTGTGGACACATGTCAATGTCTAAGACAGAGCTGTCAGTTTCTGTATGTACGAATACGGTTCACTATCGTGGTGAGTGAAATGCTAACAGTGGCCAGTGATGGAACAAGGGCATGCACTATGCAAGCTGATACCAACCAAGACGGGACCCACAGTGAGCAGTTATTGTGGTTTTGTGCGGACATAGGCCATTAGGAGTTGCATTAATCTAGCTCATTAAGAATATAGATCACATTGTTAAATAGGCATATGGCCTCAACTTGGACAGATACTTGGAAAGGATACACACTCAAATCCAATGGACTGCAACAAAGGAATGCAATGCACCCCTTGCATTCATCACGCATCCTCCTCTACTGCTTTAGGTTGCATTTGGAATAAGCCCATGAGCCTCCTCAACAAGATGAGAAGCTGTACCAAGCTCCAACAGATGGTCTGTTTCATCATTGAGGACTGTCCTATTATTTATGTCACAACAGTAGCGAACTGCATGTTTCCACCAAAGGCGGCGGGCACTCGGGAAAAATGTTATCAGTGTAACCCAGATGGACCTGTTCACAAACAATTCAATCGCCCGTGGTAATTGTTCACGTGCCCCCTAAAAACACACATCTTGGGAATCAGGCAGAGTGACACATGGCCCTGTGATATATGACTCTCCCCCCGTCTGGCTTGTACCCACTAGCAGAGTAGCCATGGCCTGGGAAAGAGAACCTCACAGCAATGGGCAGCAGACAAAGAAACCTCCAATGGCCTCAATAAGGATAAAGGTGACCTCCACACGCCACTCAAGACGGAATCAAATTTTTAAAAGGAACATCGGGGCTGCAGCCTCGCCCCGCCTGACCTAACAGAGTTAGACTCATATCCGCATGTGCTAGTGTCTCACCAATGGCTTTACATTTTTCATTTTAAGCGAGACAAAAAAAAAGGACGTTAACATATTGGTGTGTAGAGTACGCAAGCTATGCCTGCTAATCGCAACTGGTTATGGCCATTGTGGCAATGCCTCCCACCAAAAAAAAATGTGCGCTGTTTGTTATGATGAAGATAGCTTAGTGGGATACTTAACGTTTGCTTTAGATTTAAGATTGTTGGTATAATCGGCATGATGGATAAGAAAGACACGTGATTTAGCATCGCTTCTCTGACATCTATGTACGTTGAACTTCTTTCGCACTGTACATAGCCAACCGTGATAAACGAAGGTGTGGGAACGAGGTGACATCAAGAGGCTTACATTTGTTTGCATTGGACCAGTGTGCGCAGGGCAATGACCGTTTTAGAAAAGATCTGCGCCACTGAACTTTAAATCACCTTTGCAATGTTCTGTTTTTGTTTCACTTGTCACCCTGCACAACCTTGCAAACAATGTTCCATCTCAAGGAACTATCCGGGTAAATATGTAAATAACATAACTTATTAAATGCGTACATTTACATGATTGTGAGTGTAATGCAACTTGAATTTGAAGGAGATACGCCGATATTTAAACCACGCTATATACTTTTTATATGCTGGTTTTGAGATGCATTACATATAAAGGCTTGCATAGAGTCTAAGCCTAATTTCCAATACAATTTTAGCCATAACCACAATACAATATAAAACACATGGATTTTTGACTAGAGTTCAGACATATGTCCTTGTTTGTCCATTTTCATGGTCTCAGTCCATCATAAAGGTCTCTCAAAAATGGTTCTGCAACACTTCTCTTGATTGTGCACATCACACTCTGAAAGCACAAAATTGAGAAATGTCATTCCAGTGAATGGTTTTATCTTGATCCAGTATGAATACCAGACGCAATAATAGGTTCACGTGTCAGACAAGAAGATACTCCTCCTTGTCACAAGTGTCTGGAAAATGTGCTTGTTTTTGAGCTGAGGAGTGCAAGACTGCCATGCTTAAACCTAAGCACGGGGCTGTTAGTGATTCAATCTTAAAGGCAATATTATTGAATAAAAATAAAAATAAACAAAGATTCAATGTATTCAACTACCACAAGGTTGTGCTTCAGTTATATTTACACAAATAAATACAAACCTTTTAATGTTATTCATCTAAATAAAATAATGAGAGCTACTACAATTAAGTAAATCGTGACACCTTCGTTATTTAAACACATGCATTGGGGTGATTTGAGAATTGGATCCTGCACATGATTTCATTTAGAAGCTTTGTTAATTCAATGTCAGTTCATTTTTTATCGTTCGTATTTAGCCTCTTTATATCCTTAAACAAATCAATTAAACAAAACTTAAATGAAAATGATAAACAATGCACTACCACGTGTTATTTATGCTTTACACATATGGCCAATCCAGTTATTGTAATTATTATTTTAATCCAAATTACATCCCAATATACATCTATTATTTATGTAATTTACTTAAAATATATGAATGTTTTGGCTATCTCGACACAAACATGAAGGGAATAAATGAGGATAACTGGAAATTACAGTGCCGATTACGTGTGATTAATTTGACCATAAAACGAGCACGTTGGCATACTCTTGTGAAATGTCATGAACTATGGAATCATTAGCATCCCAATGCAGGCGTGCTTATGGGCAAAATGTCCCCTTTTAAAGAAAGGCAATATCTCTGGTATCATCCAGCCTCCACAAAGCACAAGGACTGATATTAGATTTTAGAGCAGCACAATTTGGACTCACAAGCCTACCTTGCCATGATTCCAAAATATATCTCAATGACATTTCAAGGTGCCATACATCACACTGAAATGCAGTGTCGCCTCACGTTGTGAAACGTCTTTTTATAGTTCTGCAATTACTTGTATATTTTTTTCTTAAATAGTATTGTGAAACTGATCCAACAGTAGCTTGTCAATAAAAAGGCAATACCACGCTTGATGAAAAACTTTAGTGAGGCATTCAATGACATCTACCTTTGCACTGCAATGCCTGGCATAAGTCACATATACTGTGGCCACTTGAGTACACTTTCTCTTTACCTAAATGAAGACAGATAAGATAAATTTTAAAAAGACCGGGTGTAAAAGCAAAGCTGACATTAAATGAAGATGGCTTTTTGACTTATGGGCACACTTTCACGTAAAGAGCTCTCTTCAACAACATACACACACACACACACCCTGACTTCACATCACAATATATAGAAACCCACTTAGAAACGAGTCTTGAACCTATAAAAGACCTCAAGAGATATATTAAACATGTTTTTTCATGAATTTAAATCAAATGTAACTTGATAAAACTAGCACAGAGTAGCTCAACAGCAAAATATATTTTCACCATCATATAAAATATTGTAATTGACTTGTGTTCCCAGGGAGTTATGAACATTAAATATTTAAAAAAAACGTTACATCTAAGCTAAATTTCGGTATTTAGGATACATGGATAATTATAATGAAGGTCTTGATATTAATCAATTAAACAAGCTCTTCAAAGGGTTAGACAATGCAGATAATGTTGCACTTTTTATTTTACAAGTAACAATTTAAATGTATGGCATTTAATAGCAATCACATTCATGAATATCACTGCATAGTGTATTAAGTGTCAAGTGAACATTTCTTCATCAAGTTTAGTCTTATAAGTATATAGGCACATATATGTCAAATCTAAGGCACCAACATGCCCTGACATAATATATCACCTCTGCAAGCAGTTCAAACCGGTGCTTAAGTTTCCTTTTTTTATCGAAAAATTAAATTGCACATTGATGGCCGAAAAGGGGTATAAAGCTGGTGAGCAATTATAGTAAGTGTCACAGTAAGCAAGGACCAGGAAAATATACAGCATGATTTTGTAACCAAAGGCCTGCTAATAGGTCAGTTTAGCTATAAATTGCTCTCTTTTCTTCTCCGTATTATATATAGAGCCTAGTATAGAGCACCTTGGTGCAGTCTATGTGGGGCATTCAACATGCATTTAAATGTGCCACTGTACGGACATGTGTTTGGTTTAGTTTAGCGCGCACAATTTTGTGAATTTTATTGCGACTGCAAATTGAATGCATTTATACGAATCATTTATCGTACAAATGTTTGTTTAAAGTAATTTGTGTATATAGTATCAGTGAATACAACTAATAATACCTTGTGGCAAAGGTGATGTGCCTATACAATAACTCATTACCCTGACCTAATATATACCCAAAAGGATATTGATATCACGTGACTTCAAGTCGTTCAATAGCACTTATCCATTCAATTGCATGGCAATGACCCAAATTACCAATCAAATGTTATAAATCAGTTTTACTGTGCGCATGCAATAAGGGCAACTGCACCCGTGTGCAGATTCTCACAGCAGCAGTACTGCGTCAGTGCAAATAAGTCTAACAATAATGCATTCACCCAACTGTCAAGTCAAAGTGTATCCATACACAGACATATCATGGGATGGTAGTCATCTCCATTGGGTGGCCCTGAGCCTGTAATGAAGATCTCACATTCCCATTGTGGGAGGCCAGTCTGGATTGCTATGAAGTACTACTCACTTGATCTGCCCCAGGCCGATGACATAGTCCAGAAATGTGTCGAGTATTCTAAGCACAGCACCAAGCATGCATTACTAAGCACGACACATTATTCTGCTATCTCATTAATGTGGTCACTTTTCGCCAAGAGTGGGTTAAGCCAAGCCATGTACTCAGTCCATGTGCAATGAACACAATTTTGAGGTTATTGGTGATGTTATTCAAAAATGTTTTATATTTTTTCAGGTGAGGTGGTGCAAAATCCTGCAGTTAGGGCTGGCGGATCCTGCTGGGATGAAGTTATCACTGGCGAAGATATAGTTTGGAATCTGTAGGTGGCAATATCGCAAGTATAAATCTAACCTTTATGTGCACTCTGACTGCGCTTTCCTCACATTTGTGAGCTCTGTGGATAATCCGCTTTCTTCCTAAGTAAAACAAAACTTAGCCAGACATTAGCCTCAGCCTCGGTATTTCTATGAAGACTAAAGAGACATGAATACATGTCAACTTATTTAAATTGAATTTCGCCAACATTTAAATTCACATGAGTTGCATAATATTCTTCTCCAAAAGGCATTTTCTTCCCTCTCAACACCTTGACATCAGGTGTGCTGTTATTTATGGTACAGTATATATATTATCACTGACATTGTATGGAATTCCTCACGTGTCTTCTTTTGACTTTAAAAAGCATGCAGTGCACCATAAATGCCTTTATCGACATCACACATAAAGGGCATTTACATATTTATCACACTCGTGAGAGGGACACATTTTTTGGGAGAGCATATAGATTTGTGTTCGTACTATGGATTTGTATGTAAAAACATTTTTTACTGTTATTCCATAAAACGAAAAAAGGTGAATATGAAACCCTGTAAATCAGGTGTAACTGGATGAAACAAACGATGTTTATATTAGCAGGGTTGTTTTTTTGTTATCACGATCACTCGACGACAAGCCCAAAGGCCAAAAACACCAAGCAGCCACCAACAAACAACAATATTTAATAATTTAATATATAAATAGTGTATAGGTTACTTCAATTGAGCAAAGTTATAAGAACTTGGGTAAAGAGATAATGGAGTGGAATTGCAATGTGTAGCGGTGTGAGGGAAGAGGCATAAACAAGCATGGTGGTTGAACACAGTATAGATGAAATGAAAAAGTCAATCTGGAAGGAATCAATGAGTTAAATTAATAGGAAAAGTAACGATGATAGTAGTGACAGACGAGCGGAAAGCCGGCGACTCACAGCCAACACGTAAATATGTGTTGGCTTGAAAGCAAAGGATTGTAAAATGTCTAAAAAAACATATCGATAGAATCATTTCTGTTTCGATGCAGCAACTAAACACCCTGCATCATTGGTACCTCATTTGCCAGTAAAAGAATATGATAATTGTATTTTTACCCTTTTATCTGGCAACAAAACTGACACCTTTTTTACGAGGAGTCATGTTTGCATAGACCACAATACCTGCAGTCATAATGCAAACAAAAAACATAACTCTGATAATGTATGCACTGTCCTTGAAGTTGATTGGTCCACACCCGAGACAGCTTTCCTTAGAGCCTAGTCTCACATGGGTTTGACCAGATGACGCCAAAAGGCGCCTTTTGGCGTCATCTGGTCCAACCCATGTGAGACTAGGCTCTATTGTGGTCTATGCAAACATGACTCCTCGTAAAAAAGGTGTCAGTTTTGTTGCCAGATAAAAGGTAAAAAGACAATTATCAACACCCTGCATATGTATTTCTTTATGTATTTTATATTATGTAAAAAAACACACTTGCACTATTTTTGGCATTGTGGTAAAGTGGCATTGTGGTAAAGTGGCATTGTGGTAAAGTGCTCAACTCATTATCGAAAGCCAAAAGTTGAAATATCTGTCACAGGTTGACAACACAATTTCAACACAGGGACACTAACATGAGAAGCAAAATTTGGAAAGTCAACAGTAGTTACCCCATGGACAGACTGGTGCTGTCACAAGAATAATACATTTCCACAACTGGCTAAGAGCTGCCAACATAGATGACTGCTATGCCATGCTGCCTTGACTTTAACGATCATTAAACCTCCATACGTACTGTAAGCGTATATGCATTTTTTTGTTCATAACTGACCTTATTCCATAACCTTTCCCAGTTTTTTTGCTCTCCACCTCGGCCGTGAATAAAAAAAAATTAACATGTCCAAATCGTCGCCTTTAATCACGAGTGCTGAGTGAGCTCATCAGTGTCCCTGATCTTCCAGCAGCTGCAGTGCAAATGGCAAGGGCTTCTGGTTGCCAGCTGCTACGCCGCACCGCTCACTTTGATTGGCAACAAGCTCTCCATCGAGATGGGAGCGAAATCATGCACAAGTGATCGCACTGAGCCAGGATTTAAACGATTTTTGCCACCGCTGAGACTCGACAGCATTCATTCGGGTGATTCAGCACATTTCTGAGCCAAACTCTGTACAAGGAAAGTATCACTAAATACCAATGTGTGGGTGTTCACGGTTGTGCTGCAAAGCCTGTGCCGCACGTTGTTTGGCATGATACCCAATGTTTCACTCCATGAGCCGGCAGCTTCAGCAGGAACTGAATTCTGGGAGCAAAACGTCAGACATCATACCCAAGAACATATGGCACAACCTGAATTCACATGAGAGAGCAATTCATATCACTCAATCTACGTGTATTAATTTTTATGTGATATGTAGTGACATAGAATCGGTCACGTAGCAGCATAGCACTGGCTGCTGGCAGGGAATTGGATCTGCAGCTTACAGCATCCCTGACTGACAGCAGGTCACGTGATAGACCAGAGAGGCATGTAGGGGAAAGGTTACGGAAGGGACACATCAAAAACCTGCTCGTAGGTTCCAGAAGGGGGCGTGGCCGGAGGCGGAGCCATGCCACGTTGACAGTATAAGAGGGGCCTTGGGAGGGAACCTCGGGGCTGTCGTGTGGAGTGGGGTCCCCGTCGTGCTGCTGGAGTATTCACTGTCGTCTCCGTCTTCACCATCTCGGCGTCGCCAGTCAGGCAGTCTACCAGCTGTCCTGACTGGGTACTGTGGTTACTAACTGTTACTATTATATTATTTGGGTCTTTCGGTAAAGTCACGTAGATAGGTTCAAAGAAAATAACCAAAAATAACAAAAAACTACGACGTTTCGATCGCAACACAAGCGTTCATCATCAGGAAGAAAAAAGAGGGGGAAGCTGCTGAGGCAGATTGTTTTAAAGGTAAATCAGGTTATCTTTGTATTTAGCTGACATTGAGGTGGCTGAAGAGGCTGTCATCTTATCTACATGTTCCCAATCAGAGGTAGACATTTTGTCTGTCAATGTTAAGTGTGATTTCAGGAGAGTCTTGTCTAAATTATCTAGTTCAAATCGGAGCAATCTTATTGTCTCTGAGATCAGGGCTAAGCCGGCCCTGAACAAGATGCGTTTAGCATTGGGATAAGTGACAGCAGCAGATGTCAAACAAAATATTGATCGCCCTGCTACAGAAACGTTGGCACCTCAGCTGATGTGCTGTGAACTGCAGCCCTCCCATTGATCTACTCAGTATTGTGCTCTAGCCTGGTCCTAGAGCTCGTGCACAAAACTTCTAGACACACAATTAACAAAACGCATATCATAACAGGAGCACTGAAACTGACACCAATCCTGTGGCACCCTGCTCTGGAAAACATTCTGCCAGCAAATATATGCAGAGACATGCAAACTGCAAATAAGTGTACACAATCTCTTGCCAACAACAACCACCTACCCATCAACCAAGACCTCAACAATGTACGTCACTGCCGTCACTAGCTCCGATCCCCCTTCTGGGATGGCACTGTCACCATCCTAGAATCTTACCTAGATTCGATAGAATACTGGTGAACAGAGTAGAACAGCACAGACTTCCAGAAAAGAACAAAAACTCATTGGATATACAAACATCGCACCTACTGGCTTAGACATTCCTCAAAGACACGAGTGGAACCATCAGCCACATCAAAATATCAACAAGCCGCTGCCCACATCTCCTTCATACATCAATAATTTTAAAACAAAACCAGAGTGTCATGCAACCGAAACTATGGACTATATATAAACCACTGTAGTCTGGACTTTTTCGATGGAGGAATAGCAAAACTACACAAACTCTCTCCTGAAGCCCTCTCGGAGCTAGCAGACCTCAACATTGGCAACATATGCAAGAATAGAACTGGGCATTCACATGGCGTGGGTATAAAAAAAAATGATGACTTAACCTATATATCAATACAGTGCTTCTTGTTAATTATTATGGAAATTAGATGCATTTTTTATCTATATTACAATATTTTCTAGACTTTATGGGAAAGTTCTATTCACGAGGACTGATCAAGGGTGGCATAGTGGTGTGGCCCGCAAGGCCCTTTCTTCCCCAGTGCTGAAGTTTGGCCACTGCATCATGTGATCTTTGAATGATGAGCTCACCTAAGACTTGCCCAACACAAGGTTTTTGCGTGCCAGGCAAACCAATATGTAACTTCTACCCTTTCCCTGACCACATGCCACACAAACACACAGAGCACGCAACACAATAATAGTATATACGTAACCAATCGATGCATGGTGGTTAGGACTTTTTCCCACAAACTAGTAAAGAAGCACATTTATACATGCACATTTCCTTTGGCAAATTGCAATGATATAATGAAAAGCTCATAATCAATGCGTCGTTGAAAATGACAAGCCATATTGTGTAAACGACTTTGATACTTTTTTCACGAGTGTCAAAACGGTTCATCGAACAAAACTATGTTAATAATTCAATAATAATTAATAATTAAATCAAATGCACACTTACGTAGGACAATGCTTTGGACAACTATGTCTCACGGGTGGAAGTTCTGATTCTTTTAACACCTATTTTGCATTATTGTTTTAAAAGCCTATGTGAGTGTAATATCAAAAAGAACATAAAACAAAACATAACTGCAACAGTTTTAACTCCGGTGACAGAACTATTTTTACTTCAAATTGCTTCCACACAAAAAGCTTATATGGGGAAAAAATTAAGGATGAATAAAATTACGTTCGTCCCTTATTCTAACCTAGAGCAATTGAGTAGACATACCTGTAATAATTACCAGGTAATGGCATGACTTACCAATATATTACAACAAAATGGTTTGCTATTACCATAATGACAGAGGTCATTGAACATTTTAAGTGTGTTCCTGTCACATAAAAAAAATACCATTTCATTATAAAACTAGAAATCATAAAACCAGCAATTATCCATTATTACATGACTGCAGCCAATATTCATTCGGATAGCGATAGGATTTGTATTCTTCTTAGGGTATATACAATTTAGTCATTCCTTTGTGCTTCAGTCCAATTAGGAAAGAACCACACCCTATGCTTGCATGCGATTTCGGTGATGCTCATCATTATTGGTGGCCCTGAAATAGTCGTGAAAATAACACATTCCGATTGTGGGGGCTTGGCTATCCACAGATCAAAAACTGCTGTTAATTCCCACAAAGTAGTACTATAATTAGTACAGGCAATGCCGACAGCACAGGTGAATGAGCGACGTGACTGGGAGCTTTGATAGAAAAAGTCTTGATTGCTGGAGCAGAGATTGTGTATTATGGGGAGTAGGGTGAGATGAGAGGGGAGGGCTGTAAGAGGGATGACTTCATGAAGGATCTTGACGACTGTGAGGGCGATCTCGAAATTCCTCTGGCAGTGAAGTGATCAGAGTATTGGGGCGATGTGGTCTTGTTTAAAGGTGGAAGGTGAGGAGTCTAAATTGAATCTAAATGAAAAAGAGTTGAGTTTACAGGTTAAAACTGCGAGGCAGGTACTATGCCATAGCAACCATGCATGATAATATATCTCTAGAGTCAAAAAAAATACCAAGCAAGTATGTAAATAACATGCTCACTGTTTAGTATCCTGCAGAGGTGGGACAAAGTCATTGTTATGCAAGTCCAAGTCGAGTCGCAAGTCATCAAATTCATGACTCGAGTCTGACTCGAGTCCAAGTCAGATGACTCGAGTCCACATCTCATAGGTGGGACAAAGTCATTGTTATGCAAGTCCAAGTCGAGTCACAAGTCATCAAATTCATGACTCGAGTCTGACTCGAGTCCAAGTCACATGACTCGAGTCCACACCTCTGGTATCCTGGATGTGCTGAAAATAGTTCCTGGGTAGTAAGTGTTATTTCCTAATATCTTATACCTCAAAGGTACAGGAAATGGCTATTATTCCTCACAAACTTTGCTTTTGTGACCAGGACATTGATATTTTGAAATGTACCTATTTTCAATGAGAAAATGTGTGCATTTGTATCTTTCATTCACATAAAGTCCTGGTCACAAAAGCAAAGTGTGTGGGCAATTAAAGCCCTTTTCTATACTTTTTAGGCATAATCAATTACAAAATAACACTTAATACCCAAAACAAAAAGTGCGTGACATAGTGATATCAATTCCCCAAGTTGTTGCACACACTAAATATATTTTTAATTATTAGTATCTTGAATAATAACATTTTGCAAGTCAGTTAAGTGGATTTAAACGTGGAAAATCTCGTTGGGTGGTGCTGAGAGAATAACTCTTAAGGTGCATTCACGATAGTACACGTTCAGGTCCCAACAGGAGGTGAACTCAAACTGTTATCCCTCAGGGCTCATTTAATGACCTCCACCTGCAGTCATTTTATGACCCCAAACAGCAAACAGTTAACAGTTAACAGCTAACAGTTAACAGTGACCATCCTATGCAGACTTGCCCTGTCATGGAAATGTCCCTGCCATGAGAATGTGTAATCCCACCAATGACCCAGTCACGCACAGAGACGAATGTCACCCCATTGCTTGTCTTTAGCATGGAGTCAAGTTGACTTTGATTGTGGTGGAATCCTGTTAAGTTTGGAGTCAATCACACCTCCCGCATGTTCCATCGAGGTGCCGTGCCATTTATGAGACAGAAGACCTCCAAACAAAGATTTGTGGTCTCATGGATGCCACCTTTATCACAATCTCCAGAGCAGCAATCGCCATAAGGTTTATGGTTATACCTCAAGACATTCATGTTATTTTAGGCCACGGTCAGCCCAGCACCAAAATCGATACACTGCCCACTGTCCTCTTGAATTAAAATGAGACATCCGCATATGAATTCTAAGCAATCAATGTCCGTGCACCTCTATGCCAACAATCATTAAAATTTGAAATGGTCACCTGGGGCCAATTTAATAAATTGGCATGGAATCATCCCGAGGTGGGCTCAAATAAGCACCATTTGCACAGATAACATGTAATGTGAGACTCCATGAGCCCTATTGCTGAAGCCCAAAGCGGTATTTTCACAGCGTGACACAGTAAAATGGAGACGACAAAAACCCCCAGATCATCAAAAACAGATGCAATGAACTGTGCAAAGCATCAACACTGACCTTTTACACGTATTCCATTGTAAAATTGTGTAAAGGAAAATAAATGCTGCATTAATGTTGAAATTCGTTTTGTGAATTCTATAGATGCTTTATTTTCATTTTACAGGTTTTGCAATAAGAGGGTTGCTGGTGAAAGAATACCCTATATTTTAACCTTGTGTATGAAAGATTCAACATTTCATAGATTTTGAGCGCGCTGAAAGATACATTTGAAATGCCTGGTACATTGTAAACATGTTACGTTATATTGAACATTGTGTACAATTAAAAATACCATTAACACTGACAATCAGAGATACTAAAGGATTAAGATTTATTGTAACACTATTCTGTTGAACAAAATGGTGATGTGAAAGCCCACCAGTCTTGAGCTGTCTGGCAAAATGGTAAAATGTTTAAAACCACCATATTTTTCTAATTTACATCACAGAGTATGCATTACACACCCAAATCAATCATCAGAGGAGCTGTCTCTGTTGTGGTGATTACACTGCGATAAATATCTGTCTACACCAATGAAGAACAAGTTAACCCTTGTGTGTGCTTAATATGCTATGTCAGGGGTCGGCAACCAAAATAACAAGAAGAGCCATTTCTTTACAATTCGGTACAAAATTCAGTATTTCAAGAGCCGCAATGCATCTGAGTACATGTACTCACGTACATATCGTCAAGAAGCAGCCCGTAAAGAGCCGCATGCGGCTCCGGAGCCGTAGGATGCCGACCCCTGTGCTATGTAAAAAAGTACAATTATTTGGCATATTCTTTGGGTCTTTCGGTAAAGTCACGTGGTTCAAAGAAAATAACAAAAACTACGCCGTTGAGATTGCAACACAAGCGGTCGTCATCAGGAAAAGGGGGTTGGCTTCTGAAGGCAAAATGTTTATAAAAGTTTAAAAATGGGCGTTGCCCAAGTGTCAGCAGCATGGGTGGGGTAGCTAATGTTCATGTAAGGGATTAAAAACGGTGTGCCCCAGCATGTAGAGGGGTACTAGAAGGTAATGTAGGGCGGTGTAAGAGGTGATGGTAGTAGTGGGCAATGATGGGTGCTGGTGATGGGTTTCCGCCAATTAAAGGGTTACCTTTAATTGCTGGAAGTCAACATCTCCGTGCCAACATTATGGTCCTGAGCCAGCATTGGAAATACTGCATGAGCCAATCTACCCACTTTCACACACTTAACAGATACACCTCATCTAATACCGTTACACACGACTAACTGTGCTATAGCTAGTCATGACTAACTGAGGGAGTGACTAACTTAAAATTAAATTATGGTCTGGAAGGCGTGGAGAGCACATATTTAGCACAAAGAAAGTCAATTTTATACTTTAGAGCTGCAACAAATATTGGAAACCAGATTGAGGAAAAATAAATTGACGGAATATATTTTCTCTTCTTTATTGTTTTGTTTTGGAACCTAGGGCTACGCAAATCTGCTTTGGGGGCTGTCAGTGGTGCTGATTCCAAACATAACATTATTTCCCGAATAATGCAATGTTTTGGGTGCTTGCGGAAAGAGGGTGACACGAAATCCCAACAGAAAAACGACAGAGCATGCTGCCAGTTCCTTACATTTGCAATGGCATATCACGGAGCGGTAAGCAACTGTTACAGCTGATTTTTTCGTGGATTGTTTCAAAGGGTCTATGCCTCAATTGAGACAAAATGGGACATACCCAATGCACGTGGAATATTCGGCCAACGTTGGGGCAAATGCTGGTTTAACTATTCCAAACACATGCCAACAATGGGCCAACATTGCAGGTTCTTCCCCAAAAAGTATTACAATGAACAACCGATGCAGGTACACAGAGGGTTATGTATGGGAACTGACACAGTACAGACACAATGTGAAGTACAATAATTATTATGAACGTTATGTTTACCGCAGTGGCGGCTCCTGCAAAATCTCTCAGGGGGGGCAAATGTCTGGATGATTGATAAGGATAAGGTCCACCCATGCAATGGATAAATTAACAGCTTAAGCATGTAAAGGCAACTTCACTTCTTTAATATTAATGAAAAATACAGTGACTCTTACAATACATCTTGTTTGTTTCTATACTCACTATTAAAACAAACCACTCAAGTTTATTTTATTAAAGATTCCACTAGGTGGCGACAAATTATATTGTTGGATGAAACGTGCTTACGTATGATGACGTAAGCACGTATGATGACGTAAGCACGTTAGGGCGAGCCCTCCCGGAAGCCATAGAGAATGCATTGCAGCGCCCCCGTTCGAAAAAAAACATCTTTGAATGTAAGTCTATGGGACCACTCGGGGCGATTCTCAGCTGGAGGGATATCGCCCAAAAAGAGGCGGTACTCCACAGAATGTAGCATGACGCTGATTGGACTATATCCAGAGGCACAGTGACGGCTAGCGTGACTCTGTGGTTGAATGACATTGGTGGTGCGTCGCCCAATCGCCCTAATGAAGAAATCGCCCCTGGTTTACCGGGATATGTGTGGATTTTCTCCGGGTACTCTGATTTCCGCCCACATGTCTAGCACTCATTGAAATTAATGCATAAAAGTATTACATCCTGGAAAACATAGCATTTGTGCCATTAGCTTTATAACCAATTTGACAATTGTTACTACTATAATCATACTACTGTATGGGCAGTCCTCGACTTACGAACTGGTTATGTTTTTGAGACTCGTTCGTATGTCGATTTGTCCATATCTTGGAACTAAATATTTTCCATAATAGAGTTTTTTTGGGTTAGATCGCGTAAATATATAAATGTGTCGTTAAAACCCGCCACCACCCGACACAGCCAACTAGTAAGGGTTGTCACATAAACAGAATGTGCCAATTTGTCACTAGTACAGCACACCGTTGTTTTGGAGAGCCAAGCCACAATATTTACGATCCGAGAACGACGTTTCACCAGTAATTACAACTAGCTTCATCAGGTGACAGATAGATTTGTGGAGAAGTCCACTTGTTTCGTTCCTTATATAGAGGCGTACATGTGGTGACCACACTTCTGCGCTCTTGCACAGTGGGGGAAGGGGATTAATGAGTCAACGTACATTATGCATGCACATTTTGCGAGCCCTATGATCTTGTATGTATTACCGATGATATTGGTCGCGAAAGCCTACGTGTTAAACTAACTAGATATTTGATTGTACATACGATCAGTGCTATACAATGTGGTATGGTAAAAAAAACGGGAAGCATTGTTTAATGAATAAGAAAAATAATTTTACTTTTGCATGGAATGCGGTACTAAATACAAGACACGACAAAGATCCCCCATGGAGCCTTACCACACTGTTGGGGCAAGTGATGTTAGCGAGCACCTATGAAAACCGGCACGGCACACAAGGGGGTTGGGTGGTCAGCACCACTCCCGGCCGCGTTTGTCTGCCTAGTGGCGATATTTACGCATCGCACCAGGTGCTCATTTGAGGCCAAGTCGACCTAGGGGAGAACCAGGACCGGTTCAGATAATCGTCACTGGGTGTTAGTGGACGTGGGCCACTAACTACACTCCCGCTCCCCACTAATGCGTGTGCAACAACAACAACCGCCATTCGTCACTAAGTGGCTGTGACGTCACCACGGTGCTTGTGCCAGGCTATGTGCACGTTGAGGCCACGTGAAGTGTCAAACGCCCGCTGGCAGTAGGTCATGGGGCAGACCCAGGTGCCACATGTCACCTGACTGACATGACTGACCGATCCACCACCTGTGCACCCAACTGTGCCACCTTTCTGTGCTTTAGCCACCTGACGTTGTTGTGAGCGTCGCTACTTTGCCCTCAGTTGTTGTTGGAGGGCGACTGCCTCGAACTGCCCAGAAGCATCCTTCACGAGCCTCCTCCACAAAGGCCGATATTTACACCTCTGGTACCAGTCATCGGCAAGTCCACTCAGCTTCACATCCTCCTGAACCACATCACTCCATCTCTTCTCTAGCCCGTGCTACGCCCGTTTAGCCCCCTAGATCCGGCCAAGCTGTTTAGGCATTCGGTGGCTAGGCATGTGGGCTACACGACCCACCCAATGCAGCCTTGCCTGTCGGAGAAGCTTACTGATGGGACTTTGTCCAGATGTTTCAAGGATTTGTAAGCTCCTCACACAATCCAGCCTGGTTAAACCCAGGCTGGATCGTAGGCAGGCAAGCCTAAACGTTTCTAACTGGCAAAGATGTTCCATTAGAGGGGTTCACTTTTCACAAGCATAGAGAAGGGAGGGCATGATTGTGGCCGAGAAGACCTGAAGCTTCGTGTGGAGCGACAGACCAGGTAGCTGCCACACAGCGTTACGCAACTGATGAAAGGGTAATGCCGCTAAACTGTCAAACCAGAGCCGCTCATGAATACTCTGCCCAGGTATGGGAAACTCTCCATTCTTTCCATAACTGCCCCATCACCAATTGGGAGTTGTAGGGGTGGAGTGTCCGATTGTACAAAATACCCAGGCAAGTGCTTAGTTTTGGTGGGGCTGATGGTAAGGCCCCACCTCTCAGTGGCATGCTCCAGGTTCAGCAGCAGCACCTCCAACTTCTCCTCTGAGTGAGCAGCAATTACTAGATCATCGGCATATGTAACATGGTTGACGAATAGGGAGCCATCCCTTGACCGCACCTGGGCATCGATCAGCCTCCCATTGTACCTGCACCAGATGGAAATTCCTCCTGTACAGCAATCAAAGGCTTCATGAACTACGTGGTCGAAATAGATGTTAAATAATGTGGGAGCCAGAGGACATCCCTATCGCACCCCAAGGTGAACAGGGAACGGCTCCGACTCCCATCCACGTTGTTTTACCCTTGCCCACTCATCATCATAAAGGTCCTTAAAGATCTTGAGCAGAGATTCAAGGACTCTGAAAGCACGAAAAACAACCCAGAGCCCAGGCCTACTGATGGTAACATAGGCCTTGACCAGGTCAATAAAGCAGAGATCTAGGTCTTGTTAGAATTCCCTATACCTCTGCTGTAGCAGACAGAAAATATGGCATCTGTGCAGGACCACCCTTTCCTAAAACCACATTGGGGCTCCGCACGCCTCTCCTCAGCGTGCCTGGCAAGGTGATGTTGAATAATAATCCTTGCCAGGACCTTTTTCGGCACACTGAGGAGTGAGATGCCCCTGTAGTTGTTACAGTCTGTGTGGTCCCCCTTCTTAAAGAGGGGGGCCACCTAGGGCATCCTTCCAATCCTGTGGAACCCGTCCAGTGGTCCAGACTGTTGTTATCATGCCATGTAGGGCAGTCTGTGCACAACCGCCACCATGGTTAAGCCTTTCTCCAATGGCTGAGACCATCAGGTCACTGCACTTGAGAACCCCATTTCATCACAGGCGGCATCCTGGTTTCGAACCCAGGAGTTCAGTAGTGCCAACTCGGTCGTCTGACCTCCAAGCCACCTCCACCACACGTGCATCACTTATTGCTACCTCAGTAGTGTGTGTATTTTGGGCCTTCCACCCAGTACCGTTTTTTAAAATCAAATACCAGATATGCTACTCCACATTTTCTGTAATTACAACTTCGATAAAAAAAAATCACAATATTGCAGCTCTAAAACATCTGCCTGCTTCTTAGGGGAAATAATCATAAATCCAAATGCACCTGGGGGCACTTTTCGAGAAGCCAACAAGATCCCGCGAAAATAATAGAGTATAATGTTTTATTTCTCCATTCTCTGGAGTTTGGGACCGGTCCTGGGGCAGGAGCATTAGGTATACCTGTGCGTGAACATTTAATATTGGTATATTAAAAGAGAACGGCACAGGTTTGTTCTTCTTCATACTTTGCTGCAGGATGTGGGCATCACAGATAAGTTATTGCCCATACCGAGTTGTGAATGCTGTCATTTTCTCTCGCTACCACGTTCCCTCCCCGTGGTGTGTTTTGCACTGCACTGTGTTTGTTGGCTTCACGTGTTTTTATGAAGCAACGTCATTATAATTGTGTTTCGCCTTTTGTTCCACTTTGTATCACCTCTGCACGTCGGTATTTGCACATGCACACGTCACGTCTGATGAACACAAAAGAAAGTATATACTTTATTAAAAGCTCGTGAATAATATCACTGGCAAAGTTGAATACTTGATCAAACGTCGTGTTAATGTTTACCTGATTCATTATATTTTGATGTGAAAATTATAATACGTTTATTTACGTCTAGGTTTTTCATAACAGAACACTGAGACTGCTCGAATTAAAGAATGAAAATTGCAATTATGATTTTTTTCGACTTTTTATGATCGATCAGGGTGCTGTCTTCAAGGTGAAATTACGTGTTTTGGAGTGGATTTGGTGGAACGGATTATAATTATTCATTCAATGCTTCCCCGTTATTTTAGACACTCATTACACTTCCATTCTGCACAGATGTCAATGGCTTCATTGTTGCATAGATCTGCAATGCCAAGAAGCAGATTATTTCTGAGAGTTGCCACTGCTGTTTTACAAAGGGGTCACATGTAATCGGTCTCATGCCGGTCACCCACCCATTACGCAACACTCAAACGGTTGAACTGCGGCCCGCATGCCAGCGTAAATGGTGCAAAAGCTACATTCCCTGACACCACGCAGCACAAGAGACAATGGTCCCATCGCAAAATGTCATCTGCTAATCCCAACCCGATGACAGCCAAATTGCTGGAGAGGGCCACCTCAACACAGTCGGTCTCAATTTAGGAAACTGGTTAATTACATTCCCAAGCACATAATTACAAGATTCATTGAAAAGGTAATCATAAGCTTTTCAATTTACACAGTTACACTATACGTGTAATTCACAAAAATAGCATTACTAATCATGACTGTCTTATTTTTTTTATGAAATGTTATTCCCAGCAGTAGACATTATCTTTGCGTAGCATGACGGCTGAGAGTCGACATGCACAATGTTCCAATGTTTTCCCTTAAAAAAAAAGGGCATGTAGCTAATGTCCCGATTCTGTGCGGTTTGTGTTAAATTTAAATCATTTTCACACGTCCATCACGCAGTCACAGAGCGCATGGCGAATTGGTTTTGGAAAGGGCCCAAGAAAACCCACAGGGTAACGATAGTAATTAATATTAAAAACCAAAGTCCCTGTATCCTAAAGCAATGTCCACTTCAAAATCTGTGAGGAAGAATATTGTGAAATTTAACTGTGGGTAATTAAGAATTCTATGGAAACAATCATCTAAAAATAATATATTGCCACTTACCTTTTTGGAGTAGATGTGGCATTGCTTCACAATATCCAACCAGATATGTTTTCTGCATGATGAGATGTTGTTAATGATAAAGCAAAGCGTGTTTACTTTCGTTCCTGTACACCACTCCAACAAGTCCCTTTTTTTGGTATGTGCATGCACATGTACAGCCCTTTGTCTAGCCACTGCAGGATGAGTGCATCCTCACATCATATGCATCATGGGGGTTATTTGAGATACTTTTCTATTAAAAAAAAATACATTTTACGGAACAAAAGTACATTTTACTTTGAAGCCTATCTTTTAAACACTCCTCATTTAATACATTGGTTATGATATGTATTTATATAGTTTTAATGCAAACGGACACAGAACACTTGGGACAAGATGCCATTATGCACATAAATAGCCACACATTCATATTTCCGCCAACGATATTCCATGGTAGAAAAAACAAATGGAGCAATTTAAGTGATTTCGCATTTCAACACAATGCCATTGTGAAAACATTAGAAATTCCCCGGGTGTGCTGCATGATTTATTTCCACGGATGCCGCAGTAAATGTCACATTCACATTGATCATTTTATATGTAATTATCACGTGCAGCCTAAACAAGGGGCAGTCACTTCGTTCAGTTGGGACAGATGGCATTAAATGCAAACACGTGAAACTATAAATGTACACTTTAATCTATCGTGTGCTAAGATGGAGAATGAATTTAACGTACACTATGTCAACAAATCAAGAGAGACTGGGAATACATATTCATCAATTTTTACAGAATGTTCAAAAGGTCCTCGCTGTAATACATGCATAGCTTCCAAAATTACTATATTTTTTTACTCAAGTCAAAGTAATTTCCTGCTCAAATGAGCACTGAGGCTTTGCTCACTGCCTGTTTACAGCCCTGAGCCAGTGATGGAAATTTCACATTCTCATGGCGAGGGGTATTCTCTCCATAGGACAACCACTGTTGATTTTTACACACAGTGGTACCTATTTTATCAATCCTGGAGAAATTATGGGTCAAGTCTAACCCCAACCAGGATTTCAGAACATTATGATTATGGGCCACTCACTCTAATGCTGAAACACCTGGTCAGATTAACTGAATTAGCAAAATTACAAATTAGATGAACAAACGATGCGTTTCCTTCATATATTCTTCTGCCCATATAAAAATAAACGTATTTCTTCCACAACCCATTGATCCCATGGCCTTCTGGTACCGAATAATTTAAGAAGCACGTCCAATTAGCATGGTTGGCTATGTAAGGTGCGAAAGAAATTCAGTTTACAAGTAAATATAAACTTTGGGCCAGTTTCAATATGCCGTTTTTCTTAAGCAGGCTCAGGCTAGTTTGAGTCAATGCTGGTAAACTGCCAGATAGTATAGGCAAGGAGCATCTATTTACTCTGTTGTTAATTACATGCTCAACAATGACAGTATGATTATTTTAAGCTAATTTAAATCACCAATGCAATGTTCCGCTAGTGATAAAGATTAATAATCAAAGATTATCACCTCAGCCAAAACTAAAATTGAGTGTTGATGATCTCCACTGATGGTTTGAAGCAATAGTATAAATGTCACATTTGTATTACACGGATCATTCTCTCCATAGGGCAACCACTGTTGACTTCGCACAATGTGGTACTCAATTTCTATCAAACACGGAACAATATCAACCGAGTTAACCCCTGACCTGAATGTGAATGAGTTTGGCGCTCTGCCTTGCCACACAAAAAACAGATATATAACTAGTTAGATTTTATTCTGAAAATCTATCAATTAAATTCCCCAAAAAACAACTGGCATGATGCAATCGAGAAATTGAGTAATTGCTGTGCAAACAACTCTTTGTTTCTGTGTTCAAATGTATTAGTTTGTGCTGTTTCAAAGCATAATATTTGTGCCGTTTAACATGATGTTTCTATACTTCTAGGAGTTCTCTTACGGTTGCATGACTTCCATTACACTTCTATTAAACTGCAAAGTGGAATTAAATTAATTCAAAAACAAGTGTTGTCATTTCAGTTTGCACTTCAACTTACTTCCGTGTCTCCTTTGAAATATAAGGTGAATGAACTAACCTCAAATGAAAACCATTTATTTAAAATTCGCTTTGAATTAAAGAATTCGACCACTTCGCTGCAGTTTGCTGAATGAATAAATAAATGCATTTTAAAAACATTATAATCTACACTCCATACGGCAACTATAATAAAACTAGTTTTTTCAACTGTATGGAGCACAATGGGAACCTCATTTGCCAGTAAAAATATGATAATTGGTTTTTTTACCCTTCTATCTGGCAACAAAACTAACACCTTTTTACAAGGAGTCATGTTTGCATAGACCGCAATACCTGCAGTCATAATACAAACAAAAGACATAACTCTGATAATGTGCACTGTCCTTGAAGTTGATTGGTCCACACCCGAGACAGCTTTCCTTAGAGCGGATGTGGATATCTACCAAGGAGATGGAGCAATTAAACTGGTGAATTATTGCATCACAGGGATCATGATTGATCATGATGATGAGACTTAAAAATCCCAAATGCATGTCATATTGTGGTTATCAGGTTTTGTGTCCCACGCTGTAATTATGTTACCAAAGAATTGCTCATTCAGTAAATCCTCACACAGCCAAACTTGACTAAATCGCAATTGAGGGTAAAAGCCAGAAAGGCAATGGTGGTGAAATGTAACTACCTCGCCTGGTATAAAGGATGTTGTGGGTTCGATCCTGACCCTGACGCCTGTACATTTGGAGTTCTGCATGTTCTCCCTGTGGTTGTGTAATAAAGGACTCTTGCACTGGGTCTGTCTCCGTTGTCCTTTATTTGGTTCGTACAACTTTGCCCGCACGGCGTCTCGCTCAGAGTCTCCTTCGTCTCCCGCTCAGCAGCCCCACTGCTGCCGTCGCTCCTGCAGACTTGCTGCTGGCTCACTATGCAGCCCCGCTGCTGGCTCTTCACTCAGCCTCTCTGCCTCCGGCCTGCAGCCCTACGGCTGCTCTCCGTGCAGCCCCGCTGCTGGATCTCCGTCTCCTCCGTGCCCGGACACCGCTGGCCAATGGTGCCGAGTCCCGACCTGTGGCGATCACGCCACTTTCCTCCTCCTGCCCTGCGTGGCCTCCTCCTGTCTTTATTCCCACACTCTTCCTCCAGCCCTTCCGGTTCCTGCCCTTAAAAGCTCTCCCTCTCCCCACGTGACCCTAACTCCTCCCACCTGTTACGTCACATCCCGCGAGGCCGTTTACGCTCGCATTACAGTTGTATGGATTTTTATCCGGGTCCTCTGTTTTTTCTCTGCAAATATAGAAACATGCTTTTTTTATGATTTGCCTGCTATACATAACCACATAAGCCATTTTGTTAGGTTATCATTTGTGGCCAGGCTGTTTCTGAATAAGAGCTACATAGCTCAGTGGGCCTTACCTGGTAAAATAAAAATAGTTTGAAAAAATAAATAGTGTTTCAGAAAAAAAAAACACTGACCTGATCGCTTTTAATGTGATAATTGAGGTGTTTTCCATAAACATTATCAAGCTGCAACGTGTACGACATTCTTTGTCACGTGTCATGATGAGTACTGCAAGCAACGACCATGTCCGTCCAGTGCTTGCTGAACTGCATTGGCTTTCGGTTGCTGAACGAATATATTATAATGTCGCACTCATTAAACACAAAGTGCTTGCGGCAAATGAACCACAATACTTTGCTGATCTCGTTAAGGAGCATAAACCTTCACGCAAACTCCGTTCATTCTTGCAGGGGCTTTTTTGGTGAGTCACTGCATCGCACTCTTTCAGATGCACTTCTGTGGCTTGTGAAACGCTCCTCCTTCCGATATTAAGAAGCCACTGGAGCTATGCACCTTTACATTTAGATTCAAAACGATTTTCTTTAGAACTGGTTGTGTTGAGTTTGTTGTCCTTCCCCCACACTTCTGATTAGCATGGTTAGCTACGTACAGTGAAAAAAAAAGTTGAACATACAATTAAGTTCAAGTTTGCATGTGCTAATCGATGTAATAATCACTTATATTGCACTGGATTTAATTTCAATTTCGTAACTTTGGAACAGTCGAGTCGGAGAACAATTAAATTAATCGATGTATCAACAAGAAATGAAGAACTTCAATTCAAATATAGGATCTCAGCGGTACGTACATACAGTACATACTGGTTCGGTAACTCCAACACAGGTCCAATGAGCCACATGGCCATCTCGAACCTAATGTATATTTTTCTTGGAGACATGCATATAGTAAAGCAATATGTATCGTAGTATACAAAATACTTCTCAATGCATTTACATTCTGGGTTGCTTGTTATATTTTAATTAAAAAAGAAAGAGTGTGAGTCTGTGCATGCACTTAAAATCAAATTATGGCACTATTTAAAAGTTGATTTCGTCTGAGTATGCAACAGCCCGTGCACAGTATTAGTACGAGAGGGTTCACTGTGGGCCAGGTGGCATTATATACAGCCTTCGCTATATGTGCTCAAAATGCATGGCCTACCCGATGCAGAACATTCCATGTGGTTTGACGCAAATGACTCATTACAGAAGCTGATCACTTTTTTGCTCCTGCAGAGGACCCACCAGAAATCTGTTCTCATGGAAAAATAATTTTACTAATTATCCTAAAATGAGGATGGCGGTGTGTTACACAAATGCAATTCCATGAAGGCGTCCATGGCAAACACATTGGAATGTACAAATAGGTATATTCACTAAGATTTCTGGTCACCTACAGCATCCGTCATTTATACAGATCTGCACCAGCATACTGCTTTGCTATCCATTTAGGAACCTGTTGAGTTTGGAGTTCAAGTCACAGTAGAGAGTGATATAGGCACAGATAGAGAGAGAAAAACGTAGCTCTCACGGTGGTCTAAAAGCTGCATGATTTGAATGTGAATGACATTTTGAGAATGATAAATGAATTGTGTGCAATCTTCACTCCCAAAATGTAACTTTATTAATTATGAATAAGGTGTCTTTACTAATGATAATATTTGTATGACATCCAGATGACCCTACATTTAAATTAATTATTATAAGTTCAATCATGAGGTTCCTTCACTCAACACTCTCATCCATTTGCCTACAAAGAGAAACTCGAAGGATTAAAATATTACTTTTTATGATATAATATTTGTATAATTGCTCTTTCACTCACTCGCACACAAAGTGTTCAAATGTATGCATTTAGCATGAGTTCAATTATTCTCACCACAAATTATTCAATTAATCAGTTGAAAGTGTCCTCAATCAAATGTGTTGAGGCAGTGCTCATTTCCACTGCTGGTCCTGAGTCAGGGATGGACATTTCATATTCTGTTGGTGTAGTTAAACCTTTCAAAAGGATAGCCACTGCTGATGTCCCACAGATACCGAATTTGCTATATGTATAAGCACGCAATTTGTCATCACTAATTGACTCACATGATATGAATAAAAACTGCATACGTGGATACTGACAATATAATGGCCACTCACTTTAATGTTTGCAAATTATCTTTTTTAATAAAACAATATAAAGGTAGAGCAAAACAGATAGAGCAATCTATTTGATCATGATTGTAACATGAAAAATCACATTCCAATTGCTAATGCACATGCCAAGATGCATTGTTTTGAAAGTACTGCAGATGCTAGATAGTTTACGTCACTTAACCAGGCAATCTGTGAATGTGCTGAACACATAATGGGTTATCAATACGGGTTTTTGAATTTATATAGGCTTTTAAATCCAGTCCATTCACAAACCAGGGATGACTACACTCAGGAGAGCGTATTATTGAATTTTTTGCTATGTGTAATCCAAACATTACATTTGCAAATTTGCCCTGATGTCATATTTAACAATTGCATCATGTGTTGCTTTCTGACCTGCACTCAAAACAAAATTGTGCAGGTGCCGAATTCCATATTTCACAGGAGCAGAAAGCAAATACATTAATCGTTGTAAATATGATATGTAAATTCATAATCAACGTTTTTTGGGTTAGATCGCGTTATTTATAAATGTAACCCTCCATCACCGGACACGGCCAATCAGCAAAACAAAGTGTCACATTGACAAAAGACAAATAGTTCACTGCTTTAGCCCACCAGTGTGTTGAAGCGTGAAACCACAACATTTACATTTTTTGAGTACGACGTTTCGCTGGTAATTGCATCCAGCATCATCGGGCAATTCGCCAGAATGGTGAGGCTCTGCTCTTGCTCCCGGTCTTAAATAGAGCAGCAGAAGGATGACGTCATCATTGTCGGGTGGTGAAGGGTTACATTTATAAATAACGCGATCCAACCCAAAAACGTTTATTATGAATAATATTGGTCGCGAAAGCCTACGTGTTGAAATGATATGTAAAATAAGAAATACAATCATATGTGACAGTGGCTGTTTCTCATCACATTTAATCAGCGGGCAGTTACATTGGAATGTGCAGTGCATTTATAATCTGCCAAGCACAGGCTTAAAATAAATGTACAACAATTTGCATCGCCGCTGGCGACCATAAATTCAACTCTTCAAGCATTCGAGAAAACTGTTGGTCCAATGTCACAGAATCACCATCGTGTCTGAGAGATTGGGACAATGTTTAAACGAGCACGGTCGTGAGTCTCCGAGGGAATATGTCCTGAAGTTGACCGTCGGACTGCAGTTTGAATTCCCAACTCTCCATTTGTGAGTCTCGTGCCCTGGTGCAGCACCCAGCTGGATAAATCAATAACATAACAACAAAGGGTATATCAAATGATATCCGTATGTTCTACATATATGCATGGAAAAGGTAGAGCAACAGTTTGCGATATAAACGCTGTATTGGCTGACGGATTAAAAAGAGTAAAGATGCAGCCCTGAAATTGCTTGCTGATGGCACTGCTGGCACAACTGTATCCACTAGAGGGAGCACTAGAGAGCCCTTGTAGAGGGTACAAGGCCTAATCTTCTACGCTAACCAGACATCTTGGAAGAGGTTTTAGTACCCACACTTTACCCAACAACACGCGACCTATCAATCGACTTCACAGTGGTACACACATTTTACTGCTAGATGGACAGAGGTAGGGTGATAAAAAAAAACTCACCCCATTGATTCATCTAACACACATAGAGATAAAATTGAGCGGGCGACCTCAGGATTGCATGTCCAGTGTACTAACCATTACTCCGCGATGGTGTACTGTATGTGTTTTCAATGTAATCCTGTCTATTCCATACACTGAGCGCTGTGCGTGTGCCCACATGCCACGCGATAGTGAACAAGCCTCGGCATGAAGTATTCAAAATTACACCCGCGATCACTCTACACATGTCACCTTGTGGTACATTCGCACACACTCGGCTTACGATCTGTATGGGTCGCTGCATATTGACAGCGTTGGGCACACGACAATTCAACCCTGGATCATTTAAATTGTATGGCGTGAGACAAGCAGCCACAGCAGCACCGCAGGGACAGATAAAAGAACAAGTGCGGCCACTCTTGTTTCCCATTGAGAAATTCTTATTAGTCTCCGGCTGAGTAGCTCTGTGGTTGAAGCACTCGATGCTCATCACAGGACTGTGAGTTAAAATTCTGATTGGGAGTCGACTCAGCCCATCATCTCTGGTGTTAATAAAATGCGTGAAAATGCTTTGGATTGTCAGCAGTAGTTGTGCTATAGACAGTCCCTCCAGAAAAACGCGGAGTTTTTTGGTGATTGTTGCGGGCAAAAATCGTTGATTATGCGGCACGTTTTCTTAAAAAATGCGATGGAATATGCGGGATATTTATGCAATTTTATGCGATTAAATTGCGGGAACTTGCAAAAATTGCGGGAACTTGCAAAAATTGCGGGAACTTGCAAAAACTGCGGTTTGATGAAAAAGAGAAAAAAAAGTGATTCCCCCAACACCCTATTCACTAGGCTACTACTTTAATGTAAAGAGTCATTTCTTATTACTTCCTATGATAAGCAAGCATACTACATCACAGAAAGTGCTGGGAATATTTAAGTTCTCATCTTGTTTTATTTCAGACCTTAACAAACAGATGGCTCAAACTTACAAAACATTGAGTCGAACAAGTTCTGTAGCTTTACAAAATGAATATGCTACAACTTCTGTAAAAATGAATAAATAAAATATTAAAAAATAAAATGTGTGCTTCCTGTTTTACAGAGGTAGCTATGCAAAATAATTTGCCCCCACTGTCATGTAACACACTGGGGAACTGCTTTGCGCGGTCTTTTGCGCTTATGTTTGTTGGAAAATGGGAAAGATTTGCGGGCTTCATCATGGTTTCATTGGCATCGCGGGGTTTGCAGCTTTTCAATGATGTCGCGTAATGAGTGACGTCACTTCATAACATTCCCATGGCAACAGGGGAAATGGCTGCTCTTGTGTGAAGTAAACGCAACATTTTTCAACTTTCTGCTAAGATATATGTGACTTTTTGCAACGAAAATGCGGGGATTATGAAATCATGCAAGCCCGCATATTTTGCGCGCGGAAATCTGCAATTTATGCGGCGAAAGTGCGGCGTATTTGAAAAAACGCGCCCCTCGCATAAATATGCGGACTTTGGCTGATTTTCCGTGAAATCTTGCGATCGCATAATCGCGTTTTTCTGGAGGGACTGTATAGATAAGTTGGACCACACCATAGGAATGTGGAATTTCAATTGCTTGTTCGAGACTTTTATTGGTAATGAGTATCACCGGATGCTCTTTTAGAAGCGGGGGTTGTTCCTTATTTGTGCGTGCTCTGAATGAATAATGTTTTGGTGCATGAGACCTTGCTTACATTCACGGGCAAGACTACCTCAGCAGTACGTAACTCAGCTGACTTGGTCTCTCTAATCAAGGACATTTCACTGTCTCCAGATGATTTGCTTGTCAGCTTTGATGTAGTCTCTCTGTTCACCAAGGTTCCTGTACCTATTCTTAGGTTTTTTCGGTAAAGTCACGTAAGTAAAAAATTTAAATTGATAAAAGTAAAATAAAAATAAATTAAAAATCAAGACGTTTCGAAGACAACACAGCTTCCGTCTTCAAGTGGAACAGTTACAGCACGATAGCTGTATCAAGTGAGAGAAATTCCAAGAAAACCATATTTTTATATATACTGGTTGAGGGTGGGAGGAGCCAAGGTAGGCCCTGCTCCAAATATGTGTAGTTACATCCTTTTTGCATGGTTAATAACATCTTTCCAATGATTACTAAGTTTGTACCCATCATCACGGTTGAAATTATGTCTGTGTTTGTATATTTGGATGGTAGCCAGGAGGCTTGCAGAGCAAGCCTCCTGGCTACCATCAAAGGTTTGTACACGAGGCCATCCAAATATACAAACACAGACATAATTTTAACCGTGATGATGGGTACAAACTTAGTAATCATTGGAAAGATGTTATTAACCATGCAAAAAAGATTTAACTACACATATTTGGAGCATTCTTGGCAGCGATTTCAGCCGCACCACCTCTACATAACAATAGGCTCAGTCAACCATTCTACACAACAAAGACTAATTTACTGGCAGCGATTTAAGCCGCACCACCTCTACATAATAATAGGCTCAGTCAACCATTCTACACAACAAAGGCTAATTTCCTGGCAGCGATTTCAGCCGCATCATCTCTACATAACAAAAAGGCTCAGTCCCTTTTACATGCACCTTTACTTCATCCGCACCTAGTTTACACAACAAAGGCTCTTTCCTAACAGCGTGCTTCAGCCGCACCGAACCTCACAAAAATAATATTCAGGGCCTACCTTGGCTCCTCCCACCCTCAACCAGTATATATAAAAATACGGTTTTCTTGGAATTTATCTCATTTGATACAGCTATCGTGCTGTGACTGTTCCACCTGAAGACGGAAGCTTGTGTTGCCTCCGAAACGTCGTGATTTTTATTTTATTTTTTACCTACGTGACTTTACCGAAAAAACCTAAGAATATGAATCCTTGCAGTCACGAAAGCTTCAAATCTAGAAGTTCCTGTACCTGAGACCTTAGCAATAATTGAAGACTTAGTCCAACATGGACTGAATCCTGATATACCAACTTTGGTTAGGAACTGCCTTACCAACACTTACTTCACCTGGAATGGTACTTTCTACAAACAAAATGAAGGCACCCCCATGGGTTCCCCTTTATCACCAGTGATAGCGAATGTTTTCATGGATAAATTTCAAACAGATGCCATCCAAACATCCACCCTACGTCCTTCCTTGTGGAAGAGGTATGTAGATGACACTTTCGTCATTTGGCCACATGGCCTGCCAGCATTGAACCAATTTCTTAACCACATCAATTCCATACACCCATCCATCAAATTCACCATGGAAGTGGAGAAGGATGGTAAGCTACCATTCCTGGATGTTTCGTTTGAGAAGAGGCCTGACGGCTCATTGGGACACTCTGTCTACAGGAAAGCTACCCACACAGATTCCTATCTGAAACCTGATTCCCACCACCATCCGACCCAGAAGAATTCCCTCATCAACACACTACACCATAGGGCCCACTGCATCTCCGACCAACACCACCTAGCCAGTGAACTGGAACACGTACACCAAGCCCTAAAGATTAATGGGTACTCGGACCGCATTATTCACAAAGCTGTTTCTCCAACCATGGAGAAACAATCTCCTGAGAAGCCAATAAAAACCATTACTTTACCATACATAGCAGGTGTTACCAAAAATATTTCCAAAATCTCAAACAAACACAAGATCCAGGTCCGATTCAATACAGTACACAGAATCCGAGATCTAATCCCATCTGTGGAGGTCATTCCTGACATGCCATACCCTAAAGTCTACAAACTGAGTTGTACCTATGGTAGCAGTTACATTGGGGAAACTAAACGACATGTCTCGGACCGTGATCGCAAACACAAGGCAGATCTAAAACACGGCAGAACCAATACCTCTGCCGTAGCTGACCATTGTTTTTATGCTGTGGGCTTGCATGATATTGTTTTTTTCCGAGACCAAGGTACTCTGCAAACCTTTGGGCAACTATCAAAGGTTTGTTCATGAAGCCATCCAGATTTATAAACATAGACATAACTTCAACCGAGAAGATGGATACAAATTTAACAATCATTGGAAGGCTGTTATTAACCAGGTAATGCCTTAACTAGTTATCTAGCCCCGCCCACTTCCCCCCCAGCCTCACATCCTCTTCCCCTAGCACTCACACAGCTCCCCCCCCCAACCACACCCCCCCCCTCTCTCCCCCTTGCCTCCCCCCTTTCTTACCTATATAATCTCTTGACACGGCAGCTCTCTCGCCTACTTCAGCATTTTCTTGCCGTGGTTGTTTCACCTAATGAAGATTACTTGTGTTGCGATCGAAACGTCGTGATTTGTTTTATTTTATTTCTACCTACGTGACTTTACCGAAAGAACAAAAGAGTATCAGCGAACTAATTGTTCATGAACATATTATTGCTCATTCAGATGAGATAAATATACCTATAAAAACAATCGCCTACCACAAACAAATCATATGTATCTGTTCTCTAATAAAGTATCAAACATTTTCCAAGGAAGCAAACAATTTACTTACAGTGATGGTATTCATGGAGATTATCTTAACTCGCATCCACGTGAGATGCTTTCAATATAATTGTCAATATTAGTGAATGTCTGTAAGATGCTTTCAGTTAGGGCAGTTGGATTTGCACATAAGCAGACTTGTCAACTGTCATTAAGAAATTACATGTAAATAAAATACGTAAGTACGCAAATGCCAACACGAATAACTAACACAGAGAGAGTGTAAATTACATTTTCCAAAATCCATTAATCCATGCTTCACCACACAGGAATATTAGCTGCAGTTTTGTTGGGTCAACTGTGATGACAGGAGTAATTGACTAGATTCACACTTTTCCAATAGCTATGTGGACAGGAAATAATAATTGGATCTCCTTAAAGAGCAGATTTTTTTGTTCTTTCAATTAAACAAATCCCAATGGTTCATCAAAACACAATCAATTCCAGACACTGTCGTCTTCTCTGCTTTTCGAAGCTTCAATAAAATAATTTAAATTATTTTCGTGGCATGTTTTGAACCATACTTTAACACAAAGACCTCCTCTATAGCCTTAACAGACTGTGGGGGCAAGTGCTGTTAGCTAGCACCTACGGAGGCTGGCACGGCACACAAGGGGATGAGTGGCCAACACCACGCTTGACCGCCTTTGTCTCCCTAGTGGTAATGTTTACCAACCGCACCAGGTACTTATTTGAGGCTGAGTCGACCTAGGGAAGACCCATGATCGGATCAGTTAATCGTCGCTGGTGTTGACCGTGAGCAGGAATCAAACTCAGGTCGCCGGGTTCGTAGCGCAGTGTGCTAACCGCTACACTACATACACACGACGATAAAGATAACTTATATCGTTTCATAGATCATAGGTGTTTGTACTGTTTGCGAGCATCCATGGAGCCAGGTATGCATTTAAGGCTGAGTTGATCTAGGTTAGGCTTACACCAGGTTAAGACACCATGTCATTCTAATATACATTGCTCAGAATAAAATCAAAGTCACTCAGATCACAGTACAATTGATTGAACCGATGTGCCACCTCTCCACAATACTCTCCGAAAGACAACGATATCTCGTGTAGTCTACATTCTGTTGGGGGTATGAATGATCAGAGAGCACCTATTAAGGCGAGCATGTCGCAACAGGAGGTAGTTCAACCAACACCATGTCCAGAAGCCTTTGTCCATCCAGTGATGGTGTGCACACCTCACAATTTAGGGAACGCCCAGGACAAGTTAAAATATTACTCGGCACTCACAATAGCCATAACCTGGATTCAGAACTCAGGGCACCGTGGTGGCAACATGTTAACTACTTTGCCTGGTATGCAGGAGGCCGTGGCTTGGATCCCGACTCTGACGCCTGCATATTTGGAGCTGGCAAGATCTATGCTTGGTCGCGTTAATTTGCTCCTCCGGTTTATCCCTCCACATTTATAGATACGTCCATTCCACATGACAATCCACTTCGTTGAGCTATCATTGTGGCCAGGTCGCTTCTGGAAAAGAGCTATATAGCTCAGTGGGCTTTACCTGGTAAAATAAAAAAAAAAGTTTAGTTTTAAGTTTTAAGTCCTGCAGAGGTGAGACGTCTGCAAAGAGAAGAGTGCGATTTCGGAGTCTATGAGGTGCACTCTAGCCAGGTTCGTAGCACAGCGGCTCTGGCTGACCACTGTGTAACGCCATGGCCACAGAACTACCTGGATGAGACACCCCTCGTCACCACCTGCCTACACCATGCACACTACACACACTTGGGTCTAGTCATAGTAAATGCTCCCCCCCCCCCCAACACGAGACCTTTACGTTCGAGATCTTGTCCCCAGGCGGCCTAGCACGCGACCTCCGAAAAGGGTTTCCTAGAGAGGAAGAGAATTGGCCAAAGTCTGATATACGTTGAAAGCCCTCTGGCTGACAAAAACGAGCTGCTCCCATGTTTCTCCTACACACACATCTGGTAGTCACCACACTTATCTCCCTACGACTCCTCCCTTTAAAAAAATGACCTCTGACTACACACGGCGCACGCTAACCACAACTAATAAAATATATCGGGAAACAACAACAGAAAATTGCTCCGATACCCACAGGCCCTGGGCGGCTGATGTAATTTGAGTGCAATCGATAGCGTGCTCCACGCGGCGCAGCTGACCAAATGGGTCACTCAGCCAATCGCAAGCACAGCTGTCCGTTCAGAAGGCAAAAGGTCCTGCGTGCTCAGGCTTCACCAAGAAAGTGGTCTTCAAAGAACAACCGGGTGGGGGAGGGGGCTCGATTATATGTTTTCTTTCGGACGAGTACAACAGCAGCATCTTGAGGCTGCTCGGCGAAGCAGAGTGGAGTTTTACTTCGTATGTAAACACCACCCAGGGGGGGGGGTGGGCGGCACAGTGGCCGGGCATTGCTGCTGAGCAATTGCGCACCTCATTCCGTAGCCCCGTGAAGCAGTACAGTCACGGGTCATTACTTGTGGAGTCTGCCATTACTAATAGGGAATGTTTTTATGTCGTATATGCACGCCAGCACTGCCTACACTCGGCCGAGGGTGGTCGCCCAGCGTTTGGAGCACCCCAGCACGAACCTATAACGGGCGTTCCCGCAGAAGCCATGAACACGGTTGTGCTTTCTCAAGTGTGCCCGAGTTGAAAATGAAAGAGTGGCCAATTGGTTTCGCTGGCCTTTAGACGTCATTGGAGGGGGGGGGGGGTCTAACAGCCACAGGGGGACACTGTGACTGCACGTGTTCGGCAGCCCCTCCTGCTGACCATGCTCTGTTAATTACAAATAGTCAGAGTGTAATGTTTGAACACGAGTCATGTAATGGTATTGTTCCCCTTGCGAGTTGATGAATTGTCACGATTTGGCTTCGCTGTTCGAATCAAGAATTGATTTGTTGCCCCCACGCCCTCTCTTGCCATTGCAAGTTAATGTAGTGCCCCTAGTGGCTGCATGGTTTGCGGGGCAAATACAGAAGTGAAAAAAAGGCTACACGTTCATCAATAATCTCTTAGATGCAATATATGGGTCAAAGATGATTCATTTTCTTATGCACAATTCGTTATTCGTATCGTGGCGGTAAGAAATTCTATGCAGAAGTTAATCATTATATATTTACTGAACATCCCAAAGTAGTGTATGCTGTGCACGCAATGGTGTAACAATTTTATGAGAAGTGACAGAAAAGGCTAAGTTGTGACCTGGAAATGTGACACTAAAACGATTATATTTGGTATATGGTTCCAATGCAGTGAACCTCTGTCAATTTACCAAGGGCCTTTTCCCCCACTGAGAATACTTATTTGGCCTTCCTCCTCAAACCAGTCACTCACAACACACTTCATTGTCCCGAGGAAATCACTCTTCCCACAAGTGATTCATTTTGTCATTATGAAAACCCGTGGAAGCCACGTCGTGAGAGAACATATTTACCTCCACATGTCTTTGTATTTTTCAGATTTTTCCGTTTCCCACTCAGAATGAATGATACTATTTCAATAACCTGTAAAGCATTACATGGTAACTATTATTTTGAACTATGAAAATCGTGTTTTAATATAATAAAGTTTAACTGAACATTCAACCTATATTGTAGCACCACTCCCCCCTATGTCAGGCTGCTGACCTTTCGATCACCTCTCATGTTAAAAAAAGATCACAATAAAAATAAATATTTGAAGAGTGCTTATTCAAAGTTTTTAACTGTGGCCAAACGAGCGGTGTTTAAGTTGTTCGATTGACCAGCGGTGTCTGTGTGAGTTTGTCAGATCAGTGCGCTGTTCTTGATCGTACATCACCAGGTTTATTATGAATACATTGCATTGTAAGCCGGAGGTTATAAGGCGTGTTCTCTCGACGAGAGGAACAATAAGTCGAGGGGTCATGCTGAGGCAAGTGTGGACCTCGGGGGTGCTGTCTACGCTAATGGCTTGACAAAAGGGAGCCATTAGATTGCCTGACACTGACACTTAATCTTACCCGGGATTCCCATACGACTGCAAGCAAGGTTTATTCCTTGTCCATCCGAGTTTAATACTGAAACCGAGCCCCCTAGGAATCTGCATGTGGCTTGTGTTTTGTTGTTGTTAAAGAAGCTATCGACGGTTTTAATGCATTAGTTTGATTTATTCACCCATCCGTGCAATCATTTGTGATCGAAAGTTTAAATTACCATCTCATCGGGAAATGGTTCAGATATATAGACGCTTGCGAGTTATAATCATGAGTAGAAAATTGAGGAAATGGAGTTAGGCTAGGCAGTGACAAAGCAATGTGGAATGTCAATCGGTGACCGTTCGTCACGGACGACTGTGTCCTGTTCCTACTCGTGTTGAACAGCGATATGCTTTGGCTGCGACCTTACGGTACACGCTCAAACTAACTGCGTTTGAGGAATTATTCTGCGGTGCTATTACTGCACAGGTTCTCGTGGTTTTGCTGAATATATCTCCGTTGTGTGTTTTGGTTGTAACGATTGGTTTTCGGGTATGAAGTCTGTCATTTTGCTCCGCATGCTAGAAGCTTCTTCATACCTCTCCTCTCTCACACACATGCACACAAACACAGGGCACACTATTCAGTAACTTCAATAAGCCTGTACCAAATTACTCCTCCAACAACATTGTACAACCAGAAAACACATCAGAGAGCTACTTTGTGATATTTTTTGAAGTCCAATGTGTTAATAAGTTGCTACTGCTATAAATTATTACGTCACACACTTGGCAGAATCATTCTTTTCTTGATACACAGTTGTTATGTACATCTTTCAGGGGTGGATAATCCAGAGCTCTCAGGCTCTGATAATATTAATCCATCTGTAATAAAAGACTCCGTCAGGCACTGCTGGTCTCCGCTTGTCTTTTATTCAGGTTCTTCTTCGCACCCCACTGGTCTCCTCCACGGACCAGCGTCGTCTCGCGCGTGCCCCGCGCACGCTCCCTCTCGCGTGCCACGCACGCTCCTCCGTTAGCTCCTCCACTCGTCCTCACACCCCGCTGGTCCTGACAAGGGACTAGCGTCTCCTCTCGCGTGCCCCCGCACGCTCCTCTCGCGTGCCCCCGCACGCTCCTCTCGCGTGCCCCCCGCACGCTCCTCTCGCGTGCCCCCGCACGCTCCTCTCGCGTGCCCCCGCACGCTCCTCTCGCGTGCTCCCCGCACGCTCCTCTCGCGTGCCCCCACACGCTCCTCTCGCGTGCCCCCGCACGCTCCTCTCGCGTGCCCCCGCACGCTCCTCTCGCGTGCCCCCGCACGCTCCTCTCGCGTGCCCCCGCACGCTCCTCTCGCGTGCCCCCACACGCTCCTCTCGCGTGCCCCCGCATGCTCCTCCGTCAGCTCCTTCTCGCGCGCGCCCTGCATGCACTCTCCCGTTAGTCGCTCCACTCCTCCCCGCTCCGCACACCGCTGGCCGACGGTGTGCCGAAGCCCCATCAGCCACGTGGCTGATGGCGCGGCGGCCACCCAACGTGGTCCAGCTTCTTCACTCCATCAACTGGCCCCGATCTCTTCTGGGCTCCCCTCTATATCGTCTCTCCCACGTGACCCTGACTCCTCCCCTTTCCGATCGTTAGATCCGGCCTTCCCATACTTGCCCTGCTGGCTCCACCTCCATTCACCTCGCTTCCCATTGGAGCCGAGGTGAACGGCGGCCCCTCCCACACGCCCCCCATACCGGGCCGTGTGATTGGGCCAGAGCCCAGCAGCAACCCCATTTACGCTTGCATTACACATCGGCAAGAAATCCAAGGCGCAAAATCTTTTGGCCTTCCCCACTTTCATTCACTGACGTATACTATATACAAATGCATGTCTACCGATATTTAAATATTGACGAACAATTAACGATCATTCAAATTACTCAAATGTAATATCTCATGCATAACAACGTGTAGCAGCATTATAATATTCTGTATACACTAACTACTCAGATTAACACGGTTGGCTACATACGGTGCGAAAAAAATTCAACATATACATCGTGTTAATGTCTGCTAACAATAAACACTCTTGTTCGTACAACTCCCCGTGTCTGCCTCACGTTGACACTAACACCGTAAATTCACTCGTATTGCCAGAGGCCACACTCTTCACCCAGTACCGCTGCAGTACACTTCTCTCGCTGCTTAGCCACAGCTCTCACCCTCACTGGCCCTGGCCTAGCCATTCCTGTTCCCCACGCTTTCTGAACTATTACCATTGCGTCCACGGGCTCGTTCCTCCTGCTAAGTCTTGGCCACTCCCAGAGATGCTGCTGCACTAAGTCCCGTCGTGTGTGCACTCCTGTACTGTACCGCCTTAATACCACCTTACATAGCACCTAGCGACAAAACCCGCTTATAATATGCCAATGTTCATATCCAGGGGGTGGCACTTCCAAATTCCTGGAGCTCATTACCTTTTTGGACATTGGTGACAGACACACATTAGCCCCTTAAACACAGGGTGATCTTCCAACATCCCCATTATCCCATCATAATCAACTTTAACATCACCAACATAATTTATTATTTACAATTGGGTTATTGTTTTCAGTTGAAGCCTGTGGCCCCTCAATGCAAAACTGACACGGTGTGTAGGTGTTCTTGTGTGAATGTGTGCTTCTTTAATGTCAATTTGATTGGACAAAAAGCCACTAGACCATTTTGATTAACATGTTAACTCCCTTGCCTGGTATCAGGAGGTCATAGGTGCGATCCTGACCCTGACGCCTGTATATTTGGAGTTTGCATCTTCTCCCCGTAGTCGCATGGACCTTTCCTCCACATTTATAAATATGCTTTTGGAGTATTTGGCTGCTATAATTTCCACATGATAAACCATTTTGTTGACCTGTCATTTCTGGCCAGGTTACTTCTGAAAAGACCAATATAGCTCAGTGGCCTTAACTGGTAACATATAAATAATTTTAAGTTCATAAATACAAAACCTCTGACTACGAGTCGATAAAAAAACATGCAAATTAAGGCACAACCTGGCATTCAGACTACACCCAAAGGTGAGCTTTCTTTCTCTGCCCAATCATATATATTTTTGCCTGACTAAAGATCCAAATGTAAAATGCCCCATGTGTGTCATCCTATTACACTTGTAGTAAGTTCAACTGAGTCGCAGACGTAGACTTGGAGGCAACACATATATTCAACTTAAACACACGGGGTAACTTCCCCTTAACAGAATAACAACCTATGGTGGTGACCACCAGGCTAACGACACTAGTTCCAACGTAACTGCTCCTACGGACTGGGGCCAACAGCTCTGATCGAGGTCCAAGTGTTGTAGACTCATTGAACGGAGAATGTAGAACATAGACGAAGGTTTCTTTCAGGATGAACAACAACCCTGGTCCCTCTCGGGACCCGGCTTATATTCTCTACGGTGTGGCTGGCTCCGCCCTTGGCAACGGCCAACTTCCAGAATCCTCGGGAAGGATCTGGATCTCAACCACGTGACCCCTCTAGCCCCCACTTGGGGCCCCTTTGCAGACTTAACAGGTCACATGTCCTCTCGTGTCAACCAGAGTGCTATGGCCTTTAGTAACCTCATCCTACGGCCGGCACTCCCACACCATGTCCTGTAGTGTTGCCACTGCACGCCAAGCGTGGTGCCATCTAGCGCCATCAATCAGTGCTCACCGGGCCCCTCTAGGGCCGGTACTACACCCACACCATTTTGGTATCCGCGATGTCACTACACTGCACGCCGTGCCTCTCTAGGGCCAGCACTGCACAGTGACATCCCACAATGCCATTACATAACCCCCCCCCCCCCTTCATAGCACTGCGCCATCCCGGCTGTCAACTCCCCCTCAACAAAAGAACAAAAACACCGTTGTGTGCCTCAACAAATAAATACCCCAACCCATTTCTACAATATGTACAATATATACAGAACGAATGGGCGAAGGGGGCATAAGTACAGAAAAACAATAGGCAAAAACAAAGGAAGAGAGAGAAGGGAAGAGAGATAGAGAACAAACGCAGTAACACGCAAAACCTCGGGACCCCCTCCAGCACCAGCATCTCCCACCCTCACCGTGTAACAACACCCGCAAGCACAATAAAGGCCAGGTTCAGCCAATGACCAATTCGACATGCCGAGTGCAACAACCAACTGACGATGTGGGAGCATGTGTGTATGGGGATCACGAAAACTGAAGAGTCTGTGATCGAGTCCTTGTGGCCGGGCCCCCAGGTGAGGTGGGCGTACTTGCCCTGGGGGTCCCGAGGAGAATTTGAAATTGTCCCATCGAACCCGGCTTCTCACGAAGAGCAGTCGGCTGGGCAGACGGGCCTTCCTCTCCCAAAGCTTGTGGAGATGGCGCAGGTGGCTGCTTGGGGGACGTTAAACGTGTGGCACCTGAGGACGGGACCACATGACTCCCCTGAGGACCAAACTCAGCGGGTATACACCTCAGCTCGCCGGACACATCTGACACTCGGCCCCTGCTTAGTGGCGATGGTATGAATTATCGCAGGCACAATGAAAGGCTTGAGGCAAGAGGAATGTATAAACCAACTCCGCCGATCCCAGCGAATTTGAACACACTGAGGCCAAATGACCTGAATCACATCAACCGGCCCCCTCCAGGGTTTAAACAATTTTGGTGATGTACCCCCGGTATCTGGGGACTGTGCAAGCCAGGCTCTGTCACCTGGAGCCCCTCAGCCGCTCATTTGCCAATTAGCTCGAATTGGAATTGTCTCTGGAAGCCTCGTGTGCTTCCAAAAGCCTTTGAAGGGTAAAGCGTATGGACTCCGAAATTTTAGATGTATCCTTGTTTGGCTCAGCTTGTAATTGGACATCAATCGGGGGGTTGTGTTCTTTTCCATACATTAAAAAAAGATGGTGCGTAGCCAGTGGATGCGTGAGGGGCCATTCTATAGGCAGCCAGGACCCCGGGAATAGTCAAGCTGGGACTCGCTGACCTGATGGCTCAACATGGAGGTCAGAGTCCTGTGCAACCACTCTACCATTCCATCCGTCTGGGGGTGGTATGGTGATGTATGTACTTTCTTTGTTCCCAACAAGTCGCACACCTCCCGCTGCAATTTCGAAGAAAAATGTTTGCTCTGATCGGTCAGAAGATGCTCAGGGACCCCTTCACATAGCCATCGAGGAATGCCTCGGTGATGGCTGCAGACGACTGGTTGGGAAGCGGCCAGGCCATCCGGCCACCGCAAAACATATTCGATGCCCACCAGTAAATACTTATTTTTGCGAGGGGTGGTGGGAAATGGACCAAGGATATCAAGAGCGACCAGTTCATTTATGCGGGAAACATGAATGGATTGCAACAGTGGAAAACAGGGTTTAGACGGGGATTTTCACCACGTGCACTGCACACACCCCTTCAATACATTAGTGACATCTTCTGCCATGCCGGAAGAGTCGAGCTTAAGTGTGGCTAGCGTATTATGCAAACCCAGGTGCAACAGTCACTCGTGCACAGCCCAGATGACTTTATTCCATAGGGCAGTGGGCATGACAATGTTGTAACGGCGCAACCCTCCATCCCAATGCATGAGCAATCTGCATCTGAGGATGACAGAGACTACACCCTATCGATCCTCACCCCCGTCCGCCTCCTTGACATGGCGTCGTAACTTAAACAGGGAAGCGTCCTCAACCTGGAGGCGCCCCCACCCCGCATGGTCCAAGCTAATAACGGCGTCGCGCGCCACAGGACCATCGGCTTTCTCTGAGGTGTCAACCTCGGCCGATGCCACAAGGGGAGGGGGTGAGTCCTCGGCAGGTGTCTTACAGCGCCCCAAACCCGAGAAACACACGCACCCATCGCTCGTTGGTAATCACGACAGGGCATCCACGCTCGTGTTTCGGGTACCTTTACGATAGGAAACAGTAAAGGAATAGTCCTGGAGGACTTCCAACCAACGTGAAAGTTGGCCAGATGGCTGCTCAATACACAATGCGTACTGTAGCGCTCCATGGTCAGAGCGCATCTTAAAGCGTCTGCCATAAAGATACTGTTGCACAAAAAATAACAGTCAAAATTTCCTGGCGTGTGACACAGTACCGTTGTTCAGCCGGAGACAGCACTCTGATGCCATATTCTACAACACTCTCGATGCCATTGACGACTTGAGACAGAACAGCACCAATTCCGGTGTTGCTAGCGTTCGTATCAAGGACGAACGGCAATAAAAAGTTGGGGTAGCGGAGGGCAGGGGCGTTCACCAAGCCATCCCGGAGCGCAACAAATGCGGCCTCTGCCTCCTCACCCCAATGGAACTTCTGACCCTTTGCCATCAGGGCGTGGAGAGGTTTCACAATAGTGGTGAACCCGGAAAACAAAACGGTGGTAATAGGACGCAAATCCAATGAAACTCTGCATCCCCCCCACCGACGTGGGGGTCGGCCAAGTACGAACACACGCAGTTTTGTCCGGGTCCGTCGCTATCCCTGATTTACTGACTATGTGGCCAAGATAGTCAAAAACCATTTTTGGAGCAGGCGACACTTCTTCGGTTTAAATTTGAGATTCGCCGCACGCATCTTAAGAAAGACAACATATAACTGTTCCAGATGTTATTTAAACGTATGGCTAAAAACGATAACATCGTCCAGATATATCATGCACGAGTCCCACTGGAGGCCTGCTAGAACTAGTTCCATCAATTGCTGGAACGTAGCTGGAGCAGAGTGAAGACCCATCAGAAGCCGATTAAATTCAAACAAGCCTTGTGGTGTACAAAAGGCTGTCTTGGGCTTAGAGGATTCATCTAAGGGCAATTGCCAAAATCCGGATAAGAGGTCAAGAGTCGAAAAATAATGTGCTGTTTCTAGAGCATCCAGGGAATCATCCATCCGAAGAAGAGGGTACACATCAACCACAGAGACATTTTGAAGCTTACGGAAGTCAACACAGAAGCACAAACTACCATCCTGCTTTTTAACAAGAACAAACGGGGCTCTCCACGGGCTGGTGGACGGCGAGATAATATCGGCGGCCAATATTTCATCAACCACCAGCCGTAGGTGTATTTTTTCCGTAGTGCTCAACTGGTAGGGGTTCTGCCGGATGGGAGCGATGTCACCCGTATCGATGTGGTGACTCAAAAGTATAGTGTGGCCGATGTCAAATTTGCCCTTGATAAACACATCGGATAATTTATGCAAAAGCGCCCTCTGGGACTCGGACAATTCAGAATTTTCTGAACAAAGCGTATCCATCCACTTTTAATCAGAAACCTGTTGCGGCTTCGTATTCGACTTGACCCCACAACTATGTTTCCCTCGCGAAGCGCGGGTGACGCGTGGGCTAGCACGGTGCCCTCCTGAATGACAGAAGTGTCCAATCCTGCATTCAAGACTTGAATAAACGGTCCCTGGTCATTGGATACCAGAGTTTGGGCCCCCACTAACGTCAACCCATGAATGGCTTTGTTTTAGGGTCCTAGGAGAATTCCTCCCACAGTCGCCTCTTGGTCTAGTGGCTTGTGCAATCGTTAAGGAACCAACATTTGCGCGCCGGGGGGAATCTTCACGGTCTTACTCGCAAGCGCTTGTACAGTAGAGTTAACCATGCACAATCGAGTGGGAGAAGGCAAAAAGGCCATTTGACGGCCCGATGGTAACTTAAGGCAACCTTGATCGAGACGCCATTTGTGGCAAAGCACGGAACCCCGACGGGACATAGGGTACAGCATTTAGGGGGCAAAATGTAAAAAATCAACTCATAAATGATAGTCGTGGACGCACCAGTATCGACGAGTATTCTGATTTCAACCCACTCTATCATTCCGATGACAGCGGATGTACCTACGGTCGCGGCAACCACTCTATGGGCCAAACTGCGACCACTGACCCGGTCGGAGCGGCCAATCAGCCCAAGCAAAATCCGAACCCTCACGCACCGACACACAACGGCAATGAAAACCGACCGAACGTGATGAGTGAGGTGGATTCAGGGGCCGAGTATGTGATGTGTCGCGACTCGCCTTCGGGTATAGTGGAGTGGAGGACGGTCGGGCAGATGACGGCGGTGGTCCGGGGAGGCGTCGTTTCTTAATCCCAAATGTTTTTTCATTATAATGCATTAGCATTTGCAGAAGATGCCACTGAATGCATTTTAAAGATAAGAACAGATGTGCAATGCATCTCGTGAAGTGGTTACATAAATAGTTTTTTGGAGAAGCCTGAAAATTGGTATTTCATGAAAACGAACGCACATGCGTTATGGACATTGTCAAAGTCTCCCCACATGGCACTGTTACTAGTACATCTATCAAGTTATCAAGTACGTTCCGAAATGCCAAATCCAGAGTATGATGTGCACCACTTAAAATTTAAAAAAAAAGTTGTTTCATGTATATTTAAATGATCCCAATGCTGCATTACTCGAGTTTGTAATCAAAACATTTTATTGTATGGAAAGGAACACTGCAATGAAAGCTGCATGAACGTATTCATTTGCTTACAACAATATTCTGCTGTCAAAGTGAAAGTGTCTACCTGCGTTGCTTAAATGGGAATGTGGCACAGTGCTGTAAACTCATCTGCGTTGGTAGAAGGTTCCAAGTTAAAACCCAAGTTGGGGAGCAACTCAGCCTATCATCATTCTGGCACATGTACATTCAGTACCTCTTCATGACAAATCAACTGTGGTTTCACGATAGACTGGTTTCCTCCATACAAATGTGGAATTTCCTCCACTGCCACAGGTATGCAATGAAAATGAGCATGTCATCTCCATTCATTTGAGCAAGGAGATACATGACTTTACTGTGTAATATTAATTATTTTAAAGGGCTTACATATTATATATTTTGCACTGCTATTTAAACGATAGCCTTTCATTTGACCTTGTCTTTTATTTGCCAGAAACAATTCTCCATATACGATCACAGAAAAACATTACGTTGAGGACTAGTTGTTAAATAGGCTTTCGATATCCACAAACTTTCAAATTACAACATTATTTAAGCAGCTTGTCTCACTCATCCATCAAGGTATTTATTTGATTCAAATAATGATGCAAATTATGGCACGCAACTCCATCAAAATGTAATTGGATTAATTTGTCTTTTACAGCACCCAACTGCACATAGTTGCGGGAGAGATGTCGGAACTGAAGTTCGTTTCAAGGTCATTGTTAATTTCACGAGGAATTGCCAAGAGGTGTGATTATTTGACAAGTAATTCTTCAAACTGGACAATGAGGATGTTGTTTGAGAGGAGTGACCATTTTAAACAAAATGTGACACGTTGAATATCGCCGAATGTCGACAAAAAAGATAATTGTTGTGCACGAAGCAGAGAGTTTATGCCTTAATGCAAATTGAAGGCAGTACACACACGTCACCTAAAACATATTTTCTATTACACACACAACCTGTCAAGGTCGATGTGTTCACCAAAATGCATTGAGTAACTTCCCTACAATGTAACATGAATTGCCAAGTACACACTTCGGCTGAATGCAACTTTTCATTTTTTTTATGTGAAAAGTAAAAACATTGTTTTTTATTTTTTGCAATTAAATATTAAGCACTTTCATGTGAACATGAATGCCTGGATAGTCCTTTATGGATCGTATAAGAGCAACATTATGAATGCAAGAGAAATGTATAAAGAACATCGTTTGATGGAGAGTATTTCATAGCGGTTGTTTGTGCACGCAAACTACTTTTATTTGCTGAGTCCTTTGTGCCAAGTTTGGACTTGAAATGTGTTCCTAAGTTAGGGCAAAAAAATGATATAAAAATACAATTAAAAAAAAATTCTAGAACCTCTATTAATAAAAAAAAAACTGCAAATGTAAAATCAGAACAAGAAATAGCATGGACTGTAGTCCCATAACCCTCCACATTGGATCAGTTAGGACCTGGTTGAATAACTGTTCAACATTCAAAAATATCATTGTGTGCCACAGAGATGCAAGCAGCACATTTCTGAGGTGCATAGTTTCTGACAGGAGTGAAACTAACAGCAATGCATTTGAATGCCAATAATGGTAACGACATTCTGAGCTCTGAAAATTAAAACGTTGCAGCATAATTTGAATCTCAACTTGTAACTTGCACAGTAGTCACTCACTCTCGAAGAGGGAGAATGACTCGGATGTGCGAGGCACCACAGACAAGCGGGATAAGTAGCCACGCATTGAGCCGATGACAAACACTTTCCCCCCAAGCTCTGCGAGCCTCTCTATATATATCGGGGTGTTATGGCCCAATTGCTGAGTAATTATATGTAAGGGGAAACCAGAGCTCCGAGAAAAAAACCAACGAGCGTGTTGAACCGTACGTTACCAACAGTGCTAACCTGAGGTGCTAATCAGAGTGTGAGGGGGCAACACAGAGAAGAGACAGATGGAATCCACATTTGCTATACCGCCTTCTCCTGGAAAGCCAGGGTATGTACTCGATGCCCACCAGAAGGAAGATTCTGCCAACCGGCTATTGGTCATCAGATGGCAGTATAACTGCTATGTGACCAGCATCACTAGAGAGAGCCATGTGACAAACATCTCTGGAACTGGGGGCATGGGGAAGTTTCAGAACCACAATTGTGGATAACAGACAAGTGGAGATATCTCAGAAATAGCATTTGCGTTAACATTGGATACCTTGGGTGGTAACCAGTAAGCCAATTATGGGCCAATGACTTATTTGGAAGGCATGTAGGTGCGGACACACCAACACAATAATGTACCGATATTGACGTTAATATGTGCAGGGAGAATTTGCTTAAATGATCAATAAACACCTGCAAAACGATTTAATGCTCAAATTATATAATGAATGTTACAGTTCATTCCGACGCTGTGTGGATAATTTTCATTAAAAAACATTAAGTATATTTTTTTCTTTGTGGTAGGATGGACATGTGTGTGTCATGAATCTGAAAATGAAAGTCAACACTTGTTATGAATATATTGAGTTTGAAAGTTTCTTTTGCCTGCACCATAATAATACCGAAGATGAATGTCTTTTTAAAGATTATATGCATAACATTTGCAAAGTTAAATGATAATGAAAAAGTAAAGGGCCACTCATTCATGAATGTCAACAGAAAAATGGAAATTACCTTTACATTTTACTTTAAACGTGTACGATTAATTCATTATTTGTGCACAATTTTATAAGTGTAATTAGTGTACTTTAACATAATACGATATGTATTTTTTTAAAGTATATTTTCATTAAATTCCAGCCAACTTCATTTTACCCAGCATTGTAGAGGTTTATTTTGTTGTCAGATGATTTTTGTTCAGTCAACTTAACATCCTAGCAGAAGACTTCCTCGCCTGTTTAAACCCCTTGTCGTTTGGTCACACTGAGGAAGATCAGTGCTGAGATGTAATTGCGCAGCGCCGCAATTCCCTGATCAAGCCACTGCTACCAGAAGCACCTCCACTCGAGGGAGCTCTAGAGAGATCCTATAGAGGGTTTATGGCCTCCTTTTCCATGCTGGCCATACGCCTTTGAAAAAGTGAGAGTACCCACACTTTGCCCCACCACGTGTGACCTGCCAATTCTCTATCTCTTAAGATGTATATGGAAGAAAACATATTTTGAAGTGCAACATTTAGCTTATTTTGATGTTAGAAATTTTTTGATCAACTTCAAAGTATGTTTTAGTTAAGAAGTAGCAATTGGACTTCAGACTCAAATTTTTTTTAAGATGGTCATAAGTGTTTAAGTCATTTGTAGTGATATAGGACTTGATTTATAAAGCAAACGTATAACATTAGTGTGAGGGTACGTAGTATAGTATGTAATGGTAACTGGAAAGTTCAATGTCTGTTTTACAGACATTTGTTCTGAGAAAATAATCCACGAATGGAGGCAGCAACAATTTCATTTCGTAAAACTTCTATAGAACATACAATTGAAAAGCAAAAATGACAAAACCAGATGTCAAGTAGGTGACACCACAAAGCTTATTGCTTTCAAGTTGGTTCAGCATAACTGCTCGACGCAGCCTGCCAAAAACACCCACTGGATTACTTCCAATAAATTGACGGAGCTGAGTCAACCCCGCGTAGATTGAAGGAATGTGTTTTGTTTGCATTCGAACCAGTCGTTGTCACAAACACAATGTGTTTGTTGTTACAATCACAATGTGTTTGTGACAACGACACAATGTGTTTGTGACAACGACACAATGTGTTTGTGACAACGACTGGTTTGCTTTCAAATCCTCACTTGAAGCAGACTCATTTTGGAATAAAACATCGGCGAAATGTTCACTCAGTAAACGCCTCAGTTTGAGAGTGCACCTCATTAACTCTGAAATCACTCCGCTCTCTTCCCATACGTCTCGCCTCTGCAGGACTTAAAACTATAAACTAAACAATTTTTTTTATTTTACCACGTAAGGCCCACTGAGCTATATAGCTTGTTTTCAAAGGGACCTGTCCATAATTGATAGCACAACCAAGTAGTTTCTCATGTGGAAATTTAATGCAGCCAAATACTCTAAAACGCATGTTTCTAAACGTGGTGGTAAAAATCCACGCGACCACGGGGAGAACATGCAAACTCCAAATATACAGGCGTCAGGGTCGGGATCGAACCCCCACATGTATAACAGGTGAGGTAGTTAACATCTCACCACCGCGACTTCATAGTTCGATCTGCATTACATTTCCAACGTTTACAAATTGTGTTCTGTAGCTGCCACTGAGAAACTTAGCCATGCTTTTACTGTCCATATCCCTCGTCTCCAAAACTCCAGGTGATCCAAAATTATTCTGCCTGACTTTTTCCCCACAATCGTAAAAAAGACTACATAACGGCAATACTCCAATTCCTCATCAACAATCGATATCAAGATTAAGTTCAGCATCTTTGAGATCATCCCATTGCCTATCTCAGCCCTCTTCTATCACTCTACTTATTGCTATGGACTCTCCAGTTGCTGTTAAAGGCCAACTCGACCTTCATTCACTGGTAGGTCACTAGATCCCATCTGCTAGCTCCATGGTTTAGATCTAACTTTGCCAAGCCATCCGTGCTGTTGATTCCCATCTCACATTAATCTCTGAGTTTAAGACCTTGCATATTTTCCTCTGCTTATGACTGACTGCCTCTTTCTTTCTTTAAAATAAGCATGCAAGTTGTTTATTATATTGCCGTGAGATGAAGATGTGTCTAGATGCTATATAAATACAATTTGGCTTGTTATGCATTTTAGATTAGTGAGACATGATACAACACTGTAACATTGTATCAAGGTCTCAATATATAAACCACCTACAAAAGGAACTAACCATTGTGGTTATTATTGTGCTATTCAAGGTCAAGAAGTCACCACAGACAAATCCATTGATTCCAAAATACCCTGCCATTGCTGCCTTTCTTCCTGCCATAACGGTGTGGTGGTTTTTGGCCAGCAATACAGCGAGCAGTGGTTACTCTCTTCTCCCATTGTTTGTGGGTTCCGTTTGACATACTGGAGGCTCATCTACTATATTAATACAACAACCAAAAGGGAACGCGCAACTCCAGACAAGAGTCCCTTTACCCCCGGATTTCAAATGCCACCATTCACCCATGACACGTACAGAGGGTGGGATTTAGCAAGACAGAGAATAAATGTTGAGAAGAAACACAACAAAGTTGAATACTTTCAGAAAAACTCGTTATGTGCTGTTGTGGAGCGTTATTAATAATAATAAAAAAAACATTTATATCGATCTCCATTCGAAAATTGTATTTATATGTAGAGACTTGGCCTGCTGATGAGACCCAGAAGGTCAAAACGGGTCCAGAGCTTGCTTGCTTAAAACAAATGTTTCTGTATAATACTGGTCTGGAAAGCAAAGAGGATGATAGGCGCGACAATGCAATTGCATTTGAAAAATACAATGAAGATTGTCATGAAGCTACTTCAGTCGGGCTAAACACAGTTTTGGTTTTGCCACGAGTCCAGGGTGTTTTTTTTTGCAGACAACTAAATTACTTTGGAAATAATTTCATCAGGAAGGAGAGTTGCAACGGTAGACTGCATGCCGTGCTATGAACCCAGCGACCTGAGTTCTACTCCAGACCATGACTAACACCAGCAGAGAGTCATATCTGAACAAGTCCTGCGTTCTCCACTCCTTCCCTTCACCAACCTACGATGGCCAGCATGGTGAAGTATAATAAATAATTAACCCGTAAAAACAAAGTTTTTCACTATAATTCCTTTATATGCGTGGCGGCTAGAGTCCTCTCGTCCTCTGGCTTGAGATGGCTGCCACCTATGGGTCAGATGATTGCCTGCCACCATTAAGCAATTGGTAATTAAATATAAAAAAAATTTACGTAAAAAGTGTAACATTTTGGAAAAATGTTTTCACGAAAAGAAATTGTCACGCACAACGAGTCTGTGTGCAAAATGTCAGCTCGATTGGATCACGGGAAGTGGGTTAAAAAACGACCGAAAGATTTGCACGGTCGTAAGCGCGCAAGCAAGCAAGTGAACTTAATATAAAGGATTTTAAAATGCTCCTATGGCAAATGTTTTTTTTAGGAAGGCATTCATACAGTAGTGGTTGGTCAAAATGCTCTGAAGTTATTACTCATTCAATTTGGTTAAATAACAATATCACGTTTATATTTTGATACATTAATTAACCATAATTCATATTATGAACTGCTTCAAAAATTCCAAATTGCAGCAGAAAAAATAAAAAAACTGAATATATATACACAGCCATTGAGTAATGAAAGGAAAGTACAGTTAAGGAGTCTGTGAAAAAAACACTACCCTGTTCTGTTGCTGTATTTTATTGCATCAATCAGGGTGCATTGCTAACAGGGGAACATATATACGTTGTAAGAGGGGAGCTGATGTGACCATAGGAAAAAAAGCCTCCCAAATGTACCTGCACACAGCGTTCTTTATGGGATGACAGCAGTTTGAAAGATCGCGCTTTGATTTCTGTGTTGCGTCCACACATGAAAATGTGCCCCTAGGCTCTGAAGCCTCCTGGGATTTAATTAGATATTCTTCAAACAAATGCAGATGAAAGTGCCGCTATATGTCTACATTTAACACATGGCATCCTGTGGGATGATGAAGACAATACGTACCAGCGGCTCCTTGTTCTCTTCATTTTAACCCGGTACTTCAGTGTGATGGAGGAAACGTAAAGGTAATGAGAATGCGTCGTATGATCACCTAATGCAAGCCACCCGAGGCTCTGTCCTACTCACGATTCGTATGCCGTTTCTGTGAAGACAGTCACTGCACATGTCAGCCTATCAGGAAATTTAAACAAGAAAAACAAAACCGTGTGTACTTTTCCTTTTAGTTTCAATCTTTTAAGTGTTAATGCTTGGAAGTGTTGTTAAAAAGGTTGCACCGGTTCTGCTATGCACGACCTTTCAGCCCCATGGAATTAATTTTTAGGACTGAATTTACCTAATATTCCTCTGAGCCTTAACTGAACCTGCCCACTGCTATCCAGAAACTAACTGTGCCGAACAAAATATATGCATTGTTTCCACTGCGACAGAATAGCAATCATCCGTCTTGAATTGTGACAAATGTGCATGCTAATGTAAACCTTTGGTATTACCACTGAAGCTTGTGCAAAGTTGATAAGACCTTGCCAACAGTGGACAGCTCATGTGATTGATGCAGATGCTGTGTGTAAAGCAGAAGTTTTCGCTACTCTACTCTCATCATTACTCAGTGAGGCGTGGTGGCACGTACCTCTAATCTAGTGGTGTGGAAGCGGGGTGGGGTGGCGGTTGGTGGATCATGCAGGGAGTTGAATTGTAACCTCATAAGTGGGGGTTGGGGTATTCCTGCACAAAATATAAAAACATAAATGTTTCAGTTGATAAAATTTTGGCATGACCAGAAATATAACTGAAGTCAGTGGCATCATAATGCAGTAATTATTATTGCTTACCTTATGGGGGAAAAAATGGCTATACATCTCAAAATAAGACCTTCCAGAAAGAGTGCATACAATAACATAGCCAGGTTTTTTTTCTGGATAACTGAAGGCTATAGTTATTTTCAATTGCTATAGGTAGTAGGTACAAATATTATCTGGGGTGGAGGGGAAGACTGCATTTGTTTTCCAGAACATTTAACATTAAACATTTAAATCTTTTTATTATTCACGTCAGAAAATGAGTGATTGAGTCAGCCTACCACGTTTCTCTGCTATGAGTGCCCTTGTGTTCTCTTGCCAAGTACTGGTTTCGTAGTTTTACTGCGTAAGCTGTTTTTGAATGCTAGCTGGTAAATAGGTATGAGGGGGCAGTATCCTGTTAACCCTAGCCTCCTATAAGGTCCCCATCATTCCATTATGTTGTGGAAAGTCAACAGTGGTTTTCATGCAGATATCGCCAGTGTTAAGGTTCTGCACAGATCACATTGATCCAAGATCAAATGTGTGTTCTCATGACGATGGTAATGCTCATCTACGTTTGTATAGGTTTTTTGTGGTTGTGTTGTGCATTGTTTGTGGGTTGTACCATGGTTTCTGGGTTGTTCAGGACGATGTCCGACATTCCGATCTGAGTGCGGGAGCAAACGTCGGAGATCGTGACGAATCATGCGGCGAAACACGGGATAACCTCAACCAATGGTGGAAAGTCCACGTTGTGGTATTTATCATTGACTCAAGGTGTGTGTGGTGGGGGACTAGGTTCAAAATCAAGGATTTTAACTCACAACCCTCCAGTGGTCAGATAGGCCAACCTGTCACAGCATATGCCTAGAATAATATACTCTTTAACCTATCACTACGAAGATCCCCTTTGAAAAACAGATAATGAACGTCAATTGACTCTGGAAAGCTAAATAAAATCAAGAATGTTGAGTTCATTTGAATGTACTGTATATTCACAACCAAATTTACTGTGCGTTTCAAACCAACATTAACAACATTAACTGATCCACAAAGCTGTCAGTTTTGTCTCGTGCATCCATCTAGTTTTCAATATGCACCGTGACCTTCTGTGTCTGATGCATGCAGACTTTTATACCAATTATAAAGGTTTATGTCCAAACAGAGAAATAGGGCCCCATATCATTGCCACAATCCATTAATCACACAGCTTTTAATTGCCTGTTAGATGTCATGCATCAATTCAGATGCCATTTAAAATAATACTTTTGACACTGTGTCTAATGGACACTTTGCCAAATCTCCACAAAGGTGCTCATATTTTCTGCAATATAAATTGCTCAAGATACATGGTAGCCATGAATGTAGGGTTGCAGCATGTCACTTCAGTGATGAATGGTACAGCTATTGACACACACACAGCCGTATAGACCCATAGGGATAAGTGTTTTAGCGAGCACCTACTAAAAGCAATAACCACACCTGGTCGCTTTTGTCTCTAAAGTGTCGATGTTCACATACCCCACCAGGAGGAGGTCCACCACAGGTGGTTAACGCAGATCTCTTGTGAAAGAGAATGTGTCGGAGTGGACTCTTGCATCGTTATCAAAGGTAGTTCAACTCTCTGTCTGGACGTTGCTTGCTATTGGCAAACCGAGTTCGTCAGGATTTGTAGTGCAGTGTGCTTCAATACTCTATCACCCCAAACAAATATAAAGATTCCCTGTATAGGCTTAGCTGACTGTTGGGGAAAGTGCTGTTAGCAATCACCTATGAAGGCTGCTACGACAAATGGCGAAGTGGGTGGCCTGCACCATGCCTGGCCGCCTTTGTTTCACCGGTGTTCATGTTGACACACCACACTAGGTATCCATATATGGCTGAGTCGACCGAGGGGAGGTCCAGGAGCAGTAACTTTAACGAAAGACCCAAAGAGTATGAATTTCTGCAGTCACGAAAGCTTTAAGTCAAGATTGTCACGGATATCAGTTGGGGGAAATCTAACTTTGGTTACCAGGTTCGTAGCGCATTTCACTAAACACTGCACCACTGCTCTGCCACCCTGCACACACATACACATAAGGACAATACTGCACAATAGGGTACTATACATTCATTATCTAAGTAATACATCTTGTATAGCTGTATACTATATATTCTGTTCATCTATATTATGTTCAAAGTACTTGCTTCATAATATAAAGTCATTTTTATCCTGTCTCAAAACAACAATATACGAATGTGTAAGATTTTTTAAAAAAATTAAATCGTGCCTTTTATAATAAATGAATATTTTGGCTTCTGCAATATTTTTTATCATCAGATTAGATTACAATGTTGTAGTACCGTTTACACACATTCACTCTGACATTCGATTACATTTTATAAAACATTACTCGTGAAAAGAACATAAAATAGCATACAAAAACCTGAAGATGTTTTTTTATTCATTCCAAATACGGTGGGACAAGGTTATTTTACTTTCTTCCCCTTTCACCACTGATTAGAGTCGAAAATAAATAAATATATATTCACACAAGCAAATCTGTATTATCAAAACATCAAACTGAGAGGCTCTAGCAAAAAATCCTTAATAGCTGGACCACTCGGGCCAGCAAAGCCTCATCGTCCACGCATGAATAAATGCATTCTTTTGAGCCTACAACATCTGTCTTCTTTATTCCCATCAAACTTTCCAGCCGAACAAAATCGGCACCTGTGACCAGCCAGACTGCTCCGGCACCGTAAGGTTATCCAAGCGTTCGCAGCCCCCAGAGGCAAAGGCAGAAGCAACATGCATCTCGAGGGTTTGTTTTGCACTCCCAAAAAGCGATTGTGTGCACATTGTGAGCATGCTAAGCACGATGAAGCTTGCATAGACGAATGCACATCAAATTAGCACAATATATTGCTAAATGGATTATTACCGCACGCAAGTGCAGCGGTGTGTGTAAGCGACAGTGCGCATATGTAAGACTGGGGAGCAGCAAGCTGCACAGTGGACAGAGCAATGCATTATGAACGCAGGAACCTGGGATTGATTCATGGTCATAGATAATATGAGTGATGTGTTGAATCATGACCTTGGGTGGTATGTGAACATCTGTAGCGAAGTAGCAAAGTTGGGCTGTCAGGGCACTGTTTACAACACCCATTGTGTGCCGTGCCAGCCTTAATAGGTGCTTGCTAACACCACTTGCCACTTATTTTTATTCGGCTGAATAGAAATTACATTATACAGTATTACTTATATGTAACATGTAAAAACAAAATACTTTTTCAACAATTAACCTATTATTGTTAAACGAACAACAGTGTCTATGCTACGTAATTATATAGTTCATTTTAAATAGAAAATGGTGAGAAATTTAAATCTAATTTCATACAATTCTAAATTTGAAGCTTTCGTGACTGCAAGGATTCATATTCTTGGTTTTTTTTCGGTAAAGTTTTTACCTACGTGACTTTACCGAAAAAAACAAGAAAATTTCATACAATTGTTGAAGTAGTTTTTTTAACTCAAAATTTACAATTAAACGCTCCAGTAATTACCTTTTCATTCAGAAAAAAATACATTGGCTTGTGAGTGTGCATTTGTTCTTTGAAAAGGAACATCTATCACGACACAAATTATCGGGGGCAAACATAAAGTGATACTGTGGATAGGCGTATCTTGCACTTTGTGAAAGTGCCTTACGCTAATGTGCCCTACTCAAAAAAAGCATTTTGGAAAATCTCGAGTGAGAAATTTGGCCTCGGGTACAGGCGAACTCATTGTCTTGTTTTAAAATGTTGCCTTGGTAGCTGCTCAACGGAAGGACTGGTGGTGGCACGTGTTCAGCTTTTGCAACAGCTGTGCCGACAAAGTTTTGTTCCAGGTTCTGCAGCTGTGGAGAGAGCGCACTGAGCACCAGTGGCCTGCGTAGAGGTCAGGCGAGTGGCTGTAGGAATATAAAGTATAGGCGTTTGGGAATATGTGATTAGGTCACCGCATTGCCCTGTAGAATAAAGACGACGTTGTTGTTTACACATTTGCAGAGAGCAGGAGCAGGGTGGGGGGGTATGCGAGAGTGGGTGGGATGCTGGTGAGGCTATGCTGTACGTGTGGTCGTAGGGCAGGAGTATTGGCCCGCTCGATGATGCCGTCTCGATTCTGTCTGTTTGCGAAAGAGCCTCCTTGGTTGTGCCTTCTGAAAATCCTCATCACCACACAACCTGCACAGGCAGATGACCTGCGGTTGCGTTTTTTTGTTTCTTCTAAGTGGCACGTTATTAAATGGCGGCGATCGGTGCTGCAATGGTTAGCACACTATGCTATATGCCCTAGCAACGTGCATTTGATTCCCATCCACGGCTAGCATCAGTCGCCAGTTGTTATATGATCCTTATGGCGGTACCCCGGGGTACCAAATAATACAAACTGGCCGAGGCAATTAAATATTAAATTTCTGGGACACTATTTTTTCCAGGAGTGTACTTAACTCCGCAACTGGGGTACCAATCAATCCGAAATCAGTGCAACTCCGCGATGTCGAAACGCCAAACATTAGCATAAAAAATTCGTTATCGAAAAATTATACAGTACTTTGAATAGTGCATCGTGTAACAGCTCGTCGAGATGCGTCGATTGCCGCATCACCGACCATCAACAGACTAAAAATGACTACATCACGGATATTATGCGAGAGCCGGGGCACTATGGTAACCCCCGGGGTACCGCCATAAGGTTCATATGTAAATCAGTACCGCAACCCTGCCCACCCCTCCCCCTCTTTACCAATCCGTACTGACCACCTGGAGTATGGTCAACCAATCACAAGGTGTGGCCTTTCTTCAGCTAAAGTTGGATAAAGATGTGAAGTTACATTGTGTGTCTTAAGCTGAAAATGACAAAATAAAATCGCACACACAACCCAATATCTCTGACAACATCTCGTGGAACTCGGGATGGTGGGGGACTGGCATACTGAATGGCACCTCGGAATGCATGCTGTCTATCAGCTGTGACCTCATCATGTACTGTAGCGTCCAAATATGACCAACATCTGTTTAAATTTGGATCCATTCCACGATTCCTTAAACCTGATTGCTCTGCAGAAAAAAATAGGATCCCGATCGAATTAACATAATTATACTTTAATCATTGCTTAATTACGAATTACACAATAGTGTCATTCAACTTAAGCAACATTAAAACAAGCGTGTTGGCTACTTTGTTGCAATATTAAGAAGTAAAATCGGAAGAATCTGGGCCAACAGAAATGAGAATTGAAATTAGTTTTCTTTGGCATTGAGGCTCAGAATGAACAACTATCCAGGCCTTAATGTAAGACGTGATCTCCGTGAACTTCCAGCAGAGGTACTGCCTTCAGACAAACGTACACATGCATGTGTAGTGTTATACCCGAGTATGTGCATGCCTCAATTCCTCAATGCCATGGATATGCTGCCGGTAATACATATACGATATGTATAGATTGATGATGCGTGTATGTCATGGAACTTCCCTTGCCAGTATCAAAATATAAGAATAGGTTTTACCCTATGTTAAGATGTTTAAACACCAAACTGAAACCTTTTGCAAGGAAGCATGTCTGCATTAACCACACTTACTTGTGGTGAACATACTACCAGAGCATGTTTTTTTGTTAGCATGTTCACCAAAAGTATATGTGGTTAATGTAGACATGATTTCTTGCAATAAGTTTCAGTTTGGCGTTTGAACATCTTAACACCTGTTTTGTTGCCGGAAGGGGTAAAACATATTCTTATGTGTGTATGTGTCTACACCATTTATACATGAACCTTATGTCGGGACCCTGGGGTAACATAGTCCCCCGGCTCTCGGGGTAAGCTGCTCCCACCAGTGCCAAGAACGCGCTGCGGTAGGAGAGAGGCGTCTCGGCCTCCCCTTGCCCATGCTGAAGAAACTTCTGCATGTGTCAGATGGCGGCTCATAGACGTCCGCCATCTCAGCATAAGCACCTTGAAGTGTAGACTTCTTTGCAGCGGGAATAGCCCTGAAAACAGCAAGAGCTTCGTCGTCCAAAACTGTCGGCAGAGCCATCAGCGCCTCATTTTTTGTCTAATGTACTGATCGGAAGGCCGCCTGAAACTGCCAAGTGAAGGCGCTCCAATCGCCTCCTGCCGCGACTAATTCTTTAAGCGGAGGTAATCTGCGAGAATGTTCAGTTCCTCTTTCCTCACTCCTAGCGGCGCATACCACATCTTGCGTGTCACGCTTGTTTCATAAAATGCGACTCCGTCCGCGCCTCCCCCGTGCAGCCCGTAATGGCGGCCTCCGGCTTCGTGTCTTCCCCGCCACGTGTAATGGTTGCTGTCGCGCTTGCGGACATTCCCGCCAGAATGTAAACCCCCGGCTCCTGGTCAATCCTTCCCGGCGATGTCAGTGCAGTGCGCCCCGCCATCGTAGTCTCCATGACGAGCGCCACCAACTACGTGACAACCATCTGCAACAGGTCCAGCTGTACGGACACCATCCGCCAGCCGTCTTTGGGCTGCTGGTGCGGAGTGGCTGCTCCCGGTTCCACCATCTCTGGCGCAGGCAACTCACTGTCCGCGGCTTCAATAACCTGGTTCACAGTTCCGGGGGCTGGTAGGAGGTCTTGGGTCGTATTTTTATCATTGTTGGAAGATGCTGCAGGTAGGTTTCATTTTTCTGATGCTTAGACATACTTCCTTCTTCGCTGTCTAGCACTAAATTATGTTTTCAACCACTTCTGACTCCAATGTAATGAGCGACTTCCGCGACACGTCGTGTAGAGGGTACTTCTTCTTTATTACTTACACTGCGCACAACACAGGCCAACATTTATCCTCTCCCATACTGAGTACAACACTAGGTATTAACGTCTCTTCTGGCTACACACAGCCGATCACTCGCCGTGCTCCCATCGCCCTCACTCGGCTACGCCGCTGGCTGGTGACGTGATGATGATGGCGATGGAAACTATGCAGGAGATCTTCCACGTGGCCGGACAATGGAGAGAGATGTCAGCAAGTAGCGACGCAGCCAGGACCCAAGACCCCACACACGAGCCCTGGGTCTGCTCCATATTATATCCCCACAGGCGTGGCTAAGTCCTGCCTCCGGCCACGCCCTCTCGTGGAACCTTCGAGCAGGTTCCCAGGTTATCTAGGTTAGACCCACCTTATATCTTTGCCCCAGATACACCTCCTTCGCTGATTAGTTGTTACTTTACCATGCCCATACCCGTGATTCCCCTTCCAGGCCAGCAGGTGTCACCCTGTCATTACATTATAACCAAAAAAGGAAAGGTTATTTTTACTGCAGACAAAATATAATAACATTCACCTTCTGTACTCCAAAAGACAGCAGCGGACACCTTTATTGCTACATTAAACACCTTCCTATGCTGGGCTGTTGTGAACGCATAGTATCTATGCGAAGATACAATGTTCATGTTTTTTCAGACCTATAAATTATCATCATATACTGCCAAAGTCTATCCATTGCTGTGTGAAGGCCTTCCTTATGCCAATGCCATCCCTCATAATCTTATGATAATGTCACAATCCGTGTCACTCCTGCACTTGAACGGATCTCATCGCTCCATCTCCATGGTGTTCACCCTCTCGGAGGCATTCACTCTTTTGGTTGCCATTCCATCACCAGTCTCGACCATCGCCCAACGACCCTTTTAGCCATGATGTGTTCTGACCAGGCTCACTCACTGTAACAGGCACTGTGTCTCTGATATTGCGATTTGTTCCCTGACAACGTTTTGCTTTTATCCCGTCTCATATTGTGGATCACTTTGTGGTTGTTGTTGTTGTTATATCACGTGTGTCAGTGTAAATGTGCATGATCTATAAGTCAGAGCTGGTAATATGCATAGACTGATAACTTTTGTTCCCAAGCACAATTGTATATTGTAGTTGAACATTACATTTATCTTGCCACAAGTGCACCTTGCTGCTGCACGTATTAACCTCCTTACTTCATAATCTATATCCCAATCTGCCTTCAATAACTGCCCTGGCTGTACCCAATATGTATTTCCCAAATAGATCCCCCCAACAATTATTTAATTGTTTGTAGTAAAACATACAATATTTTAGTAAATGACGGATTGTTATTTTTATAACAAAAAAAATATTGTAACCAATAATCTAATTAAACATGATCCAAATCAATCAATAATGGTCTATGCTAGGTCAGTGCAGTTTTCATATCCAATTGCAATATTATTAGAAAATAATACTGGGATCCACGTCCTATCACTGCCAATGGTATACCTCGAATGACAGCCACCACTTGAACATCTATTGAAACATGCAACAACCTCAGAGAGATTTTGCAGGCATTGTCATAAATTTGGCACAACTGCTCACTTTAGCCATAGACCTGTATTTGAAGAATAAGTTTAATTAATCTACACAAGCCAAATGACATTTTCACAAGGCTAATCATAGAGATTTGTGAACATTGTGATAAAATGAATAAGTTTGGTTCCTTTCAGTTAAGGGATAGCTGATAAAAGTGTTTCTTTTAGCCGAATACATCGGTCAACCTGGTCTAAGCTTCACATTGTCAAGACAATGATAATCCAGCACTGATAGAAAGAAAATGAAAGTTTCAGCTGGTAGTATGACCATGGGTATTGTTTTTTTTCTTTGATGTTAAGCCGACATCATGTTCCCAAAAAAACAAGAACAAGATTGTTGTGACAGTGCAAACATTACATAAAGAGACAGCATTGCAGCATGAAGGTTGGTGTTAACTGATTTCAGAATAAAAACTAAGCAGCCCTAATATTTTCTTTAAAGGCAGCACAAACCCACAACATCAATAGCTCTCGTAGATACACTCCTGGGCTGTGTGGCATTAGCTCCCCAAAACGCGTTGGAAGCAACATGGACAAGAATAGAATATACTTCAATGGGGCTTTCAGACACACGGCCGCAGCAATTAAGTTGCATCACTGCAGTGTCATCGTTTAAAGTGCTGCATTTGGGATCCTTATTTATGTAATGCGAGCAAGGATTGAGGGGGGGCGGAGTCTAGGTCACGTGGGGAGTGGGCGGAGTTAGGGTCACGTGGGGGAGAGAATTTAGGGAGAGAACCGGAAGGGGAAGGGGGAGTTGAGACGGAGTGAAACACGAGGAGGCCACGCTGGGCAAGACGGAGAGAGTGGCGCGGTCGCCACGCGGTCGGAGACGTCGACACCGACAGCCATCGGTGTCAGACGAAGAGAGCTAACGGGGCTGTGAGAGGATAGCTGTGTAAGGGGTAGCAGTGACGTTAGATAGCGGGGCAGCGGTGTGGCTGCAAGGATTGCCTGACGGAGCAGCAGGGAGACTGCATATTGGAGCAGCAGGGAGACTGCACAACGGAGCAGCCTGAGCGAGACGCCGTGGTATCGAGATTCTACGAACCCAATAAAGGACAACGGAGATCGACATCTGAGAGAGAGTCCTTTATTACATTTATACCGGAGAGCTTGCAATAATGGAACTAATTGATAGGGGAAAATATTATATTTGTTGCAATAATTATTTGGGTAAATCTCGATTTAAAGCTTTCGTGACTGCAGGGATTCATCTTCTTTGTTCTTTCGGTAAAGTCACGTAGAAGGGAAATAATAAAATAATACAAGCAGCCGTCCTCAGGTGAAGAAACAGAGCTGTCGGAAAGACAGTGTCCCAATGAACACCACCAAGCTTGGCAACATTATAATTAATCTGGGTCGGAGGAGGAGAGCGCCTTGACAAATTAGTTTACATATCAACAGCGGAATTTTAAATATTGATGGAAAATGCCGATATGGGATTAGTCACTCCTTGTAGAATGTGTAGGTGGTGGGGGGGTCTCAAAGTCATATTATGCTAGTGTATTATGTAGGATTAGCAGTGATGAAGGGAGGAAGTAGGATTAGTAGTAATAAAGGGAGGAAATTTTTAATTGTAAGGAGCTGCAGCAGCCAAACCACCGCGTATCAAGCTCGTGCATTATGTGGGCAACAAAAAAGGAGGAGTTTCTAAAGAACTGCAAATGCCCGACTACCATATCATACACCTACGTGAAAAAACTAAATATAAACTACATCAATATAATCAATGTGCTCAATATATTCTCCAATAAGCTGAGCTATTAACATTAAGTAACTGGGTATAAACTACATTATATAATGACTACCATATAGTGAACCGATAAAAAACCCTTGTCGAGCGCACGCGTAAATGCGAGAAGCTCTCTGGTGAGCGCATGCAGCTTCGAGGGCGGGGACGGGAGTGCGCCGTGGCGAGCCTACTCTCAGACGAGGAAGAGGAGGAGGAGTTCGCCATCCCAACAAAGGGACGGGCAAGCGAAACCCCGAGGCCCCGGGATACAGCACCGGGATGGGTAGCCGGGATACAGGCCAGCATCGGTGGGATGGAGGACAAAATGGGCCGGAATATGACCAAACTACAGTCTACCGTTGAGTCTGACATGGGTGAGCTAAGCTCCACAGTAGGGGGGCTGGCCAGGAGGGTGTCTCAATTAGAGTCCGATTTGGGGCAACTGCATACTGGGAGAGGGAGCGGGCAGGGGGCCCACTACGGAGCCGCCACCCCTCCCAGGACGTGTTATGTGTGCGATCGTCGAGGGCATCTCATGAGGGACTGTCCTCAGGTCGCCCGAATTAGACAAGAGCCATGGTCAAACACTAAGGCCCCCCTAGAGAGGAGACCACCTAGGAGTGCAATCGACATGGTCCCGATACATAATCGACAATGGGAATAATGGAGAGCGAGTGATCTCCACACAGGTTCCAGAAACAACGCCCGCGGAAACGGTGACTCCTGGCGACTGGCTACGGGAGCTGGTGGCGGGGATCACGGGGGCCACATCGCTGGTGGAAGGGAAGGTAAACGGAATGCGTACCCGAATCCTGCTGGACACGGGGGCGGTGGCCTCGGTCGTGAGCGCGGCGCACTGCAGCATGATCGGGGTCGATGTGAGCCGCCTGCAGGCCCCGGACCGCGCGCTGCACACGGCGAGCGGAGCCGGAATGGGGCTACTGGGGAGAGCCACCCTAGAGGTCCGCATAGGCAGCCAGGTGTGCACCCAGGAGTTCTACGTGTCGAGTGTTATGTCACGAGTGTATTGCAGGTACAGACCTCCTGGAAAAGCTGGGACTCAATGTGCAACCCCGCCAGCGATGCGCCACCATGGAGAGCAGCGGCGAGCAAATTCCGTTCCTGGGACGAGAGCCGATGCGCCCCCGCTTCGCACCTGTGGCCGCTATCTTGGCGACGGCAGTCACCATCGGGCCGCTCACCGAGATGCTGGTGCCGGTGACAACACCCCCCACCGACCCCGCGCTCTGACCATCGCGTGAGGTAATGCTAACTCTCACCCGGAGTTGGCAAAACGATATGGGGTCGTGGGATCCGCCACGTTGGTAAACGCAGATGGGGGCCGATTGTTTATGCGGATGTTTAACCCTTACAGCACCCCGGCAATACTGCGACAGCACACCCCGATAGTCACCGTACACCCCCTGCACACTCGCCACTCTGACGACTCGGTGTTCGCACTCTGGACTGAGGACCCCGGTCATCCCAAGGGTGACCAGGACCTGGCCTGGCGAGTTGGCCCGATTCCCCGAACCGAGATCGTTCCCCTGCTCGACGTGTTACACGTACCTTGGGCAGATTTACCAAAGGGGGAGGCCGATCAGCTACACGGGTTACTGCGGGAGTACGCCGACGTGTTCAGCGAACACGACTCGGACGTGGATCGGACAGATCTCGTTAAGCACCAAATCGACACCAGTGCAGCCCGACCCATCGAACTCCCCGCATACCGAGTGCGCGCACCCGAACGGGCCCAGATCAAGGAGGCAGTTGGGGACATGTTTTGCGATAACATAATTCAGCCCTCGGCGAGCCCCTGGTCGGCCCCAGTGGTACTAGTAACGAAAAAGGATGGGTCAACCCGGTTCTGCGTTGATTACTGTAAATTGAATGCCATCACCCTAGGCGACGCCTTCCCCATACCCCGAATCGACGACACTTTTGACAGCCTCGCCGGAGCGCGATATTTTTCACCCTCGATCTCGCATCCGGGTACTGGCAGGTGGAGATGGCGGAGGAGGATCGGCCGAAAACCGCATTCACCACCCCGATGGGGCTATTCGAGTTGAGTACTCCCGTTCGGACTCACCAACGCGCCTGCGACGTTCCAGCGGCTGATGGAGTTAGTGATGCGGGGCTTGCAATGGGAACCGTGCCAGATTTACCTGGATGATGTGATAGTGTTCAGTAGATCTCTATCTGAGCATTGGTCCAGGTTACGGGAGGTGTTCCAGCGACTGCGAGCGGCTCATCTCAAGCTCAAGCCGCGTAAGTGTTACATCGCACAGCGCGAGGTAGGGTACCTCGGACATCGCGTCAGCGAGGCAGGGGTGCACACTGACCCGGAGAAGGTACGCGCCATAATGGACTGGCAACGGCCAAGGAATCCGACGGAGATCAGATAATTTTTGGGGCTCGCCACCTATTATCATCGATTTGTAAAGGGATTCAGCGAGATTGCACGTCCCCTCACCCAACTCACGTCCCCTAAGAAACCCTATCAGTGGACGGGGGCCTGCCAGACGGCCTTCACCACTCTCAAAGACCACCTCACCCACGCCCCCACCCTCGCTTTCTCCGATTTTACCACCAATTTTATTTTGGACACCGACGCCTGCAGCAGCGGGCTGGGCACGGTGTTGTCACAGGTGCAGGATGGGACGGAACGAGTCATCGCGTACGCCAGCCGGACCTTGAGTGGGGCCGAGCTGAACTATTGCGTGACCCGCCAAGAATTGTACGCAGTGATTTTCGCATGTAAGCAATTCCGGCCGTATTTGTACGGCAGGAAATGTTGTGTACGCACTGACCATTATGCTCTACAGATCCTTCTTACATTCAAGGAGCCGCGGGGGCAGATGGCCCGGTGGGCTGGCGCAGTTGCAGGAGTACAACCTGCAAATCGAGTATCGGGCTGGCCGGACACATGCAAACGCGGACACCTTATCGAGGCGGCCCGCGGTGTACGCCGAGACAAGGGCGGGGGAGGCCTGCCCGTGTTTCACGGGGGGACGCTGCCGGCAGGCAATGGACCCCTGAGAGGCCGCGACCACTGACCCTCCCCCCAGCGAGAGAGAGTGTGGTGTGCGCCACAGAGACCCTCACAGGTGGCACCGAGGATCCCTTCGACCGCCCGGCAAGCGCGGGACCCACGGCTCAGGACCCGGCGGACCACCCCACCCCGATCGGATGGATCCAGGAGGACGTCGGCTGTGCCTTCCCGGGCCTGAACGACGAGCAGCTGAGACAGACCCAGCAGCGGGATCCGGATCTGGTAGCGGTGGAGGCGGCACTGCGGGAAGAGAAGAGCGCCCTACCAGGACCCTGGAGTGGTTTGTATGCCCGGTTGTGTGTGCAGAACGGGGTGGTCCGGGAGTTATCCGAGGCCGGCCAGCCGGGGAGCATCTGCGTTCCTGCCCAGGTGCGACCCCAGCTGCTACGGCTGGTGCATGACCACCCGCTCGGGGGCCATGACGGGGAACGACGCACTCGGGAGACCCTGCGTCGCCAGTATCTCTGGCCCAAATTGGCACAAGACGTGGCCGCCTGGGTACAGGGCTGCCGCGCTTGTCAGCAGTGCGGGCCGAAACCGGCACGATATCAGGTACCCCTAAGACCGTTCTGCGTCAGCCGCACAAACCAACTAGTCGGGATCGACCTACAGGGGCCATTTACGCGATCCCATCGAGGCAACCGATATATCCTAGTAGCAGTGGAGTATTTCACCCGCTACCCCGTGGCAGTGGCCATCCGAGACAAAACGGCCCTGGTTGTGGCCCGGGCATTCGTAGAGCATTACGTACTTAAGCATGGGATCCCGGAACGAGTCCTCACCGACCAGGGTAGCGAGTTCGAGGCCGAGCTGTTCCAGGCGCTGTGCCGAGAGTTCGGAATCCAGAAGGACCGAACCACAGCGTACCACCCCCAAGCGAACGGTATGGTGGAGCGCATAAATCAGACCATAGCAGGGAAGCTCAAACTTATGGCGGCCGCAAATCAACGGGATTGGGACGAACACCTCCCCTATGCCCTGTTCGCCTATGCCACCACTGTACACACATCGACGGGACAAACCCCATTCCTAATGATGTTTGGCCGTGAGGAAGGGAGCCGCCCCGTCAAGCACCTGATGGAGACCCTACGAGGGGCCCGGGTCGGGCCTACCCGCAGGGGGAGGCCGCGCATCGACGACAGGAGCAGGGCACCCGACCCCGCGTGGAGCCCCCCCTCTTCTCGACAGGCGAAAAGGTGTGGCTACACACCCCTCGTGTCGGGACCAGCCAGGTGGGGAAGCTGACGACCTATTGGCGGGGACCCTGGACTATGGTGCGGCAGATCTCCCCCTGGACGGTATTAATCCAGGGTGGTGAGAGGGGCCGCGAAATGGTGGTCAACGTCCGCTGCCTAAAACCATGGAGGGCAGCCCCGGCAGAGGAGAACCCTGCCGCCCGAGTCCCGCGAACCCACGGGGCCCCCACACCACCCGGGCTCGAGGGCCTCACGCGCTACATGGGCCCCGCCGGACCCCCAGCCCAGAGGCGTCCCGGCCCCGCCAGGGGACGGCGGGGACGGCGGCCCCTAAACCCTTCTGCTGCTGAGTTTGTGCCCCAGCCCGCAGGTGCCGAGGGACAAGGAGAGCCGTTGGAGTGGAGGAGGCCACCGCAGGAACCCCAGAGGATGGAGCCACCCACCCCAAGACCAGCCACGAGGTCCGGATGGACCCCCCGAACCCCGCAGCGTTTCCTCGTGGGCGCGGCCCAAGCAAGGTGCTCCAGTCAACCCGAGATGTGGACCGGCACCTCGGGGGGCTATGTGATGCCACCACCATGAAGCCGCTCGGCGGGCGCCCCATCCCCGACTTCGCCACCACCAGAAGAATAACACCATGTGACGGAGCCGACCCCGCTTCTCCCTCACCTCACCTCACATAAACACACCCGCACGCATTTCCCCCCCCATAGAGCTCCGAGGGGAGGTCACCTGGCTGACCGGTTTTAACCCGAGAAGCCCTTATCGGGATAATCTTCATGGTTTCCGGCGGCCAGGGAATTGGATGACCTCCCCCGGTGCTACTTTGCACCGTGGCGCTGTAACCTGAGTTGAGAATACCTGGTCACGGCGGGGGCCACCCAGCCCCTACGGTTGAAACGCACCCCCAACACACACACGTATCGACGCGGCAGGCAGAGGAGGAGCGAGACGGCTGATTGACATAACAAAGGCACCGTGCACCGGCGCAGTCAGGCCGACCACCCATTATTATGGGTGGCATGAGAATGGGACTAATTAGAGTGCGCGCCGCGCATAAGCGCCGGAGGGGCGAAGAGGGCTCGGGAGGCGGGGCCCTGGGACGGGGAGATAGGATAAAAAGCGAACGTAGCGAGGTAGAGAGGTCTCTCACTCCAAGAAGCCAGCGTTCGAGGCGGCTCCCAGCTCGGCCATCCGGACGTCTGTGCGACGTGTTGGGTGAGCAGCGAGGAAAACCAATGGAACACCGAGTGCTTCAAACCGTGAGTAAGGAGGTAAAAGCGTATCATAAGCAGATACATCGGGAATAGACCCAGGGGTATCAGAGTAGACCAGCCTCGTCGATTCACACTGATTTAACAACAATTCACAGGCAGCCGATAATAAATCATTAATAGCTGATCGTGGCCTCGTGTGATCTCGCTGAGAAGTGTGAACGCGTGTGGTGCTGAGTATACATTTGCTCGCCACGTTTGAGTGCTGCGCAGAGCGGCGCAAGAGAAGGTGTTGCGTTTGGAGTGTGCAGAGCTGTGTGTGCGTGTGTACGCTCACCACGTGTATGATCCGCGTTATACAGGTGCGCAATTGTAACGTGGTTATTCGACGTGGAAGTGGGTGCCACGCGGAGCTGTGTGTGGGTGTGTGCGTACGTTCACTACGTGTATGATACAGGCGCGCGATCATAACGTGAGTATTCAGTGTTGAGACGAGTACCGTGTGGGGCTGCGTAAAGAGGGAGCACGAACGCGAGCGGGGCTGTGTATACGTATACTCGTAGCGAGTGAGTGCTGCGCGAAGCTGCGTGAGGGGGAGTATGGCCTTTGATTGATGATGCTGTGCGTACGTATGCTCGCAGCGTGGGAGAGCTGTGCGAGGCTGTATGAGTAGGGGCGTCGCGTTCGAATGCTGGCGAAACCCTAGCGGGTATTAGGGCGGTGAGGTAACGCAACCGGAATAGGGGATGCAGGCGGTGGAGACCCCGGGGGCCAACGGCCCCCACAGTTGCTTTCTCCTACATTAACTTTAGCTGCCCCGCCCATGCTGCTGACACAGTTTGCCTTTAGAGTTTAACTCCCCTTTTCCTGATGACAATCACTTGTGTTGCGATTGAAACATCGTGTTTTTTGTTTTTATTTATATATATATTTAGCATATTTAAATTACATAAAGAACCAACAATAAGTCTACATTTTTAACTGCCAGTACGCTCACTCAGTTTAATAACCATTGGTACAGTCTACATGAAAGACTTCCAATATGCTCACTAGATTACAAATCAGGCTTCAGTCTACATTATAGATTGCCAGTACACTCACCCAGCTTAATAACCATTGCTACAGTCTACATTATAGACTGTCCGTCAAAACACTCCGATAAAGAACAAGGCTACAGTCTACATGAGTGATTTTTTGTTGTCGATTATTTTTATTCACTTTATTTTTTATTATTATTCTTCTATCTACGTGACTTTACCGAAATAAGAAAATAATATGAATTCCTGCAGTCACGAAAGTTTTAAGTTAAAAAATAAATAATCGTATCCAATGCATATACAAAGATGAATGAACACCAACATAGCTCCACCATGCCAAACCTAAATTAATTTTCGAGACTGTTTGCTGCAATTGAATGAAAATTCTGTCAAATGTATCTGGAAAGCCAAACTCATGTTGCGCTATTATTCATTCCCATTAGCATAAACCTGGGATTTATTTGTAAAGCAGTTTTCGTTGTTGTTATTCTTCTAACTTCGACAAACTAAGCCCAGACAGCTATGACAAATCTGACATTTGAGAAGTGACACTGTTTAAAGCATTAAGAGGAGCCGGGCAGCGGTGGCTATGCACGTGGCCTGTAATCCATCACCGCGGATGCAAGGATTGGTGGATCACACAAATGCTGTGAAATTCCCTTTTCCTAAGCATAGAGATGCCATACCGTCGCTTGCCAGGAGTAGCGGTAGAGCAAATGTGGACAGCTATTATCGGTCTTATCTGTATGGGATAGAGTGTTGCCTCCTTGCATGGGTGGATTTCCTTCGGGTGCTCCAGTTTCCTCCACATGCATAAGTTTGTTACTTGGCTGAAATTTTTATATATACGCTCCTCCATGTTTGCAGATTGTGCAGCCATATGCATGTGTAGTGACATCGCAGGATGTCACTGTGTAGTGCCGGCCCTAGAGAGGCATGGCGTGCGGTGTATTGACATCAGGGATACCACTATGGTGTGGGTGCAGTACTGGCCCTAGAGGGGCTCGGTCAGCGCTGATTGATAGCACTGGATAGCACCACGCTGGGCGTGCAGTGCCATCCCTACAGGATAGGGTGTGGGAGTGCCAGCTGAAGGAATGAGGTTATTAAAGGCCATGACACTGGTTGAACCAAGAGCACACGTGACCGGTTAAGTCTACAAAGGGGCCCCAAGTGGAGGCTAGGGGTCGTCACGTGGTCAGGGTCCATATCCTGCTCGATGATTGTGGAAGGTGGTCATGGCCAAGGGCGGAGCCAGCCACGCCGCAGAGAATATAAGCCGGGTCCCCCAGAGGGGCCGGCATTGTTGTTCATCCTGAAGAAACCTTCTTCCACATTCTATGTTCTCCGAGTCTCCAACACGTGGACCTGGACCCGAGCTGTGGTCCCAGTCCAGAGTAGCTAGTTACGTTGTAATTAGTGTAGTTAGCCTGGGGGTCACCACCATAGGTTGTTATTATGTTAAGAGGCAGTTACCCCGTGTGTTGGTGTTAAATAAATGTGTTGCCTCCAAGAGTATGTCTGCGACTCAGTTGAACTCACTACAACTGGTGTCGGAAGTGGCCAAACGTTATTTTGTTAGTAAAATAGCCGAGTTAGGTTATGCTTACGCGACACAGACTACATACCAGGACATCGCCGATGAGGCCGACTAAGTTATTCCTCAAACAGCCCAGGGATGGCGACCCCGAAGAAAGGGAGCGAGGCACCGTTGGTGGAGCATCGCGTTGAACATCCAAGCAACAGTTCACCACCGTCGGGAACGGAGCTCCGCACAGCCCACTCCCACCTCGCAGCTTCGACCGTCGCGGAGCTCGACCTCGAAGAGCCAGCGGTGGAGGAGAGGGCACCGAAGCTGCGCGGGCTTGAGAATCCCGCTGCCGTTTCCCACCAATGAAAAACCTCCGTGGCACAGCCCGTGCAAGCAGCCGCCATTTTGCTCGCGGAGCGAAGAGCCCGCCAAATCTGAGACTGCGTCGAGTTCGCCTGTTGACATTCCATCTCTCAGGCGACGACTACCCTTTGTTCAAGGATTTCCAGCCACCAGTGGTGACTGGGTGGCCTTCAAGCACCGGTTTTAGATGAACAGTGACTTGGCGGGGTGGACGGAGGTGGAGGCGCTGAGAGCGCTATCCACCACGCTTGACGACACCTTGGCGGCGATTATCACTATCCCGCCGTCGGAGAGGGCCACGTTACATCACGCCTTTGCTCAAATGGCGGCAATCTACGAACCACCGTCAAATTTGCACCATAAGTTCACTGCGCGGAGGAGGGGGAGGCCAAGACGCCTCTCGCCTTCCGTAGTGCACTATTGGCACTGGCAAAGGCCAGCACCAATAGTCGACTCGCTGGTCCTCCAGAGATTGTTAAAGATGGCAAAGGACCTCAACATCATCCTGCTGGCCTTTCAACGAAGACGACTTGTCTTGACGTTAGTAGGGGCGAGATTATTGTATCCAATGACCAGGAACCCTTCATTCAGGTTCTTATTGCAAGTTTGGACATGTCTGTCATTCAGGAGGGCACCGTGCTAGCTCATGCGTCGCCCGCACTTCCCAAAGGAAGCATTGTTGGCAGTGTGGGGGTCGCGTCAATACGCGGCCGCAACAGGGTTCTGATGAGAAGTGGATGGATACGCTTTGTTCGGAAAATGCGGAATTGTCCAAGGCCCAGAGGGGGGAGTTGAGGGCGCTCTTGCATGAATTATCAGATGTGTTTAGCAAGGGCAAATTTGACATTGGCCGCACTATGCTTTTGAGTCACCACATTGATACAGGCGACGCCGCTTCCATCTGGTCGCCGATATCATCTCACCATCCACCAGCCTGTGTTAAAAAGCAGGGTGGTAGTTTGCGCTTCTGTGTTGACTTCCGTGAGCTTAATAAGATCTCTGTGGCTGACACGTACCTTCTTCCTTTGATGGACGATTCCCTGGATGCTCGAGCAGGAGCACATTATTTTGTCGACTCTTGACCTATCCGGATTCTGGCAGTTGCCACTAGATGAAGCCTCTAAGCCCTTTTGTACACCACAAGGCTTATTTGAATTTAATTGGCTTCCAATGGGTCTTCATTCCACGCCAGCTACGTTCTAGCGATTGATGGAACTGGTTCTAGCTGGCCTCCAGTGGGACTCGTGCCTGATATATCTCGACAATATGGGTGTTGTTACACGGTGAGGGTGGGATATGCGGGTGCTGGGGGGATCCCGGGGTTTTACGTGTAACTGCGTTTTAGAACCGAAAGCGCTACAGTCTGGCTGGTTGGTGGTATGGCAAAGCACTTTAGTTAGGTCATCATAATCAACAGCCATGGTTAATTTACTGCTAGATAAAGGCCTTCCCAAGGCATTGTCACCTCTTGCAATCCAGCTATGTAACAATCCACTCAACACCTGCACACGTGATTATTTCAATGCTTCATATCTCTTAAATGGATGCCCTCGGATGGGTTCCATTTTTTCTCTCTCTCAAAAGAGAGTGGTGTGAGATCCCAGTTTGCGGTAGACTTCAGGGTTGATCAAATATACACCACTAGCTTCTATGTCTGTCCAAGGACGGGTGTATATTGCAGTAAATCTGAAATATTAAACAGAAAAATTGGTCATCTCATGATTAATAATGAGGGGGGGGGGTGGGTTGCCCCATGTGGAGTGACGTCACCGCTCAGAGTGCGCGATCTTCTAGCGTGTTAGTATACATTTCCATTCGGGCATGAATATTAATTTAGGGTGGGGGGCTCTTTTGCAGCGACGTCACGCACGGATGTAGCACTGTGCTACGTAGATTTATTTTTGACCGTCACTGTCTGTAAAAAAAGTAATATTTGAAGCGACTTTGCATAATAAATTATTTAATTCAGCTCGACCTTCCTCTGCGTTAGTATAAAAATTCAACCACTCATGAATATTAATGAGGGGGGTGGGTCTCATGTGGAGTGACGTCACACGGGGGGGTGGGCCTCATGTGGAGTGACGTCACACGCAGGACGGACAGACATTTCTGGGTGATTATAGTAGGTCATTGGTCCTATAAGCAGACCAGCCCTAAACTTAAAAAAATGTGGCATTGCTGCTAATGAAATCAGAGCCACCAATGGAGTTGAACACAGTCTAAATTGCTTTCATTTTTGGGCATAGACGCTTTAATGTGATCTCGCGAAGTTATGGGTTGGTCTTTGAAGGCACATGAATACATTGAGACTATATATATTCTGCATACGGCAACCTGATCTATGACGATAGCTCAGCATCTACACGTACTGCATATCCACAACGCGGTATTAAACTACAAAACAGGTAATTAAGTGTCGTAAATAAAGCATACCCCACCTCATATATGTTACGTGGTTGGTAAATTATGTGAATTGGAATTTGGCTCACATGCCAAAGCACATATTTGCCAGCCGTCTCAAAGTAGACTTGTAATTGCTGTGTGTAGCACGTTTAAATTATTTCGTTGAAACTGCCTCTGATGAAAAAAATATGAGTGTATATTATTAATTGCACATTTTTATACAATCCATATTAAAGGATGCACTGAGTTTTATCATTTTCATTACATCAAGCTAAAATGGACAATAGAAAAACAAATGCAATTTAATTTTATGAATTGGCCGTGGAAATAAAGACAATTTATTTTGCATGCAGATCGACTTCATTAGGGTCTTATTTTAATAGCCAAAGTGAATGGATTTTAACTATAATAATGTTTCCAAGGCTTCAATGAATGTCGAGGACTACTGCATTACATGAGAGTGTACCCCAAATTCCTGTGGTGCAACCACCAACGTCGATGTAAAAAATGCCAAAATTGCAATCCTCACCAAATACTCCAGTCCAAATCGTTTCTTTACCCAGGAGAGCCTCACCAAGTCCCGCAATACTTTCAGGGTCCCTAAAATAGCGTTTTTGGCTGATTCATTATTCGCTGTTACCATGCGTGCCTGAAAACTGCACTACCTGGAGTAAAACCCGCATGCACAGAGGAATAATGACCAGGGGGAAATAAAAACCATGCAAATGTACCAACTACCTACTTGCTGTACTGAAAAATTATTATCATTAGGTTGGTAGAACCAATCAACTTTGGCCTAAAATTGTTTGACCACCGTAACCAATGGCAAGGTTATAGGCATGAAAAAAAGTTATCGCTGTGCAGCATATGGAGCTCTTTTTGGGACATAGTATGCATTGAGATTTATAGACACTTGTGTGCACTTGAGTGAAATGGAGCACTGGGGAGGTGGGTAGCTAGAGTAAAGCATAGCCCCAATCACCCAGTCCATCAATTCCTTTATTTAAGACCAGTTCTGATACACAAACTGTACATTCACTCATCTGAAAATGGCTGCACCATGTAGACTCGGCACACATTTTTATCTTTCACACGATGTTCTATATTCTTCGCACAGTGCCTGCAATTCAGAGTTGTAGTGTCCTTGTCGCTTTATATTAGTGTGTCACAATTCAAAAAATTGAGCGGTTGAGAGGAGGAAAGAAAAAGCGCTATACCAGCTGAAGACAAGTTATATTGTGCATCCCTGGCAAGGTGCAATGAGTGTAAAATGTGTAATAAACTGGCAATTGAGGAATTCCAAGATGTCAGATGCACAGCACTGATCATTACATATTTCTGTCGTCAAAATGATGGCATTGCTCAATGGAAGAGCTTACATCCTCGACAGTCGGAGATCATCTGCAACGTGCAGTATGGTCTGAAAGACTTATAACTTTACCCAAGTGGCATGGTGTGTACATGAGCATGTTGTTTTGTGGGGAGTTGTGGCGTAGTTTTACATACACTCCGCTACAAAGCCAGTATCCTGAATTCGATCCAAACCACAGCTATAACGTCAGTGGCAAGAAACATCTGAACAGTCCTGGGTCTCCTTTAGGTCAACTCGACATTAAATGTGTACCTGGTGCAATGTAAAAACATCAGCGAAGACGACCGGGCATTATTCCGGCTTCACCGGCCCTTTCGAGGGCTGTACCGGCCTTAAATAGGTGCTCACTAAACATCACTTGCCCAGCAAGTCTTGTAAAAGGCTTCACTGGCAATAATTGCCGTTTTTGTGTAAAGGAACTATTCACCCTGTCTGTTAAAGCACAACACACAGGGCAGTCCCATGACCTCCTGCCAGTGAACCTTTGGTACTTACATAGTAGCCCCAATGGATGCATTTCCTAGCACGAGCGCTGTGAACAAAATTACCACCACATATGAATGACAGCTGTTGTCATATTCATTAGTTCTTTAGAAAAATGTATTTTACAAGTTAGAGTCCATTTAGGCAAGTGAGTTTTGCAAATTAAGTCTTTATTCACATGAACTAATTGGTATAATTAAAAAAATACATGTTTACATATTACATGACATTTTAGGCATAACAGATAGTGTATTAAAATAGTCTACAGCAGTAGATATGCATTGATAGTCAGCAAATGTCGGCAATGGTCTTATCGCATTTTTAAATGCATGCCTCAACATCAAGGTTTGAACTGTACGGCGCATGTTATCCCCGGGACCTTGTGTTCAGCTATTTGAGTATTGCATATTACCTACCAGGAGACATGCACAACACAAATCAATAAGGAATAGGGGAAAAAAGTCGAGACAGTATTGTAATGTTCCAAAGTACGATTTGGTACACTCAGCATTTAATATACACACGGCACTATAACAGTACCTCAAAAAAAATTGCCAAACCACACTGGCAGGAATTTTCCAAAATAAGTATCATGGAGAGATACAGTTGAGAAGGTTCCATTTATTTTATCAGCAATTGCCCTCTCAACTGTGCTATAGAAATAATTCAAACATGAAGTCATATCAAGTAAATTCATGCATACATTTAGTGTTTGCACAATTCTAACTGGGAACGGCAATTACGAAGGCAATAGGTTGCACAGCGAGTCTGCAGTAGTTTCGCAGGTGGACAATGTTGCAATGTCATCCCGATTAAGTCATTTGTGGTAAAGTTGGAATAGGTGGGAGCACAGTACCCACACTTTACCCCACCACAAGGTCCAGCCGATCGACTGTGGTTGTATCCTGTTATACAGCTGGGTAGACTCTGGCCCATTATTTATATTTCCGTGCAGACGATCAAAATCCAGTGTGCGAATCGACACACCATGGCAGAACCCCGATTCATAATTCTACCGAGACTGAAAAAGAAAGAGGAAATAACTCAATTTAGTTTATTTCAGCTGAAGAAAAATGCAACTCAAAATATAAGGTGGCACCTTTTGAAGTTCTCAGAATTCCGTGAAAGGAAAACACTAAAGAAAACACCTGAAAACCTGAATTTAATCGGTGATCAGCAGTTGAGTGGGGACAGTAATTAGCACACTGTGCTACAAACCCAGTTCTAGTTTGATTTGCAGGCATGGCTAACATCGGTAGCGAGTGATATCTGAATTGGTTCTGCTGAAATATCTTCTCCGACCGACACCAACCAGCATGGTGAAGTATGGTTGAATAAATCATGGAAAAAGCCTTCGTCCGACAGCGGATTAACACAAAGCTGCAAATCGTAATTATGCATTACTTAGATTTGACGCCAGGATGTCAATGGATTCAGCTCGGCCCTCTAATCCAATTAACGAGCCTCTCGAGCCAACTGACCACCGACTTTCGAGAATAATGTTGACTGGGGTGGCCTAGTGGCTCAGTAGTCTCAATGTTTTTTTTTCAAGAGTCGTACCAATCTCGTTTTGGAGTAGAGGGTGATGTTGCTGTGTGTAATCCCAATGAGTAGTTTTCAAGTATATTTTGAGCACAACCATGTTTGGCCATGTATCCGTTATCTATATATAAAGGGAAATTTGTGAATATGATAGATAGATAGATAGATCGTTTATTGTCATTGTCACCAGTACAACGAAATTTAAAATGCTCACCAGTCAGGGCATCATTCATAAATTTAAATTAAATAAAACAAGAAAATAAAATTAAAATTAAATGAAAGATAATCAATTTATACTATATATAAAAACAGCCCAAGTATACCCACATACCCACATAAGGTTACATTTTGTCATTGCACATCTCTATTTCACATTCAATTGTAAACACTATTACTTAATAATTAATTAGCATTATTGAGTGTGGTGATCGCTGTAGGATAAAAGCTCTGTTTTAATCTGTTTGTCCTTGTTTTGACTGATCTGAATCGTCTGCCTGATGGCAACAGCTCAAACAGTGAGTGTCCAGGGTGTGAAGAGTCCTTTAGAATGATCTGTGCTTTTTTGATGCAACGTGAACTGTGTAGTTCTTCCAGTGTGGGGAGATGGCAGCCGGCGATCTTTTGGGCTGTGTTGATGACCCTCTGGAGCGCTTTCCTCTGAGCCACTGTGCAGCTGGTGTACCATACACAGATGCAGTATGTAAGAATGCTCTCGATGGAGGCTCGGTAGAAGGACACCAGCAGTTTCTGTGTGATGTTATTATTCCTGAGGATTCTCAGGAAGTAAAGTCTCTGCTGGGCCTTTTTCAGAAGCTCAGTGCTGTTGGCGCTCCAGGTCAGGCCCTCCCCAATGTGGACTCCCAGGAAGCAGAAGTCTGCCACCCTCTCCACACAGTCCCCGCTGATGATTAGTGGTGGAGTGTCCGTTTTCTTTCTCCTGTAGTCTATTATGAGCTCCTTGGTCTTTGCGGTGTTAAGGAGCAGGTTGTTGCCCCTGCAGTATGCTGTCAGCCGCTCCACCTCGTCCCTGTAGGCAGACTCATCCCCCCCAGAGATGAGCCCCACCACTGTGGTGTCATCAGCAAACTTCACAATGGTGTTGCTATGGTGGACGGCGGCACAGTCATGTGTGTAGAGGGAGTAGAGCAGGGGACTCAGTACACAGCCCTGGGGGGAGCCGGTACTGAGGCTCAGGGCTGTGGATGTATGACGGCCCACTCTGACCCTCTGTCTGCGGCCCGAGAGGAAACTATGTATCCACATGCAGGTGGAATGTGGGATCCCCAGGTCGCCCAGTTTTTCCACCAGTTTGTGTGGGAGGATGGTGTTGAACGCAGAACTGTAATCCACGAAGAGCATCCGCACATAGCACCCCTGCTGCTCCAGGTGTGACAGTGCAGCATGTAGTGCAGTGGCCACGGCGTCCTCCGTGGATCGGTTCGCTCTGTAGGTAAACTGGTGGGGGTCAAGGTTTCGGGGCAAGCTTCCTATGATGTGACTCCGGACCAGTTTTTCAAAGCACTTCATCACCACTGGCGTGAGTGCTACTGGCCGGTAGTCGTTGTAGCTGGAAATGTGGGTTTTTTTGGGCAGGGGGACTATGGTGGAGGACTTTAGGCAGGGTGGTACAGTGGACTGTTCCAGAGACAGGTTGAAAATTCTTGTGAAGACTCCAGCCAGCTCGTCAGCACAGTCCTTCAGCACACGTCCCGGGACGCCATCAGGTCCCGCAGCCTTCCTCGGGTTGACGGCCCGCAGCGTGCGCCTCACCTCATGCTCCTCTACTGTGAGGTTTAAGCTGCTGTGGACCGTGAGGTTTGGTGATGCTGTCCCTTGTGGTGTCACCTCAAAGCGGGCAAAGAAGAGGTTCAACTCCTCTGCCAGAGCGGTGTCACCATCGGCAGCTCCGAGGTTGGTCCTGTAGTTGGTGAGGTGCTGGACTCCCTGCCACACCTGCCTGCTGTCGTTACTGTCCAGGCATTCCTCAATCCTCCTCCTGTAGTCTGATTTGGCCTCGCGGATGCCTCTCTTCAGGTTAGCTCGGGCTGTGCTGTAGAGAGCTTTGTCTCCGGAGTTGAAGGCGATGTTCCTCTCCTTCAGCAGTTGCTGGACCTCCCGGGTCATCCAGGGCTTCTGGTTGGGGTAGACCCGAACGCGTTTGTCCACAGTGACAGTGTCTATGCAGTTTTTAATGTAGCACAATACACTATATGTGAACACCTCCAGGTCCTGATGTTCGAAGACCCCCCAGTTGGTCCTATCAAAGCAGTCCTGCAGCTGCTGGGTGGCACCCTCAGGCCAGATGGCGACAGTTTTTGTGATGGTAGGAGCCGTTTTCTTGATGGGGGCGTATGCAGGGATCAAAAGCAGGGACAAATGGTCAGACTGGCCCAGGTGTGGTAGTGGTCTAGCCCTGTAGCCTAGTTTGATGTTGGTGTAGACCTTGTCCAGAATCGTAGTTCCCCTAGTAGCACACTTAACATGCTGGTGGAATTTAGGGAGTGCTGCCTTTAAGTCTGCATGGTTGAAATCCCCTGCTATAATCAGCACAGCGTCAGGATACTTGCTCTGCTGAATGATAATGCTGCCATGTAAAAGTCCAATAGCTGAGTTAGCATTAGCATCCGGTGGGATGTAAACAGCAGTTATCATGACCACAGTAAACTCTCTTGGGAGGTAAATCGGCCTGCATTTAACAGTCACATACTCCAGATCTGGGGAGCAGTGGCTGTCTACAGTCACAGTGTTAGTACACCAGCTCTTATTCACGTACACACAGAGCCCCCCTCCTCTGCTCTTACCGGAGTCTACTGTTCTGTCCTGGCGCTGTGCTGTGTAGCCTGCGAGCTCAATAGCAGAGTCCGGGATGGCTGAATGAAGCCAGGTTTCTGTGAAGAGCAGAATGCAGCTGTCCTTCACTACGTTGTTCGCTGTAGTCTGTAGCCTCAATTCATCCATTTTGTTCGCGATGGATCTGGCGTTCGTGAGAAATAGGCTGGGTAGCGGTGGTTTGAGTGGCTGCCTCCGTAGCCTGGCTAGCGCACCGGCGCTGCAGCCTCGCCTCTGTCTTCTCTCTCTACGCCGCCTTCGCCTCCTCCCCGCCGGGATGATAATCCATGGAGAGCCGGGCCTCCTTGCTAACTCCACTGGAATCTTGTGAAGACGGAGAAACTCGCTTGTAACACTCCGATCGTAACATAGTCCGATCTTAAGGAGATCGTGCCGGCTAAAGGTGTTACTCGCCCGACAAAATGAACACAAAACAAGACATAACGCGAACATAAACAACCATACAAGGCCCCGACCGGGTAGACACTGAGCTGCTGCAACTGTGTGCGCCGCCATGCAAGACAGAGGTTCTCTGCAAGCCTGTGTGTCTGTTCGAAGTGTTTCGCGTACTTCCCGACATGCAACAAACTTGAAATTTGGCATGTGGGTAGCTTCCAGACTATACACAATGCAAAAAGTATAAAAATAGACTTTTGTATTTTTTGGGGGGCGGGGCGCAATAATGTATATATTTTAAATGGCAAGTTAGCGGTGACGTCACATCTGTGATGTCACACGCATGCGGCAGCGTTACGCAGTGTGCCTGCTGACGTCACGCATCCCCCCCCAACCCTCCGCGTAGGCCGTGTATTACTCCAAGACAAGAATCCAAGTCTCGGGCGAAGCCAGGCAGTAAAGCTAGTGTTGTATAATTTTCATCTATGGGAGGAAACTGGAGTACTTAGGAGGAAACCCACCTCAGATTTCCCCACACCTCCGATTGACACGGTTGGCTAAGTACGATGCAAAATAAGTTCACACATACAAACTCCACACATAAATGCGCCAAGTTGGAAAACTCAGGCCCTTCTCATTGTGAGGCACACGTTTTAACCACTGCGCCACCCTGCAGCAATCAAGCTGAAACTAAGCTGAAATCAAGCTGGGAACTGTTAAAATGCCTCTTCGCTTCCCACTGCGTTGCAAATATTAGAGATCCTACTACAATAGATTGCTTCAGTTAAGCTACCCGTGGGCATTGGGCAGCCATAGAGAAACCTGCCAACACTTGTATCGATATGGACTTGGCTGAGAAGTGAGATTCGGCAATAAAACACACCCCCACGTTGTGTTTATTGTGAGCTCTGCCTTATTTTAATTTTCAGTAACATGTCGAATAATTAAGATTTGTTTTTATATATTTGTACCTATCTATGTCACTTTACCAAAAGACTCAAAGAATAAGAATTCCTGCAGTCACGAAAGCTTTAAGTCAAGAATTAAGATTTTCTTTTTACATAACTGTAATGCATGAGTGTAACAACTGCATCACCATCCTCCGATTGCAGAACCCATATCACTGCTGCACATGAACTAGTCTCAGCGCTCCATCTCCATGGTGGTTATCCTCTCGGGCGCGCCATCCTTTTACTACCATCCCATCACCATACTGCACCAACCATCATCCCTTCTCGCAATGGTGTTTTACCTTAGCCCAGTTACTTTTCTTAACAATCAACAGTCAATACGATTTAGCTTTGTTTCCCGGTGCGTGTGATCATCTTCCTGCCTCCATGTTCAATTCCAAGTGTGCATCTCTCCATACTCTTCAGTTATTGCTTCATCGTCCATGTTTCCGATATATGTTGTTGTTAGAAATGTGCACGAATTGAAGACGTTATTTTCAACCACATTGATATGCTTATTTTCATCGTAAAATTTGGCTCTTTAAACGTGCTTCATCCTGCATAATTAGAGTGTCTTTAAAATCAACATCTTAATAAAAAATAAAATTTACGTAACTTTGTAAACCCACTTGTATGAAGGCATTCCCACACCGCATTGAGCGTGGGGGTTGTTTGACCATACTTCATCGTGCTGGGCAAGTGCGGGTTGCTGAACATGGGACCAGAAATCGGTTAATTGAATACGAGGTTAACTACTCGGATAGTGGTGCAACGCAGCACACAGCGAGGCCAAGAAAATTCATCAAGTTCACATTACAAATACCGGAACATTCACTTAGCTGACTTTGAGCATTGGAAAGCAGCCATTAAGCGTGTCCTTCCAATATATCGGTTTTTTGGAGCTTAAGTAACTCCTGCATGTCCAAACATTGTCTTTGTGCCCAACTCTAAATTAAATTTTTTTTAAGTGATATCCCCGGACAGACATTTTGCATATGTGCTCAGCTTTTGCAAACATATAAATGCTACTGTTGGAGAAAATTGGAGATAGAGCTACGTAGCTTCACCATTATTTGTTTATATAGTATTTAACTCAGTACTGTACCAACAACCGCCATTCGGCACTAAGTGGCGGTGACGTCAAAACAACGTTTGTGCCAGGCTTTGTGCACGTTGAGGCCACATGAAGTGTCGGAACGCCTGCTGGCAGGAGGTCAGGGGGCAGACCCAGGTGCCACGGGTCGACCGACTCAGATGAATGGCTGATGCACCACCTGTGCCCCCAACTGTGCCAACTTGATGTGCTTTAGCCACCCGGCGCTTCACTCATTGTTGAGAGTGTCGCTCCTCCACCCTCCATTGTTGTTGGAGGGCGACTGCCTCCAACTGCCTAGTAGCGTCCTTCACGAGTCCTCCTCTACAGAGGCCGATCTTCGCATCCTCCTGGCCCACATCACTCCATCTCTTCTCTAGCCCGTGCCGCGCCCGTTTAGCCCCCTCGATCTGGCCGAACAAAAACCGTTTAGGCATGCGGTGGCTGTGCATGCGGGCTACATGACCCAGCCAACGCAGCCTTGCCTGCTAGAGTAGCTCACCGATGGGACTTTGCCCAGATCTTTCAAAGATTTGTGAGTTCCTCACACAATCCAGCCTGGTTAAACCCAGGATGTATCGTAGGCAGGCCAGCCAAAATGTTTTTAACCGGCAGAGATGTACCATTAGGGGGGTCCACGTTTTGCAAGCGTAGAGAAGGGAGGGAATGACGGTGGCTGAGAAGACCTTAAGCGTCGTGCAGAGCGACAGACTAAATAGCTTCCACACAGCGTTATGCAACCGATGAAAAGATAATGCCGCTCGACTAATTCGGAGTGAGACCTCTGCTGTCAAACCGGAGCCAGTCATTAGCACACTGCCCAGGTAAGGGAAACTCTCCACTCTCTCCACAACTGCCCTATCTCCAATTGGGAGTTGTGGGGGTGGAGTGTCCGATGGTATAAAATACCCAGGCAGGTGCTTAGTTTCGGTGGGGCTGATGGCAAGTCCCCACCTCTTAGTGGCAAGCTCCAGGTTCAGCAGCAGCACCTCCAACTTTTATTCTGAGTGAGCAGCAATTACCAGATCTTGGGTGTGGACCAATCAACTTCAAGGACAGTGCATATTATTATCATTATCAGAGTTGCTTCTTTTTGTTTGCTTTTTTGACTACTTGTGTTGTGGTTATTAAAAACATGATGCCTTGAATAAAGGTGTCAGTTTTGTACCAGTTTAAAAGGGTAAAAACCTACGACTAAATTACCAGATCATCGGCATACATAACATGGTTGAGCAATAGGGAGCCATCACTTGACCGCACCTGGGCATTGATCAGCCTCCCATTGTATTTGTACCATATGGAAATTCCTCGGTTAAAGCTATTGAAGGCTTCACGAACTATGTGGTCAAAAAATAAGTTAAATAATGTTGGAGCCAGAGCACATCCCTGTCGCACCCCAAATTGGACAACGAATGTCTCCGACTCTCGGCCACGTAGCTTTACCCGAGCCCACTCATCATGAAGGTCCTTAATGATCGTGAGCAGTGGGTCAGGGACTCCAAAAGCACGAAGAACAACCCAGAACCCAGGCCTACTTATGGTATCATAAGCCTACTTATGGTATCATAGGCCTTGACCAAGCCAATAAAGCAGAGATGGAGGTCTTGTTGGAAATCCCTACACCTCTGCTGTAGCAGACGGACAGAAAATATGGCATTTGTGCAGGACCATCCTTTCCTGAAACCATATTGGGGCTCCGCAAGCCTCTCCTCAACGTGCCTGGCAAGGCGATGTTGAATAATAATCTTTGCCAGGATTTTTCCCAGCACGCTGAGCAGTGAATTGCCCCTGTAGTTGTTACAGTCTGTCTGGTCCCCTTTCTTAAAAAGGGGGACCACGAGGGCATCCTCACAATCCTGTGGAACCCATCCAGTGGTCCAGACTGTTGTTATGATGCCATGTAGGGCAGTCTGTGCACAAACGCCACTCTCCCTCAGCATTTCGCTTGGGAGATCATCTCTGCCTGGTGCCTTTCCTGGTCTCAGGCTTTGGATCGCTTTCAGTACTTCCTTAACAGATGACACCTCAGCCAGCCATTTACAGGGGGTGACTTTTTCTTCCAATATTGGAGTCACCGCAGCCTCAGCAGGTTCATACCCACTTTGTCCCACATTGTTTTCCAGGCTGAGGGATTTAACATCGCCCAGGACCTCACAGAAATTCTCAGCACATCTGCAAACCTGTTCCTGGGCGTTGTAGATTGGATCACCGTTCTTTACCCTAATGATGGTCATAGGTGTGGCGCTGCATGTTACTTTTTAGATGGAGTTAAAGAGGGATTTGTGATCGCCAACCATTGAGGCAGACTCAATCTTCTCAGCAACCCGCGACTACCAACCATCCTTGCAGTGTCTCACGGCTCTCCGAACTTACAAGCGAAGGCTGCAGTAAACCTCATTCTCTGACGTGTGATGCTGTAGATGATGAGAGTGGGCCTGTAGCTTTTTCTCAGCCAGCCTGAACACCTCTGTCAGCCAGGGTCTCTGAAGAGGTCTGGACTGTGTGCCCAAAGCAGCCATTGCAGCTGCATGAGCCACAGTGCTAAACCTCGCCCATTTCCCCTCCACATCAAGATGAGTGGGGGACGATGCAAACCCCAGCCGCAAGCGATGATGAAATTATCGCTTGCAGTTTTCATCAACTAGCTGAGACCATGCGACTATGGCTTTTAATGGGGTCCAGGGTGTACACCTACCACCGGAGTGGAAGAATGGCAGTCAAAGGCCAGTGGGCAGATCAGCTCCACGGTAAGTCCTGGTGTCAAGGACATGGGCCTGCATCTGCTGTTCCATCACTATGTAGTCCAGCAGATGTTCTTGCTTGGATCCGGCATGCATCCATGATGTTGTGTGGATGCGCCAATGCCGGAACAATGTGTTGGTAATTACAAGCCCATGGGCTGCACCAAAATCTAGTAGCCTCCAACCTTTGTTATTGAGCTTATCTGGCCCATGTCTTCCAATCACTCCAGACCAGGTGCTAGCATCATGTCCAATTCAGGCATTGAAGTCACCCAACAAGATGCCTATCCCGAGGGGCCACTTTAACCAGCACCTATGATAGGTCATAGAAGGCATTTGACTCATTGGCTTTGCCTGCATCCCTCTATGGATGTTCATCTTCGGTGGGGACATAAGTAACCACAACCACCACTCCTCACCTCTGGTTGATGGGAAGGCGAACCCAAAGTAGCCTGGGACTTACTGCTTCCCACACCTCACCGCCACGCTCCCACGCCCCCTTCATTCTTTTGTTCAGAAGAAGAACCACTCCCTCTTGTTTGGCAGTCTCCTGCCCCGAGTAGAGGACTGTCCACCCCTCATGGTAGCAGGAGCCAGAGCCGGTCTACCGGAAATCCTGAATACTACAGAGATCCAGGCAGTACCGGTCCAGCTCCCGACAGAGGTGTGGCAGCCTCTCCTCCGCAGTGAGCATTTGAACATTCCACGTGGCCATCCAGAGTTGCTTTTTGTTGTTTTTGAAGGAGTCCCGAGGGTAAGGTTTCAGTGTCCTGGCTCTGCCAAATGGGGGTTTGCCAGGAGACGTCATAGACGCCTGTCCCCCCAGGGCCTCCGGTACAAGCTTAATAAATGTTTTACCTCGTAGATTAGTGGTAGTTTATTTAAGGTGGAGGGGTTACCAGCTCGTCGCACCTGTCCAGAGCCCCCATTTGGCCGCTGTGGTGGTTACAAAATGCCATGAGGGGAATGGTCAATCTAAATTGGCCCTCTCACCACGGCACTGCCCATCACACCATTGCCATCCGGCACCACGAGGAGGTAGGGGGTTGTTTTTGCTGGACTGTACCTATCAGGTGTTCACATAGCATGGCAAGTGAACATCATTGGTGTGATATTTAATAGACCAAAATTCATTTCAAAATTGGCACTTTGAGCCAATCACAAAGACAATTAAGCTATGTCAATGCCAAAGCATCAAGTTCAATATGAAATCCAGCTAATTTTAAAAGTGGTAAACTGGCTGTGCAATGCAGACCTGTCTTTCCGATGCACGGTATTCACATGGGATTTTAAGCTCTCGGAAAAATGCTTATGTCTTCAGAGTGAAAAAGCCCACCACGCATGGATTAGCAAAGTGATAAATGCCGTGAAAGAATTGTATTGTACAATACATCATCACCTATCTACTCTGTAGTAAAAAAAAATACTTTTTTTACAGACAGCATGATCACTGTGGTTTTTCAAGAGTGATTTCAGTTGATGATAAATGGCAACTGAAGGGTGGCCAAATAATGAGGCATTTAAAATAACTATGGACTGTTGGCAGAGCCCAGTGTGAAGAATTTAGATTAATCTCACCAGGTTGGCAAATTAACATTTGCCTCCCCATCATGCATGACTTACGCTCACGTGCCAAGCACTCACCACCTTCTCTTCACTTCTCTACAATCACCAATGGCTCTCATCGTCAAAACTACCCGCCACTCGCCTAATCTCAGGAGGCATTGATTTTCCTATCCTTCAGCATCTACTTGCAAAATCCCTCTCCATCCTATTTTCTTTACCCAATACAGGTGTTTGTGCCCATCACAAAAGCTGATCTCAGGGCAGCATTGGTCAAACTGGGACCTCTCAAACTTTGAAAGGCTCATTCATCACACATTTCCTGCTGTCTAGTTGCTGATGCCATCCATGCCAAGTGATCAGGAGGCATTGGGAAAGGACTTACCTCGGTCGACTCGCCACTGGCCAGACCCATTAGTGTAGCCTGCAGGACAGAAAACTAGCTGATGATCACGGTTGGCTACGTACGGTGTGAAAAGTTCAACATACATACGAGTGCTGCCTCATGCACCTCTTACATGTGTAATAAAGGACTCTTTCACTGTGTCTGTCTCCGTTCTCCTTTATTTGAGTTCTTACAACTTGTCCCACACCGCCCTCGCTCAGAGCCTCCCCGCTTGGCAGCTTGACAGCTGCCGTCGCTCCCGTAGCCTTTCCCCACTCCGATGCAGCTCCGCTGCAGGCTTCCTTGTGCAGTCTTTCAGCTGCTCTCGCTGCAGCTCCACCGCTGCTCTCCGTTCCACCCGTGCCCGGTCACCGCTGGCCGACGGTGCCGAGTCTCACCGCGTGGCGATCTCGCCACTCTCCACCCTCTGCCCTGCGTGGCCTCCTCCTGTCTTTATTCCCACACTCTCCTCCCGTCTCTTCCGGTTACCGCCCTTAAGAACTTACCCCTCTCCCCCACGTGACCTAACCCCTCCCCCCGTGACGTCATATCTGCGAGGCCGTTAACGCCCGCATTACACATGAAAGGTAGCATCGAACCTTTGGAAAGCCCTCAATGTCCTCGATCCCAGCACCAGTCACAATGATCCACAAACATCATTAAAGCTCGCAACCTCCTTCAGCATGTACTTCACGAGCAAACTTTCCACCATCGTCGAAACCATCATGGCATCCCTCAAGCTTCATGCAATCCCCTCTCATGCCACGGCCCCCACCCTCGTGACTCATTCTACTATATTCCTGTGCTTGTTCTTACCCGTGCTGCAGAACAATAGTTTAGCCCTAATCCAAGCACTTAACGTAAAGTCGTCTCCTCTGGACACCCTCTCCAGTACATTGCTCAAACAGCGCACAAAGTAACTTTCTCGTGATCGCCAATTTCGTTGGGTACTTTCTACAAAACGAGCCAAATCACCTTGTTGCTCAAGAATAGAAGACCTTAAAACTGACATGGCAAGCTATCAATCATTACCTACTGCTTAAACCTCTCCAAACTCTTAGACTGCCTTGCCCTCACCCAGCTTCAGGCCCATATTACCCTATCCCCAAACTTCTGCTCCTTTCAGTCCACACCTTCTGTTTGGAAGAACTCGGCTGGGACAGCACTGACAAGGCTCTTAAACAATATATATTACAGGTAGGAACAACAGTTCCACACTGCCCACCAGGGATTTTTTGTCTGTCATTCATAAATAAATATATAATATAAACAGCTCTTTGATTGGTGGAGACCTACTGCCGGGTACGGAGAGGGGAGGTGCCTAAGGGAGGAGGGTCAGGGGAGGGGGGTCAGAGGAGGGGCCTAAGGATGTGGGGGGGGTAAGGGGAGGGGCCTAAGGGAAGGGGGGGTCAGGGGAGGGGATTAAGGATATGGGAGGGGGTGGTCAGGGGAGGGGCCTAAGGATATGGGGGTTGGTCAGGGGAGGGGCCTAGGGGAGGGGTGTAATGTGAGGGGCATAAGCAAGGGGGAGGGGAAGATAGTTAAGGGAGCTGGCTGCCTGGCTACCTCAAGTTATCTTTTATACAGGTAGGAACAACAGGTTCCACACTGCCCACCAGGGATTAATTGTCTGTCGTGCATCGGAATGCAGCCCATCCATATACCCCCCCACCGACCGCCGAGCAGGGCCACGATTGGTTGAGGATGTCGGGGAGGGTGGGGGTGAAGGTAAACACGCCCAATCATCCAACTGCCCCCACCCCTGAACGCCGCGCTGAGTGTGTGCTAGTCTGAGAGTGTGAGAGTGAGTGTGTGTGTGAGTCTGAGAGTGTGAGAGTGAGTGTATGTGTGTGTGAGTCTGAGAATATGTGTGTGAGTCTGAAAGTGTGAGAGTGAGTGTGTGTGTGGGAGTCTGAGAGTGTGAGAGTGAGTGTGTGTGAGTCTGAGAGTGTGAGAGTGAGTGTGTGTGTGTGAGAGTGTGTGTGTGTGTGAGTCTGAGTCTGAGAGTGAGTGTGAGTCTGAGTGTGAGTGTGTGTGAGTCTGAGAGTGTAAGAGTGAGTGTGTGTGTGAGTCTGATAGTGTGAGAATGAGAGTGTGTGTGTGAGTTTGAGAGTGTGAGAGTGAGTGTGTGTGAGTCTGAGAGTGTGAGAGTGAGTGTGTGTGAGTCTGAGAGTGTGCGAGTGAGTGTATGTTTGTGAGTCTGAGAGTGTGAGAGTGAGTGCGTGTGAGTCTGAGAGTGTGAGAGTGAGTGTGTAAGTCTTAGTTACCTAAAGTGTTATACAGGTAGGAACAACAGGTTCCACACTGCCCACCAGGAATTATGTGTCTGTCTATCGTGCATATTCGGAATTCCGCCCACCCATGCACCCCCCCACCGAACACCAAGCTACGCCGCGATTGGTTGACGATGTCGGGGAGGGTGGGGGGGAAGGGTCAACATGCCCACTGATCCAACTGCCCCCCCCCCCCGAACGCCGCGCTGTCCAACCAAGTTCCTACCTGCCCACTCCGAAGGAACGTGTTTTTTGCCCATTTTGGACTCCGTTTCAATTGATGCACTCGTTTGTCTCGATATCTATACATCCTTCAACACCATGAGTCACTCTTTCCTCATTGGCCTCCTGGAGTCGGACTTCAATGAGTTGCCCAGCCCTGCAATGGATTACAGTGTCCTACCTCTGACAGTAATGTCATCGGTCAGAGTGAGGGAGTCTTCATCCGCAAACACCAAGTTTTCATGCAGAGTAGCTCAAGATTATTTACATCCTAGGCTGATGTTGTTTGCGGCCTACTTGGATATTATCGGCCACCTCAGTGTCAAATACCATTCAGATGCAGATGACTACTATTCACCTCTGTTGAATCCATTGATGCATCTGATTTTCCCACAGCAGCAAGAGCTAAAAATGTCACGGCCATGCCTATTATCTTTGCTATTAAGAAAACGCATTTGAAACCTGAAAAAAAGGATTAGACATCTTCAAAACAATGACATACAACTTCTTGGTTCTTTCGGTAAAGTCACGTAGAAGGGAAGTAACAAAATAATACAAATTAAACATAATAAAATAATTCTCACGACGTTTCGGCCACAACGCAAGCAGCCGTCCTCAGGTGAAAACCACGTGACTTTGTCTCCCCGACAGACCTGGTTTTCACCTGAGGACGGCTGCTTGCGTTTTGGCCGAAACGTCGTGAGAATTATTTTATTATGTTTTATTTTTATTATTTTATTACTTCCCTTCTACGTGACTTTACCGAAAGAACCAAGAAGATGAATCCCTGCAGTCACGAAAGCTTTAAATCGAAATGACATACAATTCAAGAATTTGGAGAAAATCTGCACTACCTTACCTGATTTCAGTGATTTTAAGTGGGGATAGCAGTTATATATTGATAAAGGAGTGGTGTGCAAATGAAACGTTCGAGCAGGCAGCAAGACAAAAAGTGTTCTTCTTGCAGGGATTATAAAGTTGGACCAAGTTCATTGCAATTCAAGGGAACTAAGTAGAAAATACTGCAAGAGATTCAGAAAATATTGGCTATTGCTTTCCGAGTCAAGAGATGGGCTTGTCAATCACCGTCTATATGCAGCATACATATATATTATACTGTAGATATTCTATATGCATGCAGTATATCGTATTGACAAAATGGATGAGTGAAAAATGCTAAATCGCCAAAACACATTCTACATCAATCCCCAAGGGACCAGGAAGTGGACGATTTTACAGGTTGTGCAATTAAGAGCTTTCTCCTATTGACACTGCTCATTATTGGCTCAATATGGTGTAACTGGAACATTAACATGCTGCATGTTCAAGCCTTAAGCGATAATACATTATTGCAGTGGCTTTGGGAGACTGCTTCACAAGTGCCTGGGTTCAAGACCCCGGGCATACAAACGATAACTGTATATTGCCAGTAATAAAAACTACATTAGAGCGAGAGTCACTCTCAATCTGTTGAAAAATGAATGTGTCCAAGGATCCGTGTGGCTGGGGAGGTGGCACAGTGGTGAGTGCAGTGTGCTATGAACCTAGTTACCAGGGCTTGATTCCCAGACACGGTATCAAGCAGTTGCACGTGATATCTGACCAGTCCTGGATTTACAAAGGGATGTGTATTATAATTCACGTTGATATCTTAGCATTTATCTACTCACACAAGTTTGGGGCAGAGCACATGGGTTTCAACTCAGAACCCGATTTTTGATCCACCCTCCCCCCTCGTCACACGGCTTCACAAAAAGTCAGACCCCTCCCTCAAATGTGACATCGCAAAGCTCTGTCCCCCTCCCCCCCAAAAATAAAACATGCTTCAAATCGCTTTAAAATATTGTCATTGTAGTGCGTATTTAATGTGGCGCTGCATTCTGATTTTATAGGAGAAAACATTTATTAAAAAGTCTATTTAATTAAGTAGAACGTGTTTGTATTTATTTAAAGTTGCGCATTTTGATGTGACGTCCATTTCTGACCCCCCCCCTCGTCACACATCGTCACAAATGTCTGACCCCCCCCCCAAGGTGCGTGACGTCATTTATGGACGGCCCCAAAGCAGTGTTCATCTCTGTCGCCAGCACAAGGCAAATGGTGCCAATCCCACCTTACCATGACGAGGGCTAGTCTCGTACACACTTCCTATAATAATAAATGGCAATTATTTACCCAAAAATGCCTAATTCAGTTTCAAGAATATTTTGGAGCATCCTCCATTTGGGGTATTTTGGCCAAATCCATTAATGGGTGTTTGGAAAGTTGGAGACTGGTTAAGTTGACAAAGGGGCCTCAAGAGGGGGCTAGGGGGGGGGGGTCATGTGATTGTGACCCAGATCCTTCCCGAGGATTCTGGAAGATGGACGTGGCCAAGGGCGGAGCCGGCCACGCCACAGAGAATATAAGCCGGGTCCTGAGAGGGACCAGGGTGGTTGTTCATCCTGGAAGAAACCCTTTGTCTATGTTCTCCATTCAACGAGTCTCCAACAAGTGGACCCGGGCCGAAGTCATTGGTCCCAGTCCGTAGTAGCAGTTACGTTGTAACTAGTGTAGTTCGCCTGGTGGTCACCACCATAGATTGTTATTCTGTTAAGGGGAACGTTACCCCGTGTGTTGGAACTGAATAAATGTGTTGCCTTAAAGTCTACGTCTGCGACTCAGTTGAACCCATTACACAAGCACCAACTGTGTTTCCAAGATCCCAATGAGTCTGGGTGCTTTTGGGGCAATTTTGGTCAAGGCCTGGCAACATAGTACGCACAATGGTCGAGGAATGTATATCAAATAGTCTCAACAAGTGTGTGCTCATTATACCGATTAAAGGGATGGACAGGTTCCCCTGTCAGAATTAAAACTAAAGATCTTATGATTTGCGAAAATTATATTGCTACGCTTGTTTACCAAAAGCTTAAATTCCGTTGAGTGTCCAAATGAAATAAGCATATCTTATAAATGGCGAAATCACTCATTAATTGGAAGATTTGGAGTTAAAACCCTTACTTATTATTGATGTGGGTCGACAAAATGAGTATCCACATGCTGGGAAGTCAAAAGTGGTCGTTATGTGAAGAAATTAGCTCCCAACAGTGCGCAATGCTGTCGCCGAAATGAAAACACAAATTTCTGTTCGTTACCAAACAAGTGTCAGGCTCCTTCGAACAAGTTGGTTCATTTCTCATCTTAGATCTTCACCCATGACTGTTTGGCTCAGTGACCCACAAAACCACCCATCCAGCTCACTGCACAATTAATCAGAATTAATAATTTAACTGTGTCACCTAATGCACTGCAGGGAGACTTTTTCTGTAGACTACTTCATCAATCACGACAAAGGTGGTTATGCAGTAATGAGCAACATGGTTTTGTCATGGCCTAAATTTGCAGACTTGTGTGTGAAGTTCTGGGGCTTCACAAATTCCACACAAACTCGGCCAAACACCGCTTTGTGAATTAGGCCGAATAGAAAACTCTACATGAATCAGGCTCATTCTCTCAATGGTAGTCGCTCAGAAAAAAAGAATAATGCTCAGGAATGTTTCACCCCTCACTTTACATGCGTTTTCCCCCCCAATCGATTGTCGAATACTTTTCTTTTAATAAATATGGAATTTGCAGAATTGTAACATTGAGGCAATGATTCAATGTTGAAGCACGATGTTTTAATGATTTCAAACAAGCCTAGAAGGCTGACAAACACCAAGCTAACTGTTGTGTATACGCGACACATCAGCGTGTTGAATGTGGTAAGCCACTCACGATCACTTGAAGTAGAACGGACTTAACAAAACGCATGGAAGAAAAACAGAAATTGCAAGCCACAATGTTGCCAAAATAGATCTTTAAAAAATTGAGAAAGAAATTTCAAAGCTAAAAATTTACCAACATTATTCATTACACCCTCTACAGTCACATGTGGGAAATCTGTTTAATAATGATATCTGATATTTAAGAGAAGAGGTAAGTGCTGAGCATGGCAAGGACAGATTAAACATGTAGTGACATCGCGGACACCCCGTATATGTGGGTGTAGTACCGGCCCTAGAGGGGCTCGTTGAGCGCTGAATGATAGCGCTGAGTGGCACCACGCTCGGCGTGCAGTGCCGACCCCTACAGGATGGGGTGTGAGGGTGCCGGCCAAGGAATGGGGTTACTAAAGGCCGTGGCTCTCTAGTTGACCCCGGAGGACACGTGACTGGTAAAGTCTACACAGGGGCCCCAAGTGGGGGCGAGGGGTGGTCACGTGTCGTGGCGAGATCCTGCTAGAGGATAATGGAAGGTGGTGGTGGCCAAGGGCGGAGCCAGCCACGGTCAGCGAATATAAGCCAGGTCCCCAGAGGGACAGGGGTTCGGCGTTGCTGTTGTTATCCTGAAGAAGTCTACGTTCTACGTTCTGAAGAGTCACCAACACGTGGACCCAGACCCATGCTGTGGTCTGGTCCTTTGTAGCTAGTTACAGAATAATTAGCACAATTAGCCTGGTGATCCACCACCATAGGTTATCTTGTTAATCCCGTGTGTTGGTATAATGTGTTGCCTCCAAGAAGTGTGTCTGCGACTGAGTTGAACTTACTACAAATATGATAAGTCTGGCCAGTAGATTTAATCTTATCTCACGGCCTTTCATTTGCAACAGGATGGAAAAACATGACACATTTTTGTAGTTGATCCCACTTGCAGAATGCCACAGCACTGAAACAACCGAGAGTCACATTAGTCAGTATCTAGATTCAAATGCATGCAGGGCAGTGCTCAGTTCTAGTCTTGGCTCTGAGCCTGCAAGTGAAATTCCGTGGCAGGGGCTATTTTCTCCAAATAATGACCACTGTTAAAATATGTTACATGTACTTATTATGCAGCTGGCAGAAGACTGAGTGAGTGTGTGTCCGTGCCAATCCGGCTGTGTGTGGTGCGATTGGCCGTATATATATTGCAGCTCAGCGTCACGTACGAGACACGATAATGGCGCTTGTAAGGCTCCCCAAATATTCAACTCATGCACCACGAGCCATCTATGTGAAGCACATGCAATTGCCATAAACGCACTGCAAATGTGCAAGACCACTCGAGGTGAGGGCAATGCAGGGGCTACGGAGAAGTCATTGGCAATTTGTTGATGCAGAGCACGATGCTTTGTCCATTATCTTAATTAGGCGCATTGATTTTGTATTTCTGAAGCATATTGTATGCTTTCAATTTGTAAGTGTGATTATGCATTTCCGACCAATAATTAAAATGAGAAATGTTATTACGACTTTTGCCTGTTTGTAATTGCTCTGCTCATATCGCACGTTTATGTAATTAGCAAAGCATTTAACACTCACTATGCAAATCTATGCTTTTACCGAGAACAATTAAACTCATCCCCCACATGAACATAATTTTCATTATTTACTAATTTACCCATTTACTTATTCCTTACGCATTCTTAAAAACACTTGCAGTCGCACCCGATTATAAAGTAGACTATGCACTTTACTCTCAACAGTACATTACTTTATTCCTTTATAGTTCATGATGGATTAATAGTTATGCCATCTATGCAAAGCGGTACGAGCAGTCAGTAAATGATGCGTGCATTTAAACTATAGTTTTGTTATTTAAAATTTACATCCATGCTGGAAGCTCAAGGAGGATGAAGTGAAATGCATGCAAATCTTAGAATTGCCGTGTTCACATTAACCCTACGCGTGTCAGCAGTGATACGTGGCTGGTAACATCGTGATGGATGACATTTGCTTTCCCGTTTCCGAAATAAATGGATCAATTTATCAAGCAAAAGCATGGCTGAACCCCGACATTTTCTTGTCAAAGATTACATGGTAAACTGTTAAATGCATCATTAACCATTGTCATGCAATGTATTAGTTCAGGGCCATGGATATTTAGCGAACAACATATGGAGGTTGATCCTACAAAAATTTCGCTATAAGGACGATAGTTTTTGCATTTTATAGTCCTTATCCACTTTGGCTTGAGCACACAAAATGCATTTACTGATAAAGCAATTTTCATACTTTAGCCGAGTTGGGTGGTCAAGATTCATCCTTACGATCGTCACTGCAGGCAGCAGGGCTTCCAAAGTGGGAGCTTTTAAACAGCTCCCTAAGGAGGGTCCTAAGGCAGGCCAGACATTATGGAAGGTGGGAGTACCCACACTTTACCCCACTACACGCGACTTGCTGATCAATACCCTTTGGTGAACCACTAATATTGGTGGGAGAACAGAGGTCAGGGATGGGGCAGGGTGACGTCACGCGATTTTGGCCGATTATTGACTCCCTCTCCCCCCCTCGTCACACGGCGTCACAAAAAGTCAGACCCCCTCAAATATGACGTCAAAGCTCTGCCCCCCCCCCCCAAACCATATTTCCATTTTGAAAATAAAGCATGCTTCAAATCACTTCAAACAATTGTCATTGTAGTGCATATTTAATGTGGCGCTGCACTCTGATGTTGACGGAGAAAACATGTATTAAAAAGGCGTTGGAAAGCTGAAATTTAGCATAAAATTCACTTGAAAATATTAATCGTCTAACTAGAACTGCAGATGCTCAGATTATATTGAAATTCTCTTATACTTATAAAATATTAAAAGTAATTATGACTATAAAAATACTTGAAACTTTGTAGTAGAACGAAGCAAAATGGAGAGTAAAATTATAACAATCACATATTCATTCCACAGAATGACAAACCCTGGTAGAATCATGAGAATCAAAATGTTTAATAACAATAATTATTATTTTTTACAAAATGTATGCATATCCATTCTCCCATGAAGAAGCAAAATGCTCCTTTATGCAATAAATAGGGAGAGTATGGATCTCTTCATCCTGTGGAATGGATATTCCATGCAGATAAAGCTCTTCTTCGTCCATCCAATCTGCACTCTCTCAATTTTCTTCGTTCACGATGACAACCATTAGTTCACGTTACCGACGTGCAGCGACTCTGTGGCCGGATGCGTTTGGGCGGAATAATAATTGATTTCTGCTTGTGTGATACAGAGTGGCTGCCCAGCATGACTAACGACGCAAAGTATGTGTGACATTTCTTGCAAATCCTATCGCTAAGCACTGATTGTATTGATGGACAGTACAAGTCATATGGAATCTACCGATAAGGATTTGAAGAGCGAGGAAGGATGTCATCCACTTTCAAACTTTGTGTTGCAAACAAAGATGGGAATTTATGAGATGCTCCGTCTGTTGTCCGTTCTGGAATTTTAATACAGGGCCTTTTCGAAATTAATCGGCTTCTGATGGGGCTCCACTTCGCGCTGGCTACGTTCCAATGATTGATGGAGTTGGTCCTAGCTGGATTGCAGTGGGACTCATGCTTGAAATACCTCGACGATGTTATCGTCTTCAGCCATACGTTCCAAGAACATCTTGATCAGTTGGGTGCTGTCCTTCTCAAAATGCGTGTCGCAAATCTCAAATTTAAGCCCCAAAAATGTCAACTTCTGCAAAAATCCGTGCGGTATCTCGGTCACATTGTCAGTAAATCGGGCATTGCAATGGACCCCGAGAAAACAGCATGTGTTCGGACTTGGCCGACCCCTACGTCGGTGGGGGAGTTGCAAAGTTTAATAGGATTCGCGTCTTATTATCGCCGTTTTATCGCCGGGTTTGCTACCATCGCGACACCCCTCCCCGCCTTGATGGCTAAGGGTCAGAAATTTCATTGCGCAATTCATATTTTGTTGTGTATATAATACTAAATCATGAACACGATATACTGAATCGTGAGGGGTTACATTTTTTATTTTCATTTCCATAAGGGAACTCCGGAGTTGAATCAAAGATCCTAAATGGTTAAATTCAATCACTCATGGTTCATAGTCGAACAATGGCGAAAAGAAGCATGACGCCATTTTGTGGGTATAAAGAACTAAAATTTCATGGAGGAATAATAAATCATGGAGGATGCGTTGGCTATTGTACGCTTGCCGAATGACGTATATTTAGTAGGTACTCCATGATTAATTATCCCTCCATGCTCAAAAATGGCTGTTTGATATCTATGTACCCAAAAACTTTTATTATAAATGTTATCATAACATAACAATAGTATACAAATTCAATACTTATATTTCAAATTAATATGTAATAAAACAATTTGTGTGCGATTAAAAATTCTGTCGATTGATATGACTGGAATAATAGTACTTACGTTTGTAAAATTCTATTCGACACTATCAAAGCGTTTTTAACATAACGACTGCATCACAATTTAACTTGCACTTCCTCTTCCTGACGAAGTATTATTCTCTATAAAAGTGTGAAGTACTGTAGAAAGCAAATTTAGTAAAATTAGGAACTGTAATGCAATGCAACAGAGAGTCGGTTAGCACACAGTTAACGCATAGCCTGGTTGATTAGGTGCGAGTTTCTCTCTGCTTGTGTCTGTCTGTGCATCTCCGTGTCTATGTTTTGTCTCTCTCTCAAATGTAGCAATCTTTGGAAGAACATAATCAACCAGGTGGGGTTTAGACTGTTTTGTTGGCCGACTCTGTGTTGTATTGCATTATATTTCCAAGTTTTTTCATTCATTTGTACCTGACGATGGTTGCTTGTGTTGCAATCGAAACCTCGTATTCTATTATTATTATTATTATATTTTATTTCTTTCTACGTGACTTTACCGAAAGAACCAAAGAATTGCTTAAAGTTGCGCATTTTGACGTGACGTCACATTTCTCAAGCCCCCCCCCCTCGTCACACATCGTCACAAATGTCTGACCGCGCCTCCTCTCCATAGGTGCGTGACGTCATCCATGGACGTACCCTTAGGCCAAAGGGTCTCCCTGCTAAAGCAAGAAATGGCCTGCGTTCTTTCCCACTGGTGGCCCTGAGACAATGTTTGGAATTCCATATGTCCATGACAGGGGCCGGTCTATTAATAGGGCCTATATTTGGTAGATTTTATTGACCCCCCTCCCCCCCCCCCATGGTTGTACGTATGGTGAACTTCTTTCGCATCGTACGTAGCCGCTGCTGCGAGGATGATCGGAGTTCACGTGATGGTTTAAGCTTCTTGACGCAAACGCCACATTCCTACATCACCCACGGCCCGGCACGCGATCCCACAGTCCAGACGTGCGGCCGCTGATGGCGACCAGTGCACAGGGGATAAGCCGGACGAGGCACGAGCCAGCAGCATTCACACAACACGAATTAAGGCTCGGGGCCTTCCATAAATGACGTAACACACCTAGGGGGGGGGGGGGGGTCAGACATTGTGACGATGTGTGATGAGGGGGGGGGTGTTTGAGAAATGTGACGTCACATCAAAATGCGCAACTTTAAATAGACAACACGTTCTACTTAAATAAATAGACGTTTTAATAAATTTTTCTCCTACAACATCAGAGTGCTGCGGCACATTAAATACGCACTACAATTACAATAGTTTAAAGCGATTTGAAGCATGTTTTTTGGGGCGGGGGGCAGAGCTTTGTGACGTTATATTTGAGGGGAGGTCTGTCTTTTGTGACGCCGTGTGACGAGGGGGGGGGTCGACATCGTCAAAAATCGCGACGTCATTTATGGACAGCCCCTCGTGGTTATTTCCCACAATTACAACAGTTGTTTGTATTATTCAACAGTTATAAGCTCGATAAAGTAGGTACGGTCGGGCACATACAAAGCATGTTTAAACACAGAATAGCAAGTCTCTCTAATAAAATATATATATATATATACGTCGCTGTATTTGCATACACGTGATTTAGTGGACAGACGATTCCTTATTGCTCTACGATATACTTTGAACTTAAGTTCGTGAAGATCCCAGCACTTGGTGCGAAACGTCAAACAGATAAGATGCGGTCCATCCCAAAAAACACATCCGACAGCGATATTAGCAAAACTGCACTGCGTAATGAACTCTTTAATACGCGTGTGTATTAGTTCCTGCAAATAATGGGATCCATTAAATGATAATGCCTGGCACATTCCTGCAAAGTCCTGTAGGTGCAAAAAGGGTTCAAAGTGGTTAATTTGGGCAATGCAGCTGTTGTTATTAGCCTATTTGCTACGTCCACTCTGGAGTTATATTACCTTTAAGTAATCACTTGAGCGCCATAAAGTCAGACTGCGAAATTCAATTACAGCCCCATGCGGCTAAAACTCTTAACCAATACACCTGTGATAATACTATCCAGCAACATTAGCACTGCCAATTAAAAGTGCTCCGACTTAATAGGCTACCGACACAACTGCGCACTATGTACTACTGCACATAAAAGTCACGATTGAAAAAATCTACCCCAAGGAGAAGCACACTGGCGAGCGTAGCGTGTAAATATGTCAACTCTTTATTTCTAGCCACTCGTGGCGTTTGGTTGAGTGTTCATTGTAAAAATGTTAATTTGTGTTGCAGCAGAAAGCTGCTATGGAATGTTTCTATTCTTTGACAAAGAGCTAATAAATACATTTTTATAAAGCAAGTAGATAACAAACGGCTGATTTGCGATATATTCTGCACACATAAATTGTGAATAAATGGTAGATGAATAGGTCTAGTTATTTGTATGTCTATATTTTTAATGTCTTGTTAAAGACGTAACCTTATTTTTGGTTGCGAAATAATTTCATTTCGCACATAGTGGCTTGCTAACACTATTGGTGTATGCAGCAAGGCATCCGATTTCCCCCCAAAAAACCGTTAACCGAATATCGAAACGAGACGTATACATCTATTTATCTTCATGAAATGTATTGCCACCATGATTGCGTTGAACATCGGCATACGGTAAAATGGGGTTTATAGATCCTCAGCCGACTGCTTAACCGAGCAGGGTTCGCAAGACGAGCCTTGCAATGTACAGAGTCGCGAAGAGGCTCGGGCAAGTCGGGGGCGGAGGCTGAAGCGTGCTAAAATGAGGAATGGGTAGAACAGCCAATGGCAGGAGCAGCGAATCGGGCGGAGCGGCGTTGCAGCTTTACTCGCGTTCGGAACGTTGCATGTTCAACCCCATTCGGACGTAAAATTAGCCTATCACCCCATCGGGGTCAACAAAACGAATACCACTTTGTGAGACGATGATGATGCTGCTGCTGCTGCAGGTGGTCACCCTATAGAGAGGCCGCCGGAGGCTGAAATTTTACATGTTTTCACCTTTGCCTCCTGTGCTGTCAACGTCAAAACAAGCACCTACCCTCCAATGGTCATTTGATCAGACACTTTGAATATGAATAGCCGTGGGCGGTAGGAAGGCGCGAGGGGGAGAAGGTACAATTGGGGGAAAAATCTATATGGACAGTTTGATTCTGCACACTTTGTACGTGCTGTATTTCACATCCCACTTTTGGAAGCACCTTTAACAACAAGAGGCCAATCTGAGCATTGTTTCAGACGAGAGCCACTCATTTCTCAAACAATTCTTGAGTCCTCTGGACAGCGTATAATATGGGAACAAAGTAGAAAGGAGGCCATTTATGGGGGGGGGGGGGGGGAGGCTACCTTAGGATGAATACACGATGGGAGAAGTGTGTGCAATGGTCCTTCATTCCATTCATTTCCAAAATTGTGATTGTGGAAAATATATAGAAATACATTGTGAAAATGGGTACAGGCTCAAGCAAGAGAACAATAAACGGAGGTCCATTATTTCTTTTTTTTAATACATTAGGCACCACTGACGTGTTGGAAATTTGTACACGGAAAAAAATGTACTTGCACAGAACTGGACATTTTTGGCAAGGATTTAAATCTAAGATGATCAAGTCAAGTTATGCGTATTCTTGATTACTACTGCATCAATACTGCATTGCTGTTAAGCCTTAATAGGACTATGGTTAAATGAGAAAATTTTTCATTTTACCAAGTTTCTAATATTTTTTGTTTGGTTATATAATAATTGTCATTTATCAGATTAAAGTTTTGTTTAGTGTGTGGGATGGATAATATATATTTTTCCTAACTACTTAACACTGGTAACAAAAAAAACAATACACAATAAACATCCATTCTAGGTGACAAAACAATCATCGCTCCCGACTGGAGGACTAATTCCTAATTGCAGGCTATATGCTGCGTAACTAAGTGCTGCACAGGGTCAGTAGCTACTGGGGGTCCCCCTTTGATAGCTTTGAGATGAGATGCAAGTAGTTTGTCGCATGTAACGCGGTCCGACATGCCACCCCCGGTGCAAATGGTAAGCACATTTGTAAAATAAACAATTCATAGTCATTATTTTATTGCACGAACGTTTTTGGAAACAGTGAATAATGTTCAATTCAAAACAAGATGCACGTGACATTCTATCCATTTACACATGAGAAACAAACGAAAAACAATGGATGGCTCTTTCAAAATGTAATAATTCTGTACGACAAAAACAACTAAATTACTCAACTTATACTGAAGCACAATAGATTTGAATACGCTATCCCCTGTAACGCATTCAAAAGCCAGCGAGGAACAACATAGTGACAAACCAAACACTTAGCAGATCCTATCAGCATAGCGAATGAACTCCATATACTAACCACAATTTAGTTTGGCATGCTTGTATTATAAAACATGGCAGCTTGAAGATGCACATTATGACCATTACATTGGCTAATTCACGTAATTTGCGAGTAAGTTGTCAATTTGTCAAAGTCAAAATATGGAACCCAAAACTGCGCTCACGACAGAGGGCGTGCAAACAAACATGCAAGGTTTACAAATCAAGGAGCTGTGCCCTCTGGGTATTTATTCTCCCCCAGGTGGGGGAAGGGGTGGCTTCGGTCACGGGATTTTTATCAACCACTGCGAATCAGGCAGCGCGTATTTCTGGTCAATACTGTACATCTGCAATATAAACCAGGGCACCCGTGGGTTCGAACGGCAACAGGTCTACAAAACACGCAGCAGATGTGCTACCATTCGGCCAAAATCACCGTCGCGTATGCATACACGTGCACGTATTATTCTTTCACACAATATGCAGTGTTTACGATCCGTGAATGCAGTGTGGGGTTGTTTTATGTTGCACTGTGCCAAGAAATCTCTATTACAATAACTTTGTCCTCTTATCTCGCAATTGTAAGCTTGTATCTAGATCTAGTAACATTAACTACTGCAAATGTGAAATCACCACCGCATTTTAGTGCATTGTTAATCATCGTTAGTATCAGCACCACACTTATCACAGCACAGTGCATAGGAAGCATGGATGTTCTGAAATGAACTAAATCGCCCCAGTTTGTATGCAGAGCATCAACCTTAGAAACTAAAGGCTGCGGTAACATCGCGTGCAGGTTTGTGCGCGAGGATTTGTGTAGGTAACAAAAATGTCAAGATACAGCAATAGCAGCCCTCGGCATGTTTAACATTACTCCGAAAGTACATTCAAGGGATCTCCAAATGCTACTTAAATGTTAGTGTTATTTTCTGTGTAGTCTTGTTCTCTAAGCAGGCAATTAAAATGCATAATATGGCAAATTCACGGTAAAAAGGGGGGTAAATATCTCAAACAACACGACAGCACTCAACATTTAATGGAACCAGGCTTAATTCTCCATATTGCCTATGTAATGTAACATTAGAAAAAAAAGATCATGCACGAGCAGCCTGAATTTTTTTGTTCATTTGTCTTGTGTATCTTGTGAGAATCAATAATTAACAGCCCTTTATTCGTCCACTGCTGGATGAAGGCCTTCCCATGTCGTGTCAGTCATGAGGATTATTTGACCAGATTTCACAGGTTGGTCAAGGGGAGCGAGTACCTGTTTAGATATCACTTACCACCGGTGTTAGCCATGGCCAGGGATTAAATCCATGTTCAGGTTCATAGCGTAAATGCGCTAACCACTCTGAAACCACCATCTAACCCAGACATGGGCCGTACACGGGGCTTTTTAATTCGGCCCGCCGAACTTGTCCAAATATTATTATTAAATTTAATTTCACCTTCCTCCTGTAATGCCCCCATTTTCCCATTAGACGGCGCACTTTGTGTAATTCAACAAAACAAACAAAACTTAACTCCGAGTTCTCTCCGAATTTCACGAGTCCGTTCTATACCCCACAGTTTTTTTAAAGAGTTTTAAGCACAGAAAACATAATTAAAGTTTGAAAAAGCATTAATTATACAAACTTTTCAATAATTTCCTTCTTCACTTCGATTTAAATTTTCTTTAAAAAACTTCTTTTCACCAACATTACCACTCATTACCACTTTCTCCGAAGGCAAGTTTGTTAAAGAATACATGGTACAGACAGAAGAAATCTTGTGTCCGGAGATCAAAAGCAAATTTGAAAAAGTCAGTTTATCACGCAGGACCGTGACTCGCCGTATGGAACTGATTGATAAAAAATATAGCAGTCAATTAAACAAAAATTCTGATTCCTTTGAATTATATTCACTAGCACTGAATGAAAGTACGGACGTAAAATACACTGCTCAGCTCCTCATTTTTATCCGAGGCATTGACGACAGTTTTGCGATAACAGGAGTTTTTGACCATGGAGTCCCTGAAAGGAACAACGCGGGGAGAGTACTTGTATAACCAGGTATCTGCTGTCATCGAAAGAATGACGCTACCTCGGAGTAAACTTGTCAATGTCACAACGGATGGATCGCCAAATTTAACTGGAAAAAATGTTGGGCTGCTGAAAAGAATCCAGGATAAAGTGAACGAGGAAAACCCTGTCCAGGATCTTATTTTCCTTCACTGCATCATCCATCAGGAATCCCTGTGTAAGTCTGTATTGCAGCTTAATCATGTCGTGAATCCAGTCGTAAAACGTGTGAACTTTATACGTGCAAGGGGACTTCAGCACCGTCAGTTTATTACGTTCCTGGAGGAAACTGATGCGGATCATCAGGACTTGCTGCACCACTCTCGTGTTCGCTGGTTAAGTTTGGGGAATTGGGGAAAGTGTTACAACGAGTGTGGGAGCTGAAAGAGGACATCATCGCATTTTTGGAGTTGATGGGGAAATCTGACGAATTCCCTGAGCTAAGCGACAAGAACTGGCTTAGTGACTTTGCGTTTGCTGTGGACATATTTTCACACATGAATGAGCTGAATGTGAGACTGCAGGGGAAAGATCAGTTTGTTCACGACATGTACAAACATGTGAAAGCCTTTAAATCCAAGCTCACTTTGTTCTCCGGACAAATTGCGAACAAATCTTTCGCTCATTTCCCCATACTTGCCATGCAGGAAGAGGCACCGCGAAACGCAAAAAATACAGCAAATCGCTTGAGGACCTGCACGGGGAATTCTGCCGTAGGTTTTCTGATTTCGAAAACATTGAACAGTCACTTCAGCTGGTGTCCTGTCCCCTGTCACAAGACCCTGAAACAGCACCACAGGAGCTGCAGTTGGAACTGATAGATCTTCAGTCTGACTCCGTCCTAAAGGAGAAGTTCAACTCTGTTAAACTGAATGACTTTTATGCTTCACTTAACAGAGCCACGTTTCCAAACCTCCGGAGGACTGCACAGAAGATACTGACTTTGTTTAGCTCAACTTATGTGTGCGAGCAGACAATCAGCGTCATGAACGCCAACAAAGCCCGTCACAGATCAAAGTTAACGGATCAGCACCTCAGATCTATCCTGAGAATTGCCACAACCAAAATAACTCTAGACTTCAATCTTAATTTTAGAACTTTCGTGACTGCAGGAATTATTATTTGGTTCTTTCGGTTAAGTCACGTCTAAAGATAAAATAATAAATTAAATTAAATAATAGAATACGACGTTTCGATTGCAACACAAGCAATCATCATCAGGTATAATGAAATAGCGACATAAAATCTAACCAGAAAACTATAAACAGACATATTAGCAGACAGATATCACCAAGATACATAGCGAGAGCAATACAGGTGTAGTACCGTTGAGGACGCGTGGACACCCGAGTAGAGGCACACGTATTTATTTCACAACAGTCACTGGGGACATACAGTACTGGAGGGGGTATCGAACCCTCACCCGGATAGCTGGGAACACACGGCTAGCTACCCCTAGCCTGCCTCCTAATCCTCCAAATACTGGGCTAGGGGAGGCTGTCTGGCCCGACACTGGTCAGTCGGGCTACGGTACCCGGAGTCCCAGAGTCCGGGCTCTGGTTCACGGGACCACGCCGCTGGCTCGGTCCTGCGCGGCCCTGACAAGGGCGGCGTCCCAGGGGAGTCCAGGGCTCTAGCTAGGCAGTCTTCGGTCTTCAAGAGTTTACTTAAACATTCTGCCCCGAGCCCTCTGACAAATCCCCCTTTATACTCTACCCCCGCTGAGGGGTGGGGCCCCGGGCTGCCTGGTGCGGACGTCGTTGAGAGCACCCCCCCCCGTGCACTCACGTAGCCCCGCCCACTGTGTTTGTTTCCCATAAGCTGCCATGCATAACGGCTCTCTCTCTAACACCCCTACACATACAGCTCCTCCGTAACACCCCTACATCACCCCCCCCCTGTACAGCTCGCAGCCGTCCCGGCTGCAACCTTGACAATAAAAGTTTATTCACCCCTCGATCCCCCAGCGTGTGCCTCATTTTTACAACAATAACGCAACGAGAAGAACAACAGGAAGGGAAAATAACCCGACGCACCCCACCCCCGAATAAATACGAAATCCGTACAACCAACGTATATAACATTTTTTCAGGAAACCCCCCAGCACACACACAACACACAGCGAACACAACATTCGTACAATGCAATGTGCCAGGAGCACACCACCGACGCCGCACACAGTGAGCATAACATGTGAACGTACACAGGAAAAAAAATATTTCAAAAAAAAATTCTTTTTTTTCCTTTTTTTTTTCCCATTTTCACTCCGTGCGTCACAAGAGTCTGCGCATTTTTGCGCGCGTCCTCGCCGCAGGCCCGTCACACGGGATAACCCCGGCCGGCAGGCCGTCGGGTGGCAAGTGTCCATCTCCGAGTGAGTCTGTTGTTGACGTCGCAAGACCCTCGGCATCCCCCGTGGGGGTCGTCGGGCGTGAGCCCGTCACTCCCGGTGCACCTGGAGGCGGGACAGCCGGCAACGCGTCAGGCGAGAGCAGTGGAGACGAACTCTTTGAGTCGGTCGCCCCCCCACATGTTTGGCCACGCGCGTGTGTAGTGGGACCTCGCACCGCAATGAAGGGTTTGAGCCTGGAGGGGTGTACAAACCACCGGCGCTTCCCCCATTTAATGCGTACGCACTGAGGTCTCAGGACCTCAACCACCTCGACGGGGCCCCGCCACGGCCGCACCAGTTTTGAGGAGGTCGCGAGTGGTACCTGGGGACAGTGCAGCCATGCCCTGTCCCCTGGCTTCCACTGTAGCACATGCGCGCGACCCAGTCTGAGGCGCTCATTAGCCCTCTGCCGCATGTCAGAATTCTGCATGGCAGCATCCCGCGCCTCTGTCAATTTTTCCAGGTTAAATTTAACATGTTCGGCCAATTGAGTTTTTTCCCTGTGGCGCTGGGATCTGCAGCTGGGCCCGAACAGGTGGGTCAGGTTCGCGGCCATACATAAGGAAGAAGGGGGAAAATCCCGTCGCAGCATGGGGGGCCAATCTGTACGCTGCCAGGACCCCCTGAATTTTCAAGTCCCAATCTGTCTGTGAGTCTGAAACCTGCTGTGACAACATCGACGTGATGGTACGATGCAACCGCTCGACCATTCCGTCGGTTTGTGGGTGATATGGAGAGGTACAAATCTTTTTCGTGCCCAGGATCTCACAGACTTGTTGGAGCAATTTGCCAGAAAATTTTTTACCCTGGTCGGTCAGCAGCCGCTCGGGAGCACCTTTGTCAAGGACATATCCCTGGACAAAGGCCTCCACGATGGCTGCTGCCGACTGGTTGGCCAGGGGCCAGGCCATAGGCCAGCGCGTGAAGTACTCCACCCCGTAATTCTAGATTTGAAGATTTGAAAAAACCTAAGAATACTCCACCCCGGTTAACAAATATCTATTTCCCCTGGGGGTGGCGGGGAACGGTCCCAGAATATCCAGCGCGACAAGTTCGTTCACCCGGGAGACCCTGATAGACTGCAGGGGCGGGTTCGACTCCCTCGCTGGTGGTTTCCGCTGCGCACACCTAGGGCACGACCCTAACAGATCCCCGACATCCCTTGTCATGCCCGGCCAAAAAAAATCAAGTTGGAGCAAGGCCAGGGTCTTTTGGGTTCCCAGGTGGAGGAGGCGCTCGTGAGCGGCCCACACCACCCTACCCCGTAACCCCGAAGGGACCACCAGCCGGTGTCGATGGGATTTCCCGTCCCAATGCATTAACAACCCACCGAGCATTTCCCATGCGTCGGCATCACCCCTCCCCCGCCCCCGGTCCCTGACGCGGCGGCGCAACGCAAGGAGGGAGGTATCTTCCATCTGCAAACGCCCCCATTCCGTGGCAGGCAACCCCAACAGGGAATCAGATCCCTGTTGTGCGATGGAATTCGTCATTGACGCTGCGTCATCAGCAGCCGCCAAGACCGGAACAGGCATTTCACCAGGATGCCTGCACCGACCCGACCCCAGGAGGCATGCGCATTCGGGGGTGGTTGGCATGCGCGACAGAGCGTCCGCGTTGGTGTGGCAAACGCCCTTACGGTACGTGGTCTCAAAATCTAAATCCTGGAGAACCTCCAGCCATCGAGACAATTGTCCCGATGGTTGTTGGACTCGCAGGGCGTACTGTAGCGCCGCATGGTCTGTACGGACGGTGAAACGCTGCCCGTACAGATATGGCCGGTATTGCTGGATGAAATAGACAATTGCCAGCAGTTCCCGACGGGTGACACAATATCGTTGCTCCGCTGGAGACACTCGACTACCGTACGCGACCACCCGTTCCACGCCCTCAACCACCTGGGAAAGCACGCCCCCAATACCTGTGTTGCTCGCGTCGGTATCGAGCACAAAGGGTTTTGAAAAATCGGGATAAACCAGGGGAGGGGCATTAACCAGAGCGTCCCGAAGGGAGCGGAACGCAACCTCCTCCTTCTGTCCCCAATGGAAGCGGACCCCCTTTGACGTCAAAGCGTGCAGGGGCTTAGCAATGGTGGCAAAGTCCGCGACAAAGCGTCGGTAATATGACGCGAAACCAACGAAGCTCCTGACCTCTCCCACCGAGGTGGGAGTCGGCCAGGAGCTGACACACTGCGTTTTGGCGGGATCGGTAGCAATACCCGAGCGTCCAACGATGTGCCCCAAATAACGTACCGATTCGCGCAATAAATGACACTTTTGGGGTCTAAATTTCAAATTAGCAGCCCGCATTTTGAGGAAAACGGCCCGCAACCTCTGGAGATGCTCGTCAAATGTTCTGCTAAAGACGATAACGTCATCCAAATAGATTAAACACGAATCCCACTGCAATCCAGCCAAAACCAATTCCATCAATCGCTGGAAAGTCGCCGGCGCCGAGTGTAATCCCATCGGCAACCGGTTAAATTGGAAGAGACCATGTGGTGTACGGAATGCAGTTTTAGGCTTAGATTCATCGTCCAGAGGAAGCTGCCAGAATCCCGAAAGCAAATCCAATGTGGAGAAGAATCGCGCCCCCGCCAAGGCGTCCAGCGATTCGTCAATACGAGCAAGCGGGTATGCGTCAGCAACGGAAATTTTGTTGAGGTGGCGAAAATCGACGCAAAACCGCAACGATCCATCCTGTTTCTTAACCAGAACGATCGGCGCTCCCCACGGGCTGGTAGAGGGAGAAATGATGTCGGCGGCTAACATGTCATCAACAGCCGATTTGACATGGTCCTTCTCGGCGGGACTCAGCCGGAAGGGATTTTGGCGTATGGGCGCGCTGTCACCCGTATCAATATGGTGACACAGCAAATGGGTACAGCCTAAATCGAATTTGTTCTGACTGAACACGTTGGCAAATTCGCGCAGGAGTGTCCTAAGTTTTTGACGCTCTACATCCGACAGGTCCGTCGATCCCGCACAAAGCGCCTCAAGCCACCCTTCATCGGTGTCCGAATGTGGAAGCGGCAGAGTGGCAGTGCCAACGTAATTGGCGACAGGTTCCTCGCAGGGCACCGGCGTTGCGCGAGCAAGCACGGTCCCTTGAGGAATTACCACGGCCTGCGACCCCACATTGAGGACCGCGATGAAAGGGTCCCCGTCCCCCCTTACGATGGTCTGGGCGGGAATTAAATGTGGCCCGCTAACCCCGGCCCTAGATGGCCCCAGCAGGACACCCTGGTCCCCAACACCCTTATCCAAGGGCCTACAAAGTTTTAGGGGCACCAACATTTGTGCCCCCGGCGGCACGCGAACCGTTTGAACGACAAACGCCGGTACCGTCGCGAACGCCGACCGAGCCGCAGTAGGGGAAGGCAAAAACGCCATCCGTCGTCCCGACGGGAGCTCAATGAAACCTTGATCAATCAAAATCCGAATTGGCATTTTGCCCAATAAGTCCGTCCCCAGCAGGCACGGAACCGCCAGCGAGGAGGAAACAAAAATGGGGCCGGACAATTTAATATCACTGATCGAAATTTGTGCGCGAATCTGACCCATGATACCCAATGAGCCCCCGTTAGCAGCGTAGAATGGGACATTAACCGGTAGCAAAGGACGACTCTGGACGGGGAGAATGTTGTATACGAGTTCCGAATTGATAGTCGCCGACGCTCCTGTATCGACGAGGATACGCACTTCGACCCCGTCAATGTGCCCTACTACGGCCGACGACCCCGACGACGCCGCCACAACGCGGTGGGCCAACACGGACCACTGCCTGGGTTCGATTTGGGTCCCCATAGTGGTGCGTGTTGGCCCGACGGTGCGCAATGTTGGCCCCCCGTTCGTTGCGGTGTGCTTGTGTGTAACGGGTGTGTGCTTTGGCCAAACATGTGGGGTGCCGCGACTCGCCGGGTCATGTTGATGGAGCTTGGAAGGAGGAGGAGGGCCGGCGTCCCGGTGAGGCGTCGTCCCCCGCTGTCGAGGAGAGCGGCACCCCGAGGCGACGTGGCCCCGGATGCCGCAGTTATAGCAGCGCGGGAGCGCAGGCGGTGATGACGGACGGTCGGAGCGGCCCGACCCATCCCGGCCCGCCTGTACTCCCACCCTCTGCTGTCGGCGACGTAGACCTCCTCCGTCGGGGGGGTGACAGCAGCCACCGTACGCCCGGCCGCTGCCCTGCTGGCCTTCCGTCGCTGTGACAGGAGGTTAGCGTGGAGGAGCCGCGCCGCCTGGAGGGAACCCATCTCCGTGTCCTCCTGCGCGACGATGGCGATGTCCAGGTCGTCCGCCAGCAGAAGAATTTTCTCAGTGACCATCGCGTCCACGCCTTGGTCATCCATACGAGGGAAGGCCGTCTTTGCCAACGCCAGAAGGCTCGTACGGTAGGTGAGGGGCGACTCCTTTGCACCCCGCTGGCGATCGTAAAATCGGTGTCTGCATTCCGCCGAAGGTCCGTAGACCCCAGCCAGCAACTGCAGCGCCATCTGAAGAGTGGAGCGCTTGTCCCTCGGTGCCGACGTAAGAGCGGCGAGGGCGTCGCCGTCGAGGAGCGCCGGCAGCGCGCAGAGGGCTTCGGCGTCCGACCACCCCGCCATTTCTTGGTGCGCGAGGAAGCACCGCTGGAACCCCCCCCAGTCGCCCTCCTCAGCTACAAACTCTTTCAGCGGGGGCAGCCTTTGGCGTAGCGCAGCGATCGCCGTGGAGGCCCGCGCTTTGCTGTCCCCGCAACTCGGCTGAGCGTCGGCACGAACGACAGATGGAATCGCCTGTCGCGCTGATGGTGACGCTTCGTCCGTTGGTGGTGACGCGGCAGCCCCTGCGAGGCCGATGTCAGACCCCAGGTTGAGGCTGGCCACGCCCTCGGCAGCTGCTGCGGCGATGGCGGGAGATTCAAAGTTGTAGTCAGTAGAAATGGCGGGAAGGCGCAACGGTCGTCGGCCGTCCTCGCCCCGCGGCGGTCCAGCAGCTCCCAGCCGAGTGATGCTCTCGAGTGTGGCGGCAGCAGCATACAGCAGCTCCGCCAGCCTCGCGTGCGCCAGCCGAAGTCCGTCGGATGGCGACTCCCCTTCCTCCCGATGCCCCGGTAAGGATGCATTCGGCCCCGGCTGCTCGTTGCCTCCATCAGCCGTCTCTGGCACCGCACTTCCCGCGGTGTCCTCCGCCTCCTGCACCCCGGCCCGAGCTGTTCGGCGCGTGTCCATGTTCGTTGTTGTTCACTTCTGTCACCAGATGTAGTACCGTTGAGGACGCGTGGACACCCGAGTAGAGGCACACGTATTTATTTCACAACAGTCACTGGGGACATACAGTACTGGAGGGGGTATCGGCCCCCTCACCCGGATAGCTGGGAACACACGGCTAGCTACCCCTAGCCTGCCTCCTAATCCTCCAAATACTGGGCTAGGGGAGGCTGTCTGGCCCGACACTGGTCAGTCGGGCAATGGTACCCGGAGTCCCAGAGTCCTGGCTCTGGTTCACGGGACCACGCCGCTGGCTCGGTCCTGCGCGGCCCTGACAAGGGCGGCGTCCCAGGGGAGTCCAGGGCTCTAGCTAGGCAGTCTTCGGTCTTCAAGAGTTTACTTAAACATTCTGCCCCGAGCCCTCTGACACATCCCCCTTTATACTCCACCCCCGCTGAGGGGTGGGGCCCCGGGCTGCCTGGTGCGGACGTCGTTGAGAGCACCCCCCCCGTGCACTCACGTAGCCCCGCCCACTGTGTTTGTTTCCCGTACGCTGCCATGCATAACGGCTCTCTCTCTAACACCCCTACACATACAGCTCCTCCGTAACACCCCTACACAGGTAACAGAGAGGGGTGATCGTCTCTGTGGGGTGGCCTTAAATAGACAGAGGGGGGGCGGAGGCAGAGAGAAGGAAGGGGGGTTAGAGAAAAAATTAGCATATCAATGAGTGGTCAACAGATGTGGTGCTGCACGGCAAGTAAGCCTGAAAATCAGGAGGACACACTAAAATTAAATAACCTAGTAAAATATCGAAATGTAATGTAATACAACACAGAGGGTCGGTCAACACACAATTAACGCATAGCCTGGTTGATTACGTATTTCAAAGATTGCTAAGTTAGAATTTAAGTGTGAACATTCTAAAGAGGACACAGGCAGAGAAAAAAAGTCGCCAGAGAGAGAGAAAAAAGATAAGCTTAAAACTTCCCCGTAGAAGTGGTTCAATCTTAATTTTAGAACTTTCATGACTGCAGGAATTATTATTTGGTTCTTTCGGTTAAGTTACGTCTAAAGATAAAATAATAAATTAAATTAAATAATAGAATACGACGTTTCGATTGCAACACAAGCAATCATCATCAGGTATAATGAAATAGCGACATAAAATCTAACCAGAAAACTATAGACAGACATATTAGCAGACAGATATCACCAAGATACATAGCCGGAGCAACACAGGTAACAGAGAGGGGTGATCGTCTCTGTGGGGTGGCCTTAAATAGACAAAGCGGGGGGGCGGAGGCAGAGAGAAGGAAGGGGGTTAGAGAAAAAAATAGCATATCAATGAGTGGTCAACAGACGTGGTGCTGCACGGCAAGTAAGCCTGAAAATCAGGAGGACACACTAAAATTAAATAACCTAGTAAAATATCGAAATGTAATGTTATACAACACAGAGGGTCGGTCAACACACAATTAACGCATAGCCTGTGTTGTATTATATTACATTTCGATATTTTACTAGGTTATTTAATTTTAGTGTGTCCTCCTGATTTTCAGGCTTACTTGCCGTGCAGCACCACGTCTGTTGACCACTCATTGATATGCTAATTTTTTCTCTAACCCCCCTTCCTTCTCTCTGCCTCCCCCCCCTCTGTCTATTTAAGGCCACCCCACAGAGACGATCACCCCTCTCTGTTACCTGTGTTGCTCCCGCTATGTATCTTGGTGATATCTGTCTGCTAATATGTCTGTCTATAGTTTTCTGGTTAGATTTTATGTCGCTATTTCATTATACCTGATGATGATTGCTTGTGTTGCAATCGAAACGTCGTATTCTATTATTTAATTTAATTTATTATTTTATCTTTAGACGTGACTTAACCGAAAGAACCAAATAATAACTCTAGACTTGGATGCACTGGCAAAAATGGGAGATCAACAACACTGTTCCCACTGAAACTGAAAGTGATGATCTGTTGCTGCTGCAACGAGGTTGGAGCCAAATCTATATCACACAGCCTGCTCTAACCTGTTAATGTAGATAATAAAGAAGTTCAAGTGAGGTAATTGGTTTGGGCGCAGGCCTCAGATGTTTTCATGATGTTTCATCAGTCACGTTACGACATGTTTTTCTATTCTTCATGTTCGTGCAATTTGTTAAATTTCCTTGCAAATAAATGCTTTGCTACCTGTTGAAGGCCAAATCCTTTCATGTAATGATTTTTACATGTCACTTATATTAGTTCACACAAACACTCCATCCATCTGTTCCTGGCCCAGCCCCTCTGTCTAATTTTAGAACCCATTGTGGCCCGCGAGTGAAAAAGTTTGCCCACCCCTGATCTAACCTATAAAAGTAAATTTGTGTCTGTCTGTCTGCGAACACGCGGATGCGAGGGATATGGCTCTAAAACGGTGGAATTTTCGTAAAAAATAATTTGTTAGCTACTACGCCGTAAGCCCCGTAGTGGGCAAGTGATATTCCGTTTTCCCGTCCATTACCTTTAAATTTGTAAAAATTGCGTTTTTGCGATTTATCTTTCTTTATATAGATATGTTTGCCGCCCTGCGCAGGACAAAGCATGCAATTGCGCATGCGCGAAACGCTGACAGGAGTTGCCCCTAGCAATGTGCACACGATCGCAAACATTTTCATTAGCGTTAACAATGCTTTAAAAAACACACACAACGCTGAGGTTCATTCTTCACACTCTTGTCGTCTTCTCCCCCCCACCCCAATCTAGACTTAGCCTGCTTCTCAACTTACCTGTGCGTACTGCTGCTCTTTAATGTACACTTTCTTTCAGCTTATTTCTTCAATGAATTTCTATTGTTTCGATTGCTCACGTCACGCTATAGTACTGCGATGCTGATTAATATGTCATACTGCTAAATACGTTGGACTTTCTTAGCTACAGCCCATTGCATTTCGTCTATCATTTTTTTACATTCGTGGGAACATCACCCATTTCAATTTTGCCATACCACACCTTTACTTTACACCAAAGCGGGGAGCACGCAGGGAGGTTCAATGCCCCAAATATTGTTGACCTTGCTTCCTTACAGTGGGTGAGGAACATTGTGAGAGACATTGTTCTTTCATACCAAGAAAACACCATCGCACGATTTCCTGACAATAAAACATACGATGCCCTACAATAAACACATTTTCCTATCGCAAGGCCAAGATGAGTACCACGTCAAGATTCCTCCAAATACAAAAGCTGCAGGACAAAGACATCCTCACAAAACTCTTTCCTCTAAAAAAACTTATGTTCCTTCGTGATCATGGACAAAGGAGGAAACCACATATTATGGTGTGCCAACCTCTTTCACCACTATGTTGTCGCTGAGTATGCCAACATTGAGTGTGAGCACCTTCTTTACATTCAACCAAATCAAAACCGCCTGCGTGTGAACAGTATTCTCATTTCTGGGATGCCATCAATGCCGAAGGAGATGCAAATGGTCACAATGTGGGCTGATTAGTTATTTTGCATTCATCCTTCACAGCTCCACCAAGATACATGCATGAGAAGACTCAGGATGCCATGATGTACATTAGCCAATATGGCACGCTCCATCTCTTCATCACCTTCACTTGCAATCCCAAATGAAAGGAGATCCAGGTTTACCTTTATCCAAACCAAAAGCCACCAGACAGACATGACATCTTAGCGAGGGTTTTTAAACCCAAATTCTTAGGTTTTTTCGGTAAAGTCACGTAGGTAAAACATCAAAATTAATGAAAATAAAATAAAATAAAAACAATTTTGATGTTTTACCTACGTGACTTTACCGAAAAAACCTAAGAATATGATTCCTTGCAGTCACGAAAGCTTCAAATCTAGAATTTAAACTCAAAGTTTATGACCTCATTATGCTTATTACGACCAACGAAGGCAGCATCTTTGGATAGGCAAGTAGTAACTTGCACATCATTGGGTGGCAAAAACGCCATCTCCTCATGCTCACATTTCGCTATGGATGAGGGAAACAATTCATGTAAGTCACATTGACACATTTATCAGTGCTGAGCTACCTCACCCCATCAAGACCCTGCCCTTTTTCTGTGGTCTGCAACCAAATGCTCCATAGCCATGTGGCCAGTTCTATCCAAATGCGCCATGTATGCAAGATAACAGCTGTACCAAGAGGTATCCACGGAACTACTTGAAACACTCAGTCGGCCCATGATGGCTATCCTCTATATCGGCACAGATATAGTGAGCATGTTGGATTTCAAACAACGCTCAAACCTGCCACTAACTCGGAAATTAAGGTTGACAACCGGTGGATCGTTCCCTACTGCCCTCTTCTGTGCAATATCTTCCAGGCCCACTTTAATATGAAATTCTGGTATTAAAAAAAAAGCCATCAAATATGTTTGCCAATACATCAACAAAGGCTCTGACATGGCTGTCTTTGTCTTACAAAACAGAGGGGCAAAGTGTGCATGAGCTTAAACTTTTTTTCCAAGATACATCAGCAACAATGAGGCCAATTGCAGAATTCTTGGCTTCCCCATCCATTACCGTTCCCCACAGTCGTCCATTTGGCACTTCACCTCCAAAATGGTCAACGCATCTACGTCAAAGGAAATGCCCAACAACAGGCCCTGGGCCCTTATGGCATTCTTTGTTTTGTGCCCAAGTGACCCATTTGCTGCCAACCTGCTCTACCATGAAGTTCCCTCCTACTGTACATGGACTGCTAAAAAAAAATTGGAAGTGACGTGCTGCCGATAGTGAATCTGATACCTTAAGATGAGTCTACACAGTTCATCCCAGCAATCAGCAGTGCTACTTTATCCCAATGCTTCTCCATGTTGCCAAAGGGCACACATCTTTCCAAGACCTCTAAACAGTGGAAGGAGGTGTCTGTCAAACATATAGGGAAGCTTGAAATCTTCGTGCAATTCTTGCGCATGATCACCATCTTCATAAAGCTACGAGAGAAGCTTCTGTTGGTCAGGGGACTGACCAACCGACATTGCTCTTCTGCATGAATCTTCAAGTTTGCAGCACATCTAACCCCATGGGACTCTGGCAAAAATACAAAGAGGGCATGAGTGAGGACATCCTCCACGGAGCTCAATGACAAAATACAAACCTCCACGTCAACTTTTCTGATGTCATCTTTAAAACAGGCCCTCATCCTCCTTCAGGACAAACTGCACTCCATTGGTGGAAAATACCTCACGTCTCAGGGAATACCAACACCCTACAGGGACAACCTGCATGCCCTTGCTCAAGGAGATCCGATGCGAAATATGCTATTATGCTTTACAGCTTCTTACCAAAGCTGATGGATGCACAAATAGAAGCCTACACGAAAATCTTGGAAGACATTGAGACTACAAATCGAGTATTTTTGTCCTTGATGCACCTGCCAGTACTGGGAAGACTTTCGTTTTCAAACTGCTCCTCGCCAAGGCTCGCCAGAGAGAGAAAATTGCTCTAGCTGTGGCATCATCGGGGATTGCTGTGTAACTCGATGTGTGTGTGTGAGTCGATGTGTGTGCGTTTAGGTCCATGCGTGTATGTGTCTTTTTTGCACGGGCAACACCAGATGTGTGTGTGTACATCGATGTGTGTGTGAGCCCATGTGTGTGTGTAAGTCGATGTGTTTGTGTGCGGGCCGATGTCTGTGTGTCTAAGTCGATGTGTGTGTGTCTTTTTCGCCCGGGTAACGCCGGGTACTTCCCGCTAGTCCCCTATAAATTACTTGTGCCGACAAGTAATGGGTGGTCGCAACATGCTATTCCCACCATGGATCTTTTACCGCATTGCTCCTGTAAACTATGGTATCCAAAATAATGCACAAGTAGTTTTGCATGTAATCCCATAAGACCAGAACACTCTGTGCACAACTGCGCAACAGTATGGGCAAGAGGTTTAGCTTTGCTCAGTGCTTTGCATATTATTCCTAGCACTATTAAAATCGAATCTCTTTTTACAAGTACACACTTGAATGCATAATATTAAAAACGCATTCACGTGCAGACCACGTGTGCACCCGCGCGCATATCATCGTGTTTAAACGTGGTGAAAAGTGCAACCTCAGTAGATTGGCACATGTAATCCCGCGTAACATTTTATGACCATTGGAAACCCACTAATGCAACCATCTCTATCGTGAGCAACCACCTACTATTTTTCCAGTATTCATTGTGTTACATGGGGCACCCCGACCATAATTAAGAGCAACCTTTCCATGGCACATCGAGACCTTTCTCACCTCTCCTAAAATGGACAAATTGCATGTAAATTCCAAATGCTAATAAGGAGGCGCTCAACTGCATTTAATGACATGCCAACTGCAGTGCAAATGGAGTCGTAGCTTGGGACCACTGATCCTGCCCTCACAACAAGGAATGCATCATCGGCTATACAGCCTGCAGTCATTTTCCTTGCGGAGGGCTTCAACGCTTTGCGCATCGCCCTCAATGATGCCCCCCACCCCTCCACCAAGGTGTGCGGATACTACTGGCTCTATTGTCTGTAGGCATAAGAGTCCGTAGATACTACGGACTCTATATATGCCTACAAGAGACATTTCATTTTTTTTGGTTGGGGGGGGGGGACAAATGGAAAACGGAACACCAGGCTTTTATTATAGATGTCGGATGATACGAAGTATGAGGCAATGGGTGTGTTCATTTGTCAATTGCCTGGCTATTTAAAAGGTAGAATGGCGATACTATTAGAATCAATGGTTACATGGCACTGACATGATCATTGCATCTATATTTAACTCCTTTGGCTCACCAACGACTTTTTTTTACAAACCCATCTACTTTATACACTTATTTTGAAAACATACGAAAAGGTAACTGATAGGATTTTTTAAATCCTGGAGTAAATTATATTTCCACTCGTGAGTATAGGTGGACGAGCAACGGCACAATCACTATAACATATTTGGGTTTGTGAAAAGGGCATTGTGGTTGTTGTACACTGCAAGGAATAGAGGATACACGCTATAAGTATTTATGGTGGAAGAACAAATGAAAATGGTTACTTTGTATAAGCAAGAGATATCAGGCATTGTGGTTGTTGTACACTGCCAGGAATAGAGGATACACGCCATAAGTATTTATGGTGGAAGAACAAATGAAAATGGTTACTTTGTATAAGCAAGAGATATCAGTGGTTTGACCTGGTAGGGGGAGTGAATGTTTGGGACTGGGTGGCTGGGAGTTGACCTGTTTAGGGGTCACGATTTTTTGTTTGTTGTTTTTACACATTCGAGAGCATCAGATGATTCGATCAATGGATGTTTGATGGTTGAGTAGCTTTCGAGAGCGTGTATCCATGTTTATTGTGCAGCGCACCCGAATGGTTTGCTTTAACTAGCTCCGACAGACGGCTGACGCTTTACGCCTCGCCCGTCACCCTCACTGATGATGTTCTCTTCTTCCCACCCCCCCCCATGCGCGCAGATACGATGAACTTTATTGTACGTAGGGTGTGTCAGCATATATGCCTACAAAATAAAACATTGGGGGGGGGGGGTGGTCGAGAATTTTCGGAGACCTGTTGGACCAACCTTTTACCCTACATTTGGGGGGGGGTCCACTTTCTAGAAATTTTAGATTCAGGCTTTTGAAAGGCTCAATTTATTTGACGGACTTATATAATTAGATGCCGATTCATGAACCTCTTAAATAAAAAAAGACACACCACTTCAAAAAAAGTAACATCTGTCAAATTCACTGCTGAATGAACGCCTCCCACAATGCCATGTTAGTCACAAAGAGTTTGTTTACTATACTTGACCAAGCTGGCCAGTGTTGGTTGGTGAAGGGGGTAACTAGGATTGGTTCAGTTATCACATGACACCGATGTTAGCCGTGGCCAGTAATCGAAAGTCGGTGCAGTGTTTATTGCCACCGTCACCCAAGTGCTTTATGGGTAAAAAAATATATATATATTTACTGCATGCATAAGTGCTGTCTAAACTAGGCTGTATCCTGGCAAACCATTAGACAGAAAGTAAAAAATGACAGCCAGGTGGCATAAAGGCAGCATGCTCAACTCAGAAATAGATTTGTCGAGTTAAACCTTGAGCAACGCCATCATACCTTGTTGACAAAGTATGATGCCAATGGCAGAGGGCACAACAAAAACAAACTTGCTTGGTTTTGACTTCGGTATGCATGTATCACTTCTTTCACATGATGCTCTGCCCAATAATTTCAAATTTTCCACCCTCCGAACTCCACCACAATTGTCACCCGATTCCAACTCCACCCTCCCCTCCTTTTGCACAACATTTGTGAATTATCTTTACATAGTTCAATCACTGTCAGCCTAGATTGCGGTGATGGGGATCCGTTTTTTCATCAGTTGTCGAGCACAAACCCAAAGGCCCAAAATGCGTTTTTTGAATAAACATAAGTAATATACCAAGTAATGGCTTGTGTGCCATGTTAGACCAATGCTCAATCTTTTTACACCACATTGGTTTTGTCAGCGTTTTCTGTTTATTATGTGGGCTGCTACATCCAGTGTCTGGAGACACATTTGGTATTCAGATGCCCTATAAATTTGTAACAAAACACTTTTAACCCGAATCATGATTTGACTGGGGGCTCAAGGTGTAACTGTTCTACACCTCCAGGTGATTCTTGGCAAGTGCATGAAACTAGACATTGACATTTGAGAATGCGAAAAGATATCTGGAAGGGAACCTAGACAACAAGGACTGCAATGGCAACTAAACAAAGCACGGAATTTTTTTAAACCCAAAATTGAAAAACAGCAGCAATTGGCATCATATCAAGCAGTCAATTCCTGAGTTACTGTTTTGAAAGGGAGGTAAATACCCTGGGATAATCACAACCAGACATCATGGGCATGCCAACAAGTGTAAGATTAATGAGAAGGGTATAGAATCAAGATATGGATACGTAGCATCCAGGAATTCTACGTTGTTGTGGTGACATGTGATTTCGGTGCAATCGTAGGGAAAAACAAACGAAGACGATAAATAACAGGAAAATGCGGGAAAAAGCAAGAAGAATCAAAGATAATAAATTAACAAATAGGGCCCAGTTAAATGAGCTGGGCATATGCAATGGTTGCTTCAGACACTATATTTTATCAAAAAGGCAGCTACAAACTAAACAAACATATCCTCCAATAATTGTCCAAGCCTAACAATTGCGGCGCCTCTTTAGTTCGCTGCCCGAATTCGTGGGAGCAAAGACCCTCAACAATCACATTCACAATGATCTGCGAAAAATGCACGAATTAGCAGGTAGATAAATAATCCCTTCTAAAAATGTGACTCGTTACGAAAATAAAAGAATTGTCACGGAAAGTCAAGACGAGGAAAAAAACCAATGCCATTTTGGAAGCAGGGTGGGACGACTGGACGACTAGGTAAACAAAAATCAGATCTGAACAACAAGAGATTACCCAAATTAATGAAGTAAAGCAATTATAATTTAATTCCCTGAAGAATATGTCTGACGTTGATTGTGCTATTATTGTATGATTAGTTTAGTTTACCATGCATTGAAAAAAAAATCACCGAGTTTGAGGATCACATGGAAGGTGTAGCAAAAACAGAGGCAAATGAAGCACAGTTTGTCTTCACCAAAGAAAGGGAACAGCATTTGCAATTTGTGGATAGGCATATATTTAATAAATATTGAATAAAAAAACTGTTCTGTGCAATATTTGTCGGCTACTCAAAAACACGTTTCATAATAAACAGCAATAACATTATGGGATGTATCATTTACTCTTAGGAGGTTGCAATCAAGTAAAAAAATCCCAAATATGTCAACGGTCACGACTGCTTTCCAGGATGGCAGCAGAAGTTATGATGAACACCATGACATCAACTAGCAGAATGTATGATCGGATAAAATAAATAACAAAAATCTGTTGTGGTTGATAACTTTACGGGATCAACATGGAATACGGAATAGGTCGCTTGAGTTTCCATATAAGAGAGTGGAAGAGGGTCTGATATAACCAAGACAAAGAGACAGGACAGCCTAATTAAGTAGGACTAGCAACAGAGTCGTTTGATAAAAAGTCGGGTGTGCAGGGCAGTTTTGTACACATGTGAAGGTTGGACACTAAAATAAGATGCAGACATGCATGTGGTAGTGGAGAAGGTTCTACATAAACTGTCTTGACAGAAACATGAATCGGCGAGAAAAGATGGAGAAAATGTAAAACAAATACATCAAAGTTTGGCCACTGGATGAGATGCACAGAAACACAAGTCAAAGTGTCAATCAATTTGGAAGTAAAGCGGAAGGCAGAATGGATGTCAAATTTTAAACACTTTACGGATAAGAAAGACGAGTACGTGGAGTAAACATGAATCACGATGAAACATGAGAACATGATCTTAATTGTTAAACGAAATTAAGTTGCCCTTATGAATAAATTGTCCAAAGCCATGAGAAAATGGAAATTCCATCACAAGCATAAGCCTACGAAGCGAGACCACGTGACATTACGAGGTTAGCTTGTTGCGACGGGTTCGGGCCGAGCGCTGAGACGGGAGTGAGTAAGGAAACATGCTGGAAAGCATGGAAGGGTAAATTGTGGCAGTAACCAAGTTGTTCGGGGTGCATGAGGTTGAGTGCGACTCCTGTTGCATGCGGTCTCTGTTGAGGGAATGGTGGCCGTAGACATTCTCCCCTATGGATGTTGGACAGGGTCCAGCCTCGGGAAGGGACAAACCCTCCTTGTCAATAAATCGTCGGGCTGTGTGATGTGTCGGAATGTGTGAGTCAGAGGAGGTGTCGGTTGCGAAGTGCCATTGCTTTAGTCCCCGAAATTTGCACTGGCCAGGTACATGGCCGGTGGAGGTCATTGGAATTGGACGGCCACGGTGCGGGCAAGGGCGAGCGAGATGTTGCAGCCGGGTTGCCATAAGTGGCACTTGGAGCCGCATGTTGTTTTAGTATTGCATCATTCATCCCCAGTGTTGTGCGGTCGGGGTCTGGGGTGTCGGACGGGCCGGGCCGCTGTAATCGGACGCCGAGGGATGTGTTGTTCCACCCCCAGTTGCGAATCCCTGGTGTTAGAAGTGCAAGCCCTCTTGGCCATTGACGGCCACAAATCTGCCCAGGGAGAAGGACCGATGTCAAGAACGGGACATTATGTTGACGGGTCGCCATGGTGTTGTTGGTTTCTTTGTGTTGTGGGCATCCGTATGTTCAAAATGTCCGTGGCTTGACGGGATGATCGCGGGGGTTGCGTGCGTGTGTTGTTCGGAGTTGGCGTTATGGTTGTGGTGTTTCATTGCGGTGGTCTCTATTGGTTTTCTAAAGTGTAGGTTGTTCCTGCAACCCCTAAACAATTGTTATGTGGTGTGTTAAACGGTTGATTCAGCCTAAAAATTAATTGTTGAAATTCTGTTAGCCGAGGACGGGTATTTCTTTTCTTAAGAGAGGTGGGGTGATGTAAAGACAGTGGGGAGCGATAGCGGGACAGTATGGTTCCCCGGGACTATGGTTACTAATGGATGTGCTAATGATGAGACGAACGTTGACGGAGTCACGTGAGGGAGAGCACGGGATCCAATGGCGGGGGACGTGTAATTAGGGCGGTGATTGACAAGAGGTGCGGCGATATAATTCTGGAATAAGGGCGTGGCCATACCGGGCGATTCTTAAGAACCAGCGCGAGACGGAGCTGTGGGCTGTTCGGGTGGGGGATCGCTGCCGTCGCCTTGGATCGGGTCGTCTCCATCGTCTGAGAGTTGTCTTGAGGCGAGACGTTATGTTGGCTCTGAATAGAGTTGTGTAACTATCCCAGTGTATAGTCACTCGCTGTTACTCGTTGAGTTGGCAGTGGACTTTATTCATAATAAATACACGAATGACAAGTCGGTGTCTCCGAGAGCTACATTACACATGTTAAAACAAAGATCTCCCGTATAGCCTGTAACAGACTGTTAGGGCAAGTACTGATAGCGAGCACCTATGAACGCCGGCACGGCACACGAGGGGGTGGGGGCCAGGACCATGCCCGGCCGCCTTCGTCTCCCCAGTGGCAAAGATTTTTCACACACCGCACCAGGTACTCATGAGGCTGAGGCGACCTAGGGGAGGCCCAGGGCCAGTTCAGATTATCGTCACGAGTGTTGGCCGTGATCAGGAATCGAACTCGGGTGGCCAGGTTTGTTGCACAGCACGCCAACCCCGACACTACCATTCCCCACAAGTTCACCACACACGTTTCTCTATTATAGCAGTCGTTAAAAGCCTAAAATGAAAATACGTCTCCATCTCTTTACGCAATGAGAGCCGAGGAATCTCAAAAGGCGCTTGTCGTTGCTTTTTTTTCTTAAATGGACACTTTTCAATATTTGTGTTTTGCAAAAAATATAGCTTTCAGAGCACTTGAGTTGTCTCCAATTAGCCATAACTCGCTTCTCTATTACACATTAGTTGAAAACCAGTGTCATTACTATAACTGAAGCTGTTTTAACTGTCACAACGTAATTCTGTATTCATTCTTAGAAATTCACTTTGGGCTGGTCTCACACAGTTTGATGGTAAATGCATTCTTTTTTGTATCAATAAAACACTACATTGTATTTGTCCAATACAAGAAATGTGGCACTCAAACAGTGCTATGGAATAAAACCCATCTACATCTACAACATTTAAATATCAAAATGTATTTAATTTAATCGAATCTGACATTTAGTCATGGTATAGTGAGTGCTATTGTATTGCAGCAAATCTAATATGCTTAAACATTTCAAAGTTAAGCATTAGCAAGTGCAATTTTTTTTAAAACAGTTAACTATTTTTAAGCATGGACGTTTAATGTTTAATCATGGCATTAGCAAGTGGACTTCCTCAACAATCACGGTCATGCATGTAAGGAACGCGCAATCACAAAACAGATATTCACAGCACACCTACTTGACAGATGCACGTGATAGTTGTGCCATCCCGTTTAATATGCCTTTTTCTCCCGTCACTCCGTTTCTTGGAGCTATAATCATGTAACACATACTTGGTGCTTCGGATATTGTTATGTCCCGATTTAACATTCTCCGATCGGATCCATCTATATACCATGTCTGGCATATTCGCTTTCAATGCGATTTTTGGGGGTCTGTTGGCAGCTGTGTGATCACCTGGATTGACTTGTCGCAATAGTTCCTGAAGCTGCAAGCACGTGGCATGAGACGGAGGACATCACGCGGTGTAAACTGAAGGCTCGGAGCGCTTTGGTTGGTATTGTTGCCATAAACCAATAAACAGCCACTTGGCCTCTGCTGTGAACCCCATGGATGGTCACGGTTACGCGTGGAATGTTTATCAAGTATCTACACATGCATATTGGTACAGTGTGCCTTAACAAATGTAAAATTATAGTTGCTCTAAATCAACATTAGCCATACAAAGACTGTCGAAGATAAAGTGCCTGACTTCTCTCGACAGGTAAACCCGAGATAATTGCGTTAATTCCACATTACTACGACAGGTGACAGTTTAGTCACATTATAACCACTCTTAAGAGAACATAATCGTACATAATTTATCCGCCAATAAATTAATGGACTGGATCGTGTTCACGGTGCCTCCAACACACAGCGCCGCCTAGCTGGAAATAATAAGCATTGCAGTGTTTATACAAAGTGTTAACTCTGTAACAAGTACGGTATTTACTGTTATTTATAATAACTGCATTTTCTGGACTATCCAAACCTAAATTTTCTGGTAAGGGTTGTATATACTTCTAACACGCTTTGCAATTAAAAGATAAAATTTGTATCTGTTAGAAGATCACCTGAACGTTGTTCAATCTCACATTTAAGGTGCACACAGGATGAAATATTACCTGCACCCCAATACGCATTACACTCAGTGTTCAACTCGATACATTCATTAAATTAACATTGAGTAGGAATGTACCAAACTCTCCGTAGCTGCGTGGGTCAGGAGCCATGGTGGCAAGATGTTAACTACTTCGCATAGTATACAGGAGGCCGTGGGTTCGATCCCGACCATGACACCTGTATATTTGGAGTTGGCGTGTCTCTCCCCATCCACATTTAGAATCAACAAACATTTAGAGTATTTGGCCACTATACATTTCCACAAGTCACGTTGTCGAGCTGTTATTTGTGGCCAGGTCGCTTCTAATTAAGCAGCGTATACAAATATGAAAATATTTGAATACCACAATTCGATGCATTCCTGTGCATAGGGAGCACATAAATAAATTTCCATCGATGCACGGACTGCATTTTCCCACCGATAACGCCCGTTAGAATGCGTTCACCAACGTGGCAATGATCAACAGCTCGCTAGGATAGGTCAGCCCGTTCCGTGGGGGACCCGAGCTCGATCCAACTTCCCCGGTCATTGAACGAAGCCGACGCGCGATCTCGTTTCAGTGGTCGTTGGAGGAGACTACACGAGCGAGACGGTGGCCGAGCGCTGCGTGGGGGTCGTCCCCCCCCACCACCACCTCAGTAGCAGCGGTGGCGATCGAGCGATAGACGGAGTCGGCGTGCCGGGGAGCGCGCTCTTCTGGCCGATGAGCAGTGATGCCCGGGCACTCCGCCCCCCCCCCTCCCCCCCGTACATTGCCAAGGCTCTTTAGGTTGGGTCTATAGGTTAGCGCTGGTTGGGTCTATAGTTCGGCGCTGTGCATGTAATAACGTCACGAAGCGGCCATTAAAGAGCCGCATTCGGCTCCGGAGCCGCAGATTGTAGACCCCTGTCCAATGCCATTATGTCAAAGCCTTCAAGGTTCATGCGCATTATATGGCGATGCTGCTGGGTTGGCAGTGGTGCCCAAGCACCATTAACAAATCACTATAACTCGTCGGCTTCACCGCCTTAAAGCATTAAACGAATATAATAACGTGACGTTTCAGGCAATGGGCCTGCTAACTGCGTAACAAAAACTCAGAACACAATGTGCCATGAAAAAGGCCATTGCCGGAAAAGGTCGCCTATTGTACGTTTCCTCTTAAGGCAGTGCTATTTACGACTTTGTGCGAAATCCACTTCCTTGAAAGTTCAACATAGTGCAAAGCAATTAACCATACCTTTGTAACGGATGTCACAGTGGTGCATACGCACAAATTGCCCGTTGGTCAGATTATATGTAATCTAGACCCACTGGCTCAGGGTTCTAAACAGAAGAGTACCGCAGCAATGCTCGTTTGAGCAGGACATCACTTTGTCCTAGAACTGAAATATCAGACAACTCAAACGCAACATGTTTGTCGATAACACTGCTCTAAAAAACGTAAACATAACAAGCGACATTCGCCCTTCTTCATAGCAGAGAGATGTGCCAACAGCCACGCGTATGCACACACAATAGCCGTGTACTGCACGGTATGTACGTTGAACTTCTTTCGCATCCTACGTAACCAGCCGTGCTAATCGAAGTTGCGAGGTGGAGGACGACAAATAAAAACACAGAAAAGCAGTTCCGAAGAAAGGAGCTTTCAATCGAGGATTTAAAAGTGCATAGCTCAAGTGGCTTCCTAACATTGGAAGAGTCCGCAATTGAAACCACGCGATGCGGTGATGGTCTTTGTTCGATAGCGAGCTATAAAAAAAAAAGCCGCTGCAGAGAGATGACCGGAGTTCGAGCGACGGTGTATGCTTCTTGAGTTCAGCGAGGTATTTCCATTCTCGTCTACAAGCATTGAAAACCGTACTGCACAACACAAGTGTATTGGGTATCGTACTCACCGCGTACGGCCCAGGCAAAGGTACGTACACCGTCATAGAAACACACGTACATGGAAATAAAGCGAAGCACCGCTTCTGAGCCCAAACATTTTTCACCAATTATCGCTCTCTCGCTCTCCACATCGTCATCCCCTCCCCCTCTTCCACGAAAAAAAAACAACCGGTTCTCAAGATTTAATTAACAAGCGGAATTAATGACGTCACTAAACGCCCGGTAATTGCGCCCGTTCTTAAACAACAACAACAAAAAACACGCGCGCACGTCCGTATTCATTAAATCTCATCGTGAGATTTCGCATGAGCTAATTAAAGTTGCGCTTTATTGAGTGAAACTTGATTGATGGCTATCGGCGACGTGCGCGGTACAACGCGTGCGCGCGCGCATTTGTTGTGCGCGCACCTGTTTTTAGAGTGATTCGTATGACCGCACTTTTGATTTAAAACGCTTCCGTTTAACGTTTCCCTTTAATGAACTACCGCGATAAAATTGCTCTCGGGGCTACTGGCGCGGATGGGTTGGGGGAGGCGGCTCATCTCGCAAACCCACGTGCGCAGGGATTTCTTCGCTTCGTAACTCTTAAGTCCACGAGCCAACGGTAGCAAATTCTCCAAGCATCCGCCATGGGCAGTATACACCATTAATAGAAATCGTAGGTTACATACTGCCTATTTTGTAGATTACATGTCCTATTTGTTTTCAGATTTCGTGCATGTTTTATATCGCATTTATTTTCTTTCTTACAAACGATATTCCCTACTAAATACACTTTGGCATAATTTTGTGTATATTATCTTGAAACAAAGCTACAATAGCTACCTTGCTATTATAAGTAGTTGTGATCAACAGCACAGCGTCTTCGAGAAAATTAATGTTAGCATTTGCCACCCTAAGAGGTACCTAACAAGCCATATTTTTCAGGACCCTCACTTTAAAAAACCAACACCCTGTAAGGTTATTTTGGGGGAAACGACCAGGACAACGATAATCCCTGTTGTTTTACCCATCCAGTTGCATCCTGGCCACTTTATTGAATGTCATCCCCTATTGTTGCGTCACGCAGCAAATGTTCACAAGTCCATGGTATCACTGATCACGTTACAAGTGTGATGATTAACTGCAAACGTACACGTTAAGCAGCTGCTCACTTGCCTTACGCCGATTCCTGGAACACGTGTATCCTTGAGCTGTCAACACATTTCCCGTGGTGGAAATATGTCCAATTAACATTTGTCACAAGATACGACTAATATATGATTTGCTATGAGTGTAGTTGTAGTTTTAGTCTTTGTCAGTCAGCAATTTCCCACTGCAGGGATTTCTTTCATTGCCTCCCTTTTGTGGTTGCTCGCCCTCCGAGACCGATGATGTCGTCTCGCTGGTGCCGTCTATTCAGGCGTCTTCCCCTGCCTCCGTCGCCTCCTCTCGGTCTCCGCTCCGTCGTTAGTTTTGTCTCTCCTCAGTTTCTCTCGTGGCATGGTCTACCCATTTCAACTTGAATTGATTCATTTCGCTTCAACAGTTTTAGAGAACAGATGTTTTACACACAATCGGCGCGGGTACGTTTTACATCAGTGCACACGTACCATGGGGATATGGTGGAGTGGCATTGTGCTTATAGTGCCTACATGGTGCTTATAGTGCCTAAATCGAAGATTGTGATGTCAAATCCCAAAATCGCTCTGGGTTTAAATGCATGCAAAGGCCCATGCCACTGTGTAGTAAGTTAACAGGGGTAATCATTTAAGTAGATTGACCCCTATCACGAGAACGTGGAATTCCTCACGACTTTCTCAGACCAACTGCATTGTCCCAATTCTCGTAGATGGAGACACGTTGTGAACCCCATGTAGTGAGTGAAATATTAACGAGGTGAGAGTCCTTTAAGAAGCATACCTAAATCGAAGATTGTGTAATATGAGAATATATCCGGCTCACTGACGTATCACAACTTCTTGTGGTGATTGGCTCTGCCGGTCCTGGTTTACAGCCAATGGGGGGAAGCCTGGGGGCTTGGCCCTGACTTGATGGAAGGGTGACAGCTATGGAGATTGGTTCTGCTGGCTTTGGCCTCAGCCAAAGCCTGGAAGATTCTATGCAGGCTAACGAGGATTGGCTGAAGCGTACCACGTGACCCGGGTATTAAATAGGGGTAGAGAGAGAACAGGAACGAACGGAGGAATGGGCCATGCGAGAGCGGGGCTCCGAGTTGCCACGTGGCAGTGCGTCTCTCTCGGTCTATTTGTCCCTTCACGTTGCCTATCAGCAGCGTGAAGTAGCTGTAACCCAAAGTGAATAAAAGACGGATTCCAGAAGTCGTCTCAAAGAGCTTTATTACTATTTTATTGAGTTAAATATTAACGAGGTGAGTCCTTTAATACTTGTTAAGTAAAAAGGTGTGTACTAAAGATGTAAACATCAAAGCAATTCAGAGTCAGAATATCCATTATCTTGGAGAAATCCGACGAGCTCTGAAGCTCTTTTTCACGAATGTCCAGTGGGTTCGCGTCAGAAAGTTACAACAACAAACAATACAAAACGATCGAGCAATAAACAAAAAATCAACGCAACACACGAGTCAACAACGCTCTCTTAAAGTCCAAAAGTACGTAATAATTGGCGACGTTTTGGGCAAGGGCCTTCTTCATGGCGCAAACCCATGCAGAAGTGGTGTTTTTATTTGCTTGTGCAGCACTGTCAACGCAGCATCACGGAATACTGTGTTTAATAAACAGTAATCGTGCTGTCATCTCAACTGGATATGTGATGGAATGATCATGAACACAAGGTTGCAGCCAGGTTTACATTTTAAGCATTTCACTGGTAGGAACCTCCTGGTTACACCAGCCCACAGGGAATTATTGTGTTCGTCCGTCGTGCAGGGAGGGGCTGGGTGGGGAGGGGAGGGGAGGGTGGGGAGGGGCTGGATGGGGAGGGTGGGGCTGGGTGGGGAGGGGAGGGTGGGAAGGGGCTGGGTGGGGATTATGGGGAGGGGCTGGGTGGGGAGGGTGGGGAGGGACTAGGTGGGGAGGGTGGGGCTGGGTGGGAGGGGTGGGGAGGGGCTGGTCGCCCCGTGGTGCCCTATAAAATGCAACGTTTAACCTACTCTCGCCGGCTTGTGCCCGCCCTCACAGTCGGGCATATTTGCGGAATACACCACGCTGCCGTTGACCCTGGCCATTTACCGAGCAACCCAACGTTCCTACCAGCTCCCTCCGCAGGAATGTGTTAACTCAAGTCAACGGGGAGTAAAGAGGGTGCTTACGTTTAACACGTTCTTACCCAAATCTAGCATGAGGATACGCCCACAAACCACCAATCTATAGACCCACGCAGCACCAACTTATAGACCCACACAACATCAACCCACACAGCATCAACGCATCTCACACAGCATCAACCCACACACCCACACAGCATCAACCCAGCTCATACAACATCTATCACTGGGCGTGTAATCGCCAGCAGAAGACGTTCACACGGCATTGACCAGACAAGTGGGTCTTGCTACCCGGTGACACCAACGCTGCCCACCCATACTCGATATATATTGAGTGCCTCGCAAGAGAGACTGCGTGCAACGGCTTGTCGATCAAAGCTGACGACAAACTAGCTGCACAGATTTCACACTCGTATCCCCCGCACACGAGTCTATTAACATTATTTTGGTGAAATGTGTATATGTTCTAGTAGAGCGCAGCCTCCAACTCTCATCCACTTTACATCGCTGGCCTCTTTATCCACGTGCTCCCGACAAGAGCAAATGCCCGAAATGCCGCCTATTATCTACACACGGTAGAGTATTTCACATTTAAGGTACGGTAGTATTATATTGACGAACGGTGTGGGGTTTTTTTTCGTTAATTGTGCACGGATAAAATGTCCCACTAGAGGCGCTAAGTGCCCAAGTACAGCTGAGGGCGGACTCCTGGATCACGTGCGATCATGATTTTGACTGCTAATGTTGATTATGGGGATTAGCCACAGACCCATACCCAGGTGAACGTGGCATTGTGTCCACTACTCACAACAGAGCTTACGTTTATATTCATCGAGAACGGTAAATTACTCCAGCTAAGTTCATAACGAGGCATCCAGTGCTTCGCACTAATGCTATTGTGATTCAATACATCACAGAGCAGACGGCTTTCTCTCCCGAAACAATGCTACTTCCTCATGTAATTATATCACACAATCAATTAAACGTGTAAATGGCTTTGGCTGCTATTGTACAATTCAATGAACAATGACAATGTCACAGACAGTGGCATTCGAGCAATGCTATAACCTTCTGTAATCGTAAAAAAAATCTCGATCTATTATTATGATGACACCTCGCTCCCAAAGCTATGCATTAGCCCGGCTAACTGCGGTCTATGCTGAGCATTCAACGGGTGGCCGTGAAGCTACATTACCCGTGGATAATCTGCGCCCTAACCAGGCAAATAATCGCTTACACCCAGTACGCACAGCAGCATATCCAGCCACGATCCTCCCCATGCACCCCCTCTTAAGCTGTCTCAGGACACAGCCGGAGAAGTTGGATGGAGGTCATTTGGGGGTGAGGCTCTGGAGTGAGGCTCGCAAGTCTCCGCCCGACCTCACATCCATTCCGCTCCCGTTTGGAAATGACGGATCGCCCGTGGAGGATTTAGGGGTTAGGGAACACCAAAAGACCCTGCCACCGCCGCCCCCACCTCTCCTCCTCCACCCTCCCCTTGCTTCTCAAGCTTGCAGTGTTCCGAGGCATGGGTGCGGGCAGGTACAGACACATAATGAACACTCAATTACATTTACCCTGCATAACCTCATCAAAATGCCTCCTGAGCGTTGCAGCTGTATCTACAAACGATGAATCTGCGCTCCTAAAGCTTTTATTATCCCGCAAGACGAATGTCCCACTCTTTCCCTGCAATCCATTTCGCGTCTAAGGGACACCATGCACGAAGCCCATAATCGCGGATTACATTGATCAGCAGAGAAGCTGCATTTTAATAATTCCCACAACCAACGTCCATGATTTGCATGGACATTGCAAATGCCTACCTCAAGAGTGTGTGTACGTGGTGGTTATACATCTGTAGCGGTGCTATAAATACATGGTATTTATAAAATATAATGGTAGGTTTTGCTGTGTACAATACTAGACATCGCCTTAACATATCAGTGTACGGTGTTCATTTTTTTATTGATGGCTTTGACTGCCAGAATGTAATGGAAAAGGACTCTCCTGATTTGTGCTGCAATGTTCATTCATGCTGTCAATGTGTTGCGTTGATCACTGGCAACCATTACTTGGATGCTCAATGGCCTGTTGCAAAAACTATTTTAAACCTGCTTTACTCCTGCCAAAACTATTAATTATCAATTAAATACGGTGTTGTCATTGGAGAAAGCGATTACTATACTGTCATCATTCACAAATTTTGGCCCATACCGTAGTATTTTTGCTCGAGTTAACTTTTTTTTCAGAAACGCGTGATTTTGTGTGCTGATAGCTTACAAAACTAATTCCGCCGCACATGTTAAACCCAATTCACGCAATGTTTACCCATTTCTCCGTTGCGGTTGGGGTGGCGCCGCAGTTAGAGTGCTCGATTCGTAATCGTAAAGTAAAATAACATTTACCATTTATTTACCACAGAAAGCCTCGCCGAGCATCAAGATTGATTTGCTGGAGGGTCTCTGCATCGGGGATATTTCCTCAATTCCATCGACGAGTGTCTGGCATGTGGGAGGAAACCGAGCAAAATAAACCGCACACATACGATTGGGTTTACACAAAAGAAATCTCCGTACAGAAATATTCAAGAATCAGTTGCTGTGCTGCTATCTCCTGGACAAATTGCAGCCCAGCCAAACCTACAACATAAATCACTCCCAGGCACTCTCCCATCCCACTATTAACCAGGTTCAACTCTGCTTAGTTGCCGATATCACGCACATTCACTTTCAAATTTTGCAGGTTGAAACTCAAATCTCGGTCTAGAGTTCACTAAACCACCCATGCTGGGTCGATAAAATTGACACTACTTTGTGCAAAGTCAACAGTGGTGGTCCTTTGGAGAGGCTGCCCCTAAATGGCAGGGATCATTTGGTTACGCAGCATTGAAGTGGTGATTGCGATTCTATATGAGTGTGATGACGAACGGTCTTTCCATAGAGCAAGCAATTTTGACTTCCCACAAAGCGGTACACATCTTAATTGGTGCCATAATGTAGTTAGAAAAGCAAAAATCACATGTATCTAGGAAAGTAATCAATTAGTCGTAATACTCGGAAAGGTTCTGCATTGCCATGTTTGAACAATTCAATTTGAGAGTGGGATGTGGGAGGAAATCATGACATTTGGAGAGAGGCCAGACATACGAGGGGAAGACGCTCAAATCTCCGCACAGGTGAATTCAATAATCCTGCTGTACTGCCATATGCTTTTCACTCTGCAGCCCAGTGAGTTTGGGAGTTTCACACATGTGTGTTATCCATCAACCTTTGCCTCCAAAGTGCTGGATAACTGGCGTGCACGGTAGAGATGACCCATTTTATATTAAAACCTCAATCAAATTCCTACTATGGCTATAATGTCGCCTTAAATAACCATGTGTGTTTTGGGGATGCTGCCGTAGCGCAATGGAAATGGCACACTGAACTTGCAATACAGTGGTTGCCAGTTCTGTCCCCAGGCGAGGTACTTGAGGCAATGGTGTGGGTTTCTTAAAATCTTCCCCGTGCCTCTGTCTCCTGAGCAGTACAAATGGGTACACTACCGTTAGTAGATCAGCAGGTCGTGTGTGGTGGGGTAAAGTGTGGGTACTCCTAAATCGGACAAGCATGGTGTAGTAGGGCAAATATCCTTTTGGAGGAGCTCCCCCTAGTGGAGGCCCTTCCGCAAGAAGAATAGGTATGGGCATGTAATTGCAGGCCTGCGCCTTTACCGTTTACATATTCACAAATGCTCGTATGGGCTAGGTAAGCAGTTTTTTTTTATCCTCCCAAATGTGATGCAAGTTGCTGATCCAGGGCGCGGGCAGGCAATTGTCACAGCCAAAGTTCGAAGCGGGTTCCTCGGTGTTAACAGTCACGAGAGACGCACAAACTAAATCTGCTGGCTCATGCTCGCAGGGATAGTGAACGGACAGGAGTAGGCGCTCCCATTGCCTCTCTACAAGGTGCTAGTGTTGGCCCATGACGGGTTTCTCCTTATAGATGTTAAAAGGCTGGAACCTGCACGCCAAGGTGTCCCCACACTCCAACGGGCATCGTGGCGGGAATTACATAGTACTATGGCAGGGTGAGTACATTCGTCATGCTTTAGCGACCCCTAAGGGGCGATGGGCCGGGTCGACTCATAAATGCACGACCTTCCAAATTGGTAGTTTATGATATTGAATTCGAGGAATAATTAAGATGTCGGCTATAAAAACATTTTTCGGATAGAAGTACATACTTGGTGTGAATATTATTATATTACATTTTAATCTTTTTGGTTTTAATTATCAAGAGTTGTATTTGCTGAGTTTAGATATTTGCTACTCCAATCTAAACGGTGTTATCGATAACGTAATTTTTTTTACATCTACACCTGATGGCGAATGCGCGTTTTCAGCCGCAATTCCTACCGGGCACAGCGCGACCACCAGATACGTGGATTCGTTTTGGGGAAAGTCCATAAACATATGTGCGTCTTGTTAAGAGCGGTGCTGATCAGACATGTATATGCAGACACGTGTGCTCGCAACGAGACGCGCTACATATACACACGGTAGAGTAGCCGAACATTGTAACTGCATGGGAAATATTTCCAATGAAAACGCGACTTTAGACGCCCGGTGTCACGTGAAGCTTCCGCTTCGAATTGATAAAACGGCAGAGTTATTATTTACACGAGCATACCACACAAACTGCATTACCAAGCTGCGCTGGTATATCTCCAATATTATTAATGCGCTGGCCGACGGAATGCGAAGGTTGCAAAACCACTTATAACACGTGACTTCACGAGCTCCTTCAAACTCATTATTATTACGATTACCACGCCGCCTAAAATCCGACGACATTGTAGATAAGCTTTGCAATAAAATATCACGGAAAGCGTGACTTGCAATCTGTGAATGTGAGTTGAGTGCGCGTGAGTGCGTGCGTGTGAATTCCTTACGTCATGTGCATATCCCCGCTAGTTATGTATTGCTCGGGGTATATCCCAGAGCCCGTAAAGCGGCGGTGGCGCACATCACGATGGTGTGAATGGAGCAGGCGATCCTCGTGTACCGCTGTGCGAAGGAGGACAGCCCAAACCACCCGCATTAATCCGCCAGACTCTGGCCAAGGATCCCATCCCGCAATCACAGCATCAGTCGTCCTATCCCCGAAGCCCCTCCCTACCTCCTTCATACCCCCCACCCTCTCCGCCCCCACACCTTCCATCCCAATCCTTCTCTCCCCTCCCTCCCTCCCACCATGCACCACCCCCATCCACCACCCCCTCACTTCTGCAACCACCACCACCCCGTCCCCTCCACCACCCCAGCCACCCCAATCCTCCCCGCGCCCTCCTCCCCGTGAATCCTTCGCGGCTGCGAGAGCGGCAGAGACGGCTCTGTGCAGCGATGCTGCTGTTGCTGCCACTGCTGATGCTGGGCTAAGCGCGACGCGTGGAGCGAGCGAGGGAGCGGAGGAGCGAGCGCTCCGTGCACTCGCACCGGTTGAGGAGGAGACTCGGACGGAATTTTAGCGCGCACGGCTATCAGGGACCCGTGGCGCGTTCATTCGTTCATTCTCTTTTTCTCTCCCACCTCGCTCCACCTCTGTCGTTTCCTCTCTGTCTCTCTCGCTCAGTCTCTCTCGTTATCCCGCTGTTTCTGTTTTCGCAATATTCGAGTGCCCGGCTTTGCTGCAGCTGCAGATCTTCACGATGCGTATCGCGAGAGGTGTCCTGCCCAGATCATAAAGGTACGTGGCACACGCAGCAAAAGCGTGCACGCGGTGGTGTACTCCCATCCGCATGAACAAACAAACACATAACTGTTCATCTGTGAATGCGTTAGGCTAGCCGAACTCTGTAGTGGTTTCGCTTGTCTCGTCGTTAGCCTAAGCCGCGAATAACTTATTTCGCACCGTACGCAGCCGACCGTGCCAATCTGAGGTGCGTGATTAAAAATAACAATCGTGCGCATATTTCAAACGATGTATCCAATGCTACACGCGACGTTTCACGTCAATGGGCAAAAGCTGTGACGACGAAGTTGCGCGCGTATGTGTGTGTGTCCAGCCTTACGATTAAACTAATTAGAAAAGAAGGCGCGATTTCAAGGTCTTTCCCTTCGTTGTGGATCTGCCTGGGTGCTGCCTACACCGTATATAGTCTACACTCGGAGTACATCCTGCGAAGCGTTAAGTGGCACCACCACCACCACCAACAACAACAACAACAAAAAAAACGATTACGCATTCACGACACAAGGCAAAGCTCGCAAAGTTACACCGCTCGTCCGCACCTACCGGATTGCTTAAGGATTTAGTGCAGCGCCTTCGAGATGCCACTCATCCAGGAGGCGCAACGCGGATGAGTGTGTAAGAGGCATGATAGCACAGAGCATGCTTGGACGCGTACGTGCGTGCGTGCGTGTGTGCGCAAAGATACGTACAGACGAATCACGCACGTATCGTCTGCACAAACGTGTGTGTATAGCCACGCGTAGTCGACTCGCGACATAGATGTGTATGGTTTGCATATGCATCTGCATTTCCACATGTAGAACTATCTTACATGTGTAGTCTATATACACGTCTTTTCGTGTATATATAACGACGTATAGAATAATGAAACATGTGCTCATACACGTGTGTGTGTGTGTAGCCACACATACGTATGTGTGACCAGTTATAATCGAATCATCCATGTAGAGTCTATGTATATGTGTGTGTAACCACACAGTCTAATGTTCATGTTTCCCCTACGCACGCGTGCTTGTGTGTATAACCACATATAGACTAATCGTACATGCATATCCTAAGAATACGTGTGTGCGTGCGTGTGTATAGCCACTTAGTGGTGAGCGGTAATGTAGCGGTTACGAATATATGAACCGGTCCTGTGCCTCCCGTAGGTCGACTCAACCTCAAATGAGTATCTGGCGCGGTGTGTAAACATCGCCACTCAGGGACAAAGGCGGCCGGGCGTGGTGCTGGCTACCCATTCCCTCGTGTGCCTTCATAGGTGCTCGCTAACAGCAATAACCCCAACAGCATGTTAATGTTGTGCGGGGGATCTTTGTTATAACCACTCAGTGGAATCATACATGTATAACCGCCTGGCACATACCGCGTGTGAAGCTGTGTGTGTGTGTTGCACTGCTGCGTGCGCATGTTGTTAAACTGTAAGAGGCAGCACTCACGATGAAAGGAAGCAGCAGCAGCAGCAAGCAAGCAGTTGTGCCGCGTGATGCGCTCATGTGTTCAGGGGCGCACCACTCCACTGGCGTATGTGCGCATGGAAACGTGAGCATACGTGTCGTGTATAAGCCGCAGGCGAAAACACGTCGGCATTGGAACCCGCTAATCCTTTAAAGGCATCCACGAGTTCACTGCCGCTGACGTTAATTAGCAGACGGCGCAAAGTTGTCGGCGCTTTCGAGCGCACGGACGGAGGGTTGATGCAGCCCACGGACATTTTGGATATTTCAGTCACTTTTTTTGCGCGCACAGGCGGGCATAATAACGTGGCCGCCTCGGAGTCTCATGCAGATTTGGCTGTCTGCTCGCCCGTTGCTGCTTGAAACATTACGCGTATTCACTTAGCGGCCGCTTGGCAACCAGGAGGACACGGCCCCAGGCTGTTACTCTATAGAGAGAGAGAGCCCGTGGAATGACAAAGGGGGCCGTGGCTCCCCAAAATCGGCCGTTACGTGGTCGGCATGCCGCGCTCTGCATTCAGCTCCGAGTCTACTCAGCTGTAATGATGCCTTTTAAATACACTGAGCGGGCCCGGCGCGGATTATACATGCCGAGCACGTATGGCGCATTCTGCACGGGACGCTCACTCCGTGGCATTCAACGACGAAAGGGGGGTAGACTCTTATAATTCTAATTACTCATATAAATAAGGCCAGGCTGCAGCATACCCCCGTGGGAACTTTGCTATCAACGTGTGCCTCGGCTCAAATGAGCATTGTGGTGGTACTGGCAGTTGGCGGAAATTCCACATTCTCATGACGGGGGCGGTGTGAGACAGTATCTTAAGAGGGAACCCACTGTTGGGGCTGAGCTGACCCATCCCCAACATCCGGACCGCGATTTGAATTCGCCACCTTCCAATTGTGAGTCGAGGGCTCCAACCGTAGCGCACCTGGTCGAATGATATGCACACACCCACGTTGCATTCTCGATGCCAGATTGACGGAACTCACAACTCTAAAGCAATTCTCACCGGGCAAAGGCACTCTCGGCCCCAAAACATATAGAAGAACGCAAACGCGTGATCTTCCGTTTCTGCTCTGCATGTAATTAGTATGAGCGCCGGCACTCTAACGCGTTGCGGAAATCCTTCCCAAAGCACGCAATTAGCCAACTTGTCCATCACGTGCAATGGAAGCACTATTAGCAGAGAGGCACGGTCGCGTATAGACACATTAAGCATTCGCTGCTCCGCTCGGGGACTGCTCACGACGAGGATGCTCAAATTCCTTGCACTGCCTCTCTGGATCATGAATACGGACGTGCAGTGAAAATTAGTTGTGACTGTGCAACGCAACTTTGTTTTGTGTGTTAACTGTTCAGGGGACATCTCACCCGGGCAGGATGACGTATTGTATGGCTGACAAAAGCTTGCAAATTTGATTCACGCGTCTGTGCGCGCGCGTGTGTGTGCGTGTGACTGCGGCTGTGTTTTATCGCTCTTAATTTTATTACCGAGAAGCGATGTCGTATAAAGTAATTTACATTATTTATGCCATCACCATAGAAACATTTGTTTCTTTGTGGCATCCACGATGGACCAAGCTATTTGATTTTTTTCATCGGCTTGAGTAATTGTATATCAAAGGGACAAATGAGATACGCTGCACTATGCACACATCCTGCAGGCAGTATACAATGGTGCACAATGCACGCCGTGCATCCGTGCGCTGCGCGGTCAAAATGACTAACGCGGCGACTGATTTCATGATTTTAGCAACACCCTACAGAATTCATGTTTATATTAGCTTGGCACATTTTAAAAGTGGCGGCTACGTTCACAGTGGTTGTATTCGCATGGATGAACATGCATCTCCATTAATACAAACATGTGCCCTCTTCCAATCAACGCTGTATGCATCGCCAGATAGGTGTGACAGACTTGCAACTTGCAAAGGATAGCACGTAACTAAGACGCATTATGGTAAACGTATGTGCAATGTGTGCGTGTGAAAAGTGAAGCTTTTGACAAGAGATATTCGGAAGGCATTCGTCTTAACGAGTATCCTATTGCATTCCCAAATAGTTGCGCTCTCGTTTCGGGCCAAGTTCATTTTTTACGCATGGGCACCATATTTGGTGATACTTTGTTGGCAATGGTACACACAAAAATAACACATTTGCCAACAGACACTGCTTAAAATGTAAACTAATACAATAGGCTACGTTTCGAGCAATGCCCCTTCTGCATAGCACATAGGGAGGCCAGAAAGATAAGATTTGGAGACCATGCTCTAAATAATTGCCCAAACGTCTCTCCATTAGATACACAGTATTGCTTTTAAGGCAGTGTTATTGACGAAATTTGTCGAGTTTTTTTCGCGTGTGTGTTTGTTTATATATTGCCATGTCAGTGAATTTGTTTTGCACTCACACGTTGCCGTTTCCGCTGCCGTATTTAACCCCCCACCCCAACACGCACGCGCGCGCGCAATTGTTCATTTCGACACAAGTGCCGCAGCCCACGCCTCCTCGCATTGAGACATTTAATGCGGGCTCGCGTGGCGCTTTCGCATCCCCCAGGCAACCCCTCCCCAAGCCGATGTCTTCAGCTCACGGCGGCCACAAGGTGGAGACGTCGAGTCGCGCCTAAACCCAACCCCCAGCTCCCGCATTTTGAACGGCCTTCGTTTCTGTGAACGTCCGAGAGGCCGATGGTCCAAGGTTGCCACCCCCTCCTCCTCTTCCCCAAGCCGCCCCTCTCGCTCGCAATTGCCGCATCGGCGAGTCGACTGCAAACGAGACGCGCGCACGCGCCGCCGTCAAGGTGTGCTGTTTTCAAGCAATCTGGATGATAGTCCACTTTAATTGAGTGTGAATACGAATACACATTTGACGATGCAGGGTATAGTCATTAAAAAAAAGGTTAAAGGTGCAGGCCTGCCCCTGCTGGCAGAAGGTCCTCCACTGCAATCAGCTCTCGAGAGCCACTCTAGAGAGGCACTCTGGAGGGTTTTTGGCCTATTCCTCCACCTTGACCGGTCGCCTTGGGAGAGGTGGGAGTACACACACTTTATCTTCCCCCCCCAACACACTCGACTTGCCAATCGACTCAGCTACGGTGTTCCCGTTCATACCAGGGGACGGACAGAGGCGGGGATATATACAAGCACGCGTAATTTGTGGGTTGAAGTTTGACATATTCCATCGTGTCATGTTTCACTTTGTGGAGAGTCAGCAGTGGCGGTTATCCTCATTTCACCAGTAAAGGAGGGTTAGGGCCACCAACAGAGACAGGTCGCAGCCCCCAATGAGACATGCACGGCATCATTACGTATGTTCACACCCGCAGCCTAACCCAATGCAATGGCCACCAACACACAACGTGCGAAATGCTAACCCGATGTAACCAAGTCGAGGTTAAGGCGTAGTCCCATCACGCACGACGTTTCCTACGAGGCAACTGTGAGCCGTATGCTACGGGACGTGCACGATTGCACGTGCAGCGCGTGGGTCCCTTAAACCAGAATGAGAGACGGCAGGGACCACCGCCCCCTCCACTCCACGCTAGGGATGTTCAGGAATCGTCCCTTAATTGATTCTGGGCCAGGAGCATGCTGCTGCTGTCTGTCGTTGAGCCACGCGCGCTGCTCCACACTTTGCCAGGGGATGTGCGAACTGCTGCCATGCATGCCGCTGCCACACGCACGGGTTGTTGCGAAGCGGGTGAAAGTTAATCATTTGCACCCCCACCCCCCGTTTTGCATTGCATCTTGCAGACTAGCGCACGCTGGATGCGCCCACCCAGAATGCCGACGTTACGTATCATGACCCTGTTCATCCTCGTCAATTACCACTCGCTTGCCGGATGGGGCCAGCGCAGGGACGAGCGCCAGTGCTGGAGCTCTGTCCAGAAGGCGTTTTACGGCTCCTTCACCAGCAGGGATCCCTCGCATTACCACGACGACCGCTCGGGGTGCGGATGGATAATAGCGAACCCGGACCCGGCCAAGTACGGCGTCTTCGTGAAGCTGTCCAAGGACGCGTTGGCGTGCTCCTCCCACCAGCTGCTGGCGTACATGTTTGACTCGAAGCCCTTCGACAACCGCACGAGCCAGGACGTGGATATTCTGCGCGAGGTGTGGGACGTGTGCGACGTGCCCTCGGCCATCGTCTACTTCCAGACGGACGCGCGCTACCTGCAGCTGCGCTTCTTCTCCGAGGACGGGAGCACCGAGGCCGCCAGCTCGAACGCGCTGCGCGGCGCCGACCGGCCGGGAGTTTCGCTCGAATTCGTGATCCTCGCCACGGAGGCGCCCAGCGCGGGTGGCTGCCAGCTCGTGTGCGGCTGGTTGACCAGCTGCCCCTGTCGCCCCAGCTTGCTCGACGATGTGGCTTTGCACTGCGGGATCGTACAGGCGCCTTGCGACTGCTCTGCCCGGCATCTGGACGACCCCGGGGGAGGAGGAGGAGGCGGAGAGACAGGTGGAGGAGGAGGTGCGGCAGCTCCCGATGAGTGCGAAGGAAATTATAAACGTGCCTCGAGGCAAAGCTCCGCGAATGTCGAGTGTGATCCCGCCGAAGATGCCACTCCAGGTACCGTGCCTCACGCAGCTACTCATCACACAGCCACTCATTCAGCACACGGCCACTCACTCATCACACGGCCACTCACTCATCACACGGCCACTCACTCATCACACAGCCACTCACTCATCACACAGCAACTCACTCATCACACAGCCACTCACTTATCACACAGCCACTCACTCAGCACACAGCCACCCACTCATCACACAGCCACTCACTCATCACACAGCCACTCACTCATCACTCAGCCACCCACTCATCACTCAGCAACTCACTCATCACACAGTCACTCACTCATCACACAGCCACTCAGTCATCACACAGTCACTCACTCATCACACATCCACTCACTCATCACACAGCCACTCACTCATCACACAGTCACTCACTCAGCACACAGCCACCCACTCATCACTCAGCCACTCACTCATCACACAGTCACTCACTCATCACACAGCCACTCACTCATCACACAGCCACTCACTCATCACACAGCCACTCACTCATCACACAGCCACTCACTCATCACACATCCACTCACTCAGCACACAGCCACTCACTCATCACACAGCCACTCACTCAGTACACAGCCACTCACTCATCACACAGCCACTCACTCATCACACAACCACTCACTCATCACACAGCCACTCACTCAGCACACAGCCACTCACTCATCACTCAGCCACTCACTCATCACACAGCCACTCACTCATCACTCAGCCACTCACTCATCACACAGCCACTCACTCATCACATAGCCACTCACTCATCACACAGCCACTCACTCATCACAGAGTAACTCACTCATCACACAGTCACTCACTCAGCACACAGCCACTCACTCATCACACAGCCACTCACTCAGTACACAGCCACTCACTCATCACTCAGCCACTCACTCATCACACAGCCACTCACTCATCACTCAGCCACCCACTCATCACACAGCCACTCACTCATCACACAGCCACTCGCTCATCACACAGTCACTCAGTCATCAAACAGCCACCCACTCATCACTCAGCCACTCACTTAGCACACAGCCACTTGCCACTTCCACGCAGTTCCCTACCACCCACGTTTTTGCAACGTACCCCGCTAGTTATGGAGCACTCTGTCGCGCATTCTTTGTCATGCTTCAATGGGCGTTTGGCTCTCGAGAAATTCATGTTTGCAAGTGAAAGTGTAATTTTCAAGTTTACAGTGGTCATCTACATATTCCATCCTGAGTCAGTGGTGGACATCCCACATTTATATGACAGTGAATTGTCTATTCAGGACAACCACTGTTAACTTCCCACAAGGTAGTCCAGTACTTATAATATGGGAAGGGTTGGTGAAAGGATGGGGGCGACTGGGATTTAAACCCCCAGACATGGATCTGAATCATAACCCAATTGGGAGTAGAGTGCTTTGCTACATTCCACCCGTGAGCACATGCACATCAGATTATTAATACAAATTACTCGCATAGCATATCAAATACACATAGTACGTATTTATAGATAAGGTACATGTGTGAATATCTACCAGAACATAGTTCTATCTTGTTTTATATTAAACATATGTGAAACAAAGTACACACTCTTTGCTGTGCAATTTCCAACGAGATAAAAGATTACTATTTCATTCCTACTTTATCCCGTGCCATCTTTCTCTTGTCAGATGTAATTTAGATTCTCGTGTCAGGAGCTGACACCTGTATAATACACGATGTATAAAAAAGCAACACACGGCGGGGCACGATTGTATTCAGGAAATCTATAACATCAAAGTGTAGGGGTGCTTTTGCCCAACAATAAATTTGTTGTTGTAAAGTCGCCAGCGCTACGTGGCTATTGACGTGGGCTCATTATTTACCCTCTTGTCACAATCCAGCTTTGTTCAATCCCCCTTTTTTAAAAGTTTGGTCGAGAAACAATGCATCGACTTAATGTGTTAATTTCTGAAAGACTCACGCGTTGTTATATATTTGTCTTGTGTTGCAGTACTTAAATATGACCAGGATCATATTTAATATTCCTGAAACATGTCGCAGAAAATACATTATTTTAGGTGCCAGCTCTTATGTGGACTAATTAACTACAGGTATAACGTGTCAAATTTTGACATCGTTGCCTTGACTTAGCCTACTGTGCATAGTTTCAAACAAAAAGCAAAAACAGCTTAATTTGACCTCTTATACCGCCGGTTCAAGCGCAGTTGTCGGCAAGCACCTGTCAAGTTTGGCTACGGTCACAAAACATGCTCAAGATAAACACCGCTATTACATTTGCCAATCATCATTACAATTCACAGCTGCTGTGGGCACTCAGCGATAGTGGTGAATATTACTGGTGACACATGACCCACCGTCTCTAAAATACCGTAAAGCATTAGACATTGTCTGGACCCTAGCCCAAATTACAAAATAGCAATTCCACCGTCGTTGGCCCCTCCTGTGCCAAATGGATTCCGCAAGCCCCAAACCAAGGGTATATTTGAGCCTTGTGTTTGAAGCTGTCAACCCGGAGGCAGGACGTGATATCATTTGCGTGACCTTGCGGCAAAACGCCTGCAACATTTATGAAAGCTGGTTCGTGTTCGGAGAGGCGAGCACATGCCGTGCCAGCTGTAATGTTTAAAACGTAACTTAGCAAGCCCTGATTACAACGGCGATTATGATGACTAAGAATGTGATCATTATGCATTTACATATCTATGACTCATTAGCCCATTCATGTAGCCAGAACTGCTCAGATAATTCGAAATACCATTACATTTGAATTATATTACATTTGGGAATGGCATTTAACATGATAGTGGAGTCCCCCCCCCCCCCCATTATTTATATCTATATATTTATTTAATTAATTACCTCATGAATGCTGCCACTTGTGATTTAAATATTACCATTATAGCCACTAGATGGAAGTACAGAGCCTCTGAATGTTTGGCCGAACATCTACGAAGGAATCATAATGCAGCGCCAGAATAAAGGCGATTCGCCCTCCGCGTAATCCCACACGCGCTCGTGTACAAATCACACGCGTGTACAAATCACACGCGTGTACAAATCACACGCGTGTACAAATCACACGCGTGTACAAATCACACGCGTGTACAAATCACACGCGTGTGTACACAGGGCAACACAGAACCACGTGGATGTCGTCATCAGCTTTGCCACTGTGCACCGCTAACAAGAGGCGTTCGGTTTCATGAGCCACGGGCAAATGTTCACGGTTGTCTGTTTAAAATGCGGACGGCAAAGGAATTAAACAGATCCATACTCTTTGGTTCTTTCGGTAAAGTCACGTAGGTGTAAAATATAATAAATTAAATCACGACGTTTCGGGCGCACACACAAGCATCCGTCATCAGGTGGGACAACCAGGTGGGACAACCACCTGATGACGGACGCTTGTGTGTGCGCCCGAAACGTCGTGATTTAATTTATTGTATTTTACACCGACGTGACTTTACCGAAATAACCAAAGAGTATGGATCCCTGCAGTCACGAAAACTTCAAATCTAGATTGAATTAAGGTGATTCAAGTAAAAGAGTGATGTTTTCGTAACATGCATTAAGTGTGAGCATCTTTCAGTTTCAGTTTCATTTATTTGGTAAAGCCCTGTGAGCCATTCGGCTCTTGAATCGGGTGCAACCGCAACAAACATAAAACAAAAACATGAACAAGAAAACATCTTAAAGTTACTATGTGCCGACAGAATATCTAAGAAAAGACAGAAAAATATTGCAGAAAAAGCACCGTATAAAGCACGTATGTGATTTCCCGTTGAAACAATGATTCCATTGAATCTGACTTAGAGGTAATCTGTCTGCACATTATGTCCAGACTCTGAAAGTTAATTTATACTACAACTTACAATGCACAGCTGCACCGAGGATTAAATTGTTTATAACATCTCAATAATATTGAATATTTCACAGTTTCTCTTGCCTGCATTACCATAAAATAATTGACGGATTTCGTGTTTCTTTGTTCAACTTGCTGTCATCAAGTAATCTTGCAGAGATTCATTGCAACAAGCGCAATTGCAGTGTCACCTGTTCACATGAAACAGCAACTTAATTGACATAATTGCATGAGATGCTTCACACGTATGGCCCAAATGAGGTCTATTCAGTCCATCTCAATTGCATCTAACTACCTCGGCCACAATCGTAGATGCTGCACACAATCATGAATGCACAATTCCTCTAATCATCTGCGTGTGTGCGTGATATTACTTTGTGGTGGAGCAGTGTCGCAGTTCTTAGCACACTGCGCTACGAACCAGGGGACCCGAGTTCGCATTCCCGCTCACGGCCAACACTAGTAACAAATATATGAATTTGTCCTGGGCCTCCCCTAGATCTACTCAGCCTCAAATGAGTACCCGGTGCAGTGTGTAAACATCGCCACTGGGGGGACAAAGGAAGTCGGGCGTGGTGCTGGCTACCAACCCCCTCGTGTGCCGTGCCGACCTTCATAGGTGCTCGCTAACAGCACTTGTCCTAACAGTCTGTTAAGGCTATACTGGGATTTGTTTTCTTTCTAACATGACTATGCAGTCCTCATTATCGGCCGGAACTTTCCGGGGCCGAGGTCTAGAACATGCTATTTATGTATTCACTCTAATCTCTCTGCACGTATGATATATGGGTTAGACAGCCCTCTGTTAAGGAGCACTGTGACTCAGGATCGCAAGGTCAAAAATTCAAATCCAAGTTAGACACGGTTTCAGCTCATTATCTCTCTTGGGTTGATAAAATTAGTAACTCTTTGTGGGAAGCCAATATTGAACATCATATGGAGAGATGTATCTGCACCATGCATACGCACAATTTAAACATTTGGCTCATGACCCAAAAGAGAGAATGACACCAGTGCATTGCTTGTTTGATATTTTCATCACTTTAACTTTTACTTTTTTTACACGTATACAGATTATACTAACTGTTATGTGAACAATACTCTCGTAGATTATATTATATTAAATAGATGAGCCTCACTGTCAAAAAAGTGAGGCTGCAAATGTGGTATTCTGCAATGTGTTAACTGACCTACTTTCAAGAACCATTTTAAAAGTTCTAAATTATCATGACGGTTTTCGAAATGTTTTCGAATTGAATGCAAGTGCGATGCGATTGTAAGGCAAAAGTCAAATAGTCTCCGGTCTCAAATGAGTATGGAGCCCAGGCCCGTGGCATCGCCGTATAATCAATGGGGAGGGTGAGGGGGGAAGCCCCCACTTTCTAAATATATTAATTTACTTAACATGGAGAGTTTACACGGCCAATATTTAGATCTATAATGCATTTATTGCTTTTTGGATTTAATTATGCCTTTCTGGATCTTGTCCTGAAGATGGATGGCACAGTTTCAAGTGGCGTGCCGTGTGTCTAATAGCTAAATCTGGGTGTTAGAATATTCAACAATGTGCTAACGAGCGTAAACAAATAGTAGTTGGTGTGTTAATAAACGTGTGTACATCACGTGACAATTGGATTTGTTTGTCTTTGTCGGTGGCGACGGCTCTGATAACAACATTTTGGTCAGATCGTTACATCGCCTAACACAAATATCAATTATCAATCTTTTAATTCAGGCAATAAATGTTGGTAGGCTATTTAAAAACAGTGGTAGTTTTTCGTCTACGATCATCAGCTTGGTGAAAACCCATATCCATCTAACTGAATGTACTCCAAATGCGTCTACTTAATTTCAGCGACTCAACAATCGGTCTGCATTGGTTGCAGGTTCATGGATAAAATGACAAGTCATTGATGGGCTTCACAGCCTCGTAAATAATGCACGATTGACAAAAGCAAATCATCACGTTACTCAATCTGTTTAGGTTTTAATAATTTGTTTAAAGTTGGTTTGACATTTACGTGCGTTGTCATCCCCACCCAGAGTATTTTGCTTGCATGTCCGAGTTTTTTGTATGCCCGTCCGCTTTAAACAAGGTCACGCTATTGGTTTGATGGGGGTGCCGTTCATCTCCATGAGCCCGTGGTGGCAATTCCACTCAGGGGCCATCCGTGTCTTTCTAGGACAGTTTTTGTTAACGTCCCAAAAAAATATGGACCGACTCCTATAATCAACTTGAGAGGGATGAGGGGATCTGAACTTACGAGCTTCCTACTGTGAGTTACAGCACCACCAGTATGAACAGAGCACCGAATAAAGAATATGCATCACGCCACTGTTCGTCAACAGGCAGGTCGCGTTGCATGTGCTGGGTGGAGTGTTGTGGGGACTCCCACCTGTTCATCGAAGACTGGCCAGTGTGGAAGAGGCCCATCTACCTCTACCTTTACATTACATCATACGTCATTGCATAAATGTGCCACGGCTTAAATCTTGACTTAAAGCTTTCGTGACTGCAGCAATTCAGATTATTTGGGTCTTTCGGTAAAGTCACGTAGATACGGCTTATAGAATATGGGGTGGAGTAATGTCACAGTGGCTAGTGCCCTGCGCATTGAGCCCGATCATCTCTAAATCTCATTCAATTCCCGGCCATGCGTAACATTTGACCCAACCCTGACCACGAACTTTGCACCCACAGTTCTGGGAGGTAAGATCTCTGCCATAATGTCAACTGGCTGCCAGCGTGTTCTCTTTATTCCATGTTGGATGTTAGACGCAGTCAGTTTAATGGCAGGCTTTTTGCGTGAACAGAATTACATTCTTCGACTGGTAATGAATTTCTGGGTGGTGTGGTGGTGCAGCGGTGAATTGTGCCATGAGTTGGGTTGAGGGGAGTGGGAGAGGTTGGTGGGTACCACTCCCACTCTGATCCTGGCAACCTGAGTTAGATTCATGGCCACAGCTAATAACAACAATGAATGATTCATAATATAAATGTTGGGTCCAAGCCACGTAACGAAATTATAATTTATGTGTCATTAAAAACCCTCTACCATTCAATATAGCCAAACAAATTGTCACGTGGTGTACAAGTGTTTAACAACGCATCAATTATATATATATTATTAGTTCACCGCTAACTTGAAGAATAAGCCTTACAACCTAATTCAGCAATCAGATATGTTTCGCTTCAGTTTACGCCAAGAATCATCAGGATAAGACCTAGCAAGTTAGAGTAATGATCCAAGAGTCACTGCCCCAGTAAGCGTGGAACGTTGGGCCAACGTTGGTCCAATGATCCAACCACATGCCACCGGCCCAATGTTGCACGTTTATTTGGTTGTCACCTGACGGGGCTTCCTTAACATCAAATAGGTGTCATGACCTGAGATGAACAACGGGTCAGATATAAACTACAGTGTATATATTGATCATCACAAATTAATTTATGCTAATTTCATTATACTTTATATGGGGCAATGAGTAACATGTTATGTACTACAGTACACAAAATCCGTGATCTAATCCCATCTGCGAAGGATGTTATTCCTGACATGCAATATCCAAGAGTCTACAAACTGAGTTGTACCTGTGGTAGCAGTTACATTGGGGAAACGAAACGACATGTCTCGGACCGTGTTCGCGAACACAAGGCAGATCTGAAACACGGCAGAACCAATATCTCTGCCATGGCTGACCATTGTTATAATGCTGTGGGCACGCATGATATTGTTTTTTTCCGAGACCAAGGTACTCTGCAAACCTTCGGGCAACTATCAAAGGTTTGTTCATGAAGCCATCCAAATATATCAACATAGAACATAACTTAAACTGAGAAGATGGATACAAGTTGAACAATCATTGGAAGGATACTAATAGGGGTTTTCCCCTTTTTTCTGGCAACAACACTGACACCTTTTGCAAGAAATCATGCTTACATTAACCACAATACTTGCAGTCAAATTCAAACAAAAAACAATACTCTGATAATTTATGCATTGTCTTTGAAACTGATTGGTCCACACCAGAGACAGCTTTCTTTGGAGCCTAGTCTCATTTGGTGTTCGACCAGATGACGCCAAAAGGCGCACAGTTCAAAGACAACGCACTACCAGAGTAATGAGAGCTCGGAGTGAGCAGCTACATCATGGGACCTCCTTTGCCAGTACCAAAATATACTAATAGGGTTTTCCCCTTTTTTCTGGCAACAAAACTGACACCTTTTGCAAGGAATCATGCTTACATTAACCACAATACTTGTAGTCAAATGCAAACAAAAAACAATACTCTGATAATTTATGCATTGTCTTTGAAACTGATTGGTCCACACCAGAGACCTCCTTTGCCAGTACCAAAATATACTAATAGGGTTTTTCCCCTTTTTTCTGGCAACAAAACTGACACCTTTTGCAAGGAATCATGCTTACATTAACCACAATACTTGCAGTCAAATGCAAACAAAAAACAATACTCTGACAATTTATGCATTGTCTTTAAAACTGATTGGTCCACACCAGAGACAGCTTTCTTTGGAGCCTTGATGTAGCTTCTCACCCCGAGCTCTCATTACTCTGGTAGTGCGTTGTCTTTGAACTGTGCGCCTTTTGGCGTCATCTGGTCGAACACCATATGAGACTAGGCTCCAAAGAAAGCTGTCTGGTGTGGACCAATCAGTTTCAAAGACAATGCATAAATTATCAGAGTATTGTTTTTTGTTTGCATTTGACTGCAAGTATTGTGGTTAATGTAAGCATGATTCCTTGCAAAAGGTGTCAGTTTTGTTGCCAGAAAAAAGGAGAAAAACCCTATTAGTATATTTTGGTACTGGCAAAGGAGGTCCCATGATGTAGCTGCTAACCCCGAGCTCTCATTACTCTGGTAGTGCGGTGTCTTTGAACTGTGCGTCTTTTGGCGTCATCTGGTCGAACACCATATGAGACTAGGCTCCAAAGAAAGCTGTCTCTGGTGTGGACCAATCAGTTTCAAAGACAACTAGCTTTACTACCCGGCTTCGCCCGGGACTTGGATTCTCGACGCCCGGCCGTTTTTGTCTCCCCAGTGGCGATGTTCACACCACGGTTACTCGTTTGAGGCTGAGTCGACCTAGGGGAGGCCCAGGACCGGTTCAAATGATCGTCACAGGTGGTGGTAGTAAGTGGGAATCGAACTCGGGTAGCCGAGTTCATAGCGCAGCACACTAACCACTACACTACCGCTCGCCCCACACACGCGCCCCCCGTCCATAGGTACATATACACGCGTTTGCTACAGACACACATCTTTAACGGTGCGTACGGCAGTAAACGACAGGAATAATAAAGCAATGCTGCGCGAAGAACGTCTTAGACCTGCAAAACATTTGTATGGCACTTTACTCACGGAGGGTTGGGGGGGGGGATGCGTGATGAGCAGGCACACTGCGTTACGCTTCCGCACGCGCGGGTCACATGACAGATGTGACGTCACAGCTCACTTGCCGTGCAAAATATATGCATTATTGCGCCCCCCCCTCCCCCAAAAGAATACAAAAGTAATGTTTTTATAAGTTTTGCATGGTGTATATTCTGGAAAGTACCCACATGGCCAATTTCACGTTTTTTGCATGTCGGGAAGTACGATAAACATTTTCAACAGACACACATTCACAAATTTCCCTTTTTTATATATATATAAATAGCAGTAAAACCCGGCGTTGCACGGGTCTTCACGTGACGGGTCTTCACGTGTTGTCTGAGTTGGAGGCTTTGTATTTTGTGGTTTGCATGTGGACGCGTTCATTAAAAACAAAGTTTTTCACTATAAATTATTTATATGCGTGGCAGCGAACTTAATATAAAGGATTTAAAAATATATTCGCCTGTGAAGGACGCGGGGATCGATCCCGCGACCTTTGGCATGGGAAGCGAGGGCGCTACCAACTGCGCTACTCCGCCACGGCCTCGACGAACGGGCCAATCGCAGCGCTAGAAAAACCAAACGGACCAATCGTGTCTCGCAAATCCCTCACATTTCGTCCAATGAAACTGCGTATGGTCCGGCGACACACAGACACACACACAGACAGACAGACAGATTTGCGATTTTATATATATAGATGCATAAATTATCAGAGTATTGTTTTTTGTTTGCATTTGACTGCAAGTATTGTGGTTAATGTAAGCATGATTCCTTGCAAAAGGTGTCAGTTTTGTTGCCAGAAAAAAGGGGAAAACCCCTATTAGTATATGTTGGTACTGGAAAAGGAGGTCCCATGACATTGGAAGGATGTTAATAACCAGATAAAGCCTTAACTGGTTGTGGTTGTTTGCATCATACCTGCTGGGTACTAGTCTATTTTTCCGAGTTACTGTCCCCCCGTGTCCCACACTCAGCTTCCAACTTATAGCCCCCCCATCTCAATTTTTCTCCCCCTAGCGCTCACGCAGCTCCCCTTCCCCTGCTCCACACCCCCCTCTCTCTCTCCGCCCTTGCTCCTCCCCCCTGTCTTACCTATATAACCTCTTGCCACGGCAGCTCTCTCGCCTCCTTCAGCATTTTTTCTTGCCGTGGTTGTTCCACCTAGTGAAGATTGCTTGTGTTGTGATCGAAACGTCGTGATTTGTTTAATTTTATTTTATTTCTACTTACGTGACTTTACCGAAAGAACCAAAGAATATGTTAAGTACCATTCAGTATAACCACTCAAGAGTATAATGACCTGTAGTGCTCAGGAGAACATTATTATTTAATAGTTGATTGTTGAATTAAACAACAACGAGGATTTATTTTGTCACAGGTTTGGTCAGATCATCAGGCGGCCTAACCCAAAAAATCAATAACGAATCATAACATTGGCTGCGAAAACCTACGTGTTATGTTAATCGGCAGTGAGTGATATCGGGACTGATTCTTGGTACCACCCTCACCCACCCGCATCGACCAGCGTGGTGAAGTATGATCGGACCAATCTTGACCATATGGCATGAGAATGCATGAGGATGGCAGTGGGTCAAAAAATTGCTGTGAAATATTAATCTTATATACAATATTTGTAATTTATGATGCATTTCTTTGCCGCTCATGTCAAAGCGTGTGTTTCACTATCCACAATGCAGTATTTTCTCCATCCATTCTTTATTTCACTGATGTGTCACCTAAAACATGATTTTTTGTTCCGAACATTTTGCTTCTGTCTGTTTTTATGAAATAACTGCATGACCATTTGTGGAAAATAAAAATAAAACGTTAGGATAATATTCTAAAACATTAAGACATTTCTACTTTCAATTTGACGATTATCTGCAAATAATGAGACATTTTCAGTGTCGGGCAGACTGGGGATTTATTTTACCATAGGACCTGCTGTATTTATTTAATGTTATGGAGGAATTTTTGTGGAAATTTGCTTAATTTTTTTTTTACATACTACGTTATTTTACGGTTTTTATGCAAAATACCAAATTGGCAGCAGGTAAAATCGGTAAAAAAAATTGTTCAAATTATTATTAGACAACTAGTAATAATACAAGATTTGTAATATTTGTCTATTCATTTCCAGTTTCTTTTTAAATAGCTTTTGAGGAAGGGATTACGGTTCTGTCGATTTGATCTTTAAAGCTGTCACTTTTGTAGACTGCCTCTATAAGTGCTGCGCATGAAAAAAAAACTGGCTGCTCTCATTGTATGCCAACCTCGACACTTCTGTAAAAAAAAAATATGTCCATACTCTGGTATTGCCACAAAATACAGTTATGCAATTACGCAGAAAATGAACTTATTTTTGTCTTCAGCCTGAAATAGGATTGTGCAGTCAAGTTTAACGATGCTTTAAAAAAAAGCAAACGCATGACATTGGTCTGTCACTATAGTTTCTTAGCCTTCTGATTGCAACACTATGTTTTTTTTATGGATACATGCAGCATTGTTTACTGTTCATGTGTAAAGCATAACAAATTGTTGAGAATATTTCACTCAGGCCATGCACGAAAGCCAGTAAGATACAATCTTCCCACCGGTGGACCAGAGCTTGAATTGTAAAATCAATAAAAGGTTTACCATGCAGCCCATGTTGCTTTATCCAGTTTGAAAGTACTACTGTTACAATTCACATTCTGCTGATTTGGAGCAGAGAGGCAAGCACATCAATCTGACTTTATTTCATTACTGGGATTCGATGTTGATGTTGTTGCTGTTTTTTTTTGTTGACAGACAAAAGCCTCCGCTTCTCAGGGGTTTTGTCAGATGTAGACGGTCGAAATGAGACAATCGAGGCTGCTATTGAGTGATCGCAAAAGCCTTCTGATCTGGGCTCGCCCGTGTCATCGAATTGCCACTACAAGTTCACATCTCAAGATGATGCAGTGGCACAGATAAGAGTTTTACAATCTCTGGGTGTCAACATTAAAAACAACGACGTGCAAAGTGCACATATAAGCGAACACGACAATGAATGTGGCAAAGTAGCCTCGGCTGCCTACCTCCATGTATCAAACCCGAGCACAAAAAACGTCCAATACTGAATATCGCACTCTACAGATACAAGATCCCTGTATAATTGAAGGTGAACAAGAGTTGATATATTATATTATTTGGGTCTTTCAGTAAAGTTACGTAGATAGGTTGTGTTGTCATCAAAACGCCGTAGTTTTTTGTTATTTTATTTCAACCTATCTACGTGACTCTACCGAAAGACCCAAAGAATACGAATTCCTGCAGTCACAAAAGCTTTAGGTCAAGTTGATATTATTTCAAATAATTAGCTAGGTAGATTCATGTGACGAATCCCTCTACACTGTGAGTGGCTTATACTACGTTACTTTATATGCAACTGAGTGGTCTTCCTCTTCTTTCATATGGCTAATGGAGATGCAAAGCAACAACCACAATTTCACATTTAAGTGGTCAAGCCAGATAGCCGCATCAAGAGTAGCGGAGTGTATCGCTGTGATATCTTCTTCGTATCTGTGGATCGAGCATCGCGTCGTTCGTTATATGTTGCACGGTGTGTTCGGGATGACCACAGTCGCACACTGGAGAGTTTGTATTTCCATGTGTGCATCAGGTATCCGCATCGACTGCCATGGTTTGTGCAGTGGATGCGGTTTAGGGTGGTGACGAGCAGTTACAGCACCCGCCTCACTCCATGCCTAGGGATGAGGGGTCTCCCTACAGCTTGTGGTGGCCCTCATCCAGCAGCAAATAGACAAAGGGGCTGTGCAGCCAATAATAATAGATAAATATGAGACAGAAATGGAATGCATGGATTAAGGAAGATAACACGAATTAATGGCATCATTAAAAGTGCTGAGAAACGTAGGTCGGCTTGGGCAGGACATCGCTAGAAGTGATGACCACCGATGGTTAAAAAATTATCATTCATAATGTGCATTCCATCCTAGGAACCCAATGCGCAATGCAGGGAAAGCAGGAAACAAAAACAAAACCAGGGGCAACCGACCAAACTAAAAAGGGAAGGCCAGTTTAAAGAGATGGGTTTTCAAAGCAGATTTTAAGATATCTACCGACTCTGATTGCCTGATTTCAAGTGGCAAGGCGTTCCAATGATGGAGCAACGACCAAGGAATGCAAGAGTACGTCCATGGTAGGTGCAATGTGAATTATTTTATAGCAGGATTGGAAGAAATGACAGTCGTTTGTGGGGAGGCATTCATCCAGCAGTGGGTTGACCATGGCTGATTATAATTGGGAAGGATATAATAGGTGGTTTGTGCAGTTTTATATTTAAAACAAAACTTATCCATCAACCTTACCACCTCTGCACCGATATTTGGGACTCGACTGGTGCAATAATGTTGCTCTTCATGAATTATTACTCTAAGCATTGCTTGTTCTGTCCTATCATGGGTGGATATGTGGTCATGACACTTGACATTATGAGTCCAAGCTATGCACAACCTTTAAAATGCATGTAATTCTTTCTCGTCCCATGAAATGCCAAAGTGTGGCCATGTGGGAGGGTGGGAATTAATGAATGGACACCGTGATACATGCATTTTGTATAAGGAGAAAACAGACATTAAAGTCTCATTCAACTAGGCTTCCATGTGAAAGGTAAATCTGCACTGCACGATCGTTTATCATTATTAACATCATGCATGTATCTAATTTGGACTTTATTACCATATATCTTGCAAGGACCCCCTTGATTTAGCAGACCTTCACATCATGAGAGGGAACCAGACAACATAGAACGATTTCTGGATTCACTTTGATCGACGCCTTTGACCCGGCTGATAGGAAATGCTTCTTCACGAGATTGGTTTTGCTGCTCGTCAGCCATCCAAAATATATATAGTTTTCGTCCCCAGAACGGAACATCCATCGAGCTGCATTTGAGGGTCTGGTATAAGGTTTGTATGTAACATGGGGATCTCAGCTGTGTTCTTATCCTGGCCTCGGCACAGCCATCAATGAGTCGCTTGAGCCTCACGGCAGCCTCAACGTACACGTGCATTCTAATTTATTCTGAAAACAATGACTCCACCACTACAAGTGCTCACAAGTGTTAATTTTATGACCGTCATAAACAAGCATTCCTCAAATCCGGCCGTAAAATTAAATAAAAAACCATTGTGTATACATAGCAGGACATTTATTACCTTAAAAAAATAACCCGGAGACAATGTAGCATGTAAAATTTGTGAAAATGGTTGAAATTGACCTTTTTATTGGCGATACATCATTGTGATTAATGGCTGTGTTGGGTTGAGAGTTTCTGCATGTCCTGAATAATGAATGCTTTATTATAAAATAATCAGTCATTCGACAGTGGCATGGCTGCGCTTTCCTTACAAATTAACATGGGGATAGATTTATTAACCCAATATATGAAACAGCGCTGGCTACAAAAATAAATCTCCGTCTCCTAGCAGAGACAACATCTTCCTTCAAAGCAACTGCAGTGCAACAAAGATTAAAATGCAAATTACCGAGAGTGCCATGCAGAGCCCACAATCAGAGCCGCAATAAACAAGGAGTGTTAATCACCTGTAATCGAGAAGCATCAAGACCTGGGTGAAATGAGTAGCGGATTTGCATTTTATCAATCGCAGGTGCAGAGAGACTGATTACGCCATTATTTTTGCCGGATTGTGTTATTCTAAGTCGTCAAAAGCTATTTAAGACCGGAAGCACGTGGATGTCTTCAGTATTCTGGCAAATCGCCCGAAGATGCTGGATTAAATTTCCTGCGAAACGTCGTACTCAAATTGTAAATGTTGCGGATCCACTCTTTAATACGCCGGTGGGCTAAAGTAGTGAACTATTATGACATGGGAATGCACTCTTGTATACAAAGCAAAGTCTCGTGCAAATTTCCTCCTTTAATACGCGTGGTTATCTGGGGATATACACACACAACAGGATTAATTAGTTATCACCTTTTCTGGCCATTTCTTGTATCTGCATCTTTGCATAGACAATGCAATTGATTTAATGCTCATGGATTGAATACTTGCACCCTGCTTCGTATCCATGGATAAGCATGAATAGGGCAAACTTCTCACTAATTCTGAGCAAATAAACATTCGTAAAACAAAAATAATGCACGGATTAAAAGTATTTTCCATCCGTCAACTCGGGGCATGTATTATAGGAGAATGTAAAAAAAATAATCTGCATTTCACTGTTTATGTATAAACATGTAAAATAGTAACGCATGCTTTATATGTAATGTCTAAATTCCTATCACCACCTCCATGGATTTTCCACACGAGCATATTTATTATAACTGATGTGTAAAGTGATATGACTGGGTGGCACTGTGATTAAAGCTCTCGACTTGTAATTTTAGTACTACAAGTTTAAACCCTGGTCATGGGTGAACGCAGCTCATCCTTTCTCTGGGGTTAATTCAAATCTAAGTACCGCTTCAGGGAAGTTGGCAGTGCTCGTCCTATGAAGGGATTCTTCCTCTGCCATCGGAATGTGGAATGGCCACACTGACTCAAGGCTGCAGGTGGGGATGATAACTAATTAACAATGGTGCGAGTGTGGTGAGTCTTGGATTATAAATCTTGACTTAAAGCTTTCGTCACTACAGGAATACATATTCTATGGGTCTTTCGGTAAAGCCACGTAGATAGAAAAATAATAAAAATATCACGATGTTTCGATCGCAACACACGCAATCGTCTTCAGGTGAGAGAGAGAGAAAGCTGCTGAGACAAAGGCCTTGCATTTTAGTATCAGATTATACAAGGTGCACAGCAGCGATCTCATTTCCTCTCAGAAATGCCGCAGGTGTATATGAAATTGTGTTGTCCAATACAAAGTGGATGATAAAAACCCGTGATATAATGCACGAGCATAGACCCCACTCTGGCAGTGATTTAATGTGGTTTATATGAACAAATCTGGCTGGAGACACCAAGGCAAGTTGCAAGTTAAAATGTCGTACTGGTTGGGAGTCGACTCAGTCCATCATCCTTCTGAGGTCAATAAATGAGTGCGATGTCGGGGGAAGTCAGAAGTGTATTTCCTGAGGTAAAGCCAATTGAGCTGTACAGATATTTTTTTCAGGGGCAACTCGGCCATCAGACTCGCAAGTAAGCATTAGTTATCTGATCAATAAACTCACCCCTGTCATAGGAATGTGAAATTTCCACCACTGGTTCAGGGCTACCAACAGAGTTGAGCACTACCTAAATACTCATTTTGACATGGAGACACTTTGACTTGACGTTTTCCTTTTGATATCATGGACAGTAGTTTGGCAAATTTGTTTAAAATGTTGAATTAAAATGACCCAGACCATGCTACTTTTGTGTAATGGTTGTCACACTGGAATTGCAATCCGGAGGTCGGTTTCTCGATCTCCGAGCATGGCAGTTGAAACCACGGGGACATTTCTTAAGATCGCCCAACCTCCGTCCACCAGGAGCATACATGGGTTCACCACAGTTAGTTAATTGGCAGATCATGTGTTGTGGTGCAAAGTGTTGGTCCCTTTACTTCTTCCAAGATATCTACCCAGTGTGGAAGTGTAGGCCAAAACACCCTCTAGTGGGTACGCCTATAGTGGCATGAGCAAGTAATTTTAGGGCTGCACATTTGTTTTTATATATGTCCTGCTGTTCATTGTAAGCAATGGGGTATTTGTGAGCTATCTACTCTAAGTCTACACCAGTGAATATTAATAATCCCACGAGGCATGAGCAGTGTCACGATAAAATTAGCAACCTGCATAAACAACACCTCCTGGGGCAGTAAATGTTGCTCATTAAATGGATGTTTTCCAGAAAAATGAAGTTTCCATAATTTTATTTTATTTCACATGGAACCCTTTATGGAACATTGCTCTATTAAGCCATAGAAATCTTGCTTACATTTTTCCAAACGTATACAAACATTTAGGCAATTGTAGCCACATTTGGCGTCAATTTCAGCATTCAATAGACGTTTTTTGAAAATGTAGTCGTGTCGAGGGATCTTTAAAGTGTGCAAATAGGCAGTTCACGTCCATCGCGAAGACAGCTCACTAATTGCATTACTGTTCCTATAGCAAATTGTGAAAAAGTGATGTGGAAGGAATGGGGGAAAGACAGGAATTTAATCCTCCAGATTAAATGTACAACTTGCTCTATTCCTTCTCATATATGAGTACATGTTACGATGCTTTATGTTCTGTATTCTACCATATGAGAGGCTCATTCTTATTTTATAAATATTATATCACAAATCACATATATACTTCTCTAGATATGTGCCCATAATTTTTTTGGTGGAAATTTAAATTCCTAATTTGGGATTTGGACTTTAAATCTGAAACGCAATGGCTTGCTCCTGCGACCGATGTCAACAGATGTTAATGTCACTAACACCCCTGAGGGACTGTGCACAGTCTTGGTGTGGTCTGGGACTATTGTTGTTATTGTTTTGTTGCCTTGCCCAATCTTGCACATTGAGTGTTGAAAATATCGGCAGGAATTGCTGTTCTCATTTAATTTGAACTCGTATACTTCATTTATTATTTTTATTAAGTGACTTGCTTACATTTCCTATACTTTGCACTCCTATAGTTTTTTTTGTATTGTTGTTGTAACTTTCTGACCCGTCCCTACTGGGCATCTATGAAAAAAATGAGCTTCATAGCTCATCGGATCCCTCCGGGATAAATAAAGATGCAGACTGTGAAAACAGATAGAACCCTTAAATAACCCATTTCAACCCCCTCACGTCTGAGACCGTGGGAACAATTGTCATCAGGACGGACGCTTTGTTAACCCTACGAGAAAGCCACCCTTCCAGCCAGAACTGGACAGCTCCTAACCCTCCTAAGTTACCCCCACTCCCTCACAACCCCCTCCTCTTTTCCCACCCCTCGTGCATTAATTTGTGAAAACATTTCAGCGAACCATGATGCAATAACAACACTAAACTCTGTAAATAAGGATGTGTGTGGAGTGTAACGCCAAGACAGTGTGTTTAGTCTTGATTTGAAGCTTTCGTGACTGCAGGAATCCATACTCTTTAATCCAGCAGTTCCACTGCTGGATTATTTTTTCCGCCTGAGGACGACCGCTTGTGTTGCGATTGAAACGTCGTGATATATTATATTTTTTATTTTATGTTTCTACTTTCGTCACTTTACCGATATAACCAAAGAGCATAGTGTGTTTAGTGTTGGAATGTTACGTACCGTGCATTGGAAACGTGAACTAAGAATACTTTTTGGAAAAATGCCAACACGGAAAACGCATTTTTCATTTCCCACCAAACAAATTGCAGGGAAAGAAAAAAAAACCTCCAGCTGTGCAAATTTACCCAAAGGCGCATGTCTTAACTACAAGACCGTTAAGATGCTTCTCAAAGAAAATGTACAAATATGTCTGGAGTACATCGTGAATAAAAAGTAATGTTTAGAAACAACAGTATGATAATCACAGGCTTGCATTCTTTTTGCAATTGATGTTCCAAACTTGGGAAAAAAATGAAAACAATCCCAGCCACGTGGGTTACAGTGAAGTTGCTCCTGATTAATTTAATATCACGATAATATCCAGGGTGTACGAATGTTTTTTTTTGTTTTCAAATGACACTATATATGTACCTTTGAGATGGTACCGCCAGTATCAGATTATAGCCACAGAATAAAAGTGGGAACGAGAGATTGAGGAATATACTATAAAGATCACTAAACATTATCACACGAAACGATTTGCAGTCATGTTTAAGTTTCTACCTTTTACATCATCTCTTATTTGCCCACATATTTAATGAATACTGCATGTTGATAGAAAGTCTTCATATCACTATAATCATAACTTTTCACATATTATTATGAGCCGGGTGCTGGAAGTGGGATTAATGATGTGTAAAGGTGCAGCCCTGCAATTGTTTTCTCGCACAACTTCTGGCAGAATAGCCTCCAACAGAGGGAGCTCTTATAGAGCCCCTCCCAATGGGTGCTTGGCCTATTCTTCCATGCTGGCCACACATCTTGAAAGAAGTGTAAATGGGGGTACCCAACTTCACCTCACCGCACGCAACTTACTGATCGACTGTGGTGTATCCAGTTGTGAGTAACCATACCCTATATATAATGTGTGTACTACGTGACTTTGAAGTAGGGTAGACGGATCATGTAGAATATAAAACATGTATGAAAGAAACACACCGGCAAAAACGAGTGTTGTTCTTGCAGGAGACAGTACATAGAGTCGAATGATAGCCGACAATATTTGTGCAGAGTTTGAGAATTCTACCCTGGTATGGATCGGTTGTTTTATTTCTGGTAGTCTGTATTCCTCTCTTATGGCATGTGTATAATTTTCAAGGAAGTGTCCAAATGTGCTGAATAGCATTTTCCTTTTCAACATATCTTGTGAAGCTATCCGAAAACTACGTGAGGCTTTCTTGAATAAAAACTCATGGAGCAGCCCACAAATAGATTCCTCACAGCACTGCAGACGGAAGGGCCTCGACGAAAGGGAACTCAAGAGGGCCCCTTCTAGGGGGTGTTTGGCCTACTCTTCCACACAGGCCAGTTCATTTGGGAAGAGGTGGTAGAACCTACACTTTACCCCACCACACATGACCTGCTGATGAACGTATGTGTGGTGTACCCATGTATACTGCTGCGTGGACAGAGGTGGGGGGGGGGGTGTAAGAATCGTGACCAATTGCGTCAACTGCCTTGTACTTCATGAATGCGTACATAACTGTTCTACATTTTTTCGCGTGTTTTTTTTTGTTATTTATTCGAAAAGAGCCCGGAACAGAGCACGAGCAATAACAAGGGAAGGGTGGCACAGAAATTCCGCTTGGGCAGAAGACCTGAAACGCAGCGCTCACACGGGCTGCGGGAGAGGGAGATACAAGGGCCTCATCGCCCTGCTTGCATAGGTTAATGCGAGCGGGAGCACGGGATTTTTATCAGGGGAAGGGAAGGCAAGGGAGGAGGCGAAAGATGTAAGCGGTGGGGGGAAGTGTACAACAACAAGGTCTACCAAATAAAGTAACCGGCATGCGCCAAGTGAACTTATTGTCGATATGAATCCCGCAGACCAGCGGTTACCTTGTGTGATACCTCAAACGCCCATCCCCGCTCCGCACTACACCTCCCTACCATGCGCACCTTCACACCATATTCAGGAGGACTGAGGGACCATCTGGCCTCGAACTCCCCACTCTTTGCCCTTGGGCTCATGGCTTAAATGCTCCTTCCCTGCAAGGGCTACGAGGGTACATTATTATTGTTATTATTTAACCCACCTGGCCAATGTGGGAGGAGTACGATGGATGCCCCTGGAAAGCAGAATGCTTTTCAACTGGTGGACTGGAAGAGAATGTATCTTTATCTTACCCCACCCCCCTCGCCATCTGCTGTGGGCTTTCCAAATTCCTCTAAGCAGCAGTTGCTGCCAGATTGACTATCATTAAATTTACATTCACTTTAGACATTATCCTCACTTGGTGTCTGGGACACCTTAGCTCTAATGGAGACCATCAATGAATCAGAGACAGATATTGAAATTTTCCTTTGAAGAAGGGCAGTCGTTTAGACGTAAGAATAACCACTGCTAAATTTCCACGAAGTGGTATTCAATGTATTGACCCTGAAAAAGCGATGGGCTGAGCCAATCCACTCGCGGAATTTTCTTATAAAATTAAAGTGCAGGCAATAAAGTGTGTAAAGCGTCGATAGTTTGTGAGCAGAGCATCATTTAGTTTGCTCATTCACCTACCTGCATTCAATCGTAACGGGAGGATGGGTCTGGGCTCTAAAGGTAGGAGGACATTTGACTAAATGAGGCCCAAAAAACAAGCAGACACAAATTAAATGATGCACGTGTAATTGACAGCTCGTGCACAACTTTGCAAAGGCACTGGGACAGTTTGTGTCATGCGTGTCCCTGCTGTTAATATGCTGCAGCAAAACAAGTATTGGATTTCTTCTGAGACTTCCAATCCACTTGCTTGGTGACACGAAATAACCCATCCATGCCTATTCTTAGGTTTTTTCGGTAAAGTCACGTAGGTAAAAAATTTAAATTAATAAAAGTAAAATAAAATAAAAATCACGTTTCAGAGGCAACACAAGCTTCCGTCTTCAGGTGAAACCGTCACAGCCACGACAGCTGTATCACGTAAATGAGAGATTACAAGAGCTACCACTCCGTATATATAATGGTTGAAGAGGGGAAGGGCCAAGTACGGCACACTTTTTATTGATATGGTAAGGTGATGCTTAAGACTAAGAATAGACTGCATAACAAAATACTGAGCCTTTGTTATGGAGAGGTGCGGTTTGTGACTACGCCTAGCCTACATAACAAAAGTGTGAGAAAAGAAAGAAAAAAAAACTAAACCTGGTAAAACAAAATTGGCTGTCTATCAATAACCTGTAATAGTTGTCTGTCAAATAAGATGGTCCAAATAAGTGTAGTTAAATCTTTTTTGCATGGTTAATCACATCTTTCCAATGATTACTCAGTTTGTAACCATTATCACGGTTGAAATTATGTCTGTGTTTGTATATTTGTATGGCTTCGTGTACAAACCTTTGATGGTAGCCAGGAGGTTTGCAGAGCACCTTGGTCTCGGAAAAGACAATTTCACTGTTGCTCTGATTTCCACTTTTGTTATGGCACGTCTGTCTTCAGTACTCATGTCACACATCTCTTGCTATTCCACCCGTAAGGCAGCCTGCTGGGGAGCGCTATGAACCTTGGCATTCATTTCCCGGCCACAGTTAACATCAGTGGCGAGTGATATCCGAACCTGGTCTTGGGGCCTTCCCTTCACCAACCCGCACTGATCAGTGTGGTCAAAGAGCTCTCATTACTGATGTGTCACGGGGAAGCCTTTACCCAGCAGCATTATATTGATAAAGGGCATTACGTTGCTATCCTGTTATCATGACTACTACATCTATCTGCTTATTTATTTCCTTCTCCATCTCAACATGCCCACTGCGAAGGTCATATGCATAACGTTACCCCCTTCCTTACCACCAACATACTTGACGCCCGTGTGCGTAGTTCACACTCTGAGCAATTGCGGCAGACATTGGGATGCGAGTTGCAATTAGTGGAGACCACAGAGGAGGATAATCATGTGTACTCGCCAACCCATGTAAGCTTGATTCCGCCGATATTTTTTAAACCGTTTATAATAACAATGCAATTTATAACGCGCGTAAATTTGCGGACGTAACTGCTGCAACTCAGAGGCGCGGAGCCAAGCTCAAAGTCACTTGAAGGCGTGGTTGTAGAGGTGAGTTTTTAAGTGTCTCTTGAAAGAGACGATTGAGTTGATGCTACGAATGTGCAGAGGGATAGCGTTCCAGACGTGACCATCCTGGATCTTGGTATCAAGAGGAGGTAGTGTGTCGTGCTGCGCAGGCATCTGCCGTGTGCTGAGCTGCAAGTCGTCGATAGTGAAGAGAGGTACGGGGGGCAGGTAGATGTGAAGGCACGGTGGCAGAGGCAGGCGATCTTGTATGTGACCCTGCTGGCAATGGGTAGTCAGTGGAGGGCACGGAGACAGGGAATTGAGGCGAGACGGGGATGAGTGCGGCCAATGGCAACGCGTGCCAGGTTGTTTTGTAGTCTTTGAAGTTTTTTGAGGTTGCCAGAGGAGGACCGGACTAGGTCGGAGTTGCAATAGTCGAGGCGAGACCCAACTATGCAACATGCCAATGTGTTGGCGGTTTCAGTGGAGATGAGAGGACGTCTGTGTCTGAGAGCCTTCAGGTGAAAGTTACACGAACTGATGATATGATTGGTTTGAAGGTCGAAGGATAAAGTTGAATCTTTGATGCCACCGACTGCACACTGATGTTTAAAGCAAACATTGCACCGAAACATCTTTTTTTTTTCTTCCAAAATATGTTAGGCGGTGTGATTAGCTTTGAAATGTTATGTGTTTATTGTTTTTAATAAAGCAGCAGAATGCCGCTTAAATAAGTAGCGAGTGTTTGGCGAGCGGATATTATTGTCCTACTCGGTATTCTTTACCAATTACAACCCGCATTATATGTTGCCCATTGCATTTGCTTCGAATTTGTAGATGCACATTGCTGGCAGTGACCTTGACTGTAGGTGGTCACGCTTTATGATTGTAATACTCTGTCAGAAAGACGACACGTGACTTTTTTCACTGTGGAGGTGGTGTTTTAATGTTTTCTGAAGATGTAACTCGCGCGCGCACACGCACGGTTGTCCAACAGCACCACTAGAGGGTGCTCAAAAAGTTGGCTGAGTCAAGCCGATTCAGCCGCTTGCCCCCGTTGTGCGTGGGCATGACCGAATAAATAAAAGCTGCTGCTGCCAGCGCAGCCACGGCAAACAGTCACTGCTGATGGAAATCCTGCGGCAGGCTTTTGGCATGCGGAAGGCTGCGGAACTGTGCGTCTTGTATGCATATCATAGTCATGATGATGATGGCATAACACATTGGTCATGTTATTATTATTACTACAGAACTTTGCAGCACATTGTAAATCCTTGCTGTTGTCGATCGTGGCAGTTGTTTGACCATACTGTACTTCATCACGATCAGTAGAGCTGGCTGGTAAACGGGAGGGATGCAGGACTGGGCTCAGATATGACTCACCACAGAGTGAGTGATTAAAAAAAATAAGCTCAGGGTTCTGTTTGTCGTGCAGTGCACTCAAGATTGTTAATTAAAATTCCTTAACTTACAAATAATTTCCCGGATTGATTCATGCAAGCTATGTTGACTGTCATTATGCCACTGTTCAGTGGAGTGATGGTCGATTCAACTAAAAATTCATAATAATTTCGCATTGGACAGGTCACGTACGGCCAACTTTATACAAAAGTTAAAACATTCTGCCATTACTCATGGCACAATTGCAAAATGGTCCAAAGCATGTGCGGGAGTAGGAAGGAGCCAATAATTGTGAATGATGATAAATGGATGCCGATGGTGAAGAAAAATTGATTCTCATGCTGTTGTTGCAGATGATGATTAAAACATAATTATACTGTTAATTGGATGCTGCTAGTGTTGCATATGATGATCAATAAGATATGATCATGATGATTTGTTGGAGTATATTTCATCACCGTGATTATTATTATGGTAACTGAGAATAGTGGTACATTCGAGGATAACAGTCATGATGATGATAAATGGATGCTTATGATGATAAAAAGGGGATGATGTTGATGCTACCATTGCTACTGTGAATGCTGATTTTCCATCAGCTACTAATGTTGATGAAGATAACACAGCAGAGGTGGAAATCTATACTGAGTCATAATAATAATTTGAAGAGTGTTTTGCTTGTGAGAGGAAACTTCAGTAGCGAGAGATGAATCATATGTTCACATAGTTTGAAGAACCTATAACTCTACCGTCTTCTCCTGGCCATCTCGCAGCCGAGCGGATTGCGAATTTTTTGTATAAATCTCCATGTGATCCATCAACCCATGCCTCACGAGGAATTATATGTTTCATACACACATTGTACCAGGCACCATTTAAGACTGAGTTGACCTAGGAGAGGCTCGGTACAGGTTATCAAGTTTGATACATCCCGTCACTCACGCGTGCTCCGGGCTGGCAATCAAAATCAAGTCAACGCAATTTGGAGCGCAGTGCACGCACCGCCACATTTCGCACAAGACGTACACAAACACCCACGTACATTAATGCATTTACATGCACAGGAGGCACACGGATAAACATAAACAAAATACATAGACATGTTCACGATTGCAACCATACACACAAACAACAATTCCCTGTGTAGCCTTATAGACTATTGATGTGAGTCTCGGTGTAGTGGAGCGAGTGGGGGGGGGGGGTCAGGAGGGTTCAATTTGCATGACAAATGTCACTGGAGATCGTTCCCAGGCCCCTACCTTCATCAGCCCACGCTGAGTAGCATAACTGAAAAAGCATGAGAAGATTTTCCTCCAACAGTGGGTTGGCAATGGGCTTTACATCTTCATTACATGTGTTTTATTACCAAAAGCCTGTGGATTACCTGGTAATGTGGACATTGCTGTTGTCCAGGCATGCGGTTTATATTAAGCGTCATCATTGTCTAATATATCTTTCGTTTTGAACTTCAGGGTAGTGATTTGGGCCGGAAAATTGACATCTGGATTAAGCAGCATACATGGCAGGGGCGGTTTCTTCATTAGGGCGATTGGGCGACGCACCACCAATGTCATTCAACCACAGAGTCACGCTAGCCGTCACTGTGCCTCTGGGTATAGTCCAATCAGCGTCATGCTACGTTCTGTGGAGTACCGCCTCTTTTTGGGCGATTTCCCTCCAGCTGAGAATCGCCCCGAGTGGTCCCATAGACTTACATTCAAAGATGTTTTTTTTCGAACGGGGGCGCTGCAATGCATTCTCTATGGCTTCCGGGAGGGCTCGCCCTAACGTGCTTACGTCATCATACGTGCTTACGTCATCATCCAACAATATAATTTGTCGCCAACTAGTGGAATCTTTAATAAAAGAAACTTGAGTGGTTTGTTTTAATAGTGAGTATAGAAACAAACAAGATGTATTGTAAGAGTCACTTTTTTTTTCATTAATATTAAAGAAGTAAAGTTGTCTTTACAGGCTTAAGCTGTTAATTTATCCATTGCATGGGTGGACCTTATCCTTATCAATCATCCAGACATTTGCCCCCCCTGAGAGATGTTGCAGGAGCCGCCACTGATACATGGTATGGCATTTCCGTATCAAGCAGGAATTTCACAAATTATGTGCAGCAACAATCTTTATAGGAATCAGTACCCCGATTTTTGTTGGTAGTTAACTAAACCCAATATTCACTTTGGGTAAATAACATGAAAATGTATTTACCCAGGAAAAGCTACACTCAGTCCAAATGCTCTGTTTGTCAGAAAGGTCGTGCGATGGCAAACCAGCATCGGTTACATTAAACGTGTGTTTAGTTCTGGGATCTAATTGGAGAACCCGCAGGGAACCCATGCAGAACTTGGAGGAGATAACATACACACTCCGCACATAATCGGTACCGTTTTGTGGCAAGCCGTTAGTGATCAGTAGTGTGTATTAGAGAGTCCATAAATGGCCATTGGCAGTGTTAAATTTTCACCACTGGCTCATGGCTACGAAGAGAGATTAGAACGACTGCATTGCTTGAGCAGGGATGCACTTTGAGTTATTTGAATGACTTATGATTGCATTAGTTCTCTGAATGCATTAGGCTCTTTTTTTCGTGAACACTTACATGTTATAAAGATTATGATGTGATTAGTGTATTTTTGGGTTATGTAGTGTTGGTATAATGTACATATTTCACTGTGATAGTCCACCACCAAGCAATGCTTCGATTGCATTTCAGTATTCTGGTTTTCTGAAAAACCAAATACATTTTCATCCTTGAGTACGTGGCAGCTTTGCAACAGATCCAAAGCGGTGTTATTCCAGACTGCACATCCGTGACTGGACTCAAAAGAGTGCACGAGAACAAATGTTTAGGCTTCCTTGCTAATTGGCATGTTAGTCCACGTGTCATCTTGATTTTATTGGCTCTGTCGGATGGTTTTGGGTTATATTTAAACATTAACTTTTTACCTACGTAATCTAACCCAAAACGAAGTAATTATGATGAGTAATATTCGTTGTGAAAGCCGACGTATACAATTAAGATGATGCCACCGTGCAGTAATATATAACTTTTATTAATACTAAATATTAATATATGCATTCACCTAATAAGTAATGCACCCTTATAATGGCTCGCCATGTTATGGTACCATAGTAATTATGGTGATTATTTGTATTAAGAAAGCCTCACAGAATGGCATGATGCAGCTCCCGGAGGGTCCTGCACGTTGTTTAACAAATTTCTCAGTGAGCATTACGCACGTGCAAAGGCAACCGGATTTCTCATTAAACATTGAGGCAAGGCGCTAATGCTAAAACATGATTACAGAGAGGTTAGAAACCTCTCTGGTTTTATTGCGATATCTTGGCCACCTCACAGATCAGCAGGGTGGAAGTGTCACTCACTCACATGCTCGTCTTTGCATGTTAATAATCACACCTTTCTCTCTCTCATGATTACTCTAATTTCTCCATTTCTACTCGTAATTATATGGTCAGTGCTCATATCAAATGCCTTATATTATGCAATGCTTTATGATTTGCGCACCCATTACACTCAAGTGCCAGAAATTGAATTCAACCACTAGCCCCACTCATGCATTCTAATAATCTGGCCTCAGAATGAAAAAAAAACAGTGTAATTGTTCAAGCCCTGACTAAAAACTAGATATATAACAAGACGTGCATGACTAAAGTTGTAATAAAATGAAAGCTAGGTCCGTAATGTTGGAATATATTTGAAAAATTGTCTTACACTCATGCCAGCCAGAGGAGATAGTCAGCCTTCCAACTACCAGGGAACAAATGCCTCCAACATCTGACATTAAAGAAAGTATTGGAGGTCGCCGGGTGGCTCAGGGATACCACTGAGATCCTGGGTTTGAATCCAGGCAAATGCTTGTGATTAAACCGGATTCTCAAGTACTTTGAGTTGTTGGTCTCAGCGAGGTCACCAATGCCTGCACGAAAAAATATATCAATAGGAAGTTTTATTATTAAATTTGGCTACATGCTGGCTCTGTAAATTATATTACCGAGTAAATTGTCATGCAAATAATATTACTCTCACATGTTTCCAACGCGTAAGAGCTGGTGGAAAAGTGATTTCCTCGACTGTGTGAATAAGAGGTCACTTAAAGGGATCTCAGATGGAGCCCTGTGATATCTGCCTATGTGGGCTGTGAGCTTACATGCAGATTTTCACTGTTTTGTGACATATTTAAATGCATACTTTGACTTGTGACACGACGGCGAAATACCAATTGGGATGAAATTCGACAGTGCAAAGGATTATAATTTTTGGGTGAGATGATGCATGCTGCATTCGTTGAATGAATACCGACATAAACACACAGCACGGGTCTTACCTCCATCCTCTGTGAGCTCTCACTACGCCGCCACGCATCAATTTTACACCACAGGCTGGCCACTAGCACAAATCACCCATGGAAGAGGCCTGTTATGGTACTGTGCAGAATAGGTGACCAGAATTGGCACCGAATGCACGGGGCTTGTTCTTCATTCCACAGGGAACAGGCTTCTCTGCAGGGGTCCTTTTCCGATTTCCCCACACTGCTGTCTGCTAAGTGGCTGTGTGTAGTAGCGGGCTGTGTTCTGAGTGATTGTGTGTGTTGGTAGCCTGTACGGTGAGTGGCTGTGTGTGTGTTTGCGGGAGTAGTAGTGTAGCTATTGGCGCTGCGCTACAAACCCGGCTTCCCGAGTTCGATTCCCGCTCACAGCCGACACCAGTGACGATTATCTGAACTGGGCTTGGGCCTCCCCTATGTCGACTCAGTCTCAAATGAGTACCTGGAGAGGTGTCTAGTATACATCGCCGGTCGGGAGACAGAGGCAGCCAGGCGTGGTGCTGGTCACCCACCCCCTCGTGTGCTGTGCCGGCCGTCATTGGTGCTTGCTAACAGCACTTTCTCCAACAGTCTGTTAAGGTGAAATGGGGGATCTTTGTCTTTGTGGTAGTTTAGTGGTTAGCGTGCGGTGCTGCAAACCCGGAGACATGAGTTTGATTCCCGCTCATGGCCAACACCAGGGACAATCATCTTAACCAGTTCTGGGCCTCCCCTAGGTCGACTAAGCCTCAAATTAGTTTCTGGTGCCATCATCGCCACTAGGGAGACAAAGGAGGCCAGGCACGGTGCAAGCCAAACATACCCTCGCGTGGGGTGCCGGCCTTCATAGGTGTCCACTAACAGCATTTTCCACGATAGTCTGTTAAGGCTATGCGGGGGACATTTTTAAGTGCTGGCCACACATTAACCACACCACCTTGCTGAACTCACCAAGGAGCATCACACAAACTCCAGTCATCCTCGCAACGGCTTTTGGCTTATCATCGAACAAAGATGGCTACTGCTTCGCACACTTTCAGATGCGCTTCTGCGGCCATCTTGAATGCTCTTCCTTCTGATAATAATTCGGAAGCCACTGGAGCTCGGCACTTTTAAATCTAGATTGAAAACCCCAAAATTGCTTTTTGTGTATCGTTTGTTCTCCTTGCTCCACACCTCCGATTGGCTACATATGGTGCAAATGAAGTTCAACTTATATAAATGCCACGTTGGCGAGATGTTAACTACCTCACCTAGTATACAGGAGGTTGCGGGTTCGATCCCAACCCTGATGCCTGCATATTTGAAGAGTGCATGTTCTCCCCGTGGTCGCGTGGATTTTTCTCCGGGTCCTCTGGCTTTTCCCTCCACATTTAGAATCAACATGCGTTTTAGAATATTTAACTGCTATAAATGTCCACGTGATAAGCTACTTCGGCTATATGTTGTGGCCAGGTCGCTTCTGAAAACGAGCTCTATAGCCCAGTGGGCCTTACCAGCAAAAAAACACATTTGAAATATATAGTTTAGTTTAGAAATATTCATTTATATTCATTTGTCTCGTCTTTATGTTGGCAGGCTGGTGGGCAACCTGGTCGGAGTGGGGTGCCTGCTCGCGCTCGTGCAGAGGCGGGCTGCGGGTGCGGAGGCGGGAGTGTGACGCACGCTGCCCGCACGCCTGTGAGGGCCTGGCGGAGGAGACGGACGGCTGCAGCGAGCAGGACTGCCCCAGTAAGAACACGCACAGCAGCGGTGGCGGCAGCTGGGAGCCGAGGTTTGGTGAAGCACCTTCTAGCCACACCACGGGACAATTGCATAGCAAAGTCCCACGTCCGACTCGCCGGAGGCTGAGGCATAGGCAGATGTGTGAAAAGGAACGGATTTGTGAACACCTTTGGCAAGTGACAGTTACAGAATCAGAATATGTATGCATGCTGGAGGAATCCGATGAGATACAAAGCTTTTTTTAACAGATGTCCAGTCGGGGCGAGTCAGAACGTTACAACAGCAAACGATACAAGAACACGATAGGAGTGCAAAGTAAAAAAAAAATCTTATTTTCTTTATCTTACCAGGAAAAGCCCACTGAGCCATTGGCTTATTTTTTAGAAACCGAAAACGTTAGCTCAACGAAGTGGCTTATCGTGTGGAAATCTATTGCAGCAAAATAATCTAGTAATCTAACTGTGTGCACAGATACTGCATTGGGTAGGGCAGTTAATTGGTCTGGGCAGATATGATACGGTTGGATATGCGACGTGGTCATGTAATTGGATGGTTGCGAGTTCAATATCCAGTTGGAGGTTGATAAAAACAATATATATCACCCATCTGGGGGTCAATTAAATGAATGATACTTTTCCAAAGTCGGCAGTAGTTGTCCAAATGGCCCCAGCTGGAGGAATCTGGAATATGTGCTGCTGGTTCAGGACTGCCAATTGAAATGACCACCGCTCCATGTTCATTTCAGCAGGGAGGCAAGACACTCGGATTTTGGGACACCGAGTCCCAGTCAATGTATCTGCATCACATTTTTCGCAACGCACGAGTCATTGTTTGTTATCCTAAATGGAACTTAATTGTCACCGCCGGTGGAGTCTCCGAAGGCCAGCCGCTACCGTAGATATTTGCGTGTAAGTAGAATATGTATAAATCGTCATTTCTCCAAACCCCATAGGTGCCTCAAAGCAGCACAAATGTGTACGGAAAAAGAATCACAAGCCCTATTATCCACGTGCGTTGTGAAATATTTACATATGCCACATGATAAATTACCAGGTGTCCCAAGCCACAACATAGACCCAGCGTTGCATGAAACACAAGGGCTCAATTGTATCTTCTTTGGGAGTGCACCACTTCATTGGTAAAAAGCTCAGTAAAATTAATTATTGTATTGTTACGCAATAATTAGTTAATACAAGTGCTAGCCACTGTCAGTATACTCATACACATGGTCATTATGTGCTGTGTTCATATTGTAATGAGATTAAACTCTTACGTATTGTTGCCTTGTGAATCATCATTGTTATTGCAGAACTAAAATCTCTCTCTTCACTTTGCATTTGGAACATTGATGCGGTCTTTCTGACAAGGAGCCAAGAGGTTTATAATAAGCGATGGAATAAATGCCCTTCACAAATATATGGTTAATGTATTGTGTAATTATAACGTCATGCAAATCACATAGTTGGTTAATTTACATTAAGTTATACTGATCTATAAACATGACCAGACTTGTATTTATTTTCCTTTATATATTCACAACTGCACACGAGCATTCATATTAATTCATTTAAGACATAATGCTCAGCTTTTTTCCTAACTTTTATATTGAAGTCGGCATTCAATGACAAATATTATCAACAGTAATACATTCTCTATAGCAATGATTATATTCAATATAAGCATACAATAATCTGATAATAATGGTGAGATCAATAAATCCCACCAATTGTGCCGATTTGAATGTCTAAGTATAATAAACGCAAATTAACACATTATATGATATATCTTTACATATTACTCAAGATAATACGTGGCTGGGAGTGCAAATTTAGATACAATCATTTGGGTATTTTTCGGCAAGCTAATACATTTAAAGATACACTCCACTCACACTTCTATTAAGAGGCTCTCTGTTACATTAATGGGCATATATGTTCAACGGCCGAGTTTTATGAGAGTACTAATGTGTGACAATTATCTTTAAACTAGCCATAACATTCCTTCAACTGTGGTGAATATTCCTGTTTGTTCAATTTATATGAATACTGCACATGTGCCCCTGAAAAATAATGATGGGGAACATTGTCAAGATGTGAAAATAATCCATTATGCAGAAATGCCTGCAACAATTTGCAACTTAAGTTATAGTAACAACGCCATATCATTTACAGTTATCATTATTATCATAATCGGCCCTGCTCTATCTACTGTTGGATAACGACTCTCCAAATGCGACACCATCCCCCGTGGTTACATTGCCAACGTCCACAAGGCTGTTGCACATGAGTTGTTCTCATCACTCAATGTCCACAGTGGTCATCCTCTTGGGTGTGTTCTCTCCTTTAGCTGCCATTGTCACCAGTTTTGTCCATCGGCCATCACTCCTTCCAGCGACGTGTCCAAGCCCATTTACTTATCTTTACAATTATTATGATGTCCCTAAGTTGTGTTTGTTCTCTGATCCGTGCAATTGTGTTTCTTTCTCTATGTGTGTTTCCAAGCATCGATCATCTCTCCATGCTTCTTTGCACACTTTTCAGAATTTGTGCCATATTCTTTGTCACTGTGCTTGTTTATGATGCATGTAAATGCGATAAATCTACACTGATTTATTTGTTTCTTAAGGCACAACACATTGAAGCATCACGTCAATGGAATGTGATTCACTCATTCACAACAGCATGAAACGTATGAAAAATGAAATTCATAATAAAACAACTCCATCCTCTTGTTAATTGCATTCAGTCTAGGTCCAAATGTCTATACTGGTTCATTAAATGAAGTAATCACTTGGAATCTATAATCTTCATAGATGCCCCTCGATATCTGTAATATTCATAGTTGCATTATCCATACCTACAATATGTATATTTATGTCCATGCAACTCTTGTTGTTAGCAGATCTTTCTCCTAAATCAGCAGTTGTCCTGCTGTATCGGTTCCACCTGATGACGGTCGCTTGTGTTGCAATCGAACCGTCGTGATTTAATTTGTATTTTATGTTTCATACCTGCGTGACTTTACCGAAAGAACCAAAGAGTATAAACACATACTCTATTAATGTTGTTTTAATCCATATCTTCTCTCTTCTCCTCGTCAGACAGAAGGAGCCAGACAAAGTATGCCCTACGAAGCCACGGCCTGCGCTCCGTGGACTTCCGCAACAGGGAGACACGGCCTGCTCCTCCCTACGTCGGCTCATCCTACAGCTCGCATTCAGGTTGGCTGTGCACAGGGCTCACACTGACGTCTGGTCGCACTGGGCTGTCTTGGGATCGGTGCTTCTGCACGCTTGCGGCATCACACGTTTGCCATGCACGTGCCAATTGACCCCCCTTGGACACCCTTGAAAAAAAACGAAATGTTTCATCAAAAGGGACTTTTGCAGTTGGCATATTTACTGTAGTAATACTACTATAAGAGTTGCAGAAGTGCTTTATCGTGCTGTGGGTGGAAGCTGGGATAGGTAGACAATGCCAAGTGAGCTGTTGCCCCTGCTAGGATAGATTTGGAGCTCGTTTTTTTTGTTCTCTCTCAAAATTGTAGGTTCAAAGTAATAGTGATTTCAAATCCAAAGTGTCTCTTCTCCAACACTGGGGCAGCATTCATCTCCTTTGGCAGTCTACGTGTCAGTTGTGGGAATCCGGTAAGTGCCATTCTCTTCAAAGCAGAGGGTGATCCGTGCATAGATACGCCTCTAAAATAACGAGGAATCATAAAGAAGATTACATTTAAAATATTAAAGCGTTAATGTGTGCTCCACCAATCGAAGTATGCTTATTAAATATGTGAATGCTTTACTTTGTAAGGAATGTAATAATCACATTCTCAATAATCAACAGCTGTAACAGGATAAGAAAGTAACAAGGTCATTAGAAAGCAGTGGGATATCATACCTGTCAACCCCTTATTATAGACCAATTCACCCCGTGCCGTTATAAATCTCAATGTTCATCCTACAAAGTCCCATCACAAGGAAGAAACACGAACAAATAGACAAAAAAATGCCAATATTGAAACGGCTGTATGCCGTTTGGACCTGAAAACTCAATTTCCCTCTACAAGAATATGGATAAACCGTATGTGTTGACAGGTATGGGATATATATATATATATAACTGGATCAGATTGTACAGCCACTGTGGACGACTTGGTACACATTTTAATGAACCTCGAGCCATGATGGGTTTAAATTTGCAAATGTCCTAGCGAGCAGCAACCACATTCCACTCTTGCAGTATTCAGACAGTTTCCTTGAACAGCAGCAACAAAATGCATGATAATTAAATAAAAGCATGAGATTGTTATTAACTGCAATTGGTGTGTTTGCACTGTAATTGAAAATATACTGAATGCATTTTATAAGACATATGAAATATTATCTGCTGAAAATTCCATTTGCAAATGTAGCAAAAAGGAAGATTGAATTGATTTTATTGTTGCACAATAATTGCATGGAAAATGGGACTGTAGCGATTTGAGGAATAGCATTTAAAATCCGTATAATTGTAGCCACAACGTCGCATGCATGGCATGAGTGAGTTGTCTGCTAGGGTCCTCCTTGTCCGATTGATGGGAGTGACAAGGTGCGAACTGGGATGTCAGGACTGCCTTCTTAACCTCCAGCCAAAGAGACGAGACTGAAGACTTGCCGGTCAGAGAAGATGCAATTGCTTAGGACCGTCTCCTTTGGACGAGCAAAACATGTTTTTTGGTCCAAGTATAATGCTTGTGTATTTTTGTGGGTACAACCTACGAAAGGCAGACTTTACATTCACACCCTGTGCCTTTCTCACGAGCTGTTTCTGCTGATTAATTCTCAGTTTGGCATTTTCCAGAGAATGGCATAGTTAGATCATGTGAAACTGTTGATAGATCACATATCATATCACAACTCTCTTAAAACGAATCAATGCATTGAGTTGCCTGGCTGACTGCTGACTGGGCTCCTCTGCACCCCTAGACAATAGCCTTATTGTTCGTGGCTGCAGGCCATTGCCACCAAATCTAACTGGGTAACTGGCTCTATGCGGATGTTCGTGTAATCGATGCAAATTGAGGTGAATTGAAATGGTGGAAGGAGTCCGGCAGACATTTAATAGATAGTGACACTGAATGGGTGGCTGTAACATTTCCAGAAGATTGACACGTTTCTCTCGAACCTTTCAATATGTGCTCCTATTAACGTAATAGTGCCCCGGGTTATCGACTCGTTTTTTCATCATTGTGGAGATTATATATTGAGAAAAAGAGATAGGAAGATAATATCTCTTTCATATATCTGTCTCTCCACGTAAAAAAAAAATACACTATTTATTTTACACCCCATTGACCACGTGACCTGATGGGTGTGCATCATTTTAGCAGCATTGATAAAAAAAACAAGCAAACTCATTTGACCAGCATTCAATCCATATAAGGAAACGTGTATACCAATGGTCCTTAAATTATATATTTCCTCAAGACTGTGCACCCGATGGGTTTTGTAAAACATACTTTGAGTTCTTTATTTTTACATGGAGAGGCCAATATATATGGAGACATATTTTCTGATTATCTCGATGTACATATTACAATGAGAAAGTTGGGAGCTCAAAATCCAGGTCGTGGATCAAGTCGGCAAATCATTAATCTGGGGTTCGTAAAATAGGTACCACTTTTGTTAAAACAAAAACAAACGCGGTTGTCCTGTGCAGAGACTGGCCCCATCATAAGGAATATGACATTTCCACCAATAGCTCAGGGCCACCGATGGAGACGTGATAATTTTAGCAGGGAGACATGTTTGAGTCTATGGAAATGGCACTCCGTCACTTATAATATAATCTGTTGAGTATTGGCCTTGAACATGCGGCAATGTCACGTGTATTGTTTTATTATCTCTCTTACGAGCACTGTTGCCCACGGACAAGGCATACTTCTGGTCATATTGCATAAAATATCTGTTCATGAAATCAGTTTTTTCCCCCACAAATATTAAATAACTTCCCTGCAGAATTCCTTGAATGCTACAGCAAAAATAACATTATAGGTTTAAACTATCATCATAGAGCAATCTGCAAAATGTATTAAATCGTGTTCCTTTTGTAATTTAACATATGATACCACCACCATCGCTACTCCATATACAAATAATCACCTACATTTTTTTTTATTCTCAGAGTGCTATCATAATTTAACATATGTTAATATGCCCCTTGAATATTCTCACAAGACAGTGTAATATGTCCTAGATTTCAGAACAAATTAACCAGCGCTACACTTTTAATACATTTTCAGAACATTTGGTGCACGCACAAATGATATGCTATCTACATATAAAGGCTCCAACGTATGACACTTTCCTTGTTCATTCAATTAATTAAAGTTTTGTCCAATTCCAGCTATCTAAAAATATTTGCATCCGGTCCAATTAACACGAGTGATTTGGGAGTGGGTGCCCCTTGCGTGACTTCCTTGCAGTAATTTCTTTAGTTACTCCCACTGAGAGATATTACCATATTTTCCAGGTAAAAAAAGATGCTCTGGAAAGTAACATTAACCCTAAGACTTGTACCCAGTATCCATTATGTTCTCTACATCACACACCCACACACACAACTGCCTTGACGATGCACCCAAAACTTTTGTTTAGGGAAAAAGTGCGTGTTATGATCCAGAGATACGGTAATGCATTAGGGTCGGAGATATAACAATGTATATCTGTCTCTTCATGGACTCATCAACCAGGAGGCCACATTCTCAAATAAAATAAACTCTGGACTTCTTAAAATAACTGCCAACATGTAGCTATAAAAAGAAAATCTCAATTATATGTAATTTATAAACTAAACTACCAAGTAAATTGTTATTTTACCAGGTAAATTCCACTGAGCTATATAGCTCTTTTTTATAAGATACCTGGCTATCATGTGGACATTTATAGCAGTCAAATATTCGAAATTCATGTTTCTAAATGTAGAGGGATAAACCGGAGGACACGGAGGAAAAAATTCCCCGCGACCACAGGGAGAACATGCAAACTCCAAATATACAGGTGTCAGTGTCGAGATTTAAGCCACAATCTCCTGCACACCAGGCGAGGTAGTTAACATCTCGCCACCGTGGCACCCTTTATACATTTGCCAAGGGCTCAACATGTCCTATTTGCTGTATCTGTGTGCAATGAATGAATGTGCACTCATGGGTTATTCATGAGCACATACCTGCCCTTCTGTAAAATATACAGTCGGTGCAACTTTTTCGGAACATTGTTGTGAATAACAATGTTTAAGTTTAAATTTCGATTTAAAGCTTTCGTGACTGCAGGGATTCATCTTCTTGGTTCTTTCGGTAAAGTCACGTAGAATGGAAATAATAAAATAATAAAAATTAAACATAATAAAATAATTCTCACGACGTTTTGGCCACAACGCAAGCAGCCGTCCTCAGGTGGAGAGCAGGTCTGTCAGACTCTGTTTTCTCGACAGACCTGCTCTCCACCTGATGACGGCTGCTTGCATTGTGGCCGAAACGTCGTGAGAATTATTTTAGTATGTTTTATTTTTATTATTTTATTATTTCCATTCTACGTGACTTTACCGAAAGAACCAAGAAAATGTTTAAGTTTGTGTTGCCCCAATGTTTCATATGCCAGTGTATTCGGTGCAGTAATGTTGCATATGAGTCTGCGGCATTCAGCTATTCAAAAGTGTTTGAACAAAATATGTTCCACGTGCACTGTGATTGGCTGGAAGTCTTGTGGGGTTATCATGGCAACGCAAAGGTAATAATTATAGTCTAACACGTAGGCTTTCGCGACCAATGTTATTCATAAGAGGTTTTTGAGCTACATCGCGTAAATATATTAATGTGTCGTTAAACCCGCCACCACCCGACACTGCCAATTAGCAAGGTTTGTCACGTAAACAGAACGTGCCAATTAGTTACAGCACACCGGTGTGTTGGAGAGTAAACCCACAACATTTACAATTGGAGTGCAACGTTTTGCCAGTGGAAACATCCTCCTGTTTCAGTCTTAAATAGAGGGATACATGTGATGTCGTTACTTGTGAGCCAATCAGGTGTAAAAGCCAGCGGGGATAGGGGTAATAATTATATGCGGTGGATTTATTTTTTAATGTATGCCAGCATGGAATGGCAGGGACATGCATAATATATATATAACTGGATGAATCTGTCCTTACTGGAGTAATTTTACTTTTTTTTGTAATACATATATTTCTCTGAATTACTTATCTGAAATGCCTACTTTTTTCATTGGCTGAATGTGCACATTGCCTTGCCTAAGATGCTCTTATGGGCTCCATGAGCCAGGCATGCAGGAAAGATGGGAGAGCAGCTGCTGAGTCTAGAGCCTGTAGTCTGTACACAATTAATGGCATAAGCTGTAATTGATTGTAATCGCCTCGTGTTGAAAAATATAAGCGGCAAAGTTACATTGTTTAGCGTTGGATGCTTTGCAACATTTGAAGAATACAACAAGGGAATGTGCAACAACGTTCGAACATTTAAATCCAGCTCTAGACAACATCGATGTGCTCATTCACATTTGAGACATTACGCTAAAGACGTACGATTCGCGGCATTCGATTTTAGTCAAAGGGAGTCTGCGGTGGTGCAATGGTTAGCACACTGGATTTGCAATCCAGAGATATCCTGGCACTGCAAATGCACATTGGTGCAACGATCTTAAATCCTCCTACCTCTGTTCGCCCAGAAATACAAACCGATACACCACAGGCAGATCAGCAGGTCTGCACGCGGTGAGGTGAAGCGTGTGTAGTCCCACCTCTTCCAAAACATCGGGCCAGTATAGAGAAAAGTAGGCCGAATTACCTACTCGAAGATGTATCTTGCGCTCCCTCTAGTGGAGGCCCGTCCACCAGCAGTGTACATGAGCAAGCAGTTGTATCTCTCCACCTTTAACCTTCTACCCCCTGACTCAAAGAACCAACATCAAGTCGAATTAGAAAGAGAAACCTTCCGTGCCAGTTGTTGTAGTTTGCCTTGCTTTTTGTTGTTGTTCTAACGTTGCACGTGTTTTGTTTCCGCAGGGAGTGAGCTCAATACAGAGGAGTGGTCTAAGTGGAGCGCTTGCTCCGTCACGTGCGGCCATAGCATCCAGATCCGGACGCGCTCGTGCGTGACGGCGTCGTACGGCTCGCTGTGCGCCAGCCCGCTGCGCGAGACCAAACCCTGCAACACCACCGTCAGCTGCCCCAGTGAGTGACCTCCCATTGGCCGACCTCACGCCTCTTTTTCACCATGCGGATCAGAACCGTGTCTGGGGCCGTTCCTGAGCCGGCCTGGCATGGCACAGGAAGGCGACGGGTTATTGTTTTTTTTATTCCCACTTCATGAGCAGAGGCCGTGCCGCCCATGTCACGCAGAATGAACGGGTTGAGTCGCGCGTACGTGACGTGGCGATGCTGTGTTTAAGTTGTCCTGATACGTTGCGGAAAATTAATGTGTCATTAGTCAGGCACCCTAGTTGTGCTTGGCACATAGCCAGGTTCACATGCTGTATGAGGCCAGCATATATGTTATGGTTCTGCTTAAGCATAGCGAATAGCCAGTGGAAAACCACCTGTACCATGAGAGTCCCACAGTGGCTCAGCTCAGATGTGCCAGAGGTAAGGGGGCATTACATTCCAGCTGTACTGTTTGATTATTCCATGAGATTACGAAATATATTTTATGAAACTATCACAGTGAAACATTACGATTTTGAGAGCTGCCCCTGGAAAGTGACATCTTATCATTCCTTTTGGGGGTCACGTAAAAATACCTGTTATCCACACCTGGTGGTGCAGTTTTTTGTTTACTGTAAATATGGAGTTCAATGGGTTTATGGCAATAACAATCAACATTTCCCATCATCAGAGGTAGAATATACCTAATTAAGCCGCAAACTAAATGTTCAACTATTTTGTTTACGTATTTATTTGGGCCCAGGCTATGATGATGAACTCTCTACACTTGAGAATTTGCTTTTAATCACAATAGTTTGAAACCAGGAGTTGAACCTAGAAACTCAGCAGTGCTGGATCAGTGCTCTCGCACGGTACTTGCATGCAGAGGTACCTGACCAACGTCTTCATTGCTGCCTTCTTCATTCGACCTACAAATGTGAAATGGGTTGGGTAGTGCTTCTGACAAAGTGGCCCACACAGTTGGCTGGTGGCAAGTTCAAATACTGGTGAGAGGTCATCTCGGCTCACCATCATCATCAGCCTTACTTTACAGTCGGTGAAATGAATATTGCTTCATTTGCGAAGTGAGTAGTTGTTTTGTGGAGGGACTGGTCCTTGCCATAACCATGTTGAATTTCCACTGCCTGCTCTGGGTTGGAAATGGAGGTGATTGCTGTATCATTGCGTGTTTGAGCAGAGGGACACTTTGACTCGACTCGTCTCAAGTCGATGTGCACTAGTCTGATTACACTGGTAAAAAAAAAAAATCTGGCCTGGACTTTTGCAGCTGTTTTAGACTAATTTCAGGGTGCTGATTCCAAATCTGATCTCAGATTTGCTCTATCACATCTTATTTTTATGCTATCGGCATACCCCATTTTCATTGATTTTACCTGAAATTAACTCTGTCACTTATGATTACAAGTTGTTGCGAGTCAGTGACTGCTTTAGTGTTAAAATATGGTGCTGTATTTTTAGGATAGTGTGTTTATAATAAAATTTTATGTAGATATCCACATTTATGTGAAATTTTTCTTCTGCAGTTTTTATTGAAAATGCAATATATGATATCTCAAAAACCTGATGTGATAGACAAAAACTGATGTCTGATTTGGAATCAGCACCCCAAAATTAACTTAAAACCGTTGGAATACCTTATGCCAGAAAAAGTGTGTTGACCAGTGTTATATTATCACCCCAATGCATATGCGAGGCAAAGCATTTGAAACACGGAAACACTGAAAACTGAGTATTTGCCCATGAACACGTGTGGCTTTACTCAGAATGTAGGTTGCAGCTTGAGTCATCTCCACAAACTCGAGATTATATGACCGACCATCTGTGCGCTGTGGTTTACATAATAAGCTACTGGGTAGTACTGCATTTAATGTCAGTCAACCTTGGAGGCACACAGTCGAGCCAAAGTCTGTCACCGTTAAAGTTTTCGTGATGTTTTTTCGGGAAGGATGTCATATTTCAAAGGAACAAATTCAAGGTTATTGCATTCATAGCTCTATAAACAAGCACTAAACATCAGCGTAGAGTCTACACATTTTATATAATAAAATGCCACCTGAATATATTCATGGGTAAGAATTTTTATTTTATTACTATAGGGACATTTGTATGGAATGACAATGGTATTCAAAATATGTTAAGAGTACTGTATCTCTGTTGAGAAAGATGCAATAATTACTTGGGAGGCCTTCATCCAGCAGTGAATGGACCATTGATGATTATGCAATTAGTAACACTAATTATTTTATTGCTCAACTAACAATCAGAAGTTTGCGGGTTCGAATAACAGTCAGAATTCAACTCAGTCTACATCAACACTGTGTGGTCACTAAAATATGTACCAATTTGTGGACAGACTGACCCCTTTTATTGAAATGCTGAATTTCTACTATGGGCTCAGATCGGACAACAAAGATGAGAACTACTCCGTGCTCCTTTGTGCATAGACATACTTTATTGTTCATAGTTTTATAGCTGACGGGAATGGGCGGGTGACAAGATATAGTGGGGCGTTGTGAGTTAACGAACGAGCAGCTTGCGTCTTCAGCCTGAAGCTGCTCTGCCACAGGGCAGAGTCAGGCAAAGGCAGAGCTTTCATTTCCCCACCGCTGCTCTCCACCTGCCACAGCTGTGCCCAGGCAGGATGTGCTCCTGTGATGCTGTGCATGCAATGGATTCTAATGGACTTTGATCAGTTGCAGGATTCCCCCATGGCAATACCGGTGTGCACCAATACTCCGTCGTTGAGCAGATTCGCACGTTCAATGATCGTCGTTTTCGGAAAGGCCTACACGTCAACCTGCTTTCTTCCAGCTTGTTTTATACAAATGTAATTGCGTCCGATCTCTTATAACAAATACGAAGCTCAGGATACTAATTGTATTATCAATATTTTACGATTGAAAGTGGAATATTATTGACAGAAAGGATACAATAATATTGATATATGTAGTTAAGATATATCACGGTCATACACATTTATTTTTGTTAGAGTAATGGAAATCATAGCTGCCGTGGTGTAATGGTTAGCACACTGGAATTGCAATCCAGAGGTCATTGGCAGTTGAAACAATGGCTCACCATAGTTAGTCAATCAGCAGGTCATATGTGGTGGGATAAAGTGTGGGTAACTCCCACTTCTTGCAAGACATCTGCCCAGTGTAGGCCAAATATCTTATAGAGCTACTCTCTAAAGCTCCCCTTATTGGAGGTCTTTCCACCAGCAGTGGCCTGAGCAATCAACTACAATTACCTATAACACTGCTCAAGCCACATAATAGACCAAACAGGTATCCAGATAATATGCATGTACTGTGTATGTTGTATACCTGCATTATTACAGGATTGTTTACCTTTTCAATATATAATCCCCAATACTCTCACATTAGACCGCACTCCCAATACAGCCTATGTTCATACGAGTTTTTGGCTGTGGTAATCGTCATTGGTGCTCATGAGCCAGTGAGAACAATTCCACATCTATGACAAAAGCAAGTCTCTACAATGGAGAGGCATTGTTGAATTCCTCCAAAGTCATAGCTATTTTATCCACCTAAGTGGGATGATGGGATTTACCTCTCAGTCTTTCAATTGCGAATCAAGCCACGATGCCTCCCATCCAGATACAAAAAGCACGGTGCAAAAATAATAATTTTACAAGTGCCAATTTTCACTGTTCATGAAACTACAAGTAAATAAAAATAACAAATCAGTCCATAGACCAAAAGTGTCAGCAATTCAGTTTCATTTTACTCCTTAATCTTTTTCCTCTCTTTTTGAAGGGAAAAAAACACAAAGGTGACGATGGATTGTTGGGCCTCTGCGAGTGCTTGACCTGACCTCGGTCTGGTACAAGCAAGGCTGCAACAAGGCAGCCTCTTAAAGGCATGAACTCTCGCACCAAATTATTAGAACAGAGTCAATGCCCCTTAGCCTTCCGCTGAAAGATCACTATCGAAGAGCAAAGGGTCAGAGATAATCTCAGATGAGAGAAAAAGCATGACGGCACAAGATATCTCCAGCCTGGTGTCCTATTTTGTCTGAAGACATTGAGAAGGAAGGCAAATCCGGAGTTATATTGTCTGCTGTTTGCAGCAGTTGGTAATATGGTGGAGGTAAAAAAAGGCTCAGAAGATTCAATCGTTATGTTTTACAATGCAAAGGAATTTCCTGATGTGTGATTCCTACCACTTTAACCAAATACATACTCAACCTGGTTTTGCCAGCAACATCAGCTGGAGCCGTTTGAGAAAGGCATTCCGTAATATTGTCTTTTATGTTAAATGACGCTCCCTATGCAACCTGGATTATGCAAGTGTGTATTATGAGCTTACTATCACGTGTGCTGTGAAATGGAGTGTTTTTGCAACTGCTTTGAAATACACTTTAATGCAGTACGTAATTAATGTTTTAATGTCTATATTTTACAATGTGCACGTACTAACTTCTGATATAATTTGCTGTTGGCTCCATTTTAATCACAGCGACAATATCAAACGGTGCACGTTGTAGGCTTCTGTTCTTTAGTTTTTATTCCTTTTGTGTTACTTTATTTCATAGAGTGAAATTATACACAGACCACGTAGCAGTTAACACTCAAAGTTTCCAAATTAAATTAATATATAGAATCCACCTTCACTGACAACCCAGCCTGGTCCATATCCATTTACTGGATCTCATTGTTGCTCTATGGTCACTTCGACCAATGGCTGTGTTGTTTGAAACAACACTCAACGTGTAAATAACACACAGCTTCTGTGTGAGCTGCACTTAAATAGCATCCTGTATGGTCGCCCCCCACCATCCAGCTCACCCCTTCGAGTTTCCCCACGTGCATTCTGTCTCCTTATAACCCTGCACAGATAATTATCAGAATCAGAATCTTTATTTACTCTGAATGAATCTCATGAGGTGTCCAGTAGGCGTGGGTCGGAAAGATACAACAACAAACAAAAAAACACGATAGCAGTGCAAAATATAGAAAAGGTAAGCAAATCACACGAAAACACTTTTTTATTTTTATCAGGTAAAGCCGACAAAGCTTTGAGCTTATTTTTCAGAAGTGACCTGGCCACAAATGATAGCTCAACGAAGTGGCTTATCATGTGAAAATGTATAGCAGCCAAATATCCAGAGGACCCAGGGAAAATCCAGAGGACCCAGAAAAAAAAATCCACACGACCATGGAGAGAACATTCAAACGCCAAATAATGAGGCATATGAACAAGGAACATCACACCACTGTTGCGCCCCATCATTACAAATTCAACCATTCACCCCATCACCAGCAATGTGATGAATTTTCATGAATCAAGGTAATTATTCACTAGTAGCTGCACGCATCACATGAAACCATTGCAGTGAACGCACGAATTACATACCCACATGGCATTGCATTGAGAGACTTAAAGAGGAATGCACAGATTATAAAGATTATAAAACAGATGCAGATTTAATGTGCCGTTCAAATTATGCAGGAAAGTAAACTTGGCTTGGACAGGACACGTCACGAGAAGAGATGATGGATAATGGACAATAACAATAGGGGTAGCAGCTGAGGAAAAAAACTACTCCGAGAGGGGACTGCCACAGAGGAGATGGAGTGACGAATTTAGTTAATGTGCCGGTGTTATGTTGCAGAATTGTGAGTGGCGGTGGTGGGTTGGGCAGGCCTTTATCCAGCAGTGGATTGACCATGGATAAAAATGATATACGAACCAAAAAGCTAGTTTAACACGTAGGTTTCCACGGCCCATATTATCCATAATATAGGGGGGTGGTGGTTAGGTCGTTTAAATAACGAAACATTTATATTTACACAATCTAAAAAAACCCCTCTATTTTGAATTTTAAAAAAGCATTGATTCTTACCCATGTAATTTGAAACGTGCATTACATGCTTCATTTTCCTTCTACTCTTCAACCTCCTCTGTCTGCCTCCATCTGATTATAACGTTCAGTCTCTCAAAGTCTATGGTTACTTGCTTATCTGTTTTTGGATAATTGTTGCCGACGGGGATTATGGTCAAAATAGGTATGGACCATTCCTTAACAGCATTCAATACAAATTTAATTGAAGACATGCATTAAATTTGATCCCAGTGATGAATGATGGCAAATGACTTTGATGATTAGCTATTGATTGCTAATTGCCGAATACCAAAGAGCAATGGTTTATAATGGAAAATGCTTACGTATGACTTATGATCAAGATTAAAAGAAACTCACAATGGTCATTAGTAATGACAGATGACGACTATAACAGTGATGAGGCTGTCTGAATATGACTATGATCGTAGCAATGGATTATAAGGAATTCAAATTAAGAAGCTAACGACTCTTGCTATTGATGACAATGATGGTAAAGATTGTAGCACGATATTATATACATTTCATCATGGTATTTTTTAGATAATCTTTTATTAAAATAAAAACAGTAATTTGGTAGTACAAGAAAGAGGTATCCATATCTAAGTTTGCGTTCATTTTATCATTGACCATAAATACCCCAGAAATATCGAATAAACTGTTCACAGTGTATTTTGGTGGATTGTGCTAGCCAGATGACTGAAGGTGCTGAATGAACATTGACGTAGAACATATTATTAATCGGTTACATTTAACAGACCTACAAAACTAGGCTGCATCAAGGTTATGATAAATAAATGCAATAAATGACTGTGGTCTGATAATGCCCGTGGTAGTGATGATGATTCTGATGAAACGTGTAATAATAACGATGATGATGCTGCATAAAGTTAATTCAACAAAAGTGAAATTCTCGAGGCATGTTGGAGTCTTTCAGCCCAATTGAACAATCAGCAATTCTTTTATGAGTCTAGTGTCCTCACATTGACAGGGGTAAACCCTGCTTCTCAAGCTTCCTGTGAATGTTTCTCCAGCACCTATGCTATAGAATCTAAATTAGCGATCAAAATAACAATTGGCGTAAGCTAAATTTGCAGAACGGTTATTTCAACACTGCACCCACCAAAAACCAAGAGAAACATGGCCACAGGTGTTTGAACTGCAAACGTTATGACCAAGATGATGACAGTCACATTGATATTATTTATATTATCGTGATGACAATAACAAAATCAATAATGATCATGAAAATTACGTGATAACGATGGTGGCAATTATAACAATAACAAATACCATGCAGTTCATAACACTTTAACAATGACAGTCATAATGATGACTGTAATGGTGACATTAATGATAGTTCAATGTTTTTTTTTATCAGTTGCATTGATGTGTTTTATGGATTGTCCGACGTTCCGTTCCATTCGCTGGGAGCTTCTGTCGGGAAAAGTTTCTGGGAATGTTTTGCTTCAGGTGCTGATTAGCTTCAGGAACTGTATGCTGGAACTCTTCCTGAAGAATAATGTGGTGCAACATGTATTTTATTTTAATGCAACTTTAATTTCCATTGCTAGTTCAACTTTAGCAAGTCATGACTGCCCCACTTTGCCGAGATCCCTTGCATGGTTTAAACATACCTGGGCCTTGGTGTCTAGGCATGAAGGGAGGGGAGGTGTAGGGCCACAGTTCCTCACGAAGCTCCCAGCACAAGGTGCAAAATCGTCGCACAATTTGCCCCAACAACCGCAAAACACAATGCAGAGCAACAACGATGGTTATCTCTGCTCGACATAGATTACCCCTCGAATTTACCAGCCTTGACAATGCATTGTTGACTGCCTTTGTTCCCCTTCCCACCGCCACCAGTTAACGGGCTGTGGGACGAGTGGAGCCCCTGGAGCCTGTGCTCAAGCACGTGTGGCCGCGGCTACCGCGAGCGCGTGCGCTCCTGCACTCAGCCCCAGCACGGCGGGCGGCGCTGCGAGGGCCCCGAGCGGCTGACCAAGAACTGCAACATCGCCCTCTGCCCGGGTAACTTCGGTAGCTACCACAGGACCCGACACTTCTTGTTCTGCCTTGCGTGCCCCGCTCACGCTGTTTCCCCATGTGTCCACGCTCGCCGGCGGCGCTTGCCCCAATGGTCTCTTACGGCTGTATGGGGGATCTTTGTCTTTGTGCCCTGCCACACACCATCACCACTACCCACCACGCTACCTCAGCCCCTGACCCTCCTAGAGCCCCCACGTCTATCGATGTGAATCCCATGTCCGGCTGGATTCAGCCTGTGGACATTCTTTGGTGGGGGGAGGGGGTATGTTAACCAATCCTTCTTGACAGATTGAGTGAGGATATTATTCCATCTTTGCTCACATCCCTCTGGAACTAAATTATATAACGCATATATCTGTAACCTTTTTTGCCAGTATCCAAAATGATGAAAAATAAGAATAGGTTTTACCCTCTCTGGAAATCAAACAGGTGTTAAGATGTTCAACCACAAAATGGCTACCTTTTGCAAGGCATCAAGTCTGCAATAATCACACGTATTTGTGGCAAAAGGTGCCAGCAAACATGCTCTGATAACGAACGCATTGTCTTTTAAACTGATTGGCCTAGTCTTACCGGTGACGTTCTCTGGTTTAACACCGGTGAGGCAAGGCCATGGATTAAGTTGTCTCTGGTGTAGGCCAATCAGTTTCAAAGACAATGCATTTGTTATCAGGGGATGTTTTTTTAATCTTTTACCGCAATAATGTGTGGTTAATGCAGACTTGATACCTTGCAAAAGGTATCTATTTGGTGCTTGAACATGTTAATACCCGTTGTATTGCCAAAGGGTAAAACCTATGTTTTTCATTATATATAATACGCAATTACCATTTCCCGTTATTTTTTCAAATATAGATAATAACATAGATATGCAGAGAGTATACCTCCTGTATATATACATCTCTCCACGGACATTTTTCAATAAAGCATTATTACACGACCCAATGGCTGCAAAGACTTCTGGAAGTGCGTAATTTCAACAGCATTGAATCAATACAAGCAAACCGTGGACCAGTTTTGACTCGCAGTGTCTCATCAGCAGAGCCAGGCCTGCTTCGTTTGCATAATTTTTGAACGGCCAGCTGATATAGGGAAGTACATTTTCTTTAAGATATAGTTCCTAGTTCGACAAAGATATGGTTTCTCGTTTTGTTGAACTCGAACCCTTATCTTACAGAGAGAGAGAGAGTAATTGCCTATACCATCTGGCAGCATTGATTAAAGCAAGCCTGACTACTGATGAGGCACTGTATGTTGAAACCAGTCCAGAGTTTTTTTGTGCTGAATTAATGCTGCAGGCATTATGCACTTCCAGAAAGCCGTGGGGCTGATATGTTGTGCAAAAAATCCTATTATATTTTTTGTAAAGAGAAACAGATTCATGGAGACATTGCTTATCTATTTTTAACCAGATAAACAAAATCCTTTCAACCGGAAAGTTTTACTTTGCAAAGAGTGACCCGAAATTAATTCAAGGGCATTTTTTTTACAGGATATGGAAACACTCAAAATAAGCTATGTTAGAAAGAAAAAAATATATATCGTGTAATTAAACGTCATGAAAATGTCTAATGTCATCAATAACAAAAGTCTTGTCACGAAAACTATTTTTATTGAACATTTTACACATTTTGTAATCTTGAGCTCATTCCCACACCTATGCTAAAACTGCTGAGAAAAAAATCACAGTATTTAATTGCCACTGTGCCAGTGGCAGGAGAACAATCTCATTAGAGTTTCATTGGTTAACATGGCACCCATGTCAATACATGCATTTTGAAAAGGCCATGTTTAACATTCAGTTGCTACATTACATTTAAATTAGCTCCCCTGCACTCCCCAAACGTGTTTGTAAGCCTGGGGAGCTTTTCATTGCGATCGCCGATGACAAATCTAGCCATCTTACACCTAGACAATGTTGTGGTGTAAAAGTATCAAAGAGGTCTCACTTAGCCATGATAATTATGTTTCAAACGATCCACTCTTGCAGATATTATCTCTTCCCTGCTTCCCTTGTACGTATGCATGTACAGCATAATATTCATAATTAACACCATGTTGTCAGTCCACTGCTGAATGAAGGCAACCACGTTTTGTTCATGTGTTGTTTGAGCATACTTCACCAAGCTGGTGTGTGGGTTGGTGAAGGAGGGTTCCAGGTCTGTTTCGGATATCATTCGCCACTAATGTTAGCCGTGACCATAAATGAAACTCATGTTGCAGGATTCATAGTAAACTAAAACTGAACTAAACTATTTTTTTTATTTCACCAGGTAAGGCCCACTGAGCTACATAGCTCTTTTTCAGAAGCGACCTGGCCACAAATGATAGCTCAACGAAGTGGCTTATCATGTGGAAATGTATAGCAGCCAAATATTCTAAACGCATGTTCATTCTAAATGTAGAGGGAAAAAAACTGGAGGATCCAGAGAAAAATCCACGCGACGATGTGGAGAGCGCATAAACTGTTTACCAGGTGAGGGAGTTATAATTTCGCCATCGTAGTGCAGTGTGCGAACCAAACTAAGGCACAAAACGATGCAACAGTGAAATCTCCCCCCTCCCACCAATATTTCTTTTTTTGAGGGGGAGGGGTTCTCTTATCTGGTTATGGAGTCCATTTAAAAGGTTCCCATTCATTCACCATGTATGTACATTGTCAGCACCAAAGCAATATCACAGATGGTGGCACTGAAGAGAAACACCAAGTAAAATAAGTTATGTGTAATTATAGCCAACAAGAGCACAGTTGTGGGTTGATAGGACAGTGTGCTAACCACTGTACCACTACTTCACTCAGCATTGTGGTCCCCTTGTCGGAGGTCACCATTTTGATGGTGTTAGGTCACCATTTTGATGGTCCTCTTATATTAGGTCGCCATTTTGATGGTGTTAGGTCACCATTTTGATGGTTCTCTCATCTTTGGTCACCAGTGTCATTTTCCTCTTGTCTTAGGTCACCATTTTGACAGGCCTCTTGTCTTAGGGCACCATTTTGATGATGTTAGGTCACCATTTTGATGGTCCTCCTGTCTTAGGTCACCATTTTGATGGTCCTCTTGTCATAGGTCACCATTTTGATGGTCATCTTGTCATAGGTCACCTTTTTGATGGTCCTCTTGTCTTAGGTCACCATTTTGATGGTTATCTTGTCTTAGGTCACCATTTTGATGGTATTAGGTCACCGTTTTGATGGTATTAGGTCACCGTTTTGATGTTTTTTGCTGATGGCTTTTGCATATGCATGGAAGCTGTGTGCTTTTTTTACATGTCCATATGTCGTCGGTATTCCATATATCACACGTTGTTTTGAGTATAATTGATCATTGGGAGTCAGCTCAGTCCATCCCTCCTGTGTTGATAAGTATGGGAATCACATTGTGAGAAGGCAACATTTTATCAATCTATAAAAAAAAATCAGTCTCTGACTTAGGAATGTGGATGTTCCAAACTTGCTGCTCAGAACTGAAACTGAAATTAACCTCACCCCATTGCTGATGTTAGAAAGGAGTCGATTCAACATAACTTTGACTTAATGACAAATATAAACTTGCTTTATAACCAACCATAATATGCAAAACCAAGGTAAAATAAAAGTTTGACGTGGAAATCAAACATAGTTATCATTTAGATGCCCCCTAAACTGACCTGATATGGCTTTTTGAACATCATTATAAAAATCCATCTCCCTTCTGAGTCATTTAATTAAAGTTAATTAAAGCAGCCCATTAGCGTGATTATTTGAAAATGAAATGCAGGTTCACATGTTTTGATTATTTTGGCATAAACCAAATAGAGTGCTGTGGATGTGGGGAATGTCTAATTAGAATATGCATGTCATGATGAATGCCAACAAGTCTCATGCCTAAGTGAAGGTCACCTTTACTCTAATGGCATAAAAGTTTGAGGTTCACTGATAGATCGAATTATATTCATTACATCATGATTTTGTGAATTCATTATTCATGACTTAATGCATTAGTATTTACATTCACTTAAGCACGAATGGGAAACTAAATATTTATAAGGATTGGATTTTTGGGGGGTGGAATGGTTCCAATTAGTACAGTAATTGGTGATTTAAAATTTGGAATTTTATAGACAGAGAATTTCGATATAATTAAGTGAGGATGCTCTTGTGGTGTAATGGTTAACACACCAGACCGTTCCATCTCCCGGCACTGCTGTTTCTGAAATCCCCCGGCCTCTGTCCACCAAGCAGGATCAGTGTTCCATGGTTAGTCAAATGGCAGGTCATGTGCAGTGGTATGGTGGGCTAATGTGTGAGTACTCCCACCTGTTCAAAAATGTCTGGCCACTGTCAAAGGAGACACCAAAATAACCTCAATAGTGGCTTGTTAGAGCTCCCTCTATTGGAGCCACTTGGACCAGCAATAGCATGAGCAATAAATTGCACGGCTGCACCTTTATATATATATTAATTATAATGCATACTCAGCATGTTGAATGCTGTTCAAATCACATTCATAAATGCAAGATGTATCTATGAATGTTTATGTGACGAAATTTAAGCACAGTTTTTATACAACTTTTGTATATTATAACATTAATATTTCTTTACATTTCAATTATTGAGTGATTTATTTCTAGAATAATTGTTATGTAAGCGATGCAACGCACATTTGATAAGATGAGTTATTTATTATCATTGTCTCAAATGACATTGTAAAAATAAACAAATTATAAAAAAAAATACGATTTTTAGGGTAATGATCAAGGCGCTATCAGATGTGGCATTAATGCCACAGATGGTGCCTTTACAAAATGGAATTGGTGCACACAGTAACAGGATTTTATTTTCCCCCTCATTATGAAATATTTGGCCTGATTCATGTAGCCATAATGGCCGTCATTTTTTGTGAATTGACATCCATTTTCACAGGAAATTGGACCCATTCGGCAGTTTGAAATTCACAAGGGAATGATTGTTGTACCATACACAGCCTATTCTGCTATAATTGTGGAATGGCCCAAAGTGAGCGAGGCTTCGAGGTGGAGCCTAGCTTGCGATGATACCCGCGAAATACAGACGCATTCCACCACTGTGTGGGATCCGGCCAATTATACTTTTGTGATGAACGCTGAGGGAGCTTCGTGGCCCATTCCTCGCTCATTCATGGTGTGTTTGTTGCCTTCATCCTCCAACATTTTCGGGGGGGTGAATTTCTGCAGTAAATGTCGCACAGGTTTTTGAACCTCCTGTATTCCACGGAGGTGCAGGCAATACCAGTCCAGCTCCTGACAGAGGAATGGCAACCCCTCCTCTGCAGTGAGCAATCAGACATATCATGTGGCCATGCCCAGTCACCTCTTCTTTCCCAGTGCTGATGTTCACATGTACAAGTCAAGCTCAGATATCATGCTTCTACCCTTGCTGTGCACAGCGAGGAAGCAAAATCGGGTTGCCTGCACACTGTGCCAACAGCTGCACCACCACCCTGCCCCCCCCCCGGGATCCTCGCAACCCACCTCCCACCCACTCCTCTCTTTATCCCATCACACACACACATAAAGTTAACCGGAGTAGCTGAATAAAGTTATGGATCAAGTTATGTTAGCGAGCACTTAACCGACTAGGTACGTAATAAATGGTGTGGATAACAATGCAGAGGCTATGGCACCTGAATATACCATGACAGATTATCATTTATGACTGAGTTGACCTTGGAGAGGCTCAGCCATGGCTGAGAATCGAACTCAAGTTGCCTGGGTTATAGCAGAATCTGCTTATCACTGCACCACCACTACTCACTCTTCACACATGCCCACCAACAACATAAAATACAATAACCATTCACCCCTATTATGTGATGTCGCTAACATTTGTTTGCAATAATTGGTGCGAAACAAGTCCATGTGAAGGCTCAATGAATAAAAGCAATAGGACACCCACGTATTACGTGTCTGTCCTGTGTTCACTCTATTAGTATTATTAGTCCCATAGCCCTATTCAAATTGCTAACAGCACATTGGGTGCGGCTGTTCGTGTTTAATTTAAAATAAGAGTTGGGATAAGCCTGACCTAGTTGGCACATGCCTCACATCTGATTTGCTTCACTGTCATTTATATTTACTTGCTCTTGGACCAATCAATAAAGCATAAGTGAATCTTGTTTTTGGCTTCACAACTTTTATTCCAAGGGTTAAGCGCACATCGTTGTCTGTGTCTTTTGTAATTCAATGTAGTTTGTGGTTTATCCATGTGTGTACCACTTTGCAGTACAAAGGGGATAACATTCCCATCATTTGATATACAATATGCAGACACGTTCTATCCACCACATAGTTTGTCTACTTTTTTTCTCCCAACTTATATTTATGTCATGAGAAAGTTGGGACATTTCCACTGAACATCGCATCACATCTTGTCAGAGAATGGTCCCAGAAGATGATATCATGAAACTGCTTCGGAAAGCACTTCAGTAGGCCTCCTTTACCTCCATGGATGGTGCAGCTTGGTACATCCTTTGTAAAGAGTGTTCTGCACGTGACAACTAAACAAATATTCCAGTCTGCATAGCTGGAATTTAGTATCTTAAGTGGCAAGTACATTTAACACGATATAGTTTGCGCAATCATCTGTGACTGGGCTGATAACATCAGCCGGCTACTCTTGGTAATCCCGTTTACTCCTGGTTGGTCAAATGGATTGAAATCCAGGATGTAAGTTGCTATGGATGTAAAACATTCTGAAAAGTTAAATGGTTTATGTTTCATATATAGTATTTATTGTTATACGACATATCTGTATCTTTTACATTTCATGTTATAATACAAAAAAAACAATAATCTACCAAGTGGTTCCTCTTATGGCCCACTTCTAAAGCTCAGCTTTCCATTGGTTACTTAACCATAAGGTCATATAAATGACACATACACATCCCCAATTACGATACAAACCTGCCCAGATCCTTCATGTGATTACATTTTTCCGTTCTTAGCAAGCATGCGGATATTTTATAAATAAAGTTGATAACATTAAAAAGTAACATTTTTTTAATTAACCAAAACAGTACAACGTTACAGAGTGAGGTTACAATTTACGCACAACAGTTGAGATATTAAGATTTTTATATTAAATGCACAAATTGTGCTGGAATGGGGTGCTTTCATGGCACCATGTGCTCATGTTTGGAAGTCAGGTCTTTGCCTGTCCTCTGTTGGCTTTCCATCCACGCGGTGGGCTTACATCCAGCATCACACTCTCACACTTGTCAAGATTCCCATTATCGGCACAAGACTCCTGCTGACAATTGGGATTTCCCAATTGCAAATTGAGTTTCACAATGTGGAATTTATAATTAACCTTTACCGGGAGAGACATGCAAAGCACAAAGTTTCGTACCTTAATAAGCGGTAGAGCAAATCCAAACTGTCCTTGGTCTGTGTAGCTAGCTGTTACTGTGGCAAATCAATTGCATGATAATTGGAAGGTTTGGTTGAAAGTTGACCATGTGGTTGAAAGTCAACTCATGACTGTTTAACACGTAGGATTTAACGACCATGAACTAATGTCTGGTCTCTGCTATAGGAATGTGGAATTTCTACAACTGGCTTAGAGCTGTCTTTTTCCCAAAAGTCTTTTAAAATAAATCTGCCAAATATCTAAAGGACCTCCTGACTCCGCAAATTCCCCAGCAGCAACCTCAGAAGGGCCTCCCTGTTTTTTTTTATTGCAGCTATTAAAACTAGAGGCTGACCGAAACTGAATTTCTGGTTTCGGCCGAAACCGAAACCAGACCGAAAGTTAAAATTTGACTTTCGTCGAAACAGAAAGGTATATAACCGAAGCTACCGAACACAATATTTATGAAATGTCATGTTACTTTTATTAAAAATAAATCTAGAACTAATAATTCAGAGCCTGCAGTGAGAGTCGCTAAATATCAAATCTTTAGGTGTAACTTATTTAGTAATTATATCCAAACAAACGAATGTTGTAGTTAACCGCATTCTCGCTCAGCAGGTTGCTGGGCCTTGTTTTGATCAGAATCGACTTTAGTGAAGTAATGCCACACCGCATGTTTCGACATTCTTGACGGTGATTAACTGCTCCGTTTATTAACTTTAATTTTCTACTTCACTCAGATTCGTAATTTCGTTATCACTAATTCGCTAAGGAACTATTAACTAACGAATATCAATATTGTCAGACTTCGAATCTCGGTATCAACACACGTGTAGACTTAAGCGGACGCAACACATAAGCCAAGGCGGGCAGGGCAGGCGGCTGGGAACAGACAACAGATGTACTTTGTTGTCGTCCAACCAAAGAGACTCCACCCACGGATGCAGATGCAGGCTGCCGTCTGTTGACATGAGTAGACCAAGCTGCTGCTGCTGACGTGTGTGTTTGCAGCCTATCGCATAGGATTGCCTAGCGCTGACTGACCGACCGATTGCAGAGAGATAGACGTAGCACTAGCGTTATATTTAAAAAATAGATCTTCGGTTGACGACCGAAAGTCAATATCAGTTTCGGCCGAAATCGAAACCAGACCGAAAGTAAAAAATTTACTTTCGGCCGAAACCAAACGCAAACCGAAAGTTAAAAATTGTCTTTCGGCCGAAACCGAATGTATGCCGAAAGTGGCCATTTGCCAACTTTCGGCGCCGAAACCAAATTTCGGTCGGCCTCTAATTGAAACTAGGTTTGGCGATGGGTCTACGCTGCTGTTGCTGCTGCCCCACGTGACTGGATGCTCGACTCCCTGCCCTCCCTCCACCGATTCCAATCACTCCTCGCTCAAAGCGTTCTCCGTGGTGGTTATTTTACTCGCTCAATCGTATTCGCTACACCTTGCACTCATCTTCTCTCTGACCTCTCTGACGCTTCGATACCTCGCCCTTGTGTTTGGTGCAATTGTGTCTTTTTTCCTTTGTTAATATTGTTCATTTATGTTCTTTAAACATCATTTTTGCCCAGACGCACCCCCCACCCCCCCGACCGATCCCTAGTTTTGAGGCTATATTGTACCGAGATTGTTACACATTATCTTCAGTTTTTTCCCTCTTTTTCAAATCTTCTCCGTATTCTGTTTTTTTTAATTAAAATAAAAATACATTATTTTTGCATGCACCTACAACACTTTCTATTCCGTTGTTGCCTGTTTCCCCGTATGAATTACTTTGTTGTTCTTGTTCTGTGCTGATGCACCACAGATCTCGCTTGCAAACTAGTTGGGTCAGTGGCTCAATGGGATTTCCATGTAACAACTAAATATTGATTGATTCACACCGAGGTATGATCTCATTGAGAAACAATGTCTTCTGCAAATGAAGACCCACGGAGAATAAACGTCACGTGTCATGCGCCAAAACACAGTGGGACCTTACGATAATGTATCATCTTTCTGTTACCACTTGATTTAAGTTGCTATCCACACGACCAATGATTGCCTCTAATGTATCAAGGCATTTTAGTGGATTCCACTGAGTCGCAAATGTACTTCTTGAGCGGAAACACATTTTTATTAACACCAACACATAACACAGGGGTTACTGCCCCTTTACCAAATAACCAATGGTGGTGGACCACCAGGCTAACTACGCTAGTTACTGGGAGTAGCTACAACGGGCAGGACCCTAGCTTGGGTCCTCATCCACGTGAAGGTCACTTCTTCTCGGATGTAGATCATAGATCTTCAGATGACGACAGCAACGCTGAACCCCGGTCCCTGTGCGGAGCCGGTTTATATGCTCCTGGGTAATGGCTGGCCCCGCCCTTAACCACGACAACCTTGGAGAAACCTCTTGTCGTTTCTCGACCCTTCCCGTAGGATCTCACCCTGACACGTGACCACCCCCAAGCCCCCACCTAGGGCCCTTGTGTAGATCTTACTGGTCACGTGCCTTCCAGGGTCAACCAGATTGCCATGGCCTAGGGTAACCTCATCCCATGGCTGACACTCTCATACTCCATCCTGTCGGAGTCAGCACTGCATGCCACGCGTAGTGCCACTGCGATATCCCAGCACTCACCGAGTCCCCTCTACGGCTGGTACTACACCCACCTTAGGGGTGTCCGTGATGACAATGCATCGCACGACGTGCCTTGCGAGAGCCGGCATTACTCAGTGACATTCACGATGTCGCTTCATACGTGATGTCCACAATGTGAGTACATCGCACACCGTGCCCCTCTAGGGCCATCTTTCTACACAGTGCTTCAGATGCTGCTGCTGTTGTATGTATAGTGAGTCACTTCTGAGACACTATTTTAGAAGGTAACAACGTTTATTCTACACTATATATTTTACACACTGTTCACACACGGGATAACTAATTACGGGTGAGAGCAGCCAACATGCTGTCTGACCCACGACGCCGGAGACGGAGACGAAAACGTAGCACCTCGGGTTCCATTCCACCTGGAGACAGCCCTGATTCAGCCTCGGGGCTTCCCTTTAATGCCCCTCAGCGTGGCCTGGCTCTGCCCTCGGCCACGCCCCCTCCTGGAACCCTCCAGAAGGTCCTGGGCCATGCTCCCCGTGTCCCATCCGTCATATTTGCCCTACATCCTTCACCCCGGCCCATGACGTGCTTTGCCAGCCGGCAAGGGTGACGTATCCCCACATGCCCCTCTCCACCAGCAGCCAGTACCAGGCCCCCTAGTGACCCACTCCGTGGCATTACCTGCTGTGCTGGCGGGGTAGCTGCAATACCATGCTCTGCCTGTAGGACTCATATGCCCCTCTCTGCCAGCAGCCAGCACCACGCACCCTAGCGACTCACTGTGTGGTATTACATGCTGTGCTGGCTGCTACACCCATATATCCTTATTCTATTGTACCTATTGCTATGCGCCGTAGTGATCCATTCTATGTCACTACATCACCCCCCCCACCCCTTAAAAAACACAGCCGTCCCGTCTGACCTCCCACACCCTGCGCAGTGGGACGACCCATCCGGAACCAACAACAATTCTGACATGACAACAACAACTGTCAGCACCTTTGCACGAGTCAACACAACAACGACAACCATAAGCCTCCCTCGCGAGTCAACATAACAACAACAACTGTTAGCCCCCTTGCGAGTCAACACAACAACCAACAAAAAAATTTGCGACGCACCGTAATAACCCACCTCCGGACTTTAAACAATACCTGACAAATGCTGGCCCGCCACAGCCCACGAACCCAGGAAGGACCCAGTTCAACCGGCAACACACAGCCCGGCTCGTGTCTGTGACCTCTTGCCAGACGGTGGCGGGATAAATAGGATGACTGGGGCGGTCATTTAAACCGCACAGTTCTCGAACGGTTCCTCGTCGCCGGGCCCCCGGGTGGGACAAGGGCGGGTTTCTCGGGTGCCCCAGGGACTAATGGAAGATGGCCTCATGGGCGCAGCCCCTCCGGGACAAAATATGGGGGGGAGAAGAAGCGATTGTCGGCCGCTCCTTCCTCCTTGGATGGCTTTCCGACGGCTTAACGGGTGGTTCCGTGGTCGTCAAGTGCTGGATTCATTTGGGCTCAGAGGAGCAGAGGTCGACGGGGTGGAAGACGGTGGAGGTGCGATGAACTGTCCCTGCTTGGCGCGGCATCCCTTGGAAACTTGGCCTCGCAGGCCACGCTTCCCAAGGGTGGGCATCTCTGAGCGTGAAGTCGGCAGCGTCTCAAATTTGGCGGGAGCAGTTTCCCACCCATCATATGCCCCTCTCTGCCAGCAGCCAACACCACGCACATTAGTGACCCACTGAATGGTATTACATGCTGTGCTGGCTGCTACACCCATATTTCCTTATTCTATTGTACCCAGCGCTACGTGCCGTAGTGATCCATTCTATGTCGCTACATATGTATAGTAAGATTATGAGCTTTAAAAATGCATTAATATTTTTTCCTGAAAGTAATTATCTTATGTTTTGTACACTTTTATTTTTGTGTATACATCCGTAGATGTTTTCTTTTTTCATGTGCAGCATCTTGAGGCGATTTTATTGTCATGGTGTCCATATATAAACGAAAACCCAAATTAATCGATTGAGCAAACTGCACTTGCCGTAAGTGAAGTTGAATTGTGTCTGAAACGTGTAATAATCTCAATTCCACCTCGCTTTTTTTGCAGTGGATGGACACTGGTCCAAGTGGACGAGTTGGAGTCCCTGCTCGGTGAGCTGTTCCAATGGCACGCAGCAAAGGACCCGGGATTGCATGGAGCCTTCATTCGGGGGCTCCGACTGCAGAGGCAGTGTGTCTGAAGAGCGCCCTTGCTATAATGCTGACTGCCCAAGTAAGATGGTTTTATATTCTTCTTTTTCTGCATTCACCATGGTCAATTCACTGCTGAATGGAGGTCTCTCCGAGCTGTCGCTGCCTCTTTTAATCATGCCCTGTAATAATGATCCACGTTGAACCTGCACACGAGTTAATTCCATCGCTCCATCTCCTCATACGGATGGCCTCTCAGACACGTTCCATTTCCTGGCTGCAACTCCATCGTTATTCTTGACCATTGGCCATCATCCCTTCCAGTGATGTGTCTTCCCCAAGACCACGTTGATATTATTATACGGTGTATGTTCTGTAATCCATGTGTTCCTTTTTCTGTATATCAGTGTTATTCCAAGCTTCCATCTCTCAATTCTCTATGCACTTATCAGTGTTTGTTTGATATTTTATGAATATTTTCATTTTATTTTAGTATTACGGTATTATTGAGATACCACTGCCATTGACCACAGACACCATTTTTGTATCATAATGGGCTTCATAACTACGTGGCCTAGTGACAGCTAATAACGTCTGGTTAATCCACCTGGGAAATCAATTCCCTGCTATCGATAGCATTTAAGAAATATCTATATAAAAATCCCCATACGTAGCACTCGACAAATAGGAAGGAATAACCCGGGAGTTAAGAACAACCAATGTTGCTATGTGCTTTAAAAAAACACTGTGTATTATGGACACATACACTACCTCGCAAACACGTGTATAATTACAAAAAATATCATTGTAATCTTGTACATCGCTAAGTTGCACCTTTCTCTGTAGAATATGAATTGACAGTGCACGTGACTACACACTATCTGGGAGAGATTGTTATTCCTTTTTCAATTGTAACATCACAACAATACAAAAATATATAACTAACATTCGAATAGACGGTGACACTGAGAGTGGGAAGATATATGAAGAGGGATGAACATGCAAGACAATAGACATATAGACCACAGAGAACTATATTTAAACAATTTGGAAAATTATGAGAAACTAAATCGGTGGTGAATGCAAAACAAAAATAATAATAAAATGTTTTAACACGCATGAAAGTGGAAATGTGAAATAGGTGATGGGTAAATCATGAATAGGAGCCATTAGATACCGAGATTAAAATATAGCGCATGACAGAGACAGAAAATAAGACTGGCAGAGGAATCCATCCATAAGTTTCAGGAAAAAAATATTGTATGTACCAGGAAACTAATCATTCTTTTTACTTATAGAAATAACGACTGAGTTTTGCAGCAGGAAAGTATTATATACATCAACTAGTATAATATGAGCAGTCTATATAACCACACATGTGCATATATACTGTTCACACATACACATAGCTGATGATGTAATGACACACATATAAGATACTTTTATAATTCTTAGGGCTTCATGTTAATACCCCTGGCTCACAGAGCGAGACTAAGGCACCTTGAAGAATCTTAGGGTTTAATTTTGTACGTCCAATAATCAGAGAACCAGTATTGAGCAGCGCAGCCATGGGCATCCGTCTCATAATGAATACGATTTTTAAAGGGAAATTAATTAGGGAATTAACTTTTGGAGCATTCGGTCTTCAAGAACTACCTAATGCAAATTCAAAGCGTGTGGTGGAGTGTCTTGTTTTAGTGGAAATGACCCACATGTTAAGTTAATTAAAATCGTTGAGAATTCTAAGAGGAAATGGAAATTACGTCCCAAGATGTATACGTACAATGGCAAGTCAAAGTCAATTGTCAAATTATCTCTGCTCAAGTAAGCGCTAGTGTTCCTCTTATCTCTGCCGTATGTATGTCCATTGAACTAATTTCGCAATGTATGTAGCCAACCGTGCTTATCGGCGGTGGAAGGACAATAAACTAAACTAAAAAAGTTGTAAAGAAATTAGTTTTCAATCTCGACTTAAAGGTGCAATGCTCCTGTGGCTTCCTAATATCAGAAGCAAGAGCGTCCCAGATGGCCGCAGAAGTACATCTGAATGTGTGTGATGTAGTGCCCGTCTTTGTTCTGCTGGAGGCCAGTATACTCATAACAATGAATATTGACAGCAACATGCAAGGTGGTAGTGTTTTTATAAACACAGGAGGAAAAGTAAGCTGTTATTACTCCAAGCAGGGTTTGAACTTAACAAGTTCTCGTTGTGAGTCAAACCCTCTAACTACAGTGCCAATCACATTCAATCCGCACACAGACATCCACACACATAGATGCCTGAAATCATACAGGAAAGCAGCATGCTACAAACTAAGAATCACATATCACCGAGTGTCTCTGATCTTTACATTGCTGTGCAGGTCTTTATAATTTACTGAATAATTCCATCTCACATTTGTTTTCATCCAGAGCCAACACAGCTTCAAAAAGATAATTGTCCCAGTCATTGGAATCAAACCACTTATTTCAAGAACTGCCTCACCCAACCCACTAGGCTGTTGTTGAAATCATACACACTCTTCGATATCTTTTAATTAGATGGTGCAATAGTATTGCTCGTGCCTCAGCAAAAAAGACCCTAGGTTCGATTCCTGACTCGGTGTGGAGTTTGTATGTCCCCCCCCTGTTCTACACGGCTCTCTGATTTAATTCCAAGGCTAAAAGAATGCCACTGGTATTGACCAAACATCCAATATTGAAACATTACCTGCAAATTACTCAACAGGCATTACAGCCATATGTTATCTAGAGGCCGACCGAAATTCGGTTTCGGTTTCGGCGCCGAAAGTTGGCAAATGGCCCCTTTAGGCATAGTTTCGGTTTCAGCCGAAAGTCAATTTTTTACTTTCGGCTTACTTTCGGTTTCGGCCGACCTCTAATCTTAACAAGTTATTGTGTGTTGAAGTAATCCTGCGGGTGCAACGTCACATATCTGCCATGACCAATTAACTGCTCACACGCAGTGCAGTACTTGTGCACGATGGCATAACCGTAAATTTCTTTAGATGTTCACATATCCGATCTGTTCACATATCTGACTATATGAGTTGGATATTTGGCGTTATACTGTGCTATATATTTGCAAGAGAAGGACGATTTGTGGCAATGTCACGGCTAATTTAGTCACCTGCTGTATGATGTATTCTCATTATATATTAATTAACAGGTGCAGGAGGTTATTTGTTGAATCCCCTGGTGTAATACACCCTCGCCCCACTCACCCCGGGATATTTGAAATACATTTGCTGGAATTTAATCAGGCAATCTCTTGGTGGATTTTTTTCTTAGATGTTCATAACAATCAGGAATAAAATGTAAAAAGTTGCTCATCCCGTGCTAAATGCAAATTAAGGAGCAATTTCCACAGTGCAGCAACATCATTTATTACCAAACAAAATGTAAATATAGGCCGGTCTAACAGCTTTAACGCGAATATATTTCACTGTATATCAATGCGGGTTAACATTAATGGCAGCAAGCCTACTTATTTTCATAATAATTTAGGGAAAGGAATAAAAATGTGTTTAATTAAGCTGGCGCTTTGGTGCTTTTCTACTGGCTATGTATATCATATGGCTCACACCCTTTAGGGCAGATGGCACATTTATCACTGCTTGGGCTATGCAAATAAGCCCCTTCAATGCTCCGCACAATATTTCAGAAGTAATGGGTGACCACTGTGGTTAGGGTGCTTGAGTCACTTTCCGAAGTTTCCGAGTTTACAAGCCTCTTTGGAGATTGACTTGGAACATGGTACTTCCAGGGCAAGATACAATATAAAATGAGTCCCATTTTTCTTTTGGATGATAAAGTTCTTAACTCTACTCATCCCGACAATACGAATATGAAATTTCCACCACAGGCTCAGGGCCACAAATGGGCTACATGAGCACTCTCCCACTGCTCACACATGCATGGGAGAACCTTGAATACAATAGGCTTCAGCAAGTGAGTGCACACATTGTAACTTGTCACGCATATTGGTAAGTCATCTCTCCCTGTTCGGTAATACTCCAAATTTGTATGGGCCACTGTTTGTAAGCTCAACGTCCTGCCCCTGTGCTGAGGGATAGCCATGCGCAGCGGATAAGTCACGGATGTCTGCACTGGCGCAAGCTGCACCGGCCAGCACGGCTGCATGAGTAATGATCGCACGACGTGCAAAATTTAATGGACTAATTTTCATGAGCAATGTGGCCTTGTGTCTAGAGAATCAGATATTTCAATTACACCCCCCGATTCCATCAATCCAGCACCTCGGGAGGCTATTTACAGCTGTACGAAATCATTAAATATAATGAAACTGGCCCAAAATGCTATAACGATGCGTTTGGACAAATACTATTCAATTATATGCAACAGTATGGATATAGGTATTTCATGATTTAAAGCAGGTTAGACACATTTATTATCCACTGAGCAAATGCTTAAATCTGGGATTTTAATAGACCGTCGATAAAAATTATCATATATTCACACTAATAAATTGTATATGCACGTTGCCAAAGATAATAATTTGTTTAATGTATATGTGCCAATATTGATTGTAGGGTCTGTCTATTTAAAGTTATGGTAGTATCAAATAAACAGAAATGCAATTTCAATACATTTGGCATTTGCAATTCAAGTGCTGTTATGTCCGCTTTTTTAATAGCTTCAGAGATGTTTGTGTTACATTCCAATGCAAGAACAGGTACTATTTTATAATAAAGAGTATATAAAAAATACCTGCATTATGTGATCCTCATTATTGTTACAACACCGTGTAATAAGCGCTGCTCTTTGATACCTTAGTGGCATTTCCATCTGCCTGGCTTACATTTACAAACGATCATCAACAAATGAAGACTAAAATTAACATCGTGCCTTCCAGCCAGGGTGAGAAACACAAACAGATTCGCAGGGAATATGAACACCGTGGAGAACGTTTATCCTGACGTGCATGTGCTGCCCATAACTGTGGGAAAAGGCTACCGCAGTATTGGCTTTGGATTAAAATTCTGCACAGAGTGCGATAGCACAATAAGGTCAAAGCAGGCAAATTGTGGGATAAGAGGCAAAATATACCCATCATAAACATTGCTAAAATATGCTATCCGCTGGAACATTCCAAATCACAAATAACTGGTCTTTACAATTGAATTGAGGCTGTGAGGCATGCCTCTTCTGCTCTTTAAAACGTGTCAACATGTTGAAGCCGGAAGATTAAAGTTTATTTACAGTCTCTCTGTGTGCCACGTCCTTTCTCGAAGACGTCAGCAATATTGTCCTTCCATTTAGCTCCGTCCATGATATTACTCAAGGACTCTGCATTTATTTAGTCACAGATGGGCATTGCTGCGAGGATAATACATATTTTATTTGAAGAAGACTTTGCTTATCAATGTTTTTTTTATTTAAAGTATCCATAACAATGCTAATGATTATTTTGAATCCGTTTAGTGATTACTTACCATTTTCAGAAGGAACATCATCATAGATTTTGTCTTATCAAAGTAACATGTAATGTAATTACTAACATTGCTTTCTTATAAATTAATACATATCAGGGATCTTTGACCTTGAAATATGACAGCACTGTACTGATAATGTAGAACCCCGATTAGCACGGTTGGTGACATACGGTGCAAAAGAAGTTCAAACATACATACATTTCCTCGCACTGCTGCCATCCTTGCATTGACCCAACAAACTGACGCCAGAATTGTCCCATTAAAATTGGAAAATTTTTATTTTAAAAACCTCAAAGCTTAAAATTATTTACATAATGCAGACTTGATTTCTTGAAAAAGGTATCTATTTGGAGTTTGAACACCATAAGACCTGTTTTATTGCCAGATAGGGTAAAACCTATTTTTACTTTTCATACTTTATAGATGTTCGACCCTTGTGTTGAGGTCTAAGTCGCATTTCAAAATAACGTGGCTCTAGAAAAAAAGGTAATCCACGTTTACAAATGAACAGAGAGTTATAATCAATGAGCAGCGTGCCACTCTACAGGTGAATGAATTACACTTCGTCTATGCAGCCTTTCGTCATCTTAAGGCTTTGTAAAAAAAACACATTTTTGAATACATTCCCTATCGTGTGCAAGCAGTCGACATTGGTCATAATGTTTTATTCATTTTGTTACAGGCTCTCTAGAAGAGTTAAGAAAATGCAACGGTCGAAAATGCACAGGTGGATATTCATTTGATGTGTATGTGTGTGTATGTGTGTATATATATGTATAAAAATGAATAAAATGGCGAGCGGTGGCACAGCTGTTAGCGCGCTGCACTATGAACCCGGCCACTTGGGTTCGATTCCTGCTCACGATTGACACCAGTGGCGATTATCTGGATCAGTCCTGGGCGTCCCCTAGGTCGACTCAGCCTCAAATTAGTAACTGATGCGGTGTGCAAACATCGTTGCTAGGGAGATAAAGATGGCTGGGCGTGGTGTTTGCCACCCACCCCCTCGTGTGTCATACTGGCCTTTATAGGTGCTCGCTAACAGAACTTGCCCAAACAGTTTGTTAAGGCTATAGGGGAGGGGGGGGTATTTGTCTTTGTTTCACACTGCACAGAATAAAGACGATACAATACAAGAGTGGCCATCTCATGTTAACCAGGGAGTGAAAGTAAATAACTAAAATAATTGTCTCATTTTACAACATGAAATTATAATGCTCCGTAAAACACAAAGGGTTGTTTTGACATTGCTTGGCAAAGCTTTTAAACATGCATCTTCAATACAGATGTATCCTGTCAACATATTTAATCGAATGTAAAAGCACAGCTTTTTTACGTTGAAACTTAAAAACGCATGATCTCAAGTGAAGTCAAACTTAACGGTGCAACCCTACGGCTACGTGTTCGTGCCATTTTCGGGCCTCCACGTGTATTTTTTGCCGACGATTCGATACTGACCAGACCTTGGCATAGGTGAGAGTACCCACACTTTACCCCACCGCATGCTACCTGCCGATCAACTAATTGTGGTGAACCCATTCATGCTGTTTGGTGGACAGAGGCACGGTGATTTTAAGACATGCGGACCCCGTTGTTCCAACTGCCACGGCAGGAGAGTGCAAGCCCGCTGTGCTAACAATTACACCACAGCAGCATCCCATGGCTTAATGTGTGAGAAATGAAACCATAATAGCATACAAGAGTGGGTGTTCAATGCTACTATAATCCAGATAATAACTTCATTTGACATTTCATATGACAGTGGGTGAAAGCCAGTTTGGCAGCGCAAACTCATGCGGTAAATAAAACGCACACATTTCGTTTTAATAATTTTCACAACAGCTGATGACAATATAAAATTAAAACTCTCCCTTTGTAGTTGTGGGCTAATTGGTGTGTGTTTGTGTGTGGTGGGGATTTGGGGGAAGTGTAATATGAAATAATTTCAGTTGAAAATATCAGTGACAGTTCTGGTTTTTATGTCCCCCTCCACCCCGCAGCTTTACATGAATTTTGCGACCAGGATGTCCACATTGGGCTGACGTGGAAACAAATATCAGCCGGAGAAACCGCCATCAATCGCTGCCCACCCAACGCCTCTGGTGAGGAGGGTGATTATTTAATTAAAGTACCGCGCGCACTCCACCTGAGTGCCCAGATTACATTGGCTTGCTATGTCGCAAACACTGATGCTGTAATCATTGTACCAGCTCCGTGAAAGTGGCAATTTGCAAAGGCTCTCGTCTTCACGTTATTTTTGTTCTGTTGTCAAGGTACACGGGCTTAAGTTGACAGAGAAAATTAAATGTTACTGGAATGCCTTGCCCTTGTGTTGTCATTGAAGTCTACAACAGAAATTTATTTGAACAACCAGTGGGCATAAAAGGTTTTTTTTCAATGTACGCGACGTATGAATTATTTATTTATCTTACCATTGAATGTAACATAAATAATGAGTTTGGTAAGGGGTCTTGTTAAATATCTTGAAGGCGATGACATTTAATCAATTGACTGATGTATTGAGAACTATTTTCACTCCGCAATCTAAGACACCTTCAAGTCATCGTTTAGGTTTTATTTTATTTTATTAGTTGAAAGGTAAAACATTGTAATTAACCTTGTGACCATAAATCCTTTATGCTAGTTCTTATAAAAAAAACTGGGTTACAGAGCAGAATTCTACTGGCTTATGGTAGTTACTTTAATTATTGCTAACGATTATGTCGTAGCTGTGATGGTCAAAAATTAAATTCAAAGTGTCTCTGTGCTTCAAACAATTAATTGGGCAGCGCTAATCTTCGCTGGTAGTTTATCTGAGCCAGTGGTGGAAATCCTCATCCCCATGGCAGGGAAACTTGTCTGTGGCAAGGCAGCTGTTGATACGATTATGTTAGAGGCTAAACCCAGAAATTAACATTGAGGCACTGTTAAAACAATAAAACAATTTATTGCCGCATGGGTACAAAAATAATAAACTTAACTTTCGTCATCGTTAAAAACAACAACAGCAACAACGATAAATGCAGCAACAAACAAAGAATACAAAGTAATAAAATAGTCAACATTCTGTATGTAATTACTTTTCTGTGAATACATTTCCCAGCTTAATGTTTGTTTGTTTAGCTGCATTTGCTTAATTGGGTGAAACTACAATGTAAATGTTATATCCATAATATAGGTTTTTAGGGTTAGATTGCGTAATTATATAAATGTGTTGTTAAACCCGCCACCACCCCACACAGCCAACTAGTATGGGCTGTCACGTAAACATAGCATGCCAATTCATCACTATTACAGCACACCAGTGTGTTGGAGAGCCAAGCCACAACATTTACAATCTGAGTACGACGTTTCGTCAGTAATTACAATGATTACAATTAGCTTCATCAGGCGACAGCCAGATTTGTGGAGAAGTCCACCTGTTTCGTTCCTCTTATTGAGGCGTAGATGTCGTGACCATACTTGTGGGGGGATTAATGAGTCAACGTACATTATGCACGTGCATGATGCGAGCCCATTGACCTTGTACTTCCTGCCCATTATGTGTACTAAAATAGCTGTACCAACGGTAATCCCTATTGAAGTATGGTGGCCTGTATAGGCATGCATTTAAATAATGTATTATTTGATGATTCGCTTCCACGCAGCACGAAGTCGGTAGCTATCCGAATGGTTCAAATTATTTTTACTTCTTTCAATTTAGATAGATTCTCGAATTAGTCTTGGCCAGTAGTAACTAGTATTGCACAGACCTTCAACATGATCAAAATCAATTGAGTGTCCTTGTTGGCAAGCATGTTCTGCTACTGCTGACAGTTGTATTTTGGAGTATTTAATACTTCTTTGGTGTTCTTTTAGTCTCCTGCTGATCATTCGTTCTGTTTGCTCAACATAGCAGTTGCCACAAATGCAATTAATCCGGTACACACCTTCTGTTGATAGCTTCCGTAATTAATCTTTCGTGCCAGATATTAATTTCTGTATTTTATGTACCATGCCAAATCTGAATCGGATGTTTTGTTTATCCAAACATCTGGCAGTTTATCAGTTACTCCCGCAATGTACGGTATTTTAATATGTTTTATTAGTTGGGCAGTTTCAATACTCGTGTTATTTGATTTGGTTTTGGCATTCAATGCCCTGTTGATTTGTGCATCATTGTAACTGTTCAATTGCAGCGCTTCTTTAACATGTTTAATTTAACTTCGCAGACTATCACCATCTAACACTTTCTTAGCCTGATGAATGAGCTTCTTGATGAGAGCAGATTTCTGTGCCGGGTGATGGTGTGACTGCATTCAGATAGACGCCAGTGTGCGTATTCTTTCGGTAAACGCTGTGTGTTATTTTATCATTTCGACCCCGTCCGAGCAGAATATCCAGAAATGGTAGAGTTCTGTCAGCTTCCACTTCCATGGTGAACTGGATGGATGGGTTTTGCGAGTTGAGATGATTTATAAATTCATTAAGTGTATCTTTGCCATGTGGCCAGGCAACCAATGTGTCATCCACATATCTAAACCAAGCAGAGGGTTTTAGTGTGCTTGAAGCTATTGCTTAAGTTTCAAATCTTCCATTTACAAATTCGCCATCACAGGAGACAAAGGACAGCCCATTGCTGCTTCTTCCTTTTGTTTATAGAAGTCACCTTTCCACAAGAAATAGGTGTTCTTTAGACAGTGTTCACCTAGTCGTGGGATAAATGATATATATGTATAATTTCCAAAATGTCACCATTTTAGCTACCAAAACATAAATAAAATTATGCCATCCCCATCCTACCAGGCAAAGCCCACTGATGTATTAACTTATTTTTCAAAAGCAACCTGGCCACAAATGATAGCTCAACAAAGTCGCTTATATTTTGGACATTTATAGCAGCAACATATGCTAAATAGTCTAAACCAGTAGTTATTCACCTTTATTGCAGTCTTGCACCCCTTTGGTTCTGAATCGTTAAAAACATACAATGTTAATAAATACATAGGCTTGATGAAACAAAGTAGTTATACTTACGTGCCTGTGCTTAATGCATGCCAGGACGATTTACCTTTAAAAAAATCTGTCATATCTCGCACCCCCAGAAAGGGCAACTCACATCCCCAGGGGTTTCCTGCATCTCAGGTTAAGAACCACTGGTCAAAACGCATGTTTGAAATTATATTGCAAGCTTCACTTTACCACCTACACTCTAATCCATATATCAAAGGTAAAAACGAAAGGGTCTCGCTGTTGGGGCAGGCATTAACGTCATTGTCAGCCCCGAGCCAGTGCTGGTAATTCCACATTTCCATGGTCGGGGACAATCTCTCTAGAGTAAAACCACAGTAAAAAAATTATGTAAAGGTGCTACCCAAAAATGCCTTGCTCACATCACTATTGCAAGAAGGGCCTCCCCGCGCTAGAGGGGGCTCTACATTGTGCCCCTCTAGAGAGTATTTTGGTCTACTCTTCCACACTTGGCAAACGTCTTGGAAGAGGTGGGAGGACCCACACTTTACCCCACCCAACGCCACCAACCGATCGACTGTGGGGGACCCATTTATATTGCTGGAAGCGTGGGGCGGGGGCATCTAAGAAACTTGGTCATTGTTTCAAGTGCCCTGTACTTGGAGGTCGAACGGGTGATCTCTATGTGCTAACCATTACATTACAACAGCACGCATAATCATGTTAATACATGTAATGCAGTAAACCAATGGGCCTAATACATATATCTATTTTGAAGATACCAAAACATAATTGAGCATATGGTGCATTCTTACAGGTGTTGACAAAACATAATTGAACAAAAAAACATCTTTCTGCTGTCTACCTGTGACGTGATTTTTTTTCTCCAGACTCATTTGACTGTGTGTGTGTTTACATGCGCAGGGATCATCACGCGGAGATGCTCATTGGATTCCCGGGGGCTTGCATACTGGGAGCCACCAAGCTATTCACTTTGTGTGTCACATCATTTCAACATGCTTCTGCAAACGGTAAAGTCTGTAATTATTTTCGGACAAAATTTTTGCTAGATGAAAAAAGGAAATATTTGAAGTCTGTGTTTGTTGCAATGGGGGTATTATAAATAATTTTCAATTTAGACTCCACCAAGTCCAATTTTTGCGAGGAAATTGCAATTTGTTGTATTATGTTGGTGTGTGCACATGTGCAACGTGGTGTGTGCTCTGGTGTTACCGGCAGTGGTAGTGTTGAGGTTAGCGGACTGTGTTACATACCTGATAAACCTTGAGTTTGATTCCCTCCAACAGCCAGCATCAGTAGCTAATATCTGAGCCACCTTTGATTTCTGAAACAAATATATTGATCTTCATAGACAGCACTTGCCCCAACAGTCTGTTCTGGCTATTTGGGGATTGTTTTTATCTTTGTGGTATGCATACACATCGGTGTGCATATTTGCATTTGTGTGTAATGTGGTTTCACGTTTGAATGCACGTGTGTTTATATCCTTACAATGGCGAGCGGTATTACAACAGTTAGCGCACTGCACTACGAACCCGGCGATCTGGGTTCAATTCCCGCTCACGGCCAACATCAGTGGCGATTATCTAAACTGGTCCTGGGCCTCCCCTAGGTCGACTCAGCCTCAAATGAGTACCTAGTGCGGTGTGTAAAAAATTAACCCGTAAAAACAAACTTTTTCACTATAAATCCTTTATATGTGTGGCGGCTAGAGTCCTCTCGTCCTCTGGCTTGAGATGGCTGCCACCTATGGGTCAGATGATTGCCTGCTACCATTAAGCAATTGGTAATTAAATATTATTATTTTTTTCCTAAAAAGTGTAAAATTTTGAAAAAAAATGTTCACGAAAATAAATTGTCACGCACAACGAGTCTGTGTGCAAAATGTCAGCTCGATTGGATCACGGGAAGTGGGTTAAAAAACGACCAAAAGATTTGCACGGTCGTAAGCGCGCAAGCAAGCAAGTGAACTTAATATAAAGGATTTAAAAACACTGCCCCCTCATGTGCCATGCCGGCCTTCATAGGTGCTTGCCAACAGCACCTGCCCCAACAGTCTTCTAAGGCTATGGGGGGGATCTTTGCCTTTGTATATCCTTACATGTATGTGTGCTATAAATAATGAGGGAGTCTTCGAGTAGGGGTTAATGCACTGCTCTTGAATCACAATATGTACATTAATCTGTCCATGGCCTTTACTAGGTCAGCTCAGTCTATAATGCATGCCTGGTACAATATTTTCACATCAGAAATGGGAAATTAAATCCAGCCAAGTGGAGTGCTGACTGTACCACCATCTCTGAGTTCTGTGCCAAGTTTAAGAGGCGGTCCCTAAGAGTATTTGTCCCAACACTGTATACATATGAATATTTGTTTTGGTTTCTTTTTGGATGGTTTAACACGTAGGCTTTCGCGTAAATATATAATATTTACGTGATCTAACCCAAAAAAAACCTTTATTATGGTTGTTTTGGGATGTATGCTCATTTGCATGCAAATTGTGTAAAAATGTACTTTCATAAAATGGTCTTTCACATAACTTCATCCAAATCCATGTGCAATGTATTTAGTAAATGCAACAGTGTGATATCTGATGCACATCCGACGAATATATATTCAGGATTTGTAATTTCAAAAGTATTTTGTTTGTCAAAAGTGTAACCGTGTTCCACGTTCTGTTGTGCACCAGATGAAAGAACACCTTTCGAAAGGCCACAGGCCATCGGCAAGTGAAGGAATGGCACAAGTGATGAGAAATCTCTTTGATTCATCTCACCTGAAGCACATGTACAGCGGAGACTTGCTCGTCTCAGTAGATATTTTAAAGAACGTTACAGAGGCATTTAAGACTGCCAGTTACAATCCATCTTCAGAGGATGTCCAGGTGACCTTAAATTATATATATAAAGTATATATTTATATGTACAGGTATATACACACACTATGTGATGATTAGTATTGCATTTTTTTTTTAAACGTAATGTTTCCAAGGTTATATTTCCCTTCCCGATAGTCTAATGGGTATATATTCTGTTTTATTCTCAGAACTACGCTCAAATTTTTAGCAACCTGCTCTCAGAAGAACACAAAGAAAAGTGGGATGATGCACAGCAGGTGGGTTTTTAATAATGCTTCTAAAATATATTTCTGTATTAATGATTAGCAGATAATTTAAATGTGATTGCGGTAAATTCAATATGTTTCTTGACACTTAATCGGGGGGCGGCGGGGGGGGGCATTTCTGTCACTTGACTAAATCCATCATCCATATACAGCACATATACACAGTAAAGCAGAGTGGTTCCTGCAGGAATCATATTTCATTCATATTATCCTACCCTGGACAATTCCTGTAGGATTCACGATTGGCAGGATGGGTATCATGAGAATTTGCCAGCTCTGTATGTATATTGAATTTCTTTCACACCATATGTAGCCAACCATGCTAATGGGAGCTCTAATACAAAATATTAGTTTGTGTTTCTATGTGTAGTTGAACACGTAAAAACGTGCACTCAAAAGTGATGACTAATCATATTATATTCTGTTATATATTCATATTAAAGCAAACTATTCAGTGGAATATTTTTGCTCACACCAACACAACATGATTTCATATTTTAGCACACCGTTTTGCATGCAATTGTTTGAACAAAAAAAATGATTCTTGAAATGTCAGTCAATATACAAGTCATTTAGTAAATTTTAGACACTTTGATTCAGTTATGAATCATGCAATTGTAGGAACCAACGATTGAAGTCACCAATGGCTGTGCCATTGAAATCCCACTGCTACCCCATTGTCCATACTCTTTGGTTATTTCGGTAAAGTCACGTAGGTGTAAAAATAAAAGAAAAAATAGAAATAGATAAATCACGACGTTTCGATTGCAACACAAGCATTCATCATCAGGTGTGACATCAGGTGTGATTGCTTGTGTTGCAATCGAAACGTCGTGATTTATTTATTTCTTTGTATTTTCATTTAATTGTTTCACCTACGTGACTTTACCCAAAGAACCAAAGAGTATGGATCCTTACAGTCACGAAATCTTCAAATCTAGAATACCCCAATGTCACTAAGAACATTGAACACCAGTGATTGAAAATCGACAGCGGCGTTATCACATACCTCTAACCTTGAGTGAAATGAGTTAATTGGGAATGAATCCATGAGGAAATACAAAAAAGTAGTTATTTATCAAATGTGTGAATGTTTACATCGTACTGTCTGCATTTCAGCTATACCCTGCGTCATTGGACTTAATGAAAATTGTGGAGAACTTCATTCATATTGTGGGAGCTGGCATAAAGTCAGTGCATACATCATACCTCATCACGGAAAACATAGGTCGGTTCAGCAAGAATCTATTATTGTCATTATTTCTACCCCGTGATTAGAAATCAATTATGCTGCCTTGTGAATAGAAACCTGGATAGTAACTTCAGAGCAGTAACTGCAATGAGGTTGACAAACTTGCTGTGATACAGACCACTTTGTTACCGATGTCTTGCATACATTTGGAACATTTTAAAATAGCTGATATGTGAGCAGTTGTTCAGGGGAAAGGTAGCAAATTAACACTTAAATTATAAAAATGGATACATGATGATAGAGAAGGATAAAGTAAAATAATATATATATAATAAAACAATGAGGAACTGTGGTATTAGATTATAGGAAGACACATTTAGAAACATGCATTTAGATTGAATGCATTTAGAGTGTTTGGCTGCTATAAATGTCCACGTGATAAGCCACTTTGTTGAGCTATCGTTTTTGTTGTCAGGTCGCTTCTGAAAAAAAGAGCTACAGAGTTCAGTGTGCCTTACCTGATAAATAAAAAAATATATATATTTGTTTAGTTTGAACACTCCGACTGTTCACGTTAAAATGTGTGTGCATTTAGTCAATGGCTTCGAACACCAATTGATATGCTGTCGGCCCAATCCCGCTGCACAGTTATCAGCATCCGCAAGCTGTTCATCATGGAGGAAACGGCCGACATAACGTTTCCGGTGAAGGCGAGGAGAGGCATGGTGGAGTGGGCACGCAACACCGAAGACAAAGTGACCATCTCGAAAGCGACCCTGTCATCATTCACATCAGGTAAGCTCATTGCCTGAAGCGCACCTCCCCGCACCCGACGACCTCCACTCCGGCACACAAGGCCTTCTGTCAGAATGCCTCCGCTGCCTTCTCTGCTGCTGATCGCTTGGACTAGAACTCCCTTCCATCGACTGTAGACACGAGTATTCTCCCTCTCTTTAAGTCCAAGTTTAAGCCTGGAACGGTAGGCCAAAGTTGGGCAACATTGGTCCAACGGTTCTATCCACTTGCTAACGTAGGCCCAAAATTTGTATGTTTACTTGGTAACGACTCCACCTCCACAAATGCCTTCTCATCCCCAAACTCCCTCTCCAATGTAAAATAATCTGAATGAAAAAAATGTCTCACGTTTCCAAAACCGCACAGTGTGCACATTCCCCTTAACCCTTTCTCATTCCGATGACGTATGTGTACGCCATAGAAACGTGTACATCATCGGAATGGAACCGGAAGAAAAACTTTTTTAAAATAACGTTATCGCTACCAAGATTCCCACAATACCATGCGGGAGGGCTTGTTGCCCAATTTGGCACCAACTATCATAGAGTGTGGTCATGTGGCTACAGTTCTCTGCATTGAGGACAATATCTTTAAAAGGAACGACGCTGTCCCTGTCTAAATAAAAATATGCTGACCGCTTGCATGTTCTGAGATTTAGCGGTGAACAGGACTCATCCTGCAACTTGCAGTCGTTTCGAAATGGGAAAGGGTTAAGTATACACACAGCCTTGATATTTGGTCATTTTTTAGATGCTTGGTGAATCCTAACTGTTATTAGTCGTGTAGTGCACACACTGCATGGACAAGAGTCGCACCAAATGTAATGTTTTCAGCCCAAATAGAGTGCACATCAGTCAAGTTGAACATAGCATAGTGGTTCAAAGAAAGCAGAGGTGAATCCCGCAGAATATTTGATTCCACTTTAATATGTGCATTCCCAACCAATAACACGATCAATGAAGAGTTGGCTCCCTGATACAGAAACACGGTGTGACATTCATCCCTTTCAGCAGACCTGAACTAGTGGTGGGAATTTAACATTTCGACGATGGTAGGCTGCCTCTTACACCATTGGAACCTCATTTGCCAGTAAAAAATATGATAATTGGTTTTTTACTCTTCTATCTGGCAACAAAACTGACACCTTTTTTTTACAAGGAGTCATGTTTGCATAGACCACAATACCTGCAGCCATAATGCAAACAAAAAACATAACTCTGATAATATATGCACTGTCCTTGAAGTTGATTGGTCCACACCCGAGACAGCTTTCCTTAGAGCCTAGTCTCACATGGGTTGGACCAGATGATGACAAACGGTCCACCTTTCAAGGACAGTGCATACATTATCAGAGTTATGCTTTTTGTTTGCATTATGGTTGCAGGTATTGTGGTCTATGCAAACATGACTCCTTGTAAAAAAGGTGTCAGTTTTGTTGCCAGATAGAAGGGTAAAAAAACAATTATCAGGCTGCCTCTTCTTAGAGCAACCACTTCTGAATCCCAGCAAAGTGCTTCTCATTTGATCAATGGAAAAAATGTAACTCATGCGTGCTCTTTAACTCAGAACCTGTGACTGCAAGTTGAGCATCGTTCCCACATTATTTGTCTGACTCAAATAATGGTAACCACAAATGAAATATCCAAGCAGTGGCATGGCCTAATAACCCAACTGTTGGGTAATGTTAAGGTATTAACTTAATTTAAACTTTTGGGTTTTAATCCCTTTATAATTTGTTGAGGATTACATCTCAAAACATTTGTCTGGAAGACAACACGTACGAAATGTGTTCCACAAGATAACAAAAAAGTTTCCTCCTGCCACAATAGCAAGATTGATGCTGCATTTCAATTTACAGGGCAGCTAAACGAGAGCATGGGCACGAACAATAATAGACAATTATAAAGGTTTCAAGAATGATACTAAATATAGGAACGCTTGCTTTTCATATCCATGGTGTTGATTGCTTGTTATTTTCAAGCCTGGGCCTTGGGCATTTTTACATATATATAAATAAAATATTTCTACCGTAGAAAGGAAATGTCAAAACACGTTCCAATTAGTAACGTAATGGAAACGTTATATGTAGAATCTCAATCACAAATGTTGCTTGAACATCTTCTACTTGAGCACTTGTGGAATTACTATCTAAATTAAGCTCTCCATCATGAAGTGATAAGCTTCACAATTAATACATAACATCTCCCGATTCCACTGCGCTTGCAGTGGAATCGGGGGCCTGCGCTCGGGGTGTGGGGCGAGCCCCGCATCGCCAAATGTCCCTCTGGTCTCTCACTCAAGTTCACTCCCCTTCGCAGTCTGATCACTGTTATGGTGCCCCCCCCCACTACACGACAGCTCTGCTGATACCCCACCCTTCCCCCCACTATCCGAGAGGAGCTGCTGCGCTGGCCTAGTTAAGATGTGATAAGAGGCACGAGTCGCAGCATGGGCCTTGTTGGAGGTGGTGGATTGTGGACGTCGGAAAAAACTGTCAGCCTACTCCACCCAACATGGCGCCGTGGTGGAGAGATGTTAACGACCTCGTCTGGTATGGACGAGGTGGTAGGCTCGATCCCGTATATTTAGAGTTTGCATGTTCTCCCAGTGGTTGCTTGGGTTTTTCTCCGGGTCCTCAGGGTTTTCCATCCACATTTAGAAGCATGCGTTTAAAGTATTTGGCTGCTACACATTTCCACATGACACTACATTGAGCTGTCATTTGTGGCCAGGTCACTTCTGAAAAAGAGATATATAGTTCAGTGGGCCTTACCTGGTAAAATAAAAATAGGTAAATAGGTTATAAGTACAATCCCTCATCCTCCCGTCTAATAACATTCTCTCCTTGCTCACATCGAGTCTTCAGTCTGGATATAATTCAAAAGCAGTTTAGTTGACTGATGAGGCTATGCTCAGTTAATTGCTCCAGTCACTTTCTTGCCATTGTTCATTCTCGTCTCACCCTTATATTGCAACTGCCAAAGTTGTAATTCTGGAGTTCATGCAATGAGTGCAGTCCTCCCTGTCTGCTTTGCATTTTTGGCTGCATGATCTGTGTTCAATAAATTGTATTAAAACACCCATTTTAATAAAACGAATTATTTGGTGACGCCGTATTGGCAGTGGTGCACAAGCTAGATTTAACAAAAATAATAACTCAACACACTCACAAACAGCACTGCCTCAAGATAAATGAGGTGTTGTTGAGCAGTGTGTGGATTTTTCTAATTTTAATAAAATGTATCTCCATACCCAAACACAATGGGGCAGCGCTTATCTGAATTGCTGGCCTCAAGCGAGTGAAGGAAATTCCACATTTCCATGGCAGGGTACAGACGCCCCATTAGGGTGGCCACTTGTGACGTCACTCAAAGTGATTTTCACCTCTTTGAACCTAACGGGATAGTGAGATAAATCGATATCCAACATGGTTTTGAGCTCATCTTCTTGGTTCTTTCGGTAAAGTCACATAGAAGGGAAATAATAAAATAATAAAAAATTTACATAATAAAATACAATTCTCACGACGTTTCGGCCACAACACAAGCAGCCGTCCTCAGGTGAAGAACAGGGCTGTCGGAAAGACAGCGTCCGAACACATTACTCGAAAGACAACGTCCGGACGCTGTCTTTCCGACAGCCCTGTTCTTCACCTGAGGATGGCTGCTTGCGTTGTGGCCGAAACGTCGTGAGAATTGTATTTTATTATGTAAATGTTTTATTATTTAATTATTTCCCTTCTACGTGACTTTACCGAAAGAACCAAGAAGATGAATCCCTGCAGTCACGAAAGCTTTAAATAGAAATGGTTTTGAGCTTCTAACCTTTTGATTGTGAGCCAGGTGTTCTGTCACATTACCAACCAGCAGATTGGACAAGGCAGTTTCGTTGTCTGTGATGTGTAGTGATGATAATTCACTGCACATGTGTTGATGCCCCTTTAGTTACTGTCAGGACCCTTTTGTTGCAAGGGCTATGACTGACATGTGAATCACTAAATATTTTGCCACAATATAATCGAATCCTATGTGAAAATTAAGGCAAAGACTCATCCGTTCACGAGATTCAAGTGGACATGTGATGCAGAGTTCAAATGAGCAATGATTGATTTAGAACAAAAGGGAGAGAAAAGCAATTTTTGTACGGTTGTGAAAAGTAGGGATTTGAGATAGCTTTAGCTTGATAATTATATAATCATCATTTCACACTCATAATGCTACAAGTTGAAGTCCCTGTCAGAGGTTTGTTCAGGCGTAGCAGTCTATTCTGCACAAATTCACGTGTATGCATGTTGCTTCCATCATGCAAAACGATTACGAAAAGTTGGTGCTGACTTTAAAACAGGTTTGTGTTGCTAAAACGATGCAGGAAGCATCAGATTGGATGCAAGCACACACGTGAATAAAAATATAAAGAAGATGTGAATGAGGATTACGATGACGACAATTGTGTTCATGATGATGATAACGACAGTGATAAGGATGATGACAATTATGTTCATGGTGATAGTGATGATGATGAATATGTTGATTATGGTGTGAATGATGATAACGATGATAACAAATATGATTTCTCTGTTACCACTTTTGCTGCTACTGATGCTAACGAAGATGCAGATTATTATCCATGTCACGATGCTCTATTCGCTCATAGTATATATAAATGAGGGCCAGTGAGTAGGGTTATTGCAAACAGTTGAGAGGAGGGAGGTTTTTTTTCTGAATGTGTATGAAAGATAAGGGAGCCAAGCAAACAGGATAATATAATACAATAACATTGACAAGCAAATATGGGACAGAATAAGTCAATCACCGGAAAGGGATAGGACATCTTAAGTGTGCACAACCAAAGAGAGAGATCCAGAGAGATCCAGGGGACAACAGAGGAGTTACCTACTATCAAGTGGAAGTTGACTGAAAGTATCAATAGACGTGCCAATAGAAGTGTCAATAAAAGCCAATGGAAGTCGTTGTTCCTGGAAGAGGGCAGAGTGAGACCTCCCGAGCAATTAACCTTCCTGCCAGCAGTGACTGGCAGGGATTAAAGGTGTAAATGATTGCCTGTCGAAGCGTACATGAGATGACATTACTATTGTTGGAGAAAGCACCTTGTTGGTGAGATGCTTACTTACCAATAATTGTTTAGATTTTAAGTCTAAATCCCAACCGGCATAATGAATACATTTCCATAATGAGGGGAGTAAAGAGAGATGACATAAAATGGGTAGGTACTGCTCAATCGATAAACGATGTTAAACACCGTGAGTGTGACCTCTTCGTCGGTCCAGGTATTGTATTGTCTAGCTGAACCCTGTCTCATGCCCATACATAAGATCATGCATACAGATGTAAAACACATTACTCGTTGCTTTGTGATTAATAAAAAAAATAGCAATTCGAGTGTGCAATACAACAATACCTAAGATTGCATCTACTAATGCCACAGCATGTGCCAGGATAACTATATCCCTAACAGGCCATTGGTTCACATTTAACCTCATCAACAAATGTTGTGGTCACTGCTTTCCCATCTGCGTCATCGCATTGCTGTGACATCAATGCAATTTTGGTAACGTTTCTGTGCAGCTTATCCGGCAAACACACACTTAATCTGAATTTCATCCCATAACAGACTCTATATCCGCTTACAACCCTTCTTCTTAGTGTGGTGACAGACAATTATTTAGGGCAGCCAGCAATTGTGAACAAATGCATGCAGTCTCAGATGACATTCTTCGTGTTTTTTTCTTAACTGCTGTAAATGCCCAATGGGAACGAAAGACAAACAAAACAGCTGCCTGTTTGCATCCCGATAATTTCTTGAAAGGGTAGCCAAAGGATTGTCCATGCCTCTCGTTTGTGAGTTCAATGGCGCTAATAATGCCTTGCCTCCGCAACTGATACAGTGTACAAAGCCTTAGATAGAGTGCTCCCTGAGCAGGTCCACTTTGTTTATTCCATGATCTTATCCATACACAAAGCATCCTAGCGGAGGCTCACGTCTTGAAGAGTGACACAGTTTCTTTCTTTTTTTGGGCCAACGTCGGACACAGTGGCAATGCAACAACATCACCGCTTTATGAGATGCTCATGCCACAGTAGCCAGCACTTACCTATCCCAATATTTGGCCACGTAATTGTTTTTGTTAGATGCAATGTTATTGTTACATCACGCTTCACGTTTGAATAAGAACTCGATGTGGATTATCACTTGACAAGAATACGATATCATGGCGTGAACAAGCATAATCTATTAATGTATACATAATGTCATACTTTAGAAAAGTTAACTTCTCGTTACATTCAGATATGACTCATTCTCGAAAAGCCAGTGAGTAAAAATACGTCTGGAGATGTGCGTTATAGCTGACAACACTTTTGCAACTGCGAACTTCATGCAATGTATTGTAATGGAAAGTTGTTGAAAAAAGGAACATGAAAAGAATACTCAAAAGAAAAAATATAAAAAAAACATGTATATTTGAACGAAGTACAGCCTAATAGCAATGTGAGCTTGTGAAGAAATGTCATCCTATTAGTCAATTAAAGCATTTATGATCATTGTCCCGTACCCCCCAACCGAGCCGAGATCCCTGCCTCGTGATGGTTTGCCTTTCTGAGGACGGACACTCGGCTGCAATGGGTAGGAAAGGGCAAATGTTGGCAACTGGAGATAGAAGGGCAAGGAAAGTGCAACAAAATGTGCTGAGGCAGTGTGGAAATGAATTGCCCATATTTGCTACGTTTGGGCTCAGTTTTTGGCTCAGGTTGAGCTCAATCTGGGCATCAGCATCACAGTGGGATCCTTTTGAAACATATTGTGGAAATGTGGGATAAGTCTTGGTTAAACTAGCCCTTTATCACAGCGCTGCATGCAATTAGGCGCAACACACACATCCAAACACCATTTTAATCCCTCCAGTTCGCACAGCCCCATCAAGTCGAACTCCCCCACTCCCATTCGCATTTCATATGAGATGTGCCTTTTTTGAATGTTACAATGGAAATATTACTAATCTTCCTACCATTTTCAATTAAAATTTGCCGTTTAAAGGCGGGACTTTTTATTAATCTAATTTAAGCAGCTCTCACGGAGGAATGAAATTCACGATCCTTAACAATTTGACATGTTCTTTTGTTTTTGCGTAGTGGTTGTAACATTGCATTCATGTTGAAATTGGTGTTCCCTTATCTATTGTCATGTGCTCATTAGGCATGCAGGAGTCAGCAGTTGTTGGGAATGTGCTTTATAAGACGCTCGGAAGCATTCTTCCACCTCCAAGGTTAGTACATATATCGGTGCTAGTAAAGTATTCCTCCGTTAAAATCGTACAAGAGAAATCAATGTGTGTGTACGGAGTTATGGTGTGGTTGAGGGGACGGAAATGCAGCGGTTAGCATGCTGCACTACCAACCAGTGACCCGAGTTCATTCCCGCTCACGGCCAACACCATTGACAATTTATTTCTGAACCAGTCCTGGGCCTCCCCTACATTGGCTCAGCCTCATATGAGTACCTGGTATGATGTGCAAACATCTCCACGAAGGAGGCAAAGGCGGTCGGATATGGTTCTGGCAACCCACCCCTTCATATACTGTTCTGGCCTTTATAGGTGCCCGGTAACAGCACTTTCCCAGATAGTCAGTTGAGGCTATAATGAGGATCTGTATCCTTTTGTGTAGTCAAGCACTTTGCTCTAAAGTTTAAACCCTGAAACCTGGTTTGGATTTTTAGGCCACAGAAAACATGAGTGGCGAATAGTACTCAAACCTTTCCTTTGTTTTCAATTGGTTAAGTCGACTTTACACGACCACTCAAAATTATTATTCGCGTAATTGCGGAAAATATAAAGAACATATATACTCGTGGAACAAGAGTGGCCGGGTATGGTGTTGGTCACACATCTCCTTGTGTGTCATGCTGTCCTTAATAGGTGCTCACTAACAACAATTGACTCTACACCCTATTGGGCTAAACAGGATATATGTCATTTGTATGTGTAGTTGCATGTGCGTGTGTTTCCGTGTGTACACATAATTACAACCAACATTTAATTAAACAACCGAAAGTAGCATGATGTTTTAATTGTTCATTGGGTATTCGAACACGGAACATTATACTGTGCAATCCCCCCCCCCCCCCCCACTGTGTTTACAATAATTCCTATGCGATAGGCGTTGCCATGGCATGGCCAGGTATTACGGTGGTTATTGTACTTGCCACTGAGCCACTTTGCAATGGCTCAATCGTTTGATTCCTACTGCTGATTGCCTGTGCTATGCGGAATTGCCAGAGCATCCGATGACTGTGCAGGGGATATTGAGATCACAGGCCAGAACAGACAATCATGTACATTTGGTATGATCCAAATAAGAAACTCTAAATTAACTAAAAACGAAAGCTGTATCAACATTTGTAACATTTGTATGTTCACTACTAATCTTCTATGATTGTAAATCTAAGTATTGAGAAATGATTATTAAAAAATTAAATATTGCGATGTGTATACATAGTAATTTAGACGATATTACAATGTGGCATATACAGTGTTAAGTGAACATGTATATACAGCATGCGGGGTAGTTGGAGCGATAGCGTGTGGGTGGCGCGGATGTGCAGCGGTTCAGGCTCTGCGCTACAAATCCAGCGACCCGAGTTCGAGTGCCTCTCACGGCCAAACTAGTGAGGACTATCTGAACCAGTTCTAGGCCTCCCCTAGGTCGACTCAGCCTCAAATTAATACCTGGTGCAATATGTAAAGATCACTACTCGGGAGACGAAGGCGACCAGGTGTGGTGCTAGCCACCCCACTCCCTTCGTATGCAATGTCGGCATTCATAGGTGCTCACTATAACAGCACTTGCCCCAACAGTCTGGTAAAGGCTATATCGGGGATCTTTGTCTTATACAGCACACGATATGCATGTGTATAATATGTACTTTAACTTTAAATAGCATATAGATGCATTAAATTCGAAAACTATGTGTCCCTGCTTCAAAGTCAATGTAGTTCTGTGAACCAGTCTCACCATAGGACAACCACTATTATATGTGCATGATTTGGTAGGTATTTTATCCAAGTAATAATGATGATGGACCGAATCATCCCGTGACAAACATTTTAATTAATGTAATATAAATCACTATTTTAGTTTTTATTCACATGGAATTTTTTCCACTTGACATTCAAAAACATATTTTCAACATGACAAATGTATAGCTGTTTATGTTTTGAAGAAAAAATACCATACAAATCACAGGTTTATCAAATGCCCGCGTCTGACAAGCTGCCGCTTCACTATCCCTCCACAGGAATGCGAGTGCTATAAACTCACGGGTAATTTCCGTTACCGTGAGCCCGACAATGAAAACCATTACCCCTCCAATTGAAATTGTGTTCTCACATCTACTGAACGTAAGTACAAAATATCAACAACAACAAATCTGGAAAATGCACGTGCATATGCATGCATTGGCTCTTGCAAGAGCCATCATATTTCAAGTTTGAGATCGTAAGGCATGTGCTGCAATATACATATGCTTGTTTGGATCTGTCTTATTTTTCACAAATCGGAAATGTGTTTATAACACATTCATTTGAGCTTAGATGAACATTTAAGGAAGTGAGAGCATCTCCTACGCAAGTCAGTGCCGGTGTGTGCACCTCATCATGTGACCTATTGTCAGTTGTCAAAATTCCACTCATTCATATACAGTGACAACCACCTCATGCATTGCCTGGTAATCATCATCATCATGAACAGCCATTGCCTTGAAAGAGATTTCAAAACTGTGTACGTGTCCAGCCCTTTTTCAACCAACTGCTGGATGAGGGCCTCCCTCCACTGCGCAGCCCATTGGGTGTTATTTAACCATACTTCACCATGATGGTCAGTGGACGTTTTGGCGAAGGCGGTGAGCATAGACATGAAAGCAGGGGATCGCTCGGACCTTCCTAGAGGCCTGGGGCAGAATGCTAAATGGGGGCTCACATATTCAATAGCAACAATAAAAACAGGCCCGGTGTAGGTTTCTGCTTTTTGTAAGTCCTGGACACACTGCCTCTTTTGCCCCCCCACCACACCTCAACCCTAGATGACCCTGTATGCAAGCATACAAGTGCAGTACAACAACGAATGTTGGTACACTTCCCACCACATAGCCCCACAGCCAGATGACAACACTTGTGTGCCTGATGGGCATCCATACATGCACTTTACAATCTCAAACGTGCGTATCTTTGGAGATCAGACAAACATTGGGCACATTCCGGGTGATTTCTTCATAAGCTTCAAGACTATCATCCGTAAATTCAACGTTATTTCAGTTTATAGTAAGTGCCAGCTCATACACACAGATTAAAATACTCAAATAGGATTACCCTTACACAAGCAGGGACTTAGTAAAACAAGTCTCATAGACTTAATTTAGTAGAGTTTTTAAGTCGACGGATTTCTACTTATTTACTTCCACATCTCAATGAAAACTCTGTCCCTAGAATAGCAGCGACAATGTTTTTCCTCTCCCAAAAAAACTATCTGAAATTCCTATGGTATGACGAGGCAGTCTCATCAGCAAAAAAACTTAACACATTTGTCACAAAAACTGCCTTATAAATTTTTCATATAACAGGTGACATTTTTGAACAATTCTTCATCGCACATAAATAGAGAGCCCAAAGACACAGAGTTAATACGGGTTTGAGACTGCACATTATACTATGGGACATGACGATAATTTATACATATATAAACTCCTATTGGCAATGGGCAGAGCGAGTATACATGAGATCAGCTAACAGTATGAAAAAATAAGAATCGATTTTACCCTTTCTGGCAATAAAACTAGGCCCTAAAGAAGGCTGTCTCTGGTAATCAGTTTCAAAGGTAAAAATATAGTCTCAGAGTAGGTTTGTTTGCATGTTGACCACAAGTACGTGTGGTTAATGCAGAATTGATTACTTGAAAAAGGTTTATATTTAGTGTTTGAACACCTGAACACCTGTTTTAATGCCAGAAAGGGTCAAACCTATTCTTATTTTTTCATACCTTGATACTGGCAAAAAGGTCCCAGTTAACAGTGTTGGTGCAGCTCATTTGAACATCTGCCTTTGGAGGTTTAACACAAGGGTACATTGCACAACTGATTGTGAGTCTTGGGAAATTGTTGGTCCTATGCGTTTTTTTTTCATAATTTAGTACAAAAAGTAGAATTGTATCCTTTGTCAAACGATTTGTTAGCAGTCATCTAATTTTCTGTACATTTCAAATACCATAGCAGGAGAAGTCTATGCACATCATGAACAAAGAATAGAAACATTCAGATGCAGATATAACAACACGAAAATGTGTCCTCACAAACAGCAAGAAGGCACAGCTCCCATCATGCCTTGCAGTCACGTCATGGGATTACCTTAGTACATGTACAATGCTCTCAGCATTGTCCAGCCTTTTCTGTTGTGATGTTATCATCATTACGGAGAGTGTTAGATTTTAAATATTCATACATGGATTCCATTTTCTGGCCTCAAATACATGTTGTTTTTAATAGTAAAATCCTAAACTTGAATATATGAGCACAAAGTATATATGTTTAGGCTCTGCACATAAGCTATGTATTATAATTATTATCTTGACTTTCTGTAGTATTATATCAGTGTTTTAATATATATGATGAGCACAACCAGAGCAATAATCACGTAACATTATGCATGTGTGAGTTATCTCGTGGTTTGTGCCATTTCATGCAGATATAACAAAGCCAAATTCTCTATATATCGCCTTTCCCCTTCTGCTAGCAATCACTGTCTGCCATCTGTTTTAATAATAATGTTGTCCACATAATTGCACACATGACTGGTCATTGTGTATTTAAAAACTAAGATTTATGGCATACCTCTTTAATGCATTTCAATTTGTGATGATTCATGATTCCGGTTTACTCGCAAAACTTAGTTGCGTATAATTGTGTCCCTCAATCATTGTTTTTGTTCAGCAACCTCATTGTTCATCTCTTCTCTATGCTCATTTTTTAATGGGACTTTGAATCCTTATCAGGCTCTTACATTGTTTGAATAAACACATCATTGTAATGAAAATATGACTTACATTTTATTTTAAATCACGACACATTGGCTACATGCTCAAACAACCCCAAAAACACCGTGAGCTAACGTTAGACATTCCACGCGACTATGGCAGAATACATTTTGTCCAGAGGATGCTAAGGCTACCCTTATTAAAATATTGCTCTGAGACACGAAGGGATATTGCTGCGGTTTTGTATGTAAATAACTTGACTGACACCCGGGCACATTCTGTATTGTTCACAGGTGACGTCCAATTCGTTTTGCGTAATTTGGAACAGTACAAAAAAGTAAGTGCGAACGCGAGCACCTGCAAACAACCCATGATTTTGAATGATTTACACCACGGTACCGAGTGACCAATTTGGGAAGTTGCACCACTTACACGTGTAATTCGGAACTTTCCAGAGTGTAGCCGTCAAGGGGATAAAAACCTGTTTATTTTAAGATTGTTGTGCTTTATTTCTGGAAAAAGATATTTAAGTAATTACGGATATGCATTTTGAGACGATATGATCTTTAAATGAGGCAATTAAGTCACTTTTGGACTTCATCGGCCAGCACTTGTGGTAGACCCATAGATCAAACTGTCATCCTTGGCTTTAAAATGAAGGCAAGCGAATCAGCACCAGCATATCCTGGACAGCCAATTACTTTTAATGCATTTCATATAAGCTTTGAAAGTAAAACTAATCACGTCTGCTTACTGCGAAATCAAAATAAGGATATAATTAGGAAAACTAAAACAGTCTTTATCACAACAATCATTGGTACATTTGAATGACGCTTTTAAACATTTTACTTTTGAATTATAGAATCATATATGTATGCATGCATAAGAAAATGAAAAGGTTACCCCTATAACATCAACAGATTGTTGGGACAAGTGTGGTTAGCGAGCACCTATGAAGGCCGGCACAGTACACGAGGGGGAGTGTGGGTATCACCACGCCTGGCCACTTTTTCTCCCTAGTGGCGATGTTTACACACCACACCAGGTACTCATTTGATGATGAATCAACCTAGGAGAAGACCAGGACTGGTTCGGATAATTGTCACTGGTGTAATGCAGTGCATACATGCAAAAAGACAATAAAAAAATATCCCCCGTGTTGCTTAAACAGAAGATTGGGCAAGTGCTGTTCGCGAGCACCTATGAAGGCCAGCATGGCACACGAGGGAGCGGGTGGCCAGCATCGTGCCCGGCCGCCTTTGTCTCCCTAGGGGCGATGTTTATATATCGCACCAGGTGGTCATTAAAAGTTTAATATACCTTTTGAGACCAATTTTAACTGCAAAAACGACTTGCCACTGAATACAACTCACGTCACTACGAATTACACTGCAGTGCACTAACCACTGTACCATATAGTCACACGTGTCCATACCGACGGCTTCACTTAACTGACATGGGTTTTGTTGGAACACCATTAAATAGACAAATGGATCCGGCATGGATGTAAAGATGAGCATTGTTGTGAAGTCCAGTCTTGTTCACTCTGCTAATTATTTGTAAAAGTCAATGGTTATATTAAGTGGAGGACATTTAATATAATCATGGACTTTTACAAATAATCAGTCAAAATCCTGGTCATCGTTTATCCAGGGTCAATGAAATTATTACCACTTTGTGGGAAGTCAGCAGTGGTCATCCTATGGACACTACTGACCCAGTCATGAGAAAGTGGAAACTAAACCACCAGCTAAGAGCCACCAATATAGATGAGCACTGCCTCATTGCTCATTTGGGTGAAGTATCAGTTTCACTTTAGGCTATATATATTTGTGCAATGCATTGCATATGCTGTGGGAAACAGATCTCAAGCTATATAAATTCAAATCCAAGTCAATAAATAAAATAATAATGACGATAACCAAAAAACTACAAATTAGAGCAGCATTGACAAGCACGGCCAATACAGATGCGTTTTTCTGTCAGTAGCAAATGCTAATGTGCCGTGTTTGTAAAATGTGTAAATCTCCCTAAAGGGAGTGCGATCGGTCAATACCCTGTCGGCAGATTAACGCGATGAACCGGCTGCAGGGGAAGCCTTTGCGTCAAAACAAAGTGACATACTGTAGGGCACGGCCCTCGTGAATGTCTACCCAGGGGCAGGGTTAAAGGTGGTCAATATGCGGCTGCGATCGTGGTACAGATGTGGTGGGTGGTAAAACAACAACAAAAAGCCGCCCGAATCAGAACCGTCCTCCCTCGCGCAATGGTTAAAACTCGCATATCATCCCAGCGAATGCACTCAGGATGCTGTCACATGGCTCTGTGGATACGTGGGCTGACGTCCACTCGCATCACATCGACATACATGTGTAGTTATTTAATTAACAATGCCCCCTCGTGTGTCTGCTGCTCTAACTGCGCGAAAGGCACGCGTATAAAAAGAAAACTAGGGTACGGAAATGGCTTTCCATCCCTGCTCGCAAAAGCCATCGATGGCAGTGACGGCTTTACGGCGCATGCCGAATAATGCCCTCTGCAAAGGAATTAGTATGCATGTTGAGCATTTCGCGATTGAATCGTGCGTGTCGTTCTCAACGTCGGCGGCCAGATCAGGAATCGACTATCGGGGCAAGTCAAACCGCGTTAGGAAGGTGTGGTATCAAGAAGCTGGTCCCCAGAGAGCCACAGTTATCACTGCTGCCATGCTTCATTAAGCACAGTTCTGCGCCGTAGCTCTTATTCTAACAGCGTGCTGCCAAGCTGTGTAGGTCAATGCCTTGAAGAAAACATTTTAAATCTTGTGTAAAATGGGGAATGTGCGACGGGCACATTGTAAATGTTGTTACTCGTCAAGATGCTTATATTAATTATCTTTAGTGTAGTAAAAAAAACATGTATGTTAATATGACTCGGTGATAATTATTTTATTTTGTTTATATTTGCATACATTTGTGCACACAATCATACTCGATCAAGCACATTCGGCCACGATGACTTGTGTGTTAGAGCAGCGAATATGTGCTGTTCAGGTCAAATACCCAACAGTACACATCGGTATAGCCACGGGCAATGTGACAGCATTTGCAGGATGATGTTTAGATGAGTATAGAATGTTCTGTCTAGCGTTTTATAGGTCGCATCTCCTAGGAATATCCATGTATGCTAATGCATCGAGCCTCCATAGATGGATGAATACTCGATACAAACAAAGAAAACATAATTTACAAAAAAAAATAATTCATTAAAACAAATAGATAATAATAAATTGTCAATATTTGCAGCCAATTTTTTTTTATCTGGTTTGTTGTTTTTTCCCCCCCATTACATCTAGTCATCTGTTTGTATTCGACGAGCTGAATTATTGAAAAAGAAAATGTCCTTGGAACATTTCGTGAAAAGTGTGCATGCATCTGCAACCACACGCAATGATGCATTTCTATCATTGCATTATTTTGCAAGCGTGCATAGATATACAAACAACAACAAAAGACAAAGTCTCTCCAGTTAGCCCAAAATACTGAAGTGGCAAGCATTCTTAGGGAGTGCTTATTACGGGTGACACAACACACAACAAAGTGATGTAGCCATCTGTGTTTCCCCAGTGCTGATGTGTACACACCAAATACTATTTAGGGCTGAGTTGACCTTGGAGAAGTCAAGGACAGATTTAGAAACGACTTTCCACTGATATTGTACATTGCCAGGAATTAAACCCGGGTGGCTGGGATCGATGTGCAGTGCGCGAACCAATACACAACTGCTTCCATCTGCACACATACCTACACATCCGCGCCACTTGCATATGGATGAATCCCAAGTACATATGATATATCTCATTTTCTATACACACTACAACATGAAATACATATACACGGATTATTATTTGGTTATTTCGGTTAAGTCACGTCTAAAAATAAAATAATAAATTAAAATTTAATTTATTATTTTATTTTTAGACGTGATAATAATTCCTGCAGTCACGAAAGCTCCAAATTAAGATATACACGGATACTGTACAACTCGATATTAAAATTGGAGAAAAAATTGACACGTCGCTACTGCCCCTGCCGAGTAATAAATCTACGTTGTACGTTCACATCCGGGCTGTCTGTGCGCCCACATCCCACCATCCCCACTCACCCAACTCACCCCAATGCCCCCCATCTCTCCAACAACCGCCAACCCTCTCCTGCTTTAAACTTCCATTCACCTTCCACCACACACCAACCCACTCCACATCTCACATCTCATCTGCCCCCTCCTGCCACCCCATCCCATCCCATCTTCTCCCTCCCATCTTTCTCACCCCATCGTGACTGGACCCCCCTCCTCCCACCCACCCTCCGACTCTCCATCCCCCTCCTGGTCCCACCGCGTCACCCCCACCACCACCACCACTTTCCTCCCACCGCCTCCCGTTCTATGCGGGGCGGCAGCGGCGAGGGGAGCTGGAGCGAGAGGGGCTGCCGAGCCGCGATCAGCGACGCAGCTCACACGCGCTGCCTGTGCGAACGCGCCTCCGCTTTCGCCATTTTAGCGCCGCTCTCCGACGAGCAGGTACGTGCCGCGCGCCTCCTCGTCGATGCGCATCCGCGCACCCTGTCGCTACCCACAACACCACCGCCAGCTCTCAGCACTTCCTCGCTCGTATTCCATGTGCGCCTTCCCCCCCCCGTGCCGTTCTTCACCGAGCGCGCTCTTCTTCGTCCACTTCCAGCTGAGCGCATTTAAAAAAAGAAGCCTAAATGCCCCGCGCTTGTCAAACCGTGGGTGGGCTCTGCTTGCAGGACGGACGCGACAGTTAATGAGTTTGTTTATTCGCGTATGTTATTTTCAGCTGTTGTTGTTGTTGCTGGTTTTTGCACAATGCAGTGTACGTAACTATACATGCATGACAAATGAATGTGCATATGTGTGTCAGTGTTGTGTTTGCTTTATATTATAATTGGTAGTGTTTGAAGGGTTCTTTGAGTATATATCGTGCGTTAAGACGCTGGTTTAATTTTCTCGCACTCATGGAATTCATGTATTCACGCGCACATGATATAAATGTATCTGCGTCCATGTGAATGCAAACATGATCAATCTGTACATGTCAGCCGAATGTGTGCCTGGTCACGGTGAATGATGGAAACCGACACAACCATCACAAGATACAACTGCGATTATTAGTGCTATTAAAAAAAACACACATGCAACGGGATTGATTGACGGTGTTGGCCGTGCAGCTGCACTGACCACATCTGCGACGAAGCGTATCGCTGCTGTGGAAAAATCTCGTGCCGGCCACTCTCGCGCGGAGCGAGTGACATCGGCTGGCTTGCTCGCAGTTGTATTTTGATTTGCGAACGGCACAATTCATCACGATTTGTTTTACTTTTACTCGCATCCCCGCTTTGATTTGAAGCATAGCTTGCAAAGGCTTCGGCCGTGGCCTTAATTACCCCCGGTGACAACATGTGCATCGGTTTAATAAAACAAAGGCTGCCCGATGCCGTTGGTTGTGGCACAGATTGGGATGCGAGCCGCGCGGCTAATTATTTTGACGGAAGCGACCGTGCAGCCTCTATTGTCATGCGCGATTATTGACACTCGAAAAGGGAAATTGAATCCCCCCCCCCCCTTTTTCGCTCTCTCATTTATAATTCCTGCGCCCATCCTCCTCTCGCCAGGACAATGCAATACATACTGACACGGTTTCAAGTGAGCTCCGTGTAAATCAGATGTGGAATTGTGTATGCCACGCAACTCATAGTCTGACTGACAACACGTCCGAAGTTAAATGCATTTAAAGTAATGATTTTCTGACCTGGTTTTTTTTTGAGGGGGGGGGGTTTGGGTTTACTCAAGCAACACTTGGTTACAAGGAGAGCTGCTTTGAATGTGGCTATGATGCGCATTCTGCTTCAATTATGCGACGTGTTCCCACGTCCTCTGAACCGTGCAAGTGATAGTAGCAACGTGGCTCGTTAATTTCCAATCTGTGCGCCGTTTAATAGGCAGATGCATGGCGTAATTAGACCCCCCAAAAAAAGGAAATGGGGGTGTGGGGCAATGATAAAGAATGCCATATCCTGCACGTGGAAGCAGTTACACTAATTCAAATGGACACATTCATTTGCCCACCCATTTACACCTATAACCTCTGTGTATTGTGGCGTGTGACAATTGCCTATGCGTGATGTGTACATGCGCAGATTTTGTCCGTGTGCACTCGCACAATCATTTTGTCATCCAATTCTTCGCTTCCAATCCCCCCCCCCCCTCGAGAAACTCAATTTTTTTTACTTGGCCTCTTCTGAAATTCTGATTGAATGCCCTTAACCTTTCCCACTGACTTTCATTTGTTTTCTCGATGCTCAGAGAAGAGAACGTCATTTTTTGCGCGACTCTCTTTTCTCCCTAATTAGACACATGACCAAACGTCTGCCTCAAATTGCCATCGCGTATGCAATATGCACTTCCCTGCGCATTTTAATTATCAACGTTGACATTGTTTTAATAAATGCGGTCATCCTTGGGAATTGGAGCACAGGCAGAACCGAATTTGTTTATGGCCAGGAGGGTAATGCATCATCCACTGGAGGCGACACCATTGTCAGCAATAGTGCATGCAGTTGGAGCACACCAACCTGTGATGTCCGCATGTAGACATTTGAATGGCAAGAGGAATGATTTCTTAGTGGCGATAGTGTTTCTTGTTCACCCACACACATTTAGCATACCCAGCTGATAAGCAGGGGTAGGACAATGTATCAATCAATTATATTGATTCAAATGCTCCCAATATATGCGTGGAATTGTGTGTATAAGAATAGTTTTATTTATATATCATGCAGCCACTAGAGGCCCTAACATTCATCAAATCGTAATAAAGAAGAATCGATTCTTGAATCAAATGACAACTTTGAAAGCTGGAAGTTAATCAAATTGGTTATCGAATTGGGGTGAGTCATTCTAAGCGCTACTGATAACCTAACCATTGTGTAATAGACAGGGTTTGTACACGTTTCAATATTTAGCTTCGAGTAGAATTATATCCAGACCCAAATAGGAGGGGCTCATCTCCATTGGTGGACTTGAGCGTGTGGTGTGAAAAAAAAACTCCACATTCCTATGGCATGAGATAATGTCCACATAAAATTTGACACAACACATCTACGCCTCTATATAAGGAACGAGACAGTAAGACTTCTCCACAGATCTGGCTGTCGCCTGATGAAGCTAGTTGTAATTACTGGCGAAACGTCGTACTCCTATGGTAAATGTTGTGGCTTGGCTCTCCGACAAACCGGTGTGCTGTACTAGTGACCAATTGGCACGTTCTGTTTACGTGATAACCCTTACTAGTTGGCTGTGTCGAGTGGTGGCGGGTTTTAACGACACATTTATCTATTTACGCAATCTAACCCAAAAACCTCTATTATGGATAAGATTTGAAGTTCGTTTAACCCAGCCGGTCACAGGAAGAAGGCTCCCCTTGACTCTGTTTCTGTCCAATTTGAAACAAAACTCGGCCATAGCGTTGGCCAAACAAGCAAATGTAGGACTTTTCCGAAAGCTTTCAAACTTCGAAGGAATACATTAAGGACGATTGTCATTCGGGTTTAATTTCCCACTCAATATTATCCAAACAAATCGAGACTGGATTGGAGTAGGTATTTTTGGCATAGGGTACTACCACTACTGTTAGACCAAAAGGTATGCTGATACCTAATTATTCTATATTTGCGTACCCTATTTTATTACATTCCTATGAACAGGTAAAAATCACACAATAATGTAAAGTGGATGAGGTGTGCCAAAGGAATTTCCAGAACAGTATTCTGGACTGTTCGGCTGAAATTAAGCACTGATTATGAGTGTTGAAGTAAATTCCCACTCAGCGGTGGTTTGAGATAGCCATAGCTGGGAAATGACCTTCATGGTGTCTGTAAGCTGACCATATGGCTACGATGTTAACATCAATTACTGATTGAGGCTTTCTAAATTTATATCAGTCAGTGACTCAATGACTCAATTTACACTGTTAACCATGGTATATGGCCATTAAAATAATCTTCTACATGAAAAAAAATCCTATTTAAAGCCAATTTCTTTTTTATATAGATTATGGTGCCAGTCATTAACTTGTTTGTAATGAAATCTTGATGAAGGCAAATAACAGGAATAAATTACGCATGCCCATTGTTTTGTCAGTAATTTATCAAATTCGCTATTTTTGAGGTTGGCCGATGGTCAAGAATAGTGATGGAGTGACAGCCAAGGTACGGGATGCATCTTAGAGGGCCACCAACCGAGGAGATGGAGTGATTAAATTAGCTTGTGTTTAGGTGCTGGGTGAATTGTCCCATCGCAGGTTAATGAGAGATGGCGACGGTTTGCGGAGGCTTTCTTCTCGCAGTGAGTTGATCATGGCTGCTGCTGCTGCTGCTGATAATGATAAATAAATTAAACATGGATTTATTTTGCTATATTACTGCAGCATTAGAATGGTCTTCTCCTTCAGAATGGCATCACAGGATATTTATCATCAGCTTGACAGCAAGGCACCGCGATGTGACTGGGAAGACATTACTGCCGCAGAAATCGAACCGGGGAGGCCTTGCAAACTGACCCAGCAGTGGGTGTACCACGCGACCGGTGATTTAGTTGTCAAATTATAATTCACGAACGTGCAAAAGGTACTCATTGTGTACCGAGTCAGACGCAACATAATACGCACCTGCTTGCAGAGATAACTTGATTAAGTACAGGCAAGGATATGATGTGCTGTTAGTCTAGAGTTATTTTTAGCCAATCATGCCAACCATTTAATATAATCAGACATGGCACGTGTAAATATGTTTTTTTAATTCTCCAGTGATGGTATTTACTGAAAATCACATATAAATGAAAGTCCATTGTGATGCATTGAGACATAGCCCTCCCGTTAATGCACCAATGGAATGTGTGATCGCAGATTTTTCAATGACGTGATCCACATTTAAAGGAATTGGGGTATAAAATGGTTGCACTGAGGAATTTCAAATATGATTTGCAACAGGTGAGTTTAGTTGCCTCAGATTATTCGCACATTGTAATTACCAGCGTAGAATAGCAGGAGGTAATTTCTTGACAAAGTGTTAAAGTGCCAAAGTACCTATTAAAGTGCAGGCCATGAAGTTTCATCAGGAACACCATATGAAGCCACTTGAACCTAAGGCAGCCATTATCACCACTGCATCATTGTGTTTCAGTGTGAATTACCAATGTGAGGATCGCATTTCATTGTTATCTATGTTTAACTGTATCTATTTATCTGTATGTGTGGGGAGCAGTGGCGCAGTGGTTAGTGCACTGCGCTAAGAACCCGGCGACCCGAGTTAGATCACCACTCATGGCCAGTAACAGCGGCATCTATTTGAACTGGTCCTGGGCAGTTTGACATCCATTTGCACTGGGGAGGAAAAAGGCATTCAGACATATACATGTATATATACTATATAAATATGTATTGCTGACCAAACCTGACCTACACATTGTGTGCTTTGTTGGCCCAATAGGTGTTCACGAGTAATGCATTCTCATACAATCTCTGAGGCTGTCATCTCTGCATTAGCGCATTCACTCGTTCCAAAATAATTGGCATAGCAATTGTGCGGTGAATAGTATGCAAAAAAACACATGAGGCATGGCACCCAATGAGATAGGAATTTCCGTTCCGTGGGACAATACACGTTGACATTGGCAGATGCGGCTTCTATCTCACAGTGTGAATTGTTAAACGATACGTGAGCATTGCGTCCTGCGTGATGCTGTATTTTCAACAACATTCTGCTCAGTACAATGGTGCAACGTTTTTTGAAGGTCGAGCATTGTTGTATCTCTGAGGAAAAAAACTGGGCAAAATAAAAAAAATAGCTTTTATTTTCAATAATCAACCGAACTGCACCTCATGAAGTGAAGCGGTGGTCATAGCAGTTGCTATGGACTCATTGTTCGAATCATTACCATGGCTAGCGTATGCATGTGTGTGTATGTTGAACTTCTTTCGCACTGTACGTAGCCATCTGTGCTAATCGGAGGTGCAAGGGAAGGACAACAGACAAAACAGAGTTTTACATTTAGATGGATAGCTGAACCGGTTCTCAGCTCCCCCCTCCCACCCTTTACCATACTGATTATGATCCCCTTATATTTTGTCCGCCATATATTCGTTGCGTGCGGTTGCACTTCATTTTGCGCGCGGTTGCACTTTATTTTGTGAGTCGGTGTTCGTCGCTGAGGTCATGACGACAGGTCTCTCCATTCTTGTTGTTCCATCGTCATATACTGTTTGCATTCTGTTGAAATTTACACATATGCCTACTTTATTGAGGGCAATAATGGCACGTGAAATAAATACTGATTGATTGACCATCAGACACCGACCATGGTGTAGAAGTATGGTCAAACAACAATCCCCATGACACTGCATTGTAATGCCTTCATCCAGCAGTGGATGCACAAGGGGCTGTACATTGTTATTGTCGCTATGGAACTAATTATGTCAGACATACATACATAACAGTGAAGTATGTCTAAGGGACATGGGACTGAATCGATTGCTGTCTCTAACGTGCAGAATGTTGCATGTACAGGGTGGCCACAAAACAAAGTCCCTTTACATGAAAAAAGATGATGTGCCCGTTCGAAACAGCTTCACGTGCTGCGCTCTATTCTCAGCACGCAGCTGGATTTGTGCCCAAGTTCTCCTTGACAGATTCTCCCAAGTGGATGGCTCCATAACTATAACAGTAGTTCTGCACGTGTTGTTGTTGTTAGGTTATGGGCTTTCGGGTGGCCACATCAGATGAGATCCTCTCCTAATCCACATTCTCCACTGAATTCCTGATTCAAATATTCCAGAATTACGACGGCAGAATACGGCGGTGAGCATGAATATGTCACGCAAAGGGACTTCATGGCCACGCTGTAAAATGTTTACCTTGTCAACATTGGCCGCCTTTGGGTAATTTGGTTTCCTCCCACAAGCAAAAAAATGCACGAAAAGGAACTGGCCAAATAGCCCCTGCTAGACCTTCCTGCAGAAATTGTCCTGAGACCTATTGCATCTTTCCTTGATAACATTTTTTGTTTCCATTCACATTTCCCACATTGTATTACATTCATGTAAAAAAAATAACTATTGCGCTACGGAAATGTATTGGAAATTATAGATCCTTTTTAAATGGATGCGTGTTTGTTCATTCATATAAAAGTCAATGCGTCTCCCTGTAGTGCACACCTCCATGGGTGGCCCCGAAGCCTTTGGTAGAAGCTCAACATTGATTTAGTGAAAGGCACTCTCTCCACAGAACAATCACTGTTGACTTTCCAAAGAGTGATATTTATTTTATCTACCCCATGTGGATGATGGGCCAAGTCATTTCCCAATCAGAACTCGCAACCTTCTGCTGCAAGGTGCAGCGCTCTAACCGCCCTGTCACCCAGGCAAATTCACCTACATAACACCGGTTTTTATAACCAATGCTGTAGTGTGGGACAGCATTTTATGTTTTACAGAAGCAATCAGAGTCCCAGAGGATGGCCATTTATCTGCCAAGGAAATCTACAAAGTTGAATAATGAACTTTTTGTCTGTAACATTGTTTCAAGTGACATTGGTTGTACTTAGCCTTCAAAACGGAGTGCTTGCCTTTTCAGCACCCTGTCACATTAATCTATTGATGCAATGATAACTTTATTTCATGTTACATGCTATTCTGTGTTCTTTTCCTCTCCATTGGCCAGTGTTCCACTACGATTTGATTTTTGGAAATTGCAAGGCATTCTGTTCTCTGAATAAAACATTTATGGTGTAGTTGATGTGTGGGGATGAGGGGAAGGAATTCCATTACAGACGTTAGTCCATTTTGCCCACAGAAATGCTGCACTGCCTAAAAAGGCCACTACATTTCAGTGCAATGGAAAGTATAACGTGGATGTTTTCTTGTTGCTCAGAAAGTGTCTATGAGTCTGCTAATGGTGTTCAACTCTCCTCTTTGTTCACAACAGAACACGGATCGTCTCGGCATGTCTTCGGTCAGCCTCGCAGTGGGATGCATCATCTCATCCCTGGCCCTTTCCTTCTTAATTGTTGTTTATTTAATATTCTGGAGGTAAACGATATTCAAACATTCGAGTGCATTGCCTTTTAAGGGCTCACGATAAAACACTGGGACGAATAAGCAGGCTTTTATGGATTGGTGTGTTGATCAAAAGTCAGAGTGAATGTTTGCTTAGGCGGGCGTGGTACTCCTCTCCACCGTCGGTTCTGGGCAAGCTGTATGAATTCTACATGCCTATGCTGGGGGACTGGTTTCTCCATATGACGACCATGTAGGCTTCCCACAAAGTCTCATTCATTTTTATTGACTCGAAGTGACTGCAAGTCGGGAGCTCTGGCCGCAGCGCCACCGTTGATGTGCCACATTATTTCACGGGGTGTGCAGATTTCGACAGTGGCAGGAAATAAAATAAAAATCCGTTTCCCTTCAAATGTCACGAGCTTAAATTTTGCTCGAGTGTTAAGAAGCAAAAATAAATAAGTAAATGTCATGACATTTCAGGCGAATGTTGTAAAACGAAGGGCAAAGCCCATATCAAAAGAGTTGGTGACCCATGTCCAAATGACGACTGGATGTTGCGCATTCACAGTGAAGTTCCTGAGTCAGGTGGACATTCCACATTCCAATATCAGGGACCAATCTCTAGACAGAAAACAAGAACTGGTAACTTCTCACAGAGAGGGTATATGCTGTTGAAGAACATTCATAATTAAGGTTTTTGGGTTAGATCGCGTTATTTATAAATAACGCGATCTAACCCAAAAACCTTAATTATTTATAATTAACGCGACCTAACCCAAAAAACATTATTATGAATAATATTGGTCACGAAAGCCTACATGTTACACTTTTGAAGAACTTGTTAACATCATAGAGTATACAGCACATATACATGAACACACGTGCTCTTCATGCATAAAAAAGAGGCAGTCAAATTGCCTGAAATTATTGTTTTTTTTAAGTACACGGACTCTCAACCATATTGATTTACTTTTGCTGTAACAGCCCTAGGCAGCCATGCACCTATTCCATGATGTGATTAGCACAACAGATGTGACTTCAGAAGAAGCATATCACTGGTTGTATGACTTTTATTAATGTCAAAACCTTTTGATTACGTCTAGTTTAGATTTATACACACTCACACATATGCATGAATGCATACACACATGCGCACACACGTAATCATACTTCGTTTTTTAAAGCACAAATACTCAAGGTAAATTATGCCTTCCAAGATTTTCTCCTGACCCTCACGATATTTGATATGGGCCATTATCAGCGGTTATGTATACAGTAATTTCATTTTGTTCAGGCTGTGGTATTGAGCCTGCCACCCTATATGGGACTTCTACGTGAATGATTACTCCAGAGTCCCATCTGGTTTTACCCTACACGGTTGCAATTTGCAGCCCGAGTGGGCTACAGATGGGCCATGTGGACTCGCGCATTAAAACAAAAACACGGACAATTTTGCCTAAAAATTACACGCCATGCATTCTTGTCCTCAAAATATTGCCTTCGTGTTTTTAATGAACACTGAGCTGTGGTTTAATTTAGAAAAAAACAAGTTGTTTGGGTTCGGTTTGTGAAATATTAAAACGACGCCTGTTTTAATTAAATGTGTACAGATGCTTACCATGTTGTTGTTTTTTGCCAGGGCTATCAAGTCCGATAGATCAGTCATCCTGATCAATTTCTGCTTCTCCATAATTGCTTCCAACATTCTTATTGTTGTGGGGCAAACACAGATGCAAAACAAGGTAAATAACACTAAATCTCTAATTGCATGACAGTATAACTTAATGTGCATAACTCGGATGTATTATTTCAGCATTTAGAAACGCATTTCAATATGCACATTAGCACGAATATATCTGTCAATGTGCGATGAAACCCTCGTGTTTCAAATATCAATTTTAGCTAATGAGCTTTTAGAGGGCACGTGGAGTGCTCCTTGTTTTGGTATTGCGTCAGCTTTCTTGTACACCAGAAAAAAATCTATTGCATTTACGTGCTGTGATTTAAATTGCAGGCGTAGGTGGCTTGGTAATTATATTCTGGTGATCCAGTGATCAATTTCGGCATCTGTTCATCGTCAAGCACCTCTTATTAGGACACTCAATGTGAAATGGTCACATGCAACTGCAAGCATAGACAACGAATTGTTACAGACATCGCCCATGGCACTCACCCACTTGTGTGCCAGCAGCACTTTCTTCTAAGTGCCTGTGAATGCGTGTTCCTTTGTCCTTGTGTCCTTATAAATTTAAACAAAGCAAAAAAGACACGCATGTGAGGCTACTTGCTCACTCTTTTCAACCCACGATACAAAATTGGGTCACGAATCCACCAGCATACTGTGTGCAGGTCTCTCAATGAACAGATGTCTCTGTCCATTCTTCAACAAGCTTCGTGGCAGTGTGTTGGTGGCCCTGGGTCAGCAGCAGAAATTCCACATTCCTATGACAGGGGCCAGTCACTAAAGCCACTGTTGAATTCCCACAAAGTGATACTGATTTTAATACACCCAGAGGGACAGGATTCGAACTCGCAGCTTTGCGAGTGGTGATTAATCTGCAGCATCACTCGGCCATGTTCATGATAATGTACTGGATTTAAAGCCCATTGTACATTATGCAAGAAATTTTTTTTTTATAAACATATAAATCCTGGAACATGCCTGCAGGTGTAAGAGTCTGCATATATGGACAAAACTTTAATGCGTCCCTGTAAACAAGCGTTTTTTAGGTTTAACACTGCACTTAAAAAGCAGGGAGATGTGGTAAAATTCCTTCGCCAGGCCAAAGGATAAGAATTATTTTGGCGTCAGGAAATTTACAACAAATATCCTCTCAGGCACTCAACCGTTGCTGCACTCATAATGGCCACGGTTTTCTCTTGAAATTGGCCATTTTGGAAGAGGCAAAGACAATGTGTGCTGGTCTCATCATGTGCATCACGGCCCATTGTGACGGGCATTCACAGCAAACGATATCTTTACAAGAATGCCCTGACTTTAGTTATTTTGGCCAGATTATTTCGTCAGTGAGCCCAGCGTAGTAAAAATTAAGTCATGGCTTTCCATCTACAGCTGCCATAACCTCGGCCAGCCTGCCGCATGCGTGTGTGCTCGTGAGTGTGTGCATAAGGGCGTGTATGCACTATGAACCTGGTAACCTGGGTTCAATCCCCAACCATGCCTAACATCAGTGGTGAATATATGTGAATCCGTCCTGGGACCACCTATGTCAACTCACTCATATATGAGTATATATATGAGTATCTGGTGCGTTTAGCACCAGGTACTCAGCAATAGAAAAACAAAGGTGTGGCCAGTTGCGATGATAACCATAATAATCCTCCCATTTGCTGTGCCAGCCTTAATATTGCTCAATAGTAGCACTTGTCTCAACAGTCTGTGAAAGACTACCCAGGGGATCTTTATATGTTTTGTTTGTTTCCTGTATGTATGTATGTATGCGCGTATCTTTTCATGCAAGCATGTGCGTGTTTGTGAGCAAACACATGCGTGCTTGTGCACCTGCGTCCTTCATGTGTGCGCTTGGTTGTGCATGCATGCGTGCGTGCGTGTTAGTGCGTGCAACGCTGAGACAGACGGAGAGAGACAGATTATGCCTGAGCTCCCAGAGTGGCGCTGAGGTCAAGACCAAAAAAAAGAAAAACACAAAATGGCTGCATGCCTCAGAACAGAGAGCACTTACACGGACAGAGTGAGAGATGAGCGAGGGAGAGAATAGAGGGGCGATGAAAGTGCTGCCTCAGCTGCCCTGCGTGTCCTTTCCGACAGGTAGCCTGTGCCATCATCGCCGGGCTCCTGCATTTCTTCTTCTTGGCCTCGTTCTGCTGGGTGCTGACCGAGGCATGGCAGTCCTACATGGCCGTCATCGGCCGTCTTCGGCACAAGATCGTCCGCAAACGCTTTCTCTGCCTCGGCTGGGGTACGGTGTGGTCAGGCCTCCATCCAGCAGTGGATTGAGAAAGGCCTCTTGGTTATTTTCATCTTACCGTATAAAGATGTATATATGTATATATAGCGCCTTTGTCCGAGGTGTATATATGTATATATATGTATATATAGCGCCTTTGTCCGAGGTGCCTCACAATGATTATAAAATAGTACGTTTGATGATAGTGGTTAAAATAAAGTGTGGTGTTATTAAAATTGGTGGTGGTGTAGCTCTACAGTAAGGAGGACAGGTAGGTGTGGGTAAGGAGGGGTATGAGTAGTATTTGGGGTAGTGACAGGGGTTGGGGTAGTGATTGGGGTAGTGATAGGGGTTGGGGTAGTGACGGATTGGGGTAGTGATTTGAGTAGAGGAAGTGATAGGGGTTGGACTGGTGATAAGGTAGTCATGTGGATGATAGTTGTTGGGGTCGGCCTGGTTGTATTTGGTGGGTGGGGGCAGGGAGTAGTAGGATTTGCAAGGGAGAAGAGTGTGTGGTTATTTTAAGGGAGGAACGGAAGCAGGTCAGTGAAGACGATTGTTTAATATTACCGTTATCACAGGCTGATCCATTGATAGATACCACACTGATATCTCATGAGCCCGGGCTTGTGCAGTAGTACCTGATTGGATGCAAGAGCTGTCTGTGAGTTGGACCGGCCCCAGTAGAATAATTGTGAGGCCCTCGGAAACCTGTCAACCCATACAGGGGAATTGAGTAAAAACAAATGTAGATTTTTGTTGTTTCTCCTTTGTGATGGGACTTTGTAGGATGAACGTTGAGATTTATTATAAGGTCACGGGGTGACCAATAAGTTTTGAATTGGTCTGTAATAAGGGGTTGACAGGTATGCCCCCACATCGACCGACACAATCCCCCCCCCCACCCATGGCTTGATTTCATTCGGTGGGGTGGTATGAAAAGCCACGTGTGTGTGTGCTCGCGACAAAACTGCGGGATATCAATGACCTCAGCTAACGCATCATTGATTTGTTGTGAGCAAAATTGTGCCGACTATGTATTATGAAGTGTGTCATGAGAGCGTTATAATATTTAGAAAGTCTACTGAGGTTGGTGGAGACGTGCAAGAGTCTTGGGCATGAAATAATGCATCCTCTTTAATTGCTCCCCATTATTTTAGTGGAGTATCATGAATCACGTTATATATATATGTTTTATTACAGAAACATACACACACTTTCGTGAGAATATGTATCACTGCTCATGGCACCTGCATAAACATTGTGTGAGAATTCATTATTTTACAATTTATTCAAAATATTTGCTAATTATCTGTCAATGTTACATTTCGGCTAATGGACTAAACCAACTTGAATAAATTAAACAACAAATTATAAATTATGTAAGCTACACAGTAAAACCTGGACAAAGGAGAATTGATTCTTGAATTAAATCATGACCCCAAATCCTGACGATTCATTAAATTGCTTTATACTTAATATCACAGCTTAATTTTTCATTAAATATGTTCTGGGGCCCCCAGATCATAAGACCCTAGACATTACCCTTCCTCGTACAAGGGGTTGGCAAGAAAACACTTTCTGGAGCTCAAGCCCAGAGAGCTCATGTTTAAATTAAACCCTGATTAGTGTACATACATTTATGCATTTATGTAAGACATGAACATAGAGACTGAATTGACATAGAAATCAATGCTTCTTCTTTCATATCCTTGACCTTGGTAATGATGTTTTTTGCTGTCTATTCCCCTTGAAATGCAACGCACTTGATCAATCGGTGATCCCCACCCAGGATCACTTTTTGTCTCACTCCCTGAAACCACTTGGTCATGGCCACACTTTGGTGCATTATCCACAGAATAATCCCTTTCCACGCAGTCCATTCGTTAGCCATTGTAAATACATAGAAGTCCCTGGGAATGAGATCTGCGAGTGTATGGGCTTTCTCCAGATTTCTCTGGATGTTATATAAATGAGAAAAATTCCGTGACAAAATAAACAAAGGTTGATTTCAAACATATATTAAAAGTGCAAATAAATATATTACTATGGCATTTCATAATACGGTATTTATTTGTACATGTGTATTGACTCAACATGTCTATGTATGTATGTTGAACTTATTTTGCACCGTACGTGGTCAAACGTGCTAATCCTTGTAGCGCCAGGTTTTGGCGGTGGTGGTGGGGGGGTGGCTGAAACAGCAGCCTGCGGAGAATGCTCCCTCCTATACAGGTGACACTGATATTCCCCATCAACAACCAAGGCTCGCTCGCTTCTTTGTATCCTGTATTATTTTATATTTATCGAGCGCCTTCACTCACGGTGCTTGACATAATTGAAAGAGAAAAAAAAACTGTGACAGATTCAAATGATTTAGATGGCAGGAGTGTGCAAGGATTGAGGAATAAGTGACTGCGATAGAGATCAAAAAGGGTAGGGAATGGACAGGAAGCAGCAATCATCGCCCCCTACTGGAAGACTAATGCCTGCTTGCAAGCCAGGTGCTGAGTAACTTTGTGCCACACAGGAACAGCTGCCACTTGGGGTGCCGATTCATATGTTCGTGATGTAAGTTACTTATCGCATGTAACCACTGAAATGTCTCCGGCGTATGAAAAATATATTATTGTTACGGACAAAGCCAAGGCAACGTGAGTATATTGATGATCAAACGATCCTCCGCCAATGATGGAAGTCCCACAGTCTGAAGGTAGTGGCCAGCTTTACCCATAGGTTATGACAGCTAAAGTCCACCAATCTCTCAGACATTTTCTCTCACTCTAAACCATATTCTTCTTCATTCAAGGCGATCGATTTGCCTCAAAGATCAAGATATTATTTTATTTGTGCAGCAGGAAAGGCTCCTGTTATGTTCGCTCATCCTGTTAGTTACAGTGTCAGATTTATACAGAAGAAACACGTCGTTTACCATACATATCTGTCATCCGTTTAATAACATGCAACTATGCACGTGCTTCTGTATGTTTCTAACAAAAGCTGCTATGCCTATTTGCTTTCACAAACTAATACGGTACTTTTTTTAAAAATAGTCCTATATGTGATGCAACATATAAATCGTAAATATGTAATCTCCCCAAACCAATTTGAGGAAAATGACGTGAGTATATGCATGTGTGCCACAGTTGAATATGCCACTAATGGCGTTTATTTTTAATCCGAAACAATTATTCCCCTTTACACTCAATCACAGCATCTGCTGAACATACTTTATCTGGGGGATACTGCAGCCTACGGACATTTTCAACATTGCTCAGCTTATCAGCTTTTTTTAATGCAGTGTTTGCAGCAATTGCCTGGTGTAAATTGAATGTGAATTAATCAGAACCCCACTCAGCCCTGGAACGTGAAGTTGCCTCATCATTTAGCCGTACTGGCCGTATATACTTCACTGTTATTTGCAGACGTGTCCGAGACTAACAGCCTTCTGCAAACTTGAATCTCTTTTAGCTCCTACCATGTCTGTGTGCCGCGGTGGCGAGATGTTGTCTCCCTCGCCTAGTATGCAAGAGTGTGGATTTTTCTCCCGGTCTCCTTTTTTCCCTCCAAATTTAGAAACATCCATGTAGAGTATTTTGATGCTGTAAATTTTCACATGGTAAGCCACTGCGCTGAGCTATCATTTGTAACCAAGCTTCTTCTGAAAAAGGGATGTATAGCTCAGTGAGCTCTACCTGGTAATTTCATATATATAATTTTGATTTTATGCTTTCGTGACTACAGGAATCCATACTCTTTGGTTCTTTCGGTAAAGTCACGTAGGTATAAAATAAAATAAAATAGATCACGACGTTCCGGGCGCAACACAAGCGCCCGAAACGTCGTGATCTATTTTATTCATATATATAGTTTATTAAGTGCATATGTGCGTGCAGCATTAGTTGTAATTTAATAGGAGAGGGCACTTGGCTTTTCAGCCACAATAATTAGAATCAGTCAGACTCTGTATTGAGACTGGAATAATCCGATGACCTATGAAGCTCTTGTTCACAGATTTCCGGTAGGTAAAGTTGTCATCTCACACGTGTACGTGGCATGTGTACAAAAGTAGTCGTCATGCCGTGGAACATTGCTTGGCTTTAAGCTTGTAAGCACTCAATGTCCAAATGGACATTTGTAAAATTAATTCGTCCCCTTTTGTGACACTGTCGGTTATTAATGTTTCCAGGTCCAGCGCAATGTTTGAAGAATGTGTACCCAGCTCACGGAGAGCATAGCGATGTCAAACTCAAGTGAACTGCAACACTGTGTACCGTGGGAGGAGATTATCTTCACAGCTTGACCGCTGCTCCAAATATTAAACGGGGACGCAGCACGGCAACCGACCAATGCCTGCAATGGCATATAACTCTCATCAACATTTAGATTTAGTCACAGTATAATTTTTTTATGAATGCTGAGGAATCTATTTTATTAATTCTGCAGAGATAACCGTTCATAATATTACATACAAATACACTATGTAACACACTTTTTGTGCATGAGTAGTAAGTGTTATTTCGTAACTGCTTATGCCTAAAAAGTATAGAAATTTTATATTATTCCCCACAAACTTTGCTTTTGTGGATGAATTTGTGTGTTTTGGATGAATTTGTGTCTTTTCGTTCACATATAAAAAAAATCTACTAAAGCAGTACAAAAATTTTAACAAAATATTTGGAAGTGAGTAGTTTTTCGAGATTTACGATTATACTGTAAATCACTTTCACGAATCAGCCCCCAAATGTAATCTCCCATCATGTTCTCGTTATAATGTCCTTGGTAGCGGCATTCAAAGGACCAATATATCCTGGTGGAAGCGCTCGCCTTGCTCCTCCGAGTACGCTCCCATGTTTTCCTTGAATTTATCAAGATGAGCATCCAGGATATAGACTTTGAGGGACATCCTACAGCCCATTGTGCCATAGTTCTTCACCAGATTCTCAACCAGCTCCACGTAGTTTTCGACCATGTTATTGCCCAGGAAGCCACTAACCACTGCGACAAGGCTGTTCCAAGCCGCTTTATCCTTCCTAGTGAGCTTCGTGGGGAATTAATTGCACTTCAGGATATTCTTTATCTGTGGTCAGACGAAGACAGTGGCTTTGACCTTTGCCTCAGACAGCTTAGGGAATAAGTCTTGAAGGTACTTGAAGGCTGCTGACTCCTTATCTACAGCTCTAAAATAAGGCCCAATTTGATGTGCAGTGGTGGCATCAGCACCTTCTGGGGGTCCACCAGTGGCTCCCACTTGACGTTGTTCCTCCCCACAGAGAACTCGGTCCGCTATCGCCAGTCCCACCTGTGGTAGTGCACCTTGGTGTCCCTGCTGTCCCAAAGGCAAAGATAGCAGGGAAACTTGGTAAAACCGCCTTGGAGACCCATCAGGAATGCCACCATTTTGAAGTCTCCGATGACCTCCCAGCCGTACTCATCATACTTCAAGACGTCAGGCAAGGTCTTGATGCTGTTGTAATCCTCTTTGAGGTGCGCCGAGTGAGCCAGGGGAAGAGATGGGTACTTGTTACCATTATAGAACAGCACGGCTTTGAGGCTCCTGGATGAGCTGTCAATGAAGAGGCGCCACTCATTCTGGTTACAGGCGATTTCGATTGCCTCGAACAAACTGGTCACATTTTGGCAGAAGCAGAGCCCATCTTGACGTGTGAAGAAGCTGCAAAAAGGTTGGTGATGCTTCCTCTGATCTGCGACTTGCACACTTTCATCCAACAAGTTCTGATGTTTGAGCCTGGACGTCAAAAGCTCGGCATTGGACTTGGTGAGATCAAGATCTCTGATCAATATATCCTGGTGGAAGCGCTCGCCTTGCTCCTCCGAGTACGCTCCCATGTTTTCCTTGAATTTATCAAGATGAGCATCCAGGATATAGACTTTGAGGGACATCCTACAGCCCATTGTGCCATAGTTCTTCACCAGATTCTCAACCAGCTCCACGTAGTTTTCGACCATGTGATTGCCCAGGAAGCCACTAACCACTGCGACAAGGCTGTTCCAAGCCGCTTTATCCTTCCTAGTGAGCTTCGTGGGGAATTAATTGCACTTCAGGATATTCTTTATCTGTGGTCAGACGAAGACAGTGGCTTTGACCTTTGCCTCAGACAGCTTAGGGAATAAGTCTTGAAGGTACTTGAAGGCTGCTGACTCCTTATCTACAGCTCTAAAATAAGGCCCAATTTGATGTGCAGTGGTGGCATCAGCACCTTCTGGGGGTCCACCAGTGGCTCCCACTTGACGTTGTTCCTCCCCACAGAGAACTCGGTCCGCTATCGCCAGTCCCACCTGTGGTAGTGCACCTTGGTGTCCCTGCTGTCCCAAAGGCAAAGATAGCAGGGAAACTTGGTAAAACCGCCTTGGAGACCCATCAGGAATGCCACCATTTTGAAGTCTCCGATGACCTCCCAGCCGTACTCATCATACTTCAAGACGTCAGGCAAGGTCTTGATGCTGTTGTAATCCTCTTTGAGGTGCGCCGAGTGAGCCAGGGGAAGAGATGGGTACTTGTTACCATTATAGAACAGCACGGCTTTGAGGCTCCTGGATGAGCTGTCAATGAAGAGGCGCCACTCATTCTGGTTACAGGCGATTTCGATTGCCTCGAACAAACTGGTCACATTTTGGCAGAAGCAGAGCCCATCTTGACGTGTGAAGAAGCTGCAAAAAGGTTGGTGATGCTTCCTCTGATCTGCGACTTGCACACTTTCATCCAACAAGTTCTGATGTTTGAGCCTGGACGTCAAAAGCTCGGCATTGGACTTGGTGAGATCAAGATCTCTGATCAAGTCGTTGAGGTCTTTTTGGTTGGGATAGTATGGGTTTCTCTCCTCGGCTCCACCTTCTGAAATTGTCATCTGGATCTACAACGTCTTTCTCTCTCTCTGACTTGCTGCTCTCTTCGAAAGATGTCTGCTCTCTCTCCGGAGGAGTGGGTACATGGAGTTCACGGCAATGTGGCACCAGGGTGATGGATGAAGGAAGGTCCGGATGCGTGATAGCAGGTGCATTCTTACCAGTCCGACGTTTGGAAGGGTCCACCACGCAGAAGTAGCAGTTGCTTGAGTGGTCAGTAGGATCCCACCAAATTCTTGGGATAGCGAACTTCATGGCTCTCTTTTCCCCTCTCTACCATCCTACAAAAATACATTTATTTCACCCATGACTAATGTGTAAGAGATTCTCGCAACATTTTTCATACATGATATATATATATATTTTTTTCAATAACATTGAAAATTGTTAAACATTTTAAAATGAAAACTTTTACAATTTTTAAATATTTTAACACATTTTTAAAATAAAGTTCCGAGCAACAATTGTCCATCTTACCTTCCAGAGTTTTTTTTGCATTGCTCGCAGGTGAAATAAGATGCCCATGGTTTGTCTGGATCCCTGACAGGCATGCCGAAATATGCCTTGTAGGCCTCACACATCTTAGCAGATGCTTCCATAGAGTACTTTTTCGCTCTTGTCTTCATAAATTGGCCGTAGACATAGCAAAATGCGTCTGCCGGATGCTTGCAGCCTTTTGATGCCATCTCAGAAAAATGCAGATATGTATCCACTTAGGCAGCTAGAACTAAACTGAACTGGTGGGCTTAAGGCCCCTGTATTTATACTCCTAATTATATGACTGGAAAGTTTCAGAATGTTCTAGAAGTTACTCCAAGTTTACTCGGCACTGAATCTATCTGGAATGTTCTGGAAAATAGAAATAAAATAAAAATATCAATGTCTTGGTCACAAAAGCAAAGTTTGTGGGGAATAATAGTCATTTTCTGTACTTTTGAGGCATAAGCAATTAGGAAATAACACTTACTACCCAGGATTTTTTTAAATTGTTACACAGATATATTAAACAAAAAAGTTGACGTGCCTCCATGTTCAAACGAGCATTGCGGGGTGATTATTGCATTGTTGGTGGTCATGACCAGTAATGGAAACTCCACATTCCTCTGGTAGTGGCCAGTCTATTTATAAAACAACCCTGTATACTACAGCACTCACAATTAACATATTTTTTCATGGTTTTGCAGGACTTCCAGCACTGGTGGTGGCAATATCGATTGGCTTCACCAAGGCCAAAGGTTACGGTACAGCCTCTTAGTAAGTCACGGCCTTCAGCCAAGGGCTTTACATTCTCTATCCCACTATTAAAATGCAAAGGCCATATAACCACACTGCATTGCCATTCCATATGGGATGTGCATAGACGCTAAATTATATTCAGAAATGAATGCACACAAGGAGATTTTCTTTAGCATTGTTCAAATAGAAATGCCACCGTCACACACATGCATCGGAGTAAATATTTAAATAGTACACATAGGTAGCAGAACATTTTTTGAATCTTCCTTATGAGATTACAGAGTACGCATTACCACCATGAAACCATATACATCATGCTTTATCAAACCATAAAACTAACTCTGCGACAATAATAACAGTAGCTGGAAAGATTTCAAAAATCAGACAGACAGGGAAAGTCACATGGAGAGCATGTGGTAAAGAGTTACTGCATAATGCATGACGGACTGTATCATGTTACATGCAATGTGTATGAATACAAATGTCATTTGTTCAAAGGTCAAGGTGTTTCCTCAAGGGGCAGTGTTCATGTCGCTAGTGGCCAAAGGGGTCAAGTCAGTGGCAGATGCTCCATATTTCTATAGCAGGGACAATCTTTGCAATAAGGCAACTACTACTACATAACATATTCTGAAAATACTTCTCATCTCTTGTCGTTAAAATGGATTTTCATACTGAAAGTATTTAATTTTCAATTATTGCTGAGTACAATGAAAAATATAGTCCATCCAAAAGTGCACTGTGGCAGTACTTGACTCACAAGTAAGTGAGTTACAATACTAGGCTATATTTATTGCCATTGTCTTGGACAGTGTTGTGACATGCAGTATTACACGAACAATGATGTCATTACTCTTTGGTTCTTTATATTAGTCTGCGTTTAACCCCCCCACCCCCAGCCAGGGAAGTCAAACAGACCTCCACTCACCCTAGTAATGTGGAGTTTTCACCACCAGCTCAGGGCTGCCCACAAGAATGAGTAGTATTCTTTGGTTCTTTCGGCAAAGTCACGTAGATAGAAAAATAAAAATAAAATCAAAATAATATAAAACTAAAAAAACATTAATGTAGACTGTAGCTTGGTTGTTAACCTCGGTGAGTGTACATTATAAACTGCCAGTACACTCACCCAGCTTAATAACCATTACTACAGTCTACACTATAGACTGCTAGTACACTCTCCAAACTTACTAACCAGGCTACAGTCTACATTATAGACTGCCAGTACACTCACTCCAATTAAGAACCAGGCTACAGTCTACATTAAATGGTGATTTCTTTAAAAATCATTTTACTCACTTTATTTTTCTATCTACGTGACTTTACCGAAAGAACCAAAGAATATGAATTCCTGCAGTCACGAAAGTTTGAAGTCATGAATGAGTAGGCCTAATAGTGAATGTCTGAATGATGCTCAAGTTAGAATGGGGTCACACTTTGACTGTATGCCTCTTTGACCTCATGATCCGTCATCTGTTTATTCATTGATATTTGTTTTTTTCTCCCCTAAGCTGCTGGTTGTCTTTGGAAGGTGGCCTCCTGTACGCATTTGTTGGCCCTGCAGCAATGGTTGTTCTGGTAAAGAGACATACGAGTGATCTGCAAGTCACATTCATAACAGTCACTTTATTTTCAAATGATTAATTCAGAAACCTTCACGATACAATTCCGTCGTATAATCTGCATGTGAAACATTACCTATTTTTTTCATACTTGTGTAGTGAGTCACTTCTGAGACCCGGATAGTAAGAGGCAACACACGTTGATTCTACACCTTTGAACACTGTTCACACTTGAGATAACTATACATTAGTTAGAACAGCCGGCACGTTGTCGACCCACAACGCCGGAGACGAAGATGAAGACGTAGCACCTTGGGTTCCATTCCACCGACAGACAGCCCTTATCCAGGCTCGAGACTTCCTTTTTATGCCCCCTGGCGTGGCCTGGCTCCGCCCTCAGCCACACCCCCTTCTGGCACCTACCAGAAGGTTCTGGGCCACCTTCCACGTGTCCCCTGCCTGGCTCCGCCCTTGGCTACGCCCCCTTCTGGAACCCACCAGAAGGTTCTGGGCTATACCTCACGTGTCCCCTCGGTCACCTTTCCCCACATCCTTGACCCCAGCCGATCACGTGTTCCACCAACCGGCCGGGGTGCCCCGTCCTCATATGCCCCCTTCTGCCAGCAGCCAACGCCACACACCATAGTGAGCCACTTCGTGGCATTGCATGCTCTGCTGGCAGAACGGCTGCTACACCCCGCTCTGCCGGCAGGTCGGCCGTTACGCCCACATGTCCTGTCTCTGTCAGTAAGTAACCAGCGCTGCGCTACGCGCTGTAGTGACCCATTCTATGTCTATGTCACTGCACTTGTTTCAATGCCATATCCTCTCTAACCACCTTCCTCCCTTTGAATCCAACAGGTTAACATGGTCATTGGGATTTTGGTCTTTAACAAGCTTGTGTCCAAAGAAGGAATACCGGACAAGAGGCTGAAGCACAGGGCTGGGTGGGTTATGCATAGATATGCATGCAGTGTGAAAATGCATGTCCCTTTGGTATACATGTCGGACGTCCGCATGCGTATTACACACACATTTTATACTTTGTTTAACCCCATGCATGCAAACGTATAATTGTATATACCAGATCAATCATTTTTCGTTTTTTGAATTTGCAGTCATTTAAACGTGCCTCGGCTGACCGTGTGTGCTGCATAATGCATAGCTGTAATCAGCCGACGAGTGACAAGCGAATGTGGAAATCTGCACAGCGATTGGAATGCTTCCAAACACAATCTGCCACGTGTGTGGAGTCGCGCGGCACTCACATTTCTGCGGGGCATCTCCTCTAACGATATCATCTGCCGACTGATTACAGAGATACTTAGTAGCCCCTTCGTTTCCATGTGGGCAGGCCTTGTTAATAATTTCTTTGCAACCCCCCCAAAAGTGGCTTGCGCACGAACCTGTGTTTGCATTGAGGCAATGTCTGCTACGGCAACCGTTGTCATGACTCCGCGTGAGTCACAGCATTTCCTTTATTTAGAAGCAGGTGACAGCCCATTGAGATTCATGATCTATTTTACAAGAGCGGGCCAGATGAGTGTTCTGGATCATTATTATTCATTATTAGTCATTATCAATAATTTATCGACGTGGGATTTTCACATTTGCCATTTGGACCATGACGACTGTATTTAATGCCATCATGCGGTCATTAATATCCAATTAACAGTGGCGAGCTTGGTTAATACCCAATATTTCTGATGGTGCAGTGATGGGATCCAAACCAATGAACCCGTGCAAACTGCCTACAAGCAACATTAACCACCTTGATGTTTTGGCTGTGGTCTACAAGCTCAAATCAGTACAACTCACACCACCCTTGTCATTAATACTTTTTTTTATATCATCAGCATTTGCGGTGGAATAACATTTTTGGGCAATGACCGCTCTTAAGAGCAGAAAGTGGGTGGATGTGTTGACTGGCGTATAACATGAACGCCATCTGCCTCGATTGAGCCAAACGGAATAACTATTTTCACGTTGCGCTGAAAGTCTGCCATTATGCTGTGAAATAAGATTATCTCGCTCTGCCGCTGCATTGCAGCAGAAGAGCGATTCAAATGTTGGCAATGGCCAGGCCCCCCCATGTGTAAACGAATATACTTGTGTCTGTCTGGTTTGGCTGCTCAACATGTTCTGCGTTGGTTTTGCATTTGTTTACAGTCCCATGACTCTGCCTCAAAATGGTTTGACACTTAAATGCTCCAAGTGTGGCGTTGTGTCTGCGTCTGCCTTGTCGACTTCAACTGCCAGCAACGCCATGTTCGTGACCTTGCATTTATGTCATTTCTGTTTTTTGTCATTTTGTATTTTACGCTTTTATCAGTTGCATGCCTTTAAGTTTTTTTATATGTATATATGTATGTAAACGAGAAATGTTGTTCTCAATCGTTTTGTCCAGCTTTCTAGAGTCACGTGTTTGTAACCCAGAAAAAAGTCAAGTACACCACATTAATATCGGACAACATAATCCTTGCCCCAAGTTGAAAACGCATACTGTAGATAAATTATCAGACACTAGTATATCTGGGTATAATATAATTAATAACTGGTTAGTGTTGTGTCTAGAGTGCATGGCTATTGGAAGGTTTCGACTTAAAGCTTTCGTGACTACAGGGATTCATTTAAGCCTCCTATACTTGCTTAACGACCAAATCACTTAAGGACCGGTTTCGTGGAACCAATTCCTGTCTTCTTGGTTATTTCGGTAAAGTCACGTAGAAGGGAAATAATAAAATAATACAAATAAAACATAATAAAATACAATTCTCACGACGGCGTCTGAAGGACGCTGTTTTTTCCGACAGACCTGTTCTTCACCTGAGGACGGCTGCTTGCATTGTGGCCGAAACGTCGTGAGAATTTTTATTTTTTATGTTTTATTTTTTATTATTTTATTATTTCCCTTTAGCAATGTGCGAGCATGCAAATTAATTATCGTATCATCTCAATGCACGAGCGTATGTACATGTGCAGTATGCGTATGCATACGATCAAGGTAAACTTTACTGACTGGCTTATCGTAGGCAGTTGTAGAGCTGTCTCGGCACGCGTGCACAATAGTGAATTTCAATATTAAACAGCCTCATTAAACACACACTGACCTGCAAAGCATTGTGGCTGGTACGTGTACAGACTGATAATAGTAATCATGCAAACGATAAGGCTAAACAAAGATCCAGTACGTTTGTATAGGGCCTTGTTTATTAACCTCAAGTTCATATTTTGTATGCCAGTCTCCCTCAATTCACATGTGATTTAGCCCGAGGGTTTT